>NC_060125.1:43527986-44146653 GCF_021461395.2 Schistocerca americana
CAATCTCAATTCATGCATGAATATTAGCGCCTTTATAGATGCTCTGCAGCGATGTATTTGTTGGCAGATCAAAGAAAGCCCCGGATACCACGCTTTGTCAAGGCTGAAATCATTCGACAAACGATTGTCTGCTGGTTCTTTCACTACTAAGTCCCAGAAGGAGGAAATCGACGCTAGAATTTGGACACTGACAAACAGCATAGGGTGGCCAGTGTCGATGCAGCGTTTAAAATAACAAATGCGAGTGCCGTAGTTTCAGTGAGTCAGGTCATTCGGAAGATGTCTGAAAGCTACAAGTCCGAAATGTCAGTTCAAGCAACGGAGTTTCTGCTATTGCATGCATGAAATATAAGGAATCAATGGCAAAATTATCTGTTGTTTATTACTTAAACTCAATAATCAAAGCCGGCCGGAGTGGCCGTGCTGTTCTAGGCCCTGCAGTCTGGAACCGAGCGACCGCTACGGTAGCAGGTTCGAATCCTGCCTCGGGCATGGATGTGTATAATGTCCTTAGGTTAGTTAGGGTTAATTAGTTTTAAGTTCTAGACCTCAGAAGTTAAGTCGGATAGTGCTATGAGCCCTCAATAATCAAAGCTAGGCAAACTTCAGGATTGTATCTAAGTCCACTGACGTTGGACTATTATTTTCGATGAAGTTTTATGGGTAATACTAGATTTGCACAGGTACCATTTAGTCGATCTGTGTTGCTTGGTGTCACTTGACTAACTTCTTGAATTCTGTCAGTCACAAGCCACACCTTTACTGTTCACCATGCCCTGCTCGGATTTCAGGGACGCGCAGCATTTGTTCATTACCTTGGAAAGTTGCTATTATTTTTAGTCTACCAACATTTCCAACACGTGAGTTGTGAGCAGCTTTACCAATCTCACTGCTTTTGCCGGTTAATATCAAATCATCTGTTTATTACGCACTTTGTCGATTAGTTGCAAACTTTGTTCCATTTCTTCATTAGCAGTTTGAGTTGGATTGCACTTCAGTGTTCTTCGTTCGTAGTGTATTAGTTTTTGATCTACATGAGCCATAAAGGCTGGTCGTTCTTTATTACCACAAAGCACTACGAAATTTTTATCGTAATCCTTTTGACGTAAAACATTAAGAAACTTCGTCTGTTTCATAGCATTTGAATTTAAAGAGATTCTCCGTTTCAGAATAACATCTGTCTTCCCGTTTTCTTCGCCTGCAGACCTATTCAAATAGTTCTGGATAGACTTTGTACAACTTATGAACGTCATTGTCAGTTCTTCTAGCAGCAGTTTGTACATTTTTGTCAGATAATGGGAACACTTTGCTATTGTTGTAAGCGTTACGAGTTTTCGATTGTAAAAAGAAAAAAAAAATACCAGTTCGAGGAAGTTTGGTTTCAATGATTTGTTAGGAAATGTAGATATCAAGAGAAACATAGAAATATTTTCTTAATCTTTGTGGTTAATTATCGGAAGAAGCTGACGCCAATTTATATGCCCCAGCTTTCGTTTAAAAATAAACCAAACTATAACATTATGAAAAGACACGTTATAAACAAGTGAAATAACTAAAACAAATTTTTGTCGTTGTAGCTCAGTTACCTCCTATATTACTTTCAGAAGGTGAATGTTGTTGTCCCTTAGTGTTTCTAGGGGTAGTGAGAGTCTATAACACATTTAGCAGGACAGATAACATCAACATCTTGGCTAGTCAATATGTGACCACTGCCTCTGTGTACAACTCTGTGATGTGCCACGGAGTAAGAAACAGAGAAAAATCGATTTTGATATTCTGGTTCGTCCGGTGAACCGGATAGTACTGACTGAATACAACTTCCGTTACACGCAGAACAGTTTATACTGTACGTGTAAGAACGTGTACGATCTATTCGACGGTTAACATACTGGGAACGTTATATTATGGACAATGCACCCGATTGTTGTCTTTTGTATATCAGAACATAACGAGTTTCTAACAGAGCTATAAGTGTCCTTGTGGGTGTTTGGTCCACACAAAGGAGCAGCAGACTTTTCAGTAGTTGCACGGCCAACAGTCTATATAGTCGACTAATATTCTCTTCTGACTTTAGCCAACAAGGCTTCGATATGTTGATACTGCGAACTGATGAAGCCCTTCCTTTTCCCGAGGGCATTCAGCTCTGCTGTATGGACCAATAATGAAGGCTTCCTCTTCTATGAAGTATTCCGTGGGTAACGTAGTCCTCTATTGAGGTCTCTGCACGTGCTTAGTTACCAGTTGCCGATGGAATATAGCAACTTGTCATACAGAGTTTATTTAATTATTGAATTAGTTATTCTGGTCTAGTACACTGCACTAGACATATCGTGTACATGACAGGCGTATATCGGTGCTCTTTGCAACTGATATTACTGGATAGTAGTACATTATCTCTTTAGAATATACGAAATGTAGTGCAGAAACAAATGTTGCAGTAAAATTGAAGAGAGGGAGCCGGTCGAAGTGGCCGAGCGGTTCTAGGCGCTACAGTCCGGAACCGCGCGACCGCTACGGTCGCAGGTTCGAATCCTGCCTCGGGCATGGAAGTGTGTGATGTCCTTAGGTTAGTTAGGTTTAAGTAGTTCTAAGTCCTAGGGGACTGATGACCTCAGCAGTTAAGTCCCATAGTGCTCAGAGCCATCTGAACCATTTTGAAGAGAGGGAAGACAAGAAAAAACGAGGGAGGAAAGGAAAGAAAAAGTGAAAGTTTGAATGCAGTAGAATATGAAAGATTGTACCTAACGATTCAGAAAGATAGTGGGGAACAAATGCCGAGTTTTCGTTGTTTCATGTCACAAGATACAAAGTCATTTCCGAAAACTGGGAAATAGGTAAATTTTTTAATGTTAGGTTATTCCACATTTAAAAACTTTTCACAATGAAGTTTTCTGAAGCAGTTATGGTGTAAAAGCAAACAGAAGTTAATTCCCTCGTACTCTTCGGAAAAAGGTACGAGACTGACACTGCAAACTTATGAATGTATCAAATATGTACTAATTATGATCACCTTCTGGGTTTGATTGATTTTACATCCACGCACGTCTGCAACCATTCCTTCTATCGCTCATAGCATCTGTCACTTTCTGTGTAGTTGTGCAGAAGCTCCGACTTGCGACAGGTAGCAGGAACATGCCTTCAATAAACTGCTCGTCCGCTGCCTCTGATTTGATTGACTTTGACGAAACTTGTCACACTATATGGAAACAGCTGAAGCCCGAAAAATGTTATGAGGGATATAATGGATAGTCATAAAAGTTTTAGCTAACGTCTCAAAAAAACAATGTTACATAACAAACTTGATGTTTCTTTAGTGGTACATGTCACGCATTGAAATATCTACGCCTCTGTACGTGGCATACGAATGATAATATGGAGTCTTCTGCGGTTATTCGTAGTAAGCAACAATGCGTACTGAGTTAGTAGACATCTATGGCAACAACACGCTGTCGTATGATGCAGTGGCTAGCTGGAGCAGACGTTTCCAGTGTGGTCAAACAAGTCCGAATGACGAAAAAAGAAGTCACGGACGCTCTCTGTATGGAAAACCGGAAATGGGAAGAGAAGCGGAAGTGTTTAAGTTCGAGGACTGGCTTGTCGCACCCAAGTCGACAGTGAAAAAAGTGAAAATCGGTCCTAGATCAGTTTTCAGCAACTTGCACGACATTTTGCTCGTGGCAAATACTGCTGCCCGCTGTGCTCCGCGATTGCTTGTACCCGTTGCAAAAGCCTGCCGAATCGAGACAGCAGCGGAAATGTTGCAGCTGTGCCGGGTCGGTCTGCAGACGAATTCTTTAGCCTGTTAGTCACCGTGGAGGAGCTCTGGGTGTACCGCTGTTGCCACGAGACAAGTACGAACGTCGAAAAGGCGAAGGCCTAACGATCATTAGGAAAAGCGATACTGTGTGTTTTTTGGTAGTGCCGTGGTTTCATGCTAACAGATCGTGATCAGGAGGGGTAAACCATTAGAGGAGCGTACTGTCGAAATATCCTGAAGAGGTTACTAGCAGGTGTCAAGATGAATCGCCGGGGGAAGCTGTGCAAGAGAAGTTTCACACAACGAAAGCACGCCAGTTCATTGTGCACAGGACACGGACTGCATGCCTGTTATAATTTGTGTCATTCTCTGTATCGCTCCGACATGGCTCGCAATGACTTCTCCCTATGTCCTCGGATGAAGAAACCTTTGCCTTGCAGGAATTTACAGAACAGTGAGGAAGTGATTTTCGAGTTGAAACTTTCCCTGAGCATCCACAATGAAGAGTTCCATAACCAGGACTAAAGCCTGGACAGGTGGAGAAGGCTTAACACCGTCCTGGAATTTCACGGTTGCTGCTCGATTCTTTGTGGTGATAGTGCCTGACCAGTCATGTCAGAAAGTGACTGAGCACATCTAGCGGCATTTGTAGAGTCAGTGAGACCCCGGCCGGACAGTACCGGCAGGGACGCCGAACCACTCCGGCTCGAGTGCCGTGGTCAGCTGTGGCGGGTTTCTCGGTCGGGGATCCACAGTGCTAACAGCCCTGTCGAGGTGGTCCCACACATTCTCCACTGGGTTTTAATCCGTGGAGATTGGAGGTGAGTCGAATATGGTAAACTCATCCTGATGCACTTCGAACCACAGATGTACACTGAGCTGTGTGACACACTGCATAGTCTGCTGGTAGATGTCATAGTGGTGGGATAAAACAAACTGCGTGGATGAGTGTACATCGTCGCCAAGAATAGATGGGAACTAGTGTTGACCCATTGTGTCTTCCAGAGCGAAGAGATCACGAAGGGAATGCCACGACAAGATTCCCCAGACGATCAGGCTCTTTCCTGCACCTCGACATTTTCAATGGCTGCTTCATGGCCTTACATGCAGATGTCCATCTGCCTGATGGAACATAAAACGTGATTCGTGTAGAAAGACCACCTGGCAACACTCATTCGACCCCCAGTTTCGGTACTGGCGTGGAAATTCCAGCCTTTGTCAGCATGGGTGCCTAGCCCAGGCCTCTGCCGAGCAGGACCACACGCAACAGTGTTCTGTGAGCGGTCCGTGAGGAGATACTGTTGGTAGCTGCCTAATTCAGTCAGGGGTAAGTTGCTCATATCTCTGCAGCCACTGTTCATCCCTGTCATCGATGGCCCGTGGTGCACCAGAGTTGCCGTAGTCCCTTATTTGGATAACGCCATTTTGCCATGCACGATATACTTCAACCACGGCGGCATGCAAACAGTTTACAAACTTAGAAATATCGGAAATGCTCCCATCCTTGGAGCGAAAGCCAATGATGAGGCTCTTTTGGACGTCAGACAAAGCGTTGTGTTACGACATCTGCTCGGTTTTTCTGCCCCCGCGACTCGCTGTATATGTCCTCCACTACTAGTGCTGTCACCTGTCGTTTGCGAGTAGTTATTGCATGTTGACGTGGAACGTAGGTAGTGATCACGCTAATGTGACTGGACCGTCTATCAAAACTTCATGACTACATCTCGTAGTTGCTTAGTAATACGGACATCTTGGCTATTTTGTATTAAGGGTGTGTTTTTCTCCTGCAATAGTAGCGACATAATTGGAAAGCGAACAACGGCCAGGCGCGGTTTCCAACCTTGGCGGAAAGAGTGCGCAGGAACCGGCTGTGGGAACCTGGCAGAGCGGGGTTGGCCGGTCGTGCACACACACGGCCGGCGACTGCTTTATGGCGGGCGGTGTTTGCCCGTAATAACTCACGGGCCAGATTAGGGCGCGCGGCAAACATGCGGTGCGCAAATACGGCCCGGCCGCCCACGCCGCCCCCAGCGGGCGACGACCGCGTTTCCTGCCGGCGCTCTCCGCCGCTGCTACCGTTCTCAGTGGGGCGCTACAGGACGTCTCTCGTCAGTGTACACCGGGTGGCCAAACACTACCCCGTCACTGCACGAGAACAGGGGCGCGAATGCGGTAACGTTACCTACAGCGTGGCAAATGCATTCCTGGCCATCAGAACTGTAACACCAGGAAGGGTACCAAATAATGAAATTTTAATTATTATCCATGTACAGTATGTGTATGCAGTAGCAACAGATTCTGAGGGCATTATATACTACATCAACTCTACTATCTGCCGAGACTGGAGGGACAGCAATGGGAAGAAATGGCTCTGAGTACTATGGGACTTAACTTCTGAGGTCATCTGTCCCCTAGAACTTAAAACTACTTAAACCTAACTAACCTAAGGACATCACACACATCCAAGCCCGAGGCAGGATTCGAACCTGCGACCGTAGCGGTCGCGCGGTTCCAGACTGCAGCGCCTAGAACCGCTCGGCCACTCCACAATGGGAAGATGCCATTTAATTTGTGGTATACACATTGACATTATTGGGGAAAATAGTCCTGCTTTTGCTTCCATCACGACCAACAACGCAACTTTTAAAAACACCTGGGATTCATAGGGCAGCTGTTGTCACATCAACGTACACCTCAGGGGGCGCATAGCAAACGAAATTTTGACGTTGAGCGGTAGAGGTGAGGATGTAAACCTAATGAAAAATTGACTTTTCAGTTGGTTTCCGGATTGTACAGGGCATCTGTAATAAACAACAAAAAGGACTAATGCATATAAGACAGATCACTGATGTAGTTGTCCTTTCTGGAATAGGCTCAAAAAAAAAAAAAAAAATGGCTCCGAACACTATGGGACTTAACATCTGAGGTCATCAGTCCCCTGGAACTTAGAACTACTTAAACCTAACTAACCTAAGGACATCACACACATCCATGTCCGAGGCAGGATTCGAACCTGCAACCGTAGCGGTCGCGCGGTTCCAGACTCAAGCGCCTAGAACCGCTCGGCCACAGGGGCATGCTCTGGAATAGGGGTACTGGTTGTGAATAGCTACTGCAGTTCACGCATTATTTTATTGGAGAAGACAAAAGCAGTAACGTGAGAGAGCAGGGATGTCCACCATTCTAAATAAACCATGGTCAAAATATGTAACCTGGTGAGAAGCAGTTAATGAGAGATTCATAAACCTCAATCATTGGAATAGCGACAGTGGGAATTTATGCTCTTACAAAAGACTCGCCTTTGAATGTAAAAGAATTTTTTGGACAGATGTTCATAGACTATAGAAACCGTTCCAAGTGGCCATGAACTGATACTGGCAGGATTTCTACACCTACATGGTTACTGTGGAAATCACGCCAAAGTGCCTGGCAGATTTTAATACCAGCGTAGAAAAAGACAGGAATAGTAAGTTTATTTGGATGTATGGAATGACAAGAATGAGAATGGGGAAAGGTTGGTGGATTTATTGCAGAAGTATGAATTACAAATTGAAAACACATTGTTTGCTCACAAGGATATACATAAATTTACGTGCTATAACCATACAAGAGGGTTGAAATCAATTATTGATTATCTAATCTTGAGGCTAAAGGCCAGTTTAAAAATTCAGGATGTTAGAGTTAAAAGACGAGCAAATTGTGGAAGCAACCATCATCTGGCGGAATGTAAAATTTATATCCTCTATCCTATAAGGAGTAGTGGCGAGCAGCAGAAGTCGTAATATGATACCTAGACTGAGATCTTAATGTGTAGCTTGGACAAATTAGGGGAAGATAATACCGAGCACTTAAGCCAATAGCGACTGGCAAACAAATTTGAAAGTGCGGAGAGAAGAGTAGAAAATGAATACAAGCGTAAAAAGAAGGCCGTTGATGATACAACCAAAGGAGCACTGGGTGAAGATGATATCGGTTTGGTGGGATGCAATAATACCAGAGATGACTGAAAGGAAAAAAGCAGCTTATTTGACGTTCCTGAATATGAATGACAGTTAAAGTATAATAGATATAAGAAGCTAAATAGAGAAGTTGGGAGAGAGGTGTTAAAAAGGAAAAACAAGGTGTAATAAGAAAGATGTTAGTATGTAGAGAGAGTGATTGGTAGGGCTCATAGTGCCGAGCATAGAGAACGATCAAGTCAGTGCATCAACTAATGAAAAGTCTCATCATAATAATATTACTCGTGGTCAATTGACAACGTATTTTAACGATTTATTCCAGGAAAATCAACCAGAATGTGAGGTGAGGAAGCAACAGGAGGAATTATGCCATTTAGATTTAAAAGTTCTTCAACAGGCTGTGAGGAGCTGTCAGATGAAGAAGGCACCAGGATATGGATAAATATATCCAGAACTGGTAAAGTGTAGTCTACCGAAATAGTTGGACATGCTTAGGGGGCGTTTGAATAAGTATTAGAGAGATCTTCCATCGGAATGAAAAACATGTTACATAATACTGGTGTACAGAAAGGGTTTGACAATGACCCCTTTCGTTGGAAAACTGTACTCGAAGGTACTGAAAGATCTGATAGAGAAAGAAAAATGTCACAAGCAGCAAGCAGAGGTAGTGGGATTCCGAGCTGGAAGATCCGTAATGGTCCCCCAATAAACAGTGGGAAAAGTTGAAAGAGATAGAGTAGTTCAAAGTTGCTGAAGGCTGTTGTGAAATTATGTGAAAACAACACAGCAAGAGCAAGTATTGGAAGCAGAAGAATTCGAGGTAAACAAGGGTCTGCGTTAGGAATGTGGGCTGCCGCCTCTCCTCTTTAAGCTATATCTAGGAGCAATCCTGCAGACTTGGCACCGAAAATGCCAGCTTATGGAAGTAAAAGTAGAGGATAGCAAGGTATTTAGAGTGCATTTTACAGATGATTAGATTGTACTAGCAGAAGATGGTGATCTGAGCTGTGTGATGAGAAAGCTTAAAGAGAAATGCGATGAGGTTGTCCTGAAGATGAACATGAACAAGTGTGAGTACTTGTCTGTTAGAACGGAAAAGTAAATAATTTGGAGGTAGATGGAGAAGTAATTGTTCGTGTGGAAAATGCAAATTATCTTGGTTTATTATTTAATTAACAGGGCACAAACAACGATGAAATCACTAGTAGGATTAGTAAAGGACTAACTGTAACAAGGGCAATGAACTTTGTTCTATGGAACAAAAAGATAAGAACAACAATAGTCCAGAGTGTAGTTCTGTACGGAGCAGGAGCCTGGGACGTTAGCGAAGAGAAAAGAAAATATATATATATATATATATATATATATATATATATATATATATATATATATATATATATATATATATATATAAACTGTTTGCTTCCAACTGAGATGGAGTACTTGCGACGAGGCCCAATCTGTACTAAGATGGATGGGATAATGAATTATGTAGTCCGACGAAGGGTGAGAATACCTGTGACGACATCTAACAAAAATAGCTAATGTAAATACGAAGAATGAGTGTAGGATACCAAATAAACCACTACGTTGGATTCCATCCAAACGGAAGTAAAGGGATCGCCCACGAAGCTACTGCCAAGGTGATGTGGAGGAGTCAATGCAAGCAAGGAATATGAATACTGGGGAAAGTTAAGACAGAAGAAGATGGCGACTGGGGGGAGAGAAGCGGCGCCAGCCGTAGGTAATCCGCAAGAAGAAGAAGAAGGATCGATCACTAAAATATTATACCGTTTGGACACTAACAACTAGCAACACTTTTATGGATTATGTTATGATAATATACTCTGCGAGAAGCCGAAGAATCGTATCAGCTGTAGTTAGATCTAGATATTAGCCTTTCGTATTTCTAATATAGCAAGGACGTGGTGACTGAGGCTACAAGGGCAGATCACTCAATAATCCTGACTTTTGCTCCTGAGGTACTGAAAACCTTGCTGCCTTTCTTGTGTGGCCATATGTTGTCTGGTCTCTCCACCGATGACACTCCGATGTGGTTGCGCCTTTGGTACGTTTTTCTGTATTGATGGGGCTCGCAAGGCACCCCACTGCTTCACGACCTGTAGCAGACACAAGTATGCATTTAAATTACCTAATTCACTGTAACAGCAAATGAATTTATTAGTAGTGTAGATAGAGAAGCATACCAGCCTGTTATTCTGAGTTGTCCTTGCTCCTCTTCTCCTTCACTTCAATATCTAGGCTACTGTAAGTTTCATATTTACAGTTTTTTTCTAGGTGTTCCCTATCTCTTTCCTGTAGGCATATACCACGCAGCGTGCTTTGAGAGCCCGGTAACCTCCGTGCTCTCGATATGCTGCGTCCATTTGCGTCAATTTTTTTGCTGTCTGCTTTATATTGCTTCTACTGTTTTGTATATTTTCAGTTACCAGCCTGCATTTGCTTTTACAGTCTATAGTTGTCTTTAAGAAACTTATTTCACAGCCCTGCATTGTGGTCATTTTTTTATGTTCGTACAATAGTACAGCAATGCAGGAACTGCGATGGCATTATAAAAGTGAAATCTTGTTGCTGGCCTTCTTTTATTTTTTATTTTGTTTTGCATGGTTCCATAGAGTTTTTAGAATTTTTCGGGCCTTTTGAAGTACATTTATCTTAATCGTTAGTAATTTCACACCTTAAATACTTGAAGGACGATGTTTGTTCTGTATTTTTGTTCTCTACAAGTATTTTTACTCTCGTGCTCTCTTCTTCTCAAGTATCCCAGGATTTTATTTTCCCAGTGGAAATTTACTGCGGCATTTTTCTTTCGTATTGTACTAAGGTTGAGCTAGTCTCAATTTTTAGGTTATTACAATAGAGTATTCCTGTAATAAATTATTTAAAATTTTATCTTTGGGAGTGCTAGTCCAATAAGGTAAACAGGAGAGCTCCTGTGAAGTTCGCATAATATGAGAGAGATAGAAGCACTTTAAATATGAGGATATATCTTGAGGTCTGCCTACACAGTTCAGTCAATAAGAGCACTGCCCATGAGAAGCAAGTTTCCAGGTCCGAATCGCTGCGCAACATGTCTAATTTCCAAAAAAGACATTGTTAGAAAGAAAGTTTTTGCATGATACATATGTAATTCCACAGTATTTTGACAATACTGTAATACCGGGAAAAGAATCTTACTGTTTGATGCAAAACACTTTTCTCGTAGGGCATATATTTCTTGAGATATTCGTCTGCAAAGATTAAAATGGAGCACAATGCGTAGTCAAAATAATATTTTGCGGCTGGAAGACGAAAAGGTGTGGTTCTTTGTTAGTTAGGTAAAGACTAACAAATGCTATTTACTAGTTATGAAGACCTAAGAAGTTTAACTAGCATTCGAACACAAATAACAAGATTCCTTGACCGACCAAGGGGGCACAGTGGTTAGCAAACTGGTCTCGAATTCTGGAGGACGACAGTTCAAACCCGTGTCCAGCCATCCAGATTTAGGTTTTCCGTGATTTCCCAAAGTCACTCCCGGCAAATGCCTGGATGGTTCATTTGAAAGGACACAGCCGAATTCCTTCCCCATCCTTAACAAAATCAGAGCTTATGCCCCGTCTCTAATGACCTCGATGTCGACGGGACGTTAAATAAAGTCTTCCTCCCAAGTTTTATTGAGCAATTGTTAGGGAAAATTAGTTCCCTAATGAATGAATTTGAAGGGAGAACTCTTGGTGGAAAAGTAGCAGAAATAAATTTAATCAAAACGTCAGATGCAAGGAATATAAGGAAATATCAGGTTATACGTGGCGCGTTCAATAAGTAATGCGACAATTTCTTTCTCGGCCGATTCCGGTTGAAAAAATGAGGATTTTGTTGCGGGACATCGTGGAATATCCTCGCTTCAGATCACGAAGTTTCGACATGTGTGGCGGCGCTATACGTAGCCTTCTGTAACGGAGGTGCTGTCCAGCCAGAGGGCTCTAACTGAGTTTCTCTGCCGGAGAATCAGAGCATCGCAGATATTCATAGGCACTTGCAGAGTGTATACGGAGAGCTGGTACTGAACAAAAGCACGGTGAGTCGTAGGGCGAGGCGTCTGTCGTCATGGCAACATGATCGCAAAATTTGTCCTATCTCCCGGGTGGCGACCGGCCCGGCCGTGCACAGCTGTGACGCGTGCAGTGTTGTAACGTGCGGACACTCTCCTTCACGGTGGTCGACGAATCACATTCTAACACCTCGGCTCTTTTGTAATGCTGACACACTTGTCCACTATTTGGGGTACTCAAAGGCATGTACCCCGCTTAACAGAAGATAGTAAAGACCAACGAAGGACTAACTGTGCGGAATTGCTTGCACGTTTCGAGGTTGATCGTACATTTTTTTGTCGGACATGAAACGTGAGTTCATCACTTCGAAACGGAAACAAAACGGCAGTCCACGGAGTGGCGTCACGCCACCCCTCCGCCGAATAAAAAGTTCAAAGCGTCACCCTTTAGCCTGTAACGTCATCGTGGCGGTCTTCTGGGACTGCCAAAGGATTGCCCTATTTCATGCCATCCCTAATAGCGCAGCGACCAACTCGGAAGTGTATTGTACTACTCTCAGGAAATCGAAGAAACGACTTCAGCGTGTTCGTGGCCACAGAAATGCAAACGAACTCCTCCTATTCCCTGACAACGCAGGGCCTCACACAAGTCTGTGCACCCGAGAGGAGCTCACAGAGCTTCACTGGACTGCCCCTCCTCGTCCACGCTACAGCCCGGATCTCGCAACTCCGACTTCTGTCGACCCAATGAAGGATGCACTCCGCAGGAGGCAGTACGCGGATGACGGGGAGTTTATTGGTCCAGTAGGACGTTGGTCCTGATGTCGACCAGTAGAGTGGCACCACGCGGGCACACATGTCCTCCCAGTGAAGTGGCGTAAGGCCGTCGAATTCAACGGAGATTATGTTGAAATATGGGATTCTGTGACCAAAAGAGTGAGCACAAATATGGTTCATTGGAATCCTGAATAAAACCAACCTCCTTTCAGGAAAAAAGTTGCATTACTTACTGAATACAGATAGTAGGTATTAGATTCCCAGGTAAGTTCAAGTATGTGCGAAAGATAGTTCATTAAAATGTGTTACAACAATATGCCATAAATGAAAGAATACAGAAAATAAAGAGCAAACGGAATAAAAAAAAATCTTATAGCACAAAAAAATTTGAACAAAACGGTGAACCGTTTTGTGAAATGACTTGTCTAAAAGTAAGGAATAAAATAGTTTGAAACATTTCAAATGCCTTTGAATGATGCTCGATGTAATGTACAGCAATGAGGTGGCGATTGAGATTAAAAGTTAAATTTATAATTTGGAATTTTAAAGAGTACTCAAGGATATTTGTCTGGAGGAATTTTAAATTCTCAATCAGCACCCAGTTTGGTGTGCATTATTTCCAGCATCATTCAAATGTCTCTCTAATATATTGTATTTCTTACTGTTAGATAAATCATTTCACGAAACCTCTGACTGCATTATTCAAACCTTTTCATTTTCACGTATTTTTTTCCGTGATTGTCAATTTGGTCCCCGATCTGTCCATATCCCACTCTTCATTTAGCTATGAAAATTCAGACAAACATCCATTGTGTAATTTTCCCTCAAATCACTTATGATGTTTTTCGTAATTACCTTGACTGCTTTTAAGCAATTACCTTTGTACAGAATTCACGCTTATGCTCGTCAGTTTGCTACCCCCTTTATTCATTCCCAGTCTTTGGATGCTACAAAATGGACAAAAATGTTTCCTCAAGCCACCAGTTCAGTTTCTCTCAATTACCCTGATTACTGTCAAGCAAGTAAACACTTTTTTGCAAAATTCGACTTCATGCTGGTCAATTTGATAACTCATTTGTTCTTTTCTCATTCTTCAATTGGTTATGAAATATCGGGAAAAATACTTTGTCTAATTTCTAGGGCGTCTTGTTTTTGCTCGCTCAAACATTTGACCAAAAGTACATATTAAAAAAATGCAAAAATCATGTATTACATCAGTGTAGGGGAACGAGAAAGCCTCTGCGCAGGTTAGTGCGTAGGTCGCGCTTTAGAAACCCAGTTAGGTCTGGAAATTGTTGATTCTGCCTTTACCCTATCCTTCAGCTCTTAATAGCAGGCCAGGAACAACACGTGGTTTGGATTCCATGATAAAGTGCGGGTCGCCTTTCCGCGGTAGGATTACTGGGTTAGGTTATGCGCACGTAAGTCGCAGAAGTGGCCTCCAACTGAAGGAATTGCACCAGCTGGACGATAATCCCTGTTGAGGGACTCCCAACCAATCGTGCCACAAATCTGTATACATACATTATACAAACTAGAAAGATTAGAGAAAAGAATCACGCGGAAAATTTTAGGTCCAGTAAAAAGGAAAGAAGACTGGCGTTTAAGAAGTAACGTTTAAACATACATGAAAGTATAGAAGGAATTGACAAAAGAATAAGGAAAACAAGCGTGATATTTCTTGAACATTTATGCTGGACAAACATTAGGTAACCGTCATAACGTTTTCCTAAAAATTAACGTATACCAGTTTTTCCCTCAGTAAACCAGAAAACCAGATGCTCGCACCTTCTCCCAGCTACTTTTCCGCGTCTTTTCATTTCTTAGTCACGTACTTTCTCTTCACCTGTTTTCATTAACTTATTTTATTACGTTCCTCTTTCTCCCCCTCTTCTATCGCTTCTCTCATGTCCACTGCTGTTAGTGCTCATAGTTTAAATCTGCCTTCCTGTGATCTATCTTTATACTTGTAATTCTCAAGAACATATTGTACCCAAATTTTGCTTCTGCTCTGCAGTAGTTTCTAAATGTTTTATTCTACAGTAGCTGCACCCGGCCACACGTTGCTGTGGCTTAGTCTGGTTAAATGGAAAGGAAAGAAAAGAAGAGAGAGACAGAGAGCGTTTTGAATATGTATAGAAACTGGATGTACTTTCTAATTTCCATCTCCTCTCTGTCTCCTCTCCCTCTCTCTCTGTCCATCTTCTACTTTCGGTCTCTATGTATTTCCGCCCACCGCTCTGTCAATCTCTTCTCCCCTTCTCTCACATTGAGCGTCGTGCAAATCCAGATGCTGTAGTACTATTCTAATCACATGCCGATAAGCCAGAAATACAAATTTCCTGTTTTCTGTAGGTAAAAGACAGCACATTGTTGTGTATACAATTCATATTTAAAAATATGTGTAATGAGAAAGAATGTAAATGAAAGAAACATTTTGTCTAATTGCTGCTGTAGGTGAGTCTGCCTGCGACAGAGGAAACCAAACAGCACATTTTTGCAGTAGAGCACACAAAGCATTTTCTTTCTTGCAATCGGTTTTAGTAGTAAACCTGTAGGTTGTTGTCTATGTCCATCTGAATGTTTAACAGAATATTGTTTAAAATTTGAAGTAATCCGTCAAGGACTTTTCGACATTTTTGCTAACGACATTTCGCTGTTATATATAAAAGTTCTTGACCGATTACTTCAAATATTAAACAGTATTCTTCCAGAAAGAGATTTTCACTCTGCAGCGGAGTGTGCGCTATTATGAAACTTACTGGCAGATTAAAACTGTGTGCAGGACCTTGCCTATTTTTCCAAACTCTTATTAGAGTATGGTAACTCGTAAGAGTTTGAAGAAAATCGGTCAAGTACTTTGGGAGATTTTTGGTAGCAATGTTTCCCCTGTACATGTTACATACATATTTTTATATTGCATATGTTTAAAAAATAGGTATATAAAAACACTTGCGTATGGACATGAAGTATTGTGTCAAAATTCCACAACACTCGACCGACTAATTTTCGAATTTTGCAAGCACAAACATATATATATATATATATATATATATATATATATATATATATATATATATATATATATATATATATATAAAGATTATGAGGTACTAATTATAATGGTTCAAATGGCTCTGAGCACTATGGGACTCAACTGCTGAGGTCATTAGTCCCCTATAACTTAGAACTAGTTAAACCTAACTAACCTAAGGACATTACAAACATCCATGCCCGAGGCAGGATTCGAACCTGCGACCGTAGTGGTCTTGCGGTTCCAGACTGCAGCGCCTTTAACCGCACGGCCACTTCGGCCGGCAATTATAATGAATGTTATATAAAATAGAAGGGACTTAACAAAGTAAGTTACGCATTATTGTGGTAGGCCAATAACTTTTCTTGAATGCTGCACTAAAAATCACGGCGACACAGGTACACGACACTACTTTTCACAGAGTCATCACATCTCAGTAAACAACGGTTGAAATCCTCGACGACAGAAACCGGCTCCTTGTGCAGGAAGCCATTCGAGAACGACTGTGTGAACGTCCTCGTCGTTGGGCAATCTACTCGTATATCCACCCGTATGTTCTTTCAGCTTCGAAAACATACGAACCGCATCGTTTAAGAGCTGAGCTTCCCGGTTTGTATCACCCACGTCTGTGCTGCAGTTGTTCAAATTGCTGGCACCATGTCACTGCGGCTGGACGATACACTGCATTTGGTGCGTATAACAACAGAATTACTCGGGGAATCGGTGCGCAAGAATCGCCTACAAGAATCGTAGTGTCCCGCGTACTTTAGCTTCGGTGTACTTTTCCAGTTGCCATACCATTTCAAAGCATCACTGTGATACACCTGTATTCCATATAGCAACAGAACTGTGTGTGGAGGATACCCGGAACATGTGCTCTCTTCTAACAGTGCAGTGCAATGGCTTTAGCGTGAGACGACATGCGTAACTGACTTCCTGAAGTATATAGAATGCCTGGTTAGTTGCGATAGAGGGTTGGTGGCCCTAATTCTGCCAGTAAAATAAGTAAATAAAAGCAAAGAGAGTAAAAGCAGCAAACGAGACACTTTCAGAACGAAAGCGATTTAGAAAGTTCCCAAGGCAGAATCAGTAAGAGAACGCGGGTGAAGTGGTCTGAAGAAAGGAAACAGAGACATGGTGAATGTATTACAGAATGTTGGTGGAAAAGAAAAGAGCAAATGAGAGTTATCGGTTGCTTGTGTGCCACTGGTCTCTCAGAAAGATGTTTGTCATTTACGCGGATATGTCTTCCTTTTCTTTATTATGTTACAAATACGTGGGCACCTGAATCACCCCCACACATACTTGTTCCAACATTTAACATGTGATGCGAACGAAAGCGACTGAATGTGAATTTTCGTGAGACCAGTCAGTAACTGCGTGCTAATGTAGTTTCCTCTACTCCTCCTGTCTTGCCAACAGGTTTAGCGTTAGCAGACAGACAGAGAGGTCTAGTTTTGTCATCAGAGCTGGTACAATAGCACACGAAAGGTGAGACGTCTGCATCTTTGACGCCCCACCACCACAGGGGTGGCGGAAGCGGCAGTCTGGGGACTGGAAGGGTTACAGTTCAGCTGGAACTTGACGAGTACAGCCTGATATGTGGGCGGTTCACGGGTGAAGGTATCCAAGTGTCGTGCTATTTACAGTGGGAATGATTTCATGTAAAGATTTGATATAATTATTTAGTTCTTCAGCAAGAATACTTTGTGTACAAATGAGCTAGTCTCGAAGTGTAGGACAGAACAAAAAGACTTTGGCTTCCCAGACTGGCAGTCTGGCGGATTCAGTCTCAGTGTAGAGGGTAAGTTTATTAAACGAAAGTACGAGAGGCGCGTGATTGAATTTTTTATCGTTCATGAGTTTCTGGAACTTGAAATTCGGTGGGTTTGTGCAGCCACACTGGCACGGGGTCGCTGGCGATGTCTAAGCTCATTCTTTGTTAACCTACAGTAAATGTGTGTGAGTACTGTATGTAAAGCAATCTCAATTTCCACTGAATTTTTCTGTTGTACATCGATGCTTTGCATTGTGAGAATTTGGGTTTCTCAACCACATAGGAGCAGAATAAAGTGTATTGCATCTTTACAATCAATCAGTAGATTCATTTCAGTCTGTAGTGTGGAATATGTATTGACTTAGAAAAGTTATTTTGTGATTCAAGAATTGAGCAGATAAGAGTACTTTCGTTGTTTGTGGAACTTTATCGCTTTCGGTTCGTGCTTTTATTACTTTTCCAACAACTGCTCACGCGTTCAGCATTCGTGGATCGTTTGTATGCTTTACTATATTTCTGTAAATTTTGTCGAAGTTATAAGTTTTCTTTGTATGAACTGTGGCCATGTCCGACCACGTATTGATCAGCACACATTCTACAGGGTGTTTCCGTAGGAGCGTGCAAAAATTTGACAGGACATAGAGGATGCTCCACTGAACAGTTTGAGGTAGAGAACCCGGGGTCGGAGAACCCACGTTAAGGAGACAATAGTAATAAAATCACGTCAATGTGTACTTTCTTATTTACGTTAATTAACTGACACAGTGAACGTGCCATTTGTACTATACTTTACAAAATATGCGTAAACCGACGGCTATCTACCTCAATGCGTGCGTTACATCGGCGGACAAGATCCTGACTCACCCTGACAAGCATTCCTGATGTGTTTCGAATCTCACCACAGTTAGCTACAATTCTGCCAACTAATTCCATCTCTGCATCCAATGGCATCTCATACACAAGTGACTTTACATATCTCCGTCGGAAATAATCAGAGAGATTCACAGCAGGCGACCTCACAGGCCATGGAATAGGATCTCCCCTTCCAATCCAGCGACCAGGAAATACTGTACCGGTTCTGCTCCACCGTATTGTACTCTACACCTCTGAATAGCACTGTCGTTGATTCATAGTACATCCTGTCATGGGACAATGTAAA
This sequence comes from Schistocerca americana, assembly GCF_021461395.2. NCBI lineage: Eukaryota > Metazoa > Arthropoda > Insecta > Orthoptera > Acrididae > Schistocerca > Schistocerca americana. The sequence continues at coordinate 43,546,504 of NC_060125.1, forward strand.
TACCATACAACAGAGCCACCTTATGGACAAGTAAAGTAAACAAAACCTGTTCATGACTTCCTGGTAATCAGGTTCATCCTCGTTGTTTCCTCGCAGGAAATGAAGAATATACACGTAAATAAACAGCAAAATACATGTAAACTTGTACGCATGTTAGTTGTAACTAAGCTGGATACCAGTAATACTAGACAGATCCGTAGACAAATTTACTTTCATATCTCTTTAAGCTGGCTTCTTCGACCCCAGGTACTTTGTGCAGTGGAGCATCCTCTATGTCCTGTTATATTTTTTGCAGGCTCTTACGGGAGCACCCTGTATATCATGTGTCCAGCTGAGATACTCTCTGCTGAGTGGTCATTGCATTTTGTTGCAGTCATTGTGTTTTATTGTAGTTTTGGAAGAAATAATGCAGTGTTTATGGCGGTGTGTTGGTTCTCTGTGGTGTGAGCGTATGTACGACCGGTAGACTCGTGTTCCTAACTCCTGTTCCCCTTGGTTTCCCAACCAGCGCACATAGTCATTCGATTAGGTGCTCCGAAGTACGTCATTACATCTTCGTGTAAAGTAGGTAACAACACCAATCAATTAATTTGTGAACGCTGCTGTTTTATCTGTACTTGGTCCATGTTCAATCAAATAGTTCAATAAAATATGTGGAGAAGTAATTCACGATTTCTATACTGCAATCCCATCCCCTTTCCTCTAGTGTAGTTGTGGAAGAATGAATTGAAAACCTCATTAATAAATTAGAAGCCCTGCTCTGTCTCCTTGGTTAACTTGTTAAACGTAAAAGATAGTTGTCCGTTGCACTTTCTTTTTAAATTATTATCGGATGAAACAGTGAGCGGGCCTTCAGCTACGTCTTAAAGGAAAGGAGCTATGTCTAAACTGAAATACACTCCTGGAAATGGAAAAAAGAACACATTGACACCGGTGTGTCAGACCCACCATACTTGCTCCGGCCACTGCGAGAGGGCTGTACAAGCAATGATCACACGCACGGCACAGCGGACACACCAGGAACCGCGGTGTTGGCCGTCGAATGGCGCTAGCTGCGCAGCATTTGTGCACCGCCGCCGTCAGTGTCAGCCAGTTTGCCGTGGCATACGGAGCTCCATCGCAGTCTTTAACACTGGTAGCATGCCGCGACAGCGTGGACGTGAACCGTATGTGCAGTTGACGGACTTTGAGCGAGGGCGTATAGTGGGCATGCGGGAGGCCGGGTGGACGTACCGCCGAATTGCTCAACACGTGGGGCGTGAGGTCACCACAGTACATCGATGTTGTCGCCAGTGGTCGGCGGAAGGTGCACGTGCCCGTCGACCAGGGACCGGACCGCAGCGACGCACGGATGCACGCCAAGACCGTAGGATCCTACGCAGTGCCGTAGGGGACCGCACCGCCACGTCCTAGCAAATTAGGGACACTGTTGCTCCTGGGGTATCGGCGAGGACCATTCGCAACCGTCTCCAAGAAGCTGGGCTACAGTCCCGCACACCGTTAGGCCGTCTTCCGCTCACGCCCCAACATCGTGCAGCCCGCCTCCGGTGGTGTCGCGACAGGCGTGAATGGAGGGACGAATGGAGACGTGTCGTCTTCAGCGATGAGAGTCGCTTCTGCCTTGGTGCCAGTGATGGTCGTATGCGTGTTTGGCGCCGTGCAGGTGAGCGCCACAATCAGGACTGCATACGACCGAGGCACACAGGGCCAACACCCGGCATCATGGTGTGGGGAGCGATCTCCTACACTGGCCGTACACCACTGGTGATCGTCGAGGGGACACTGAATAGTGCACGGTACATCCAAACCGCCATCGAACCCATCGTTCTACCATTCCTAGACCGGCAAGGGAACTTGCTGTTCCAACAGGACAATGCACGTCCGCATGTATCCCGTGCCACCCAACGTGCTCTAGAAGGTGTAAGTCAACTACCCTGGCCAGCAAGATCTCCGGATCTGTTCCCCACTGAGCATGTTTGGGACTGGATGAAGCGTCGTCTCACGCGGTCTGTACGTCCAGCACGAACGCTGGTCCAACTGAGGCGCCAGGTGGAAATGGCATGGCAAGCCGTTCCACAGGACTACATCCAGCATCTCTACGATCGTCTCCATGGGAGAATAGCAGCCTGCATTGCTGCGAAAGGTGAATATACACTGTACTAGTGCCGACATTGTGCATGCTCTGTTGCCTGTGTCTATGTGCCTGTGGTTCTGTCAGTGTGATCATGTGATGTATCTGACCCCAGGAATGTGTCAATAAAGTTTCCCCTTCCTGGGACAATGAATTCACGGTGTTCTTATTTCAATTTCCAGGAGTGTAGATATTCTAATCTATCCTCCACTTGCACATTTTAATAGTAACAAATACGGTCCACAGTCACAGTTCAACCTCAGCTGAATAAAGACACGTGACATGGTTAAGGGGAAACGAGAAGGAGTCGAAAAAGAAACAGACGTTGGAAGCACTGATTCAGCATATAGAAAAATCAAAACAACCTTCGGTGAAATTAAAAGTAAACACGTTTGCATTTACTGTGGAATAGGAGTTCCTCTGTAAGGGGAGAGAGGGGTAATGGTTTGTGGTAAAACAGAGTCGTATGGCACGGGCGGGGACTACTCAAGAGAACGTCGTTATCAGGAGAATGAAAACTGGCATTCTACGGATCGGAGCGTGGAATGTCAGATCCTTTAATCAGACAGGTAGGTTAGAAAATTTAAAAAGGGAAATGGGTAGGTTAAAGTTAGATATAGTAGGAACTAGTGAAGTTCGGTGGCAGGAGGAACAAGACTTTTAATAAGGTGAATACAGGGTTATAAATACAAAATGGAATAGGGATAATGCAGGAGTAGGTTTAATAATGAATAGAAAAATAGGAATGCGGGTAAGGTACTACAAACAGCATAGTGAACGCATTATTGTGGCAAAGATAGATACGAAGCCCACACTCACTACAGTAGTGCAAGTTTATATGCCAACTAGCTCTGCAGATGACGAAGAAATTGAAGAAATGTATGATGAAATAAAAGAAATTATTCAGATAGTGAAGGGTGACGAAAATTTAATAGTCATGGGTGACTGGAATTCGATAGTAGGAGAAGAGAGAGAAGAAAATGTAGTAGGTGAATATGGATTGGGGCTAAGAAATGAAAGAGGAAGCCGCCTGGTAGAATTTTGCACAGAGATAAGTTAATCATAGCTAACACTTGGTTCAAGAATCATAAAAGAAGGTTGTATACATGGAAGAATCCTGGAGATACTATAAGGTATCAGATATATTATATAATGGTAAGACAGAGATTTAGGAACCAGGTTTTAAATTATAAGACATTTCCAGGAGCAGATGTGGACTCTGATCACAATCTATTGGTTATGATATGTAGATTAAAACTGAAGAAACAGCAAAAATGTGGCAATTTAAGGAGATGGGACCAGGAAAAACCTAAAGAACCAGAGGTTGTACAGAGTTTCAGGGAGAGCATAAGGGTACAATTGACAAGAATTGGGGGAAGAAATACAGTAGAAGAAGAATGGGTAGCTTTGAGGAATGAAATAGTGAAGGCAGCAAAGGATCAAGTAGGTAAAAAGACGCGGGTTAGTAGAAATCCTTGAGTAACAGAGGAGGTACTGAATTTAATTGATGAAAGGAGAAAATACAAAAATGCAGTAAGTGAAGCAGGCAAAAGGGAATACAAACGTCTCAAAAATGAGATCGACAGGAAGTGCAAAATGGCTAAGCAGGGATGGCTAGAGGACAAATGTAAGGACGTAGAGGCTTATCTCACTAGGAGTAAGATAGATACTGCTTACATGAAAATTAAAGAGAGCTTTGGAGATAAGAGAGCCACCTGTATGAATATCAAGAGCTCAGATGGAAACCCAGTTCTAAGCAAAGAAGGGAAAGCAGAAAGGTGGAAGGAGTATATAGAGGGTCTACACAAGGGCGATGTACTGGAGGACAATATTATGGAAATGGAAGAGGATGTCGATGAAGATGAAATGGGAGATACGATACTGCGTGAAGAGTTTGACAGAGCACTGAAAGACCTGAGTCGAAACAAGGCCCTGGGAGTGGACAACATTCCATTGGAACTACTGACGGCCTTGGGAGAGCCAGTCCTGACAAAACTCTACCATCTGGTGAGCAAGATGTATGAGACAGGCCAAATTCCCTCAGACTTCGAGAAGAATATAATAATTCCAATCCCAAAGAAAGCAGGTGTTGACAGATGTGAAAATTACCGAAATATCAGTTTAATAAGTCACAGCTGCAAAATACTAACGCAAATTCTTTACAGACGAATGGAAAAACTGGTAGAAGCCGACCTCGGGGAAGATCAGTTTGGATTCCGTAGAAACGTTGGAACACGTCAGGCAATACTGACCCTACGACCTATCTTAGAAGAAAGATTAAGGAAAGGCAAACCTACGTATCTAGCATTTGTAGACTTAGAGAAAGCTTATGACAATGTTGACTGGAATACTCTCTTTCGAATTCAGAAGGTGGCAGGGGTAAAATACAGGGAGCGAAAGGCTATGTACAATTTGTACAGAAAAGAGATGGCAGTTATAAGCGTCGAGGGCCATGAAAGGGAAGCAGTGGTTGGGAAGGGAGTGAGACAGGGTTGTAGCCTCTCCTCGATGCTATTCAATCTGTACATTGTGCAAGCAGTAAAGGAAACAAAAGAAAAGTTCGGAGTAGGTATTAAAATCCATGGAGAAGAAATAAAAACTTTGAGGTTCGCCGATGACATTGTAATTCTGTCAGAGACAGCAAAGGATTTGGAAGAGCAGTTGATCGGAATGGACAGTGTCTTGAAAGGAGGATATAAGATGAACATCAACAGAAGCAAAACGAGGATAATGGAATGTAGTAGAATTAAGTCGGGTGATGCTGAGGGAATTAGATTAGGAAATGAAACACTTAAAGTAGTAAAGGAGTTTTGCTATTTGGGGAGCAAAATAACTGATGATGGTCGAAGTAGAGAGATTATAATATGTAGACTGGCAAAGGCAAGGAAAGCGTTTCTGAAGAAGAGAAATTTGCTAACATCGAGTATAGATTTAAGTGCCAAGAAGTCGTTTCTGAAAGTATTTGGATGGAGTGTAGCCATATATGGAAGTGAAGCATGGACGATAAAAAGTTTGGACAAGAAGAGATTAGAAGCTTTCGAAATGTGGTGCTACAGAAGAATACTGAAGATTAGATGGGTAGATCACATAACGAATGAGGAGGTACTGAATAGGATTGGGGAGACGATGGGTTTGTGGCACAACTTGACTAGAAGAAGGGATCTGTTGATAGGACATGTTCTGAGGCATCAAGGGATCAAAAATTTAGTATTGGATAGCAGCGTGGAGGGTAAAAATCGTAGAGGGAGACCAAGAGATGAATACACTAAGCAGATTCAGAAGGTTGTAGGTTGCAGTAGGTACTGGGAGATGAAGAAGCTTGCACAGGATAGAGTAGCATGGAGAGCTGCATCAAACCAGTCTCAGAACTGAAGACCACAACAACAACATGGCACGAATGGCTGGGAGACTCCGAAGGGCAAGTTCAGCTGTAATGGAAAAAGTCTTCTCTATCCTTCGCTCCCACTGGCTCCTTTCTTTCACTAAGTATGAGAGCTTTGTGTGTGAGTGTAGCTATTAAGTGTAGGTGACTGTAAGGTGTGTGAGTATGTAGTGTAGCGTCATGTTAGAGCTCGATCTGATGAGAGAAGGGAGGGGGTAAACCCTGTTGCTGGCACATAGCCGCATGATGCAAGATCTGGACATCCCGGTCAGCTTCACATGCGTCTGTGCGGCGTTCCTAAAACCGCTCCCACCATGTCGCTGTTGCTAGACACGACATTGCATCTGGTCTATACAACACCCGTACTTCATAGTGAATCTGTGTTCTCTCGAAGAGCATCAAGGTGGCCGTCGAACCTTACGTCCAGATCCGACGATCAGCAGTGTTTATGCCTTCACTTCACTAGACACTGCGAAGAGGTTTGAAGCTGAACCCAGGACATTGGTGCAGTCACTGATGATCACGGGCCGTACGCCAAGCCCCCCCCCCCTCCCCACCCATCCTCCCCTGTTCCCTCTGCCGTAAAGGCAAAAGAGAAATGGTCAACAGTGCGCAGCGCATCCGAGCGGTCGCGCATCCGAGTACTGAGCACGCCGGACGGGAACCGGTGTTCCGCCACGGCACGGCCGTTGACGTGGTAATGTTACACGGCGGGGAATGGGACGCATCGTGAGAAGTCAGGTGTTTCCGAACCATAAAAGGAAAACGAGTGCGGTGACATATAGTGAGAGCCTCCCGAAGTTAGCAGCAGTATGTCAGATTGGTTTAGTAAGAGACGTTTGATTTGTGGTTGGTTTTTTGTTTTGTTACAAATTTTTCTAAAAGAAGTTTTGAGGTTCTTAAACAAGGTAAGTAGGAACCCATGGTTTCAATGTGTAGCAAAAGTACCTAATGATATTCCGTGAACTGTGCGTGTGCGCTACAGAATGCTTGCTTCGCTTCGTTAGTTTTATGTTCCGTTTCAATGTGAAAGTGAATTAAACAAAATGGCGCAACTTGGGTAATGACCCTCAGGCTGAGACACGGAGCTATGTCCTCTCTACCATTATCTCTCGCGTAGTTAAGAACTGTTTGATTTTTACGGAGGTTTTCATGAGAACCAATATGTGAAATTTACGATGCCGTTAGAAAAAGAATCGCTTTGTTTCCAAATAGTTTGGAATTATGCGCGGAAAACTTGTAAGGCTTCGTGGACAGAAAAACTATTCCAGCTGCAGTTAGAAATGGAAAGAAAATTTGCGAAGCTAGACCATCGTTTCGTATTCATGAGGCTACACTTTCCAAATGTTTTAAGTTGAGTGTTTCAGTTGGTCCAAAATAGGCACGAAAACACTCTTTAGTGAACAACAAGGAAAAGAACTTCCTGATCATTGCCGAACTGGCGAAATTGTTTGATGGTGTGAGTTTAACGGAACTGAGGCGAGTTGCTTACGAATTTGCAGAAGGAAACAAGTCAAAACACTGTTTCAGCTCTAAAACTAAACCAAACTGGCTGGGATAGAGCAGGATTCGATTGCTGGTCTAAGACAACATCATGACCGTTGTTGAGAAGTATAAATTCCCACCATCACCGATTTACAATGTCGACGAGACGGGAATTTTTACAGTGCAGAAAACTGCTTTAATCATCCGTTCGATAGGACAGAAACAATTAGGAACTGCCAGAAGTTTGGAACGTGGCCGAAACATAACTGTGTGTTGTGTCATGAATGCGATAGGCATATGCATATCATTCATTTTTAGTTTTCCCGGCGTGAGAATGTCGCCGGCATTAACGCTTGGAGGACCTGTCGGAATCATTTATTGTTCTTCAAAGTCAGGATGGATCACTGAAGTATTGTTTCTAAAATGGCTGAAACATTTCGCAGAACAGACACATTCTTTACTTGCAGGTCGAACCTTTTTCACTATGGACGTCATACCTATCACAAATTCCGAATGAGTTACAATGTATATAAAGAAAATAGCATTTTAGTGATTTGCTTGCCACCATACACTTCCCGTCGATTGCAGCCATTAGATTTTCTTTCTAGGGATAAATGATGTCCGCTTACAAAATAGAATGCAACCCACCTCCGTGGCCAAAGATGTCTAACAACTGCTTGTGCTGTGGCTCTCGACCTGAGGGTACGCAGGCCCGAAAGTGGAGGTGGAAAAAAATTTCACTGCCAGGGAAGAGAGGTGGTGGTATAAAGCTCCTGATCACCAGACTTTGCTCCAGTGTCCTGGTGTAAATACCAAACTTGTCCGCAGTCTCTCATGAAGTGAGGGGAAGCGACTTTTGATGGTGATCCGTTCGTTGGGTGGGGACGTTAAGTTTAGTGACCCCCTTTGTGCTCTTCGCGAGTAGTGGGCTGTGTGCTGGCAACGGGTTTCATTCTTTCCCTTCTCATCGTCATCATCATTGTACAAAACAAACATTACACTACACACACACACACACACACACACACACACACACACTCACACACACACACACACACACGAACGCACGTACATACGATATTTACATGTAGTATTACAAATAATGTAATGAAGCATGTTGTACATAAATAACAAAAAAACCAAGAATGCACTTCATTTATCAGAACTCATCCATTTTAAATGACCTGCAAGACAGACGTCCCTGTTCTCTGTATCCTGCTTACACCAAGGTTGCAGGAATTGATAAAGCTTCTTCTGACTTTAAAAAGACAGGAATCTTTCTTCTTAATCCACATGTGCTCTCAGAGGAGGACTTCATTTCAGTGAATGAATCACCTACAGATGTTTAGGCGGCTGAAAGAGAGACCATTCAAATGTGATTCATTAATCGTATTGCAGCGGAGCAGTGCTGTCTGTTCCAGACATTTCTGCAATGCCTTGGATGACAACAAAAATATTACGATCAAGCGAATGAAGGCCTAAACAACATTCAGAAATGCTCGTCCACTCCAAGGGAGTGGATTTTGGAAGAAGCGAAAGCAAGGAAGAACGATAAGAAGCTTTCTGTTGAAGAAGCAGCAGGAAAGGAAGTTGTAGAGGGAAAACAAAAGAATAAGAAGAGAAAGACCCTTTTCTGACAATAGCTTTTCGTCAGATGAAATTCGTAACGAAGAGGAACTGTGTCAAGATGATGAACTGGAAGATGCTGACGCTCGTGGGCTAGTCTCCAGTTTTTGCCACACAAATGACACATCTGAGGTACACCTCTTTTGTCGAGAATTTGGTCGTGATCGGTATCTGTGGTCCTGATGCATTCTGCCTTGTGTGTGGCTTCGTGCGGAGTATACTGCAGCCAGTTCCGTGGCAGACTTCAAATGTGACTGCTCCCATGGTAATAGCCTACTTAAATTTAACAAGATGTATTCAGGATTCGTAATTAGCATTCACTTATGAAAACCATATTTTGTAGAACCTTAAGTTACTTATAAATATGCTTACGGTTTTGTTGAATTCGGTTATTTCAGGATTACATTTCCATATGGTTCCAGTATATGATACATGGGTCAGAAACAATTAATTGTCCGCGTACTGTTATCCCAAACGGGCGGGGAATGGTAGGCAACGCCTCTCTTCACATTTTTTATCTGTACTGCCCTAATTTTACAGGGAGGTTGGTCTATAACCCGGTCATGACTTCTGCTTTAATGCTTGAACGTAAGCTTAGTGTTTTATCATTTGCAGCAAGTGGATAGTTATTAACATATGTTCAAAGTTAATTGCGAGCCGTTGCAGCTCCTTCCCCTAAGCGCAGAGAAGAGAGTGGGTTGGTGGAAAGGGTATACTGAATGCATATACTAGAAAGAGGAACTGTCTACTACATCTACATCTACATCTACATTTGTACTCCGCAAGCCACCCAACAGTGTGTGGCGGAGGGCACTTTACGTGCCTTTTCTGTTCCAGTAGCGTATGGTTCGCGGGAAGAACGACTGTCGGAAAGCCTCCGTGCGCGCTCGAATCTCTCTAATTTTACATTCGTGATCTCCTCGGGAGGTATAAGTAGGGGGAAGCAATATATTCGATACCTCATCCAGAAACGCACCCTCTCGAAACCTGGCGAGCAAGCTACACCGCGATGCAGAGCGCCTCTCTTGCAGAGTCTGCCACTTGAGTTTGCTAAGCATCTCCGTAACGCTATCACGGTTACCAAATAACCCTGTGACGAAACGCGCCGCTCTTCTTTAGATCTTGTCTATCTCCTCCGTCAACCCGATCTGGTATGGATCCCACACTGATGAGCAATACTCAAGTATAGGTCGAACGAGTGTTTTGTAAGCCACCTCCTTTGTTGATTGACTACATAAGGACTCTCCCAAGGAATCTCAACCTGGTACCCGCCTTACCAACAATTAATTTTATATGATCATTCCACTTCAAATCGCTCCGTACGCATACTCCCAGATATTTTACAGAAGTAACTGCTACCAGTGTTTGTTCCGCTATCATATAATCATACAGTAAAGGATCCTTCTTTCTATGTATTCGCAATACATTACATTTGTCTATGTTAAGGGTCAGTTGCCACTCCCTGCACCAAGTGCCTATCCGCTGCAGATCTTCCTGCATTTCGCTACAATTTTCTAATGCTGCAACTTCTCTGTATACTACAGCATCACCCGCGAAAAGCCACATGGAACTTCCGACACTATCTACTAGATCATTTATATATATTGTGAAAAGCAGTGGTTCCATAACACTCCCTTGTGGCACGGCAGAGGTTACTTTAACGTCTCTAAACGTCTCTCCATTGATAACAACATGCTGTGTTCTGTTTGCTAAAAACTCTTCAATCCAGCCACACAGCGGGTCTGATATTCCGTAGGCTCTTACTTTGTTTATCAGGCAACAGTGCGGAACTGTATCGAACGCCTTCCGGAAGTCAAGGAAAATAGCATCTACCTGGGAGCCTGTATCTAATATTTTCTGGGTCTCATGAACAAATAAAGCGAGTTGGGTCTCACACGATTGCTGTTTCCGGAATCCATGTTGATTTCTACAGACTAGATTCTGGGCTTCCAGAAACGACATGATACGCGAGCAAAAAACATGTTCTAAAATTCTACAACAGATAGACGTCAGAGATATAGGCCTATAGTTTTGCGCATCTGCTCGACGACCCTTCTTAAAGACTGGGACAACCTGTGCTCTTTTCCAATCATTTAGAACCTTCCGTTCCTCTAGAGACTTGCGGTACACGGCTGTTAGAAGGGGGGCAAGTTCTTTCGCGTACTCTGTGTAGAATCGAATTGGTATCCCGTCAGGTCCAGTGGACTTTCCTCTGTTGAGTGATTCCAGTTGCTTTTCTATTCCTTGGACACTTATTTCGACGTCAGCCATTATTTCGTTTGTGCGAGGATTTAGAGAAGGAACTGCAGTGCGGTCTTCCTCTGTGAAACAGCTTTGGAAAAAGGTGTTTAGTATTTCAGCTTTACGCGTGTCGTCCTCTGTTTCAATGCCATCATCATCCCGGAATGTCTGGATATGCTGTTTCGAGCCACTTACTGATTTAACGTAAGACCAGAACTTCCTAGGGTTTTCTGTCAAGTCGGTACATCGAGTTTTACTTTCGAGTTCACTGAACGCTTCACGCATAGCCCTCCTTACGCTAGCTTTGACATCGTTTAGCTTCTGTTTGTCTGAGAGGTTTTGGCAGCGTTTAAACTTGCAGTGAAGCTCTCTTTGCTTTCGCAGTAGTTTCCTAACTTTGCTGTTGAACCACGGTGGGTTTTTCCCGTCCCTCACAGTTTTACTCGTCACGTACCTGTCTAAAACGAATTTTACGATTGCCTTGAGCTTTTTCCATAAACACTCAACATTGTCAGTGTCGGAACAGAAATTTTCGTTTTGATCTGTTAGGTGGTCTGAAATCTGCCTTCTATTACGCTTGCTAAACAGATAAACCTTCCTCCCATTTTTTATATTCCTATTCAGGGATGCTGCTACGGACTTATGATCACTGATTCCCTGTACTGCGCTTACAGAGTCGAAAAGTTCGGTTCTGTTTGTTATCAGTAGGTCCAAGATGTTATCTCCACGAGTCGGTTCTCTGTTTAATTGCTCGAGGTAATTTTCGGATAGTGCACTCAGTATAATGTCACTCGATGCTCTGTCCCTACCACCCGTCCTAAACATCTGAGTGTGCCAGTCTATGTCTGGTAAATTGAAATCTCTACCTAAGACTATAACATGCTGAGAAAATTTGTGTGAAATGTATTCCAAATTTTCTCTCAGTTGTTCTGCCACTAATGCTGCTGAGTCTGGAGGTCGGTAAAAGGAGCCAATTATTAACCTAGCTCGGTTGTTGAGTGTAACCTCCACCCATAATAATTCACAGTAACTATCCACTTCTACTTCACTGCAGGATAAACTACTACTAACAGCGACAAACACGCCACCACCGGTTGCATGCAATGTATCCTTTCTAAACACCGTTTGTGCCTTTATAAAAATTTCGGCAGAATTTATCTCTGGCTTCAACCAGCTTTCCGTACCTATAACTATTTCAGCTTTGGTGCTTTCTATCAGCGCTTTAAGTTCCGGTACTTTACCAATGCAGCTTCGACAGTTTACAATTACAATACAGATTGCTGTTTGGTCCCCGCATGTCCTGACTTTGTCCCGCACCCTTTGAGGCTGCTGCCCTTTCTGTACTTGCCCGAGGCCATCTAACGTAAAAAACCGCCCAATCCACGCCACACAACGCCTGCTACCCGTGTAGCCGCCTGCTGCGTGTAGTGGACTAGTAGAAAAAATGAAAGCTGATGTGGAAGATATAGGGGATAGAGAGTTAGAGTGTAATAGGTCTTCAGAAGACTAGCGATCAAATAAGGAATAACGGATCTATAACATTCCTTGGGAACATCTGAAATAATTGGCAACTAAGTGGCAAATAAGTGGCAACGATGCGAATATGTACGTTGATGTGTACAATCTGTGTCTGGAGAGTCAACTAAGCGACTATGTATGTTGATGTGTACAATCTGTGTCTGGAGACATACCATCAGATTTCTGGAAAAATATCATCCACACAGTTCCTAAGATAATGCGAGAACTATCGCACAATCAGCTTAACGGTTCATGAATTCAAGTTTTGACAGGAATAATATATACAAGAACTGAAAAGAAAATTGAGGATTTGTTAGATGACGGTCAGTTTGGTTTTCGGAAAGGTATGGGCACCGGACAGGCAACTTTGACGTTGCGATTGATAATCGAAGCAGGACATAAGAAAAATCAAAATACGTCCATAGAATTTATCTGACTGGAAAAAGCATCTGATAATGTAAACTATTCAAAATGTCCGAAATTCTCATAAACTAGGGGTAGGCTTTAGGAAAAGACGGGTAGTATGCAGTATGTACAAGAACTAAGAGGGAACAATAAGAATCGAAGTCGCAGAACGAAGCCTCGGATTAAGAAGAGCGGAAGACATGGATACAATCTTTCACCCATACCGTTCAATCCGTACATCGAAGCGACAGTGACAGAAATGAAACAAAAGTTCAAGAGTGAGATTAAAATTCAGGGTGAAAAGATATCATTGGTGAGATTCGCTGATAACATTACTATCCTCAGTGAAAGGGCGAAAGAATTACAGGGCATACTGAACAGAATGGTGTGTTAAGAATGTAATGTGGACTGAAACTCAAGAAAGAGACAAGAGTAATGATAAGTAATAGAAATTGCGACATTGAAATTGGGGAGCAGAAAGTGAACTAAGCAAAGGAATTCTGCTTTATTGGAAGTAAAAAGTACACGGCGGAGGAAGCAAGGAGGACATGAAAAGCAGATTAGCGTTGGCAAGGAGGACATTCTTGGCCAACAAATATCGGCTGGTATCGGACATCGGCGTTAATGTGAAGAATAAATTTCTGATAATGTATGTTTGGAGCACATCATTGTATGGTTGTGAGTCACGGACTGTGTAAAAGCGAGAAAATAACAGAAGCGAAGCGTTTGACACGTGTGGGATGTTGAAAATTACGCGGACTGTTAAGATAAAGAATGAGGAGATTCTGCAGAATTGGAGAAAAGAGGGAGATACCGACAAGAAGAAGGAAGAGGATGATAGGACACGGCTTAAGACATTAGACAATAACTTGCACTGCACTAGAGGGAGCTATGAAGGGCAGAAAGTGTAAGGCAAGACACAAATTGGGATACATGCAACAAATAGTTGAGGAAGTAGGTTTCAGGTGCTACTTTGGATGAAGTTTTTGGCGCAAGAGAGGAATTCGTGGCGGGTCGCATCGAACGAGTCCGAGGATTGATGGAAGAAAACCGGACTTGCCTGTTGTCAAAGACGCTTTCCAACGTAGGCTTATAAAGGGATTTAGCGGAATAAAACCTGAATCTGGATCAATTCTGAAAAGGGTTTTTAGAACACGATTCCAATGTCTTAATCACTGGCTGGCTCGCCCGGTATAAATGACCAGAACGGTGGTCGACCATAATCCCGATACGAATTTTTCCAGTCCTGAGTATTTAATGTTACTCGGACGAGAGACGGTTATCTGCTGGGATTGCACAGAAAAGTAAGTGTCGCATAACGGAAGAGACGGTGAGGCTAGTTGCAGTGACGGCCGTTACAACTGCAGCGACGGCGCTGTGCACTGCCGGTGGTGGAGGGTAGTGTGACAGGTAGGTGGCCGGCCGGACCGTGAGAATGGGAAGCCGGCGTACAGCTACACGTGCTTTACGTAACTGCTGCGCGCGCACACACGTTGTGTGTGTGTGTGTGTGTGTGTACGCACTGATAAGCGCTATCGCCGAGCTGGCTGGAAGGCCGGCGGCTACCCGGCACCTGCTGGCGGCCCGCGCTGCACGCTCCACCTCACGCAGGGCGCGCGAGCGCCAGGGCGGGATTCTGCCGAGACAGCGCCTTTATCTGCACTCCCAGTTTGCCAACTGCAAGGGAGGCGACTTGTTTGCTCGCTGCGAACCGTAACTCTCATAAATTACTGTACTCTACTCGTGCCGTGCACCGTGCGCACACTCGAATAGGCCTATGCGTTCTCAAATACAGGTTTCCAAAATTAGGGTGCATCGTTGTTATCTCGCACTTATCACATTCTACGGTCCAATCTTCTTCATATTTTCATATAATTTGATTTATTGTGAACTTTTAGTTGTCGTTGTCATCCAGTTGTGATTTAGGCGCACATGCTATATTCATTCGCATCGAGACCCCACAAGTGGCGGAAGGAACCTCTGCAGCCAGTGTCGTTTCTCCCATTCCCTATTAGATTCGTGATCAGAGCGTGCGAAGAGCGACTGTCACAAAGCCTCCTTACGAGCTCTGATTTCTCTGATTTTCGAGGATAAAATGGGGAAAGAAGTAATTTTTCCCGCCGTTCCGTGTAACGTATGCTCTCGGAATTTTAATGTTGAACCTCTTCGGGATACACAACGTCGCCGTTGAACCGTCTGCCAGTAGAGTGTGATGAATGTATGTGTAACGCTTTCGCATTTACTAAACGATCCCATTGCGAAACACGCCTCTCTTCATTGGATTTTCTCTATCTCCTGTGTATCCTACCTGGTAAATTGTCCCAGGCTGAGAAGTGATACTCAGGAATTTCCCACACAAATGCTTTCTTTTCTGAATGAACTAGATTTGCGTAACATTCTTCCAGTGAATCTCCCTTTAACATCAGCTTTTTCTATAGTTAATTTCATGTGGTCATTTAACTTTAAGTTGCTCTGGACAACTACTCCTAGACATTTTACGGTTGTTACTACAACAAAAATAGTTTTACATTACCTCGGTTCCCAGAACTCCTGAAGATAGGCGTTGACTGTGGAATTCTATCACAAACACAGCCCCTTTGACTGTTCAAAGATGTCACTAAACCCACGCAAAGATGTAAAAAACCATCCACGAGCACCTCGTATTAGACGGAGGGGGACCGACAGCCGATTAGTTCCAGTCATTCCACCAGGAAAGAGATACACAGCTCGTGTTGTCTGTAGTTCAACCACGCCTAGACAGGCAATACCGCGGTTCGATCGCTTCTGCATTGTTACTTTGTGTCAGGAAGGTCTCTAAACAAGTGCGCAGGCGTCTCCGAGTGAACCAAAGCGATGTTGTTCGGACATGGAGGTGATACAGAGATACAGGAACTGTCGATGACATGCCCCGTTCAGGCCACCCATTGGCTACTACTGCAGTGGATGACCGTTACCTACCGATTATGGCTCGGAGAAACACTAACAGCAACGCCAAGATGTTGAATAATGCTTTTCGTGCAGCCACAGGACGTCGTGTTACGACTCGAACTTTGCGCGTTAGGCTGCATGATGCGCAACTTCACTCCCGACGTCCATGGCGAGGTCCACCTTTGCAACCACGGCACCGTGCAGCGTGGTACAGATGGACCCAACAACATGCAGAATGTACCGCTCAGGATGGGCGTCACGTTCTCTTCTTCGATGAGTGTCGCATATGCCTTCAACCACACAATAGTCGGAGACGTGTTTAGAGGCAACCCGGTCAGGCTGAATGTCTAAGACACTGCCCAGCGAATGCAGCAAGGTGGACGTTCCAAGCTGTTTTGGGGTGGCATTATGTGGGGTCGCGTACGCCGCTGGTGGTCATGGAAGGCGCCGTAACGTCTGTACGATACGCGAATTCCATCCTCCGACCGATAGTGCAACGGTATCGGCAACATATTGGCGAGGCGTTCGTCTTCATGCATGACAATTCGCGCCCCCATCGTGCACATCTTGTAAATGACTTCCTTCAGGATAACGACATCTCTCGACTAGAGTGGCCAGCATGTTCTCCTGACATGAACCTGATCGAAAATGTCTGGGATAGATTGCAAGCCGGCCGGTGTGGCCGTGCGGTTAAAGGCGCTTCAGTCTGGAACCGCGTGACCGCTACGGTCGCAGGTTCGAATCCTGCCTCGGGCATTGATGTGTGTGATGTCCTTAGGTTAGTTAGGTTTAATTAGTTCTAAGTTCTAGGCGACTGATGACCTCAGAAGTTAAGTCGCATAGTGCTCAGAGCCATTTGAACCATAGATTGCAAAGGGCTGTTTATGGACGACGTGACCCACCAACCTGTCTGAGGGATCTATGCCGAATCGCCGTTGAGGAGTGGGACAATCTGGACCCATAGTGCCTTGATGAACTTGTGGATAGTATGCCACGGAGAATACAGGCATGCATCAATGCAAAAGGACGGGGAATTAGAGGTACCGGTGTGTACAGCAACCTGGACCGCCCCCTCTCAAGATCTTGCTGTATGGTGGTACAACATGCAATGTGTGGTTTTCATGAGCAATAAAAATGGCGGAAATGATATTTCTGTTGATCTCTATTCCAATTTTCTGTACAGGTTCCGGAACTCTCGTAACCGAGGTGATGCAAAACTTTTTTTGATATGTGTGTTTTCAATTATTTGTAGCCAATAGTGTAGTTACATGGTGTCGATCTCTTCGTCTATGTAGGGGCACTGCATTAGATTTGTTTGTGTTCAGGACAACAGCCAGACACTGACCAAGTCGTCGAAATCCTGCATGTCTTCATGTATTTCGTTACAGGAAGTTTCAACGCTCCTCTGGTGTGGTACATTCCTGTGGACAAAACGAACCGCCTCACTGTGCTTCCTACGTTAGCTACTAGAACACTGATATATACTGTAAGCAGTAACGGTCTTCTAACTCTCTCTCGGTTTTTCCCGACATTACATTTACATTTCATCCTGCAAAGATCGAGGTTGTGATTTCTGTCAGGAAGTACTGAAACCAGTCACAAATCTGATGCGATGTTCCGTAAGCTCGTAGGTATTTTGTAGTTGATTGAGCTGCGTGCACAAAAACTGTAAGAATGAAAACCAGTGATTGTCAACAAGAACAATAAAAACGGAAAAAGAATAAAAATATGGGAATACATTGTGTTTCGGGAGCTGTCAAAACAGGTGACTAGTAGCTCCTTACACTGTCCAGAGGGGAGAGCAACAACCACGCTGAAAAACCGTGTACCCGAAATACTTATAATCACTGAGGTAACACTTTCCAGGAAAAGAGAATACGCAATATACTAGAAAGAAAAGACGCAAGGACCAGATGGAGATGTAGCATGTCTTAAGGATAACACTATGAACTGTATTTACTGGTTTTATTCAAACGTGACCAGTCTCATACGAGACCATCTTCGAATACCTAGATATAGCAAACATATCATTTATGATACTGTACAAAATACAACATCAGAATATCAATAGTTTTTTTACGTACATATGTACGTATGAATGTGTGTATTTGGGTCGAACATCTCGTCCTAAACTACTAGATCTAATAAAACCAAACTTGGTACATACCTTACTTGATACGTGGAAAGAGCACTGTGAGGGTAAGAACCAGCTATCTCTCAGAGGGAATGGAGTGAGAAAGGGCACATAACCAGACAATATTCATCCACTATTTCAGAATGAGGGCTCTTGGCGATTCCCAACGAACTTTATACAAAATTTCAAACAGTTGTGAAACTTGTCTCGCTGGCGCTCTCCGCGCCCCCCCATCCCCCCCCCTCCCCTCAACGAAATGAGGAAAAGAAAATACTTTATCGCTAACGTTTACTACGTTTTTTTCTTTTCATGCAGTAAAACTGCCGCATCAGGTACGACGTTTTACTTTATTGCTTCTTTACTACTAAATACATTCGCAATGTATTTTTCGGACGAGTATATCCCGGCACGACCCATAATTCAGGAGATATGGCATCACAAACATTGAGATACGTGGAAAACTTCCACAAAAAGCGTGAGTCCACGTTTTAATTTATTAACTCTTTAATACTAACTTTATTCGTAACATATTTCGCAGACAGTATCCACTTACACCACTGGACGCACATGCAAAATTATAGAGTTTTGCGATGCGCGATTCGAGAGATATGACACCATAATCATTGAACTGTGAACAACCAAGTTTTCCTAAAACAAAGCGCAAATTACCCAGATTAAACTCATCCAGTGATAATGAGGGCACTTAGCAACTTCGAATAAATATTAAACATACTTCCAAATCTTTTCAAAGCGTCTTCATGCTTACTTGATAATTTAAATATTTAACGCAGTATTTCATTTGTAAAGTAATGTGAAGTTTGAAGCTATTTTATACAGGACAGTTAGATTCTTTGAAGAATAACTCAGGAACACTTGCAGCAATTTCAACCAAATTTTTTAGGTACATTTGTTGTTGTTGCTGTTGTTGCTGTGGTCTCCAGTCCGCAGACCAGTTTGATTCAGCTCTCATGCTACTCTATCCTGAGAAAGCTTCTTCATCTCCAAATAACTGCTGCAGCTTACGTCCTCGCCATTCTTATAAAAATACTGTGGGCGTGAGCTACACCCCTACCACTGGGGGTGAGGGTGTGGATGATAAGAGGGACGTAAAATTCTAGAAAAAGACCTATTCGTATTTATTTGCTGTATTTAGTTAAGCTGGAATACTTTTAGACGTTTGAAGTGCAATTTGTCTCTTATTAATGCTGTTCATTGTGTCAATCTCCTTGCGAGAATGAGCGCTGCAGCCAGCAATAATTTTGTCAACGTGTTTTGGGACGTGAGATCAAGCCAAATGGCTTAATATCAAAGATAAATTTAATATTCTCTCTGGAGTAGTATGGTCCAAAACAGAATCATACATGTTTCTGTGCAGTATGTGTTACACATGCGTATGTTCACCATCTCCTCATAAGCGCCAGGATCGATTTCAACGCAAATTGGTACACATATTACATACTATCAGGAAGGAAATAGTGTGGGGATGAAAACAATCAACCGCCAATTTGAGTGGCGGTGATAAAGGGTTGATGGACGGGGAAAGGGAGGAAGAGAATGGGGACAGACAGGGGGGCATGAGGAGATCGACAAACACGAAAAACAAGAAGTGGCAGAATGTGGCCAGAGAGAGGCAGGTTGAGAAATAGAAAGATGGAGGAGGAAATGGACCGAGGCAAGGGGATGGTTGGAGAGAGAGGGGAGGAGATGAATAGAGACAGTGGGAGGAGATGGACAGAGAAGGGGCAGAGAGATCAAGAGAGGTGAACGAGAGAGGAGAGATGAGGAAACAGAGAGAGCGAGAGGAGGTAATGAAAAGAGAGTGGAAGAGGAAGGTGGATAGGAGGAAGGAATCGACAGAGAGAGCGGGAAGAAAAGGTGGATAGAGAGAGGATAGAGGTGGAGATGGTACAGTGAACTGAAGTAATTCCATCTATATGCATGCATGTAACCAACAGGTATTAAAACGTGACAAGAACTACAGACAATATCTACACTATGCCATATTACAATTATTGGTATTAAATCATATAGTCTACAATGTAGGAGCAGTACATTCACCCAAGTGAAAAAGTGTGCGTAGGGTTATTTATAGAGCCTAAAACACATTATCCAAGACCAACCTTGGGTGGAGGACTGTATTTCTTTTGTGTCAATCGCATAAAGCGGATCAAATGCTGTGGTGCGTAATGCCTCAATGACGTGAGGTGGGGCCTTAGTGTATCATAAATCAAAAGTAACACGTAGTTAAGGTAGTTAAAATATTTAATGATATAGTTAAAAGCTATCCATTTTGGGTAGCGTCATTATTTGTAAAGCAGTAGATGGCACATTGCTATTTACTATGCTACACTCACTTCGTCCAACGAAGCTAGTACGCAATCTGATATAGGACACCCATAAGCGTGGCACACCATGACGAAGGGACGATTTAGTAATTAAATAAATTATATACCTGCAGTCCGCAAGAAAATACAGACGCATGACCGCCATGTCCATACTTTCACTTTTATGTGTCAACTGCTACCACCTAGCGACACACCCATAATGTAGGCTTTTCGCAGCATTTATAATATGATACAATGTAGACTTTATCTGTAGCTCTTGTCTTTTGTTAAGATTTTAATACTAAGCTGATCACGTGAAGGTATGTAACTGGAACTGGTTCAGTCTAATCTAGTTAATGTATGACAATTTTTAAGAAAGTGGCTATAGACATTCTGATGTATTTTGTACAGTATAATACAGACATGTATATTTGCTGTGCCCTGGGCCCTGGAGCCTGAAGATGGTATACTGTAACCCCGAAACCGGTTACGTACGAATAACATCAGTAAATATACAGATGATGGTGTTATTCTTACTACAGATAAGATATACTAACAGCTGTTGTCCATATACCCACTAGAAGCTGGATGTATTGAGATAGGTGAAGATACGTCAGGAGGGGCATCCATTCGTTCGTTATTTTCTGAGTGTTATTTGTTTGTGGAAACATCGCGTTTTGTCTGGTGTAAGAAAGAGGAATATCTGCTAGCAATGTCGGACTTCGACAGTGGCAAGATCGTGCAGGCATTGAAGGTTGTTTTTGTAAATACGCTCGGAAAGATTGGGCATAATATAACACGACTCAGTTATTTCCAAGGACTGAGATTCGGTATATTGAACATCCAAACGCTGAAGGGGAAGGTATAGAAGGTGGTGTATTCAACGACTAAAAGCAACTAGATATCTTTCATCTCAAAGTAGCAATTGCAACCTACTTCCTCAGTTATTTGCTGGACGTATTCCAGTCTCTGACTTTCTCTACAGTTTCGTCCTCTACAGCTTTTTCTAGTACCATGGAAGTTATTCCCTGATACCTGCCCCTTGTTCTTATCAGTGTTTTTTATGTATCCCTTTCCTCTCCAATTCTGTTCAGAACCTCCTCATTCCTTATCAGTCCACCCAATTTCCAACATTCTTCTGTAGCACCATCTCTCAAATTCTTCGATTATCTTCTGTTCCGGTTTTCCCACAGTCCATATTTCACTACCATACAATGTGCTCTAAACGTACATTCTTAAAAAAATTCTTCCTCAAATTAAGGCCTATGTTTGATGCTCGTAAATTTGTCTTGGCCAGTGATGCCCTTTTTGCCATTGCTAGTCTGATTTTCTGTCCTCCTTGCCCCGTGCATCATGGATTATTTTGCAACCTAGGTAGCAGAATTCCTCCATTTCACCTACTTCATGATCACCAATTTTGACGATAAGTTTCTCACTGTTCTCGTTTCTAATAATTCTCGATACTTCGATTTACTCTCAAACCATATTCTATACGAATTGGACTGTTCATTCCATTCAAAATATCTTGTAAGTCTCCTGCACTTTCACTGAGGATAGCAGAGTCATCAGCGAATCTTATCATTGATATCCTTTCAACTTGATTTTTAATCCCACTTTCGAGTCTTCCTGTCATTTCAGTCACTGCTTCTTCGATGTATAGATTGAACAGGAGGGGCGAAAGACTACATCCCCGTCTTACATTATTTTTAATCCGAGCCCTTCGTTCTTGGTGTTCCAGTCTTATTGTTCCCTCTCGGTTCTTGCATATTTTGTATGTTACCCGCCTGTCCCCATATCTTACCCCTATTTTCCTCAGAACTTCAAACAGCTTGCACCATTTGACACCGACGAACGCTTTTTCCAAGTCGACAAATCCTATGAGGGTGTCTTCATTATTCTTCAGTCCTGCTTTCAGTAACAATCGGAGGGTCAGAACTTGCTCTCCGTGTGGGGTCTTGCCCACTCGTCTCGATAGGGCGCCTAAAGGATGCTGCGTTCTCTGAATGCTACACGACAATTCAAGCAAATCACATTGATAGTTTTTATTTCAATAATTGTTACTTTAGTAAGAAATAGGCTAGCAGTCGACAAAACGTAGTTTATGAGAAAAGAAAGTCATAAGATAACGTGATACAGCCATGATTTACAGAGTAAATCTGTGACAGACTACATAGTGACCAGGGCACAGAGGGAACATTCACAGGTATGAAGGTGATGCTTCCTGGGGCCCTAGATAACAACCACCGTCTTTTAGTGAAGGCCTGATAGATCAGAGAGGAAAAGACGACAGACAGGGAAAAAAGGATAAGAGCACGATAATTGAAATAAAACAAAGATAAGAACAATATCAGAAATTAGCAGAGAGCAATGTTCCAAGGGATGAAATGAAGTAACCAGAGGATTAATGGGGAACGTTCAAAACGACGGTGGAAGAAGCAGCAGAAAAAGTACGTGGACGAACAAGTGATAAGAAAATGTCGAAACGAGCATCTTGGTTAAATGATACAGTAAGAAGGAAGTAGCGAAGAAAAACAAAGCATTGTGTATATGGCTTCAAGAGAGAAAAGAGATAGCAAGAAAGGAATACACTGTGCTGGAGGAGTAGTAGCAAGGAAGCAGAGGAAACCGACAGAAAAGTGAACGAAATGATGGAAGTGGACAGTGAGTGGAGTAAGAAGGTTCTCTGTAGACCGGTTACAGCTAAGAAGAGACGTATGTTAGAAAATATCAAGATGTTCAATAAAGAAGGAAAGGAAGTTGAGAATTTACAGGAAATGACGGAGATATGGACGGAATATTTTGAAGAGTTTCTAAACCCCAATGAAAATTCGGAAGAGGAAAATGAGGAGCCTCAGAATGTAAAAGATGTCGAGATGGATCTGACTTAGACGGTAGTTGACGAAGCGGTAAAGGCTACGAAAGGAGGAAAAGTGAGTGGTCTGGATGAATTAGGCCTGGAGAAGGTGATCGCTGGCATTGTTGGAGTACAGTGGCACTATTTGGTCATAAGAACAGTGTGGAAAGAAATGACACCTGAAGACTAGGAAAAGCAATCATGGTTCCATGTTTAAGAAGCCTGGCGGAAACTACATCAAAATTATAGAGGCGCTACTTGAGTTAATCATGCTGCCAGGATATTTGAGAATATCCTGGAAAATAGAGTACAAAAGATAGCAGAAGGAAGAATGAGAGAGGACAATATGGGTTTAGACCAGAAAGGTCAACACTGGATCTAATTTTCAGTGTAGCGCAGCTCCAATAGAGACACAACAAATACGATAAGGATTTTGTAATGGTATCCCTGGACACTGAGAAAACTTTTGATGATGTGAAAGAAGTAAGATCTGGAACATCCTTCAGAAAAGGAGATTAGAAAGCTAATTATGAGAAGAATAAAGGGGAAGCATCAAGGAAGTGTGAATTGTATAAAAGTAGGGAGAGAGAAGACAGACTGGTTAGAACAGAAACATGAGCTGAAACATCGTTCTGGATGAGATAATGGCAGGAGTGTCAGCACGAATAGGAGATGAGTGTATGAACGCAATGGCATTTGCAGATAATTCAATGTGTCGGGAAATGGAGAAGGAGAGGTACAAGAAAGGCTAAATGGATGAGAGGAAGTGGTAGGACAGAATGGATTGAAATTTAATGCAAAGAAATGTGAAGTAATGATGAAAACAAGGAATAAGATGAGAGTGGTTTGGATATATGTGTTCGAGGGAAAGTACTCAAGAAAGTGGAATTTTTCAGTTACCTGTATCCGGGGAGCTTAATAGAAGACTATCGGGGGAATGACAGGGAGGTAAGTGATAGGGGAAGGCGAGCCCATGGATACCCGAAGCGCGTAAGGAACCTGGTATGGAGCAAGGACGTACCACCTAAAAGTAAAAGTTGTTATACGGAACATACAGGGCTATTACAAATGATTGAAGCGATTTCATAAATTCACTGTAGCTCCATTCATTGACATATGGTCACGACACACTACAGATACGTAGAAAAACTCATAAAGTTTTGTTCGGCTGAAGCCGCACTTCAGGTTTCTGCCGCCAGAGCGCTCGAGAGCGCAGTGAGACAAAATGGCGACAGAAGCCGAGAAAGCGTATGTCGTGATTGAAATGCACTCACATCAGTCAGTCATAACAGTGCAACGACACTTCAGGACGAAATTCAACAAAGATCCACCAACTGCTAACTCCATTTGGCGATGGTATGCGCAGTTTAAAGCTTCTGGATGCCTCTGTAAGGGGAAATCAACGGGTCGGCCTGCAGTGAGCGAAGAAACGGTTGAACGCGTGCGGACAAGTTTCACGCGTAGCCCGCGGAAGTCGACGAATAAAGCAAGCAGGGAGCTAAACGTACCACAGGCGACGGTTTGGAAAATCTTACGGAAAAGGCTAAAGCAGAAGCCTTACCGTTTACAATTGCTACAAGCCCTGACACCCGATGACAAAGTCAAACGCTTTGAATTTTCGGCGCGGTTGCAACAGCTCATGGAAGAGGATGCGTTCAGTGCGAAACTTGTTTTCAGTGATGAAGCAACATTTTTTCTTAATGGTAAAGTGAACAGACACAATGTGCGAATATGGGCGGTAGAGAATCCTCACGCATTCGTGCAGCAAATTCGCAATTCACCAAAAGTTAACGTGTTTTGTGCAATCTCATGGTTTAAAGTTTATGGCCCCTTTTTCTTCTGCGAAAAAAAACGTTACAGGACACGTGCATCTGGACATGCTGGAAAATTGGCTCATGCCACAACTGGAGACCGACAGCGCCGACTTCATCTTTCAACTGGATGGTGCTCCACCGCACTTCCATCACGATGTTCGGCATTTCTTAAACAGGAGGTTGGAGAACCGATGGATCGCTCGTGGTGTAGATCGTGATCAGCAATTCATGTCATGGCCTCCACGCTCTCCCGACTTAACCCCATGCGATTTCTTTCTGTGGGGTTATGTGAAAGATTCAGTGTTTAAACCTCCTCTACCAAGAAACGTGCCAGAACTGCGAGCTCGCATCAACGATGCTTTCGAACTCATTGATGGGGACATGCTGCGCCGAGTGTGGGAGGAACTTGATTATCGGCTTGATGTCTGCCGAATCACTAAAGGGGCACATATCGAACATTTGTGAATGCCTAAAAAAACTTTTTGAGTTTTTGTATGTGTGTGCAAAGCATTGTGAAAATATATCAAATAATAAAAGATATTGTAGAGCTGTGAAATCGCTTCAATCATTTGTAATAACCCTGTACTTTGTGCCAGTACTCACATAAGCGTAAAATAATAAAGAAAAGGTAGGTGAGCAGGATACAGAATTGTGAGATCAAATTTCAAAGAAGCAGTATAGAATTAGAAAAGAATGAGTGGTGCGAGAAACAGTGAAAAGAGAAAACCACGCAAGAGACCACAGAAAAGGCAATATTAGCATGGCATGAGCATGTTAAGGGAACAAGAATTGGCAGGATACGGAGACATGCTCAAGAAACGACAGCAAGAGACAACAGGCTACAGGCCTAGGGGAAGACCGAGTGACAGACGAAGGGATGTGTGAAGGAGAGAGGAGAAGACTGGGACAGAGTGGAGAAAGAAACGTGATCGGAGGTCGAGAAAAGACGCAGAAGCTTATGTCCTAAACAGACTCAGCCAGGGGTTGCAAACTGTACAAAATGATGACGACTAACAAAAAATAATGAAATGACAAACCGCCTGCCGAAAGACTGCTTCTCCTTCCACATAGAAATCAGAGGCTGAAGTATATCCCACCAAAACCGTAGGAGACAATAGTCTCCAGTTAGATCTTTCCATGTGAGGCAGAGTCTCCGATGGACCTGGTCAGTTTTTGCTGCTGTTCAGTTAGACGGACAGGATTTTACTCTGAGTAGGCAGAGTGGTAACATACTCTTAATGTATTTGGTTTAGGAGTTGAAATTTCGTCGTGAAGGCACGTCTGTTTAGTCAGATTATAGTTAATTTCGAATAAAGTCTTGATAACGTATACCACCTCCCTCCATGAACCATGGACCTTGCCGTAGGTGCAACCACAATGGAGGGGTATCTGTTGAGAGGCCAGACAAACGTGTGATACCTGAATAGGGACAGCAGCCTTTTCAGTAGTTGCAAGGGCAACAGTGTGGATGATTGACTGACCTGGCCTTGTAACATCAACCAAAACGGCCTTGATGTAGTGGTATTGCGAACGGCTGAAAGCAAGGGGAAACTACAGCTGTAATTTTTTGCCGAGGAAATGCAGCTTTACTGTATGGTTAAATGATGATGGCGTCCTCTTGGGTAAAATATTCCGGAGGTAAAATAGTCCCCCATTCGGATCTCCGGGCGGGGACTACTCAAGAGGACGTCGTTATCAGGAGAAAGAAAACTGGCATTCTACGGATCGGAGCGTAGAATGTCAGGTCCCTTAATCGGGCACGTAGGTTAGAAAATTTAAAAAGGGAAATGGATAGGTTAAAGTTAGATATAGTGGGAATTAGTGAAGTTCGGTGGCAGGAGGAACAAGACTTCTGGTCAGGTGAATCCAGGGTTATAAATACAAAATGAAATAGGGGTAATGCAGGAGTAGGTTTAATAATGAATAAAAATATAGGAGTGCGGGTAAGCTACTACAAACAGCTTAGTGAACGTATTATAGTGGGCAAGACAGACACGAAGCCCATGCCTACTACAGTAGTGCAAGTTTATATGCCAACTAGCTCTGCAGAAGACGAAGAAATTGAAGAAATGTATGATGAGATAAAAGAAATAATTCAGGTAGTGAAGGGAGACGAAAATTTAATAGTCATGGGTGACTGCAATTCGACAGTAGGAAAAGGGAGAGAAGGAAACATAGGTGAATATGGATTGGGACTAAGAAATGAAAGATGAAGCCGCCTGGTAGAATTTTGCACAGAGCATAACTTAATCATAGCTAGCACTTGGTTGAAGAATCATAAAAGAAGGTTGTATACATGGAAGAATCCTGGAGATGCTAAAAAGTATCAGATAGATTATATAATGGTAAGACAGAGATTTAGGAACCAGGTTTTAAATTGTAGGACATTTCCAGGGGCAGATGTGGACTCTGACCACAATCTATTGGTTATGAACTGTAGAATAAAACTGAAGAAATTGCGAAAAGGTAGTAATTTAAGGAGATGGAACCTGGATAAACTGACTAAACCAGAGGTTGTACAGAGTTTCAGGAACAGCATAAGTGAACAATTGACAGGAATGGGGGAAAGAAATACAGTAGAAGACGAATGGGTAGCTCTGAGGGATGAAGTAGTGAAGGCGGCAGAGGATCAAGTAGGTAAAAAGACGAGGGCTAGTAGAAATCCTTGGGTAACAGAAGAAATATTGAACTTAATTGATGAGAGGAGAAAATATAAAAATGCAATAAATGAAGCAGGCAAAAAGGGATACAAACGTCTCAAAAATGAGATCGACACGAAGTGCAAAATGGCTAAGCAGGGATGGCTAGAGGACAAATGTAAGGATGTAGAGGCTTATCTCACTAGGGGTAAGATAGAGACAACCTACAGGAAAATTAAAGAGACCTTTGGAGAAAAGAGAGCCACTTGTATGAATATCAAGAGCTCAGATGGCAACCCAGTAGTAAGCAAAGAGGGGAAAGCAGAAAGGTGGAAGGAGTATATAGAGGGTCTATACAAGGGCGATGTACTTGAGGACAATATTATGGAAGTGGAAGAGGATGTCGATGAAGATGAAATGGGAGATACGATACTGCGTAAACAGTTTGACAGAGCACTGAAAGACCTGCGTCGAAACAAGGCCCCGGGAGTAGACAACATTCCATTAGAACTACTGACGGCGTTGGGAGAGCCAGTCCTGACAAAACCTTACCATCTGGTGAGTAAGATGTATGAGACAGGCGAAATACCCTCAGACTTCAAGAAGAATATAATAATTCCAATCCCAAAGAAAGCAGGTGTTGACAGATGTGGAAATTACCGAACTATCAGTTTAATAAGTCACAGCTGCAAAATACTAACGCGAATTCTTTACAGACGAATGGAAGAACTGGTAGAAGCCGACCTCGGGGAAGATCAGTTTGGATTCCGTAGAAATGTTGGAACACTTGAGGCAATACTGACCTTATGACTTATATTAGAAGAAAGATTAAAGAAAGGCAAACCTACATTTCTAGCATTTGTGGACTTAGAGAAAGCTTTTGATAATGTTGACTGGAATACTCTCTTTCGAATTCTAAAGGTGGCAGGGGTAAAATACAGGGAGCGAAAGGCTATTTACAATTTGTACAGAAACCAGATGACAGTTGTAAGAGTCGAGGGCCATGAAAGGGAAGCAGTGGTTGGGAAGGGAGTAAGACAGGGTTGTAGCCTCTCCCCGATGTTATTCAATCTGTATATTGGGCAAGCAGTAAAGGAAACAAAAGAAAAGTTTGGAGTAGGTATTAAAATCCATGGAGAAGAAATAAAAACTTTGAGGTTCGCCGATGACATTGTAATTCTGTCAGAGACAGCAAAGGATTTGGAAGAGCAGTTGAACGGAATGGACAGTGTCTTGAAAGGAGGATATAAGATGAACATCAACAAAAGCAAAACGAGGATAATAGAATGTAGTAGAATTAAGTCAGGTGATGCTTAGGAATTAGATTAGGAAATGAAACACTTAACGTAGTATAGGAGTTTTGCTATTTGGGGAGCAAAATAACTGATGATGGTCGAAGTAGAGAGGATATAAAATGTAGACTGGCAATGGCAAGGAAAGCGTTTCTGAAGAAGAGAAATTTGCTAACATCGAGTATAGATTTAAGTGTCAGGAAGTCGTTTCTGAAAGTATTTAAATGGAGTGTAGCCATGTATGGAAGTGAAACATGGACAATAAATAGTTTGGACAAGAAGAGAATAGAAGCTTTCGAAATGTGGTGCTACAGAAGAATGTTGAAGATTAGGTGGGTAGATCATGTAACTAATGAGGAGGTATTGAATAGGATTGGGGAGAAGAGACGTTTGTGGCACAACTTGACTAGATGAAGGGATCTGCTGGTAGGACATGTTCTGAGGCATCGAGGGATCACAAATTTAGTATTGGATAGCAGCGTGGAGGGTTAAAATCGTAGAGGGAGACCAAAAGATGAATACACTAAGCAGATTCAGAAGGATGCAGGTTGCAGTAGTTACTCGGGGAAGCTTGCAGAGGATAGAGTAGCATGGAGAGCTGCATCAAACCAGTCTCAGGACTGAAGACCAGAACAACAACAACAACGTATATCACTTAAAGTCAGTAATTTTCCTAGTCATCTTTCTTTCCCGACGATGTTACCTCTGGGATTTCCCATCAGACAGATCAAAGTGTCTCACGAAACTCAACAGGCTGAATTCCACCTCAAAAACCCTGTTACTCAATCCTTTATCGAAACTCAAGCCAGGAAGACGACAGTTTCTTCTGCGCAACAATGTTATGTGAGCCGTAATATCATCCACGTTTTACTTCAGTACAAGGCTGCATTTCAAACACTTCCAGAAAAAACTTCGTAAGACTCAGCTTTATATCTGGTATTAATAAATTAATTTTTTCAGAAACGCTTTTCTTGCCATTGCCAATGTAAATTTGATATCTCTACTTTGTCCATCATCAGTTATTTTGCTGCTCGAATATGGAAACTCACATCCTATTTTCAGTGTCTCATTCCCTAATTTAATTCCCTCTGCATGACGCGTTTTATGCAGACTTTGTTCCGTTACCCTTGGTTTCCATTTGATCATATTCATCTTTTAACCTCTGTTCAAGACACTATCCATCCATGTAAAAGTGATTTTCGAAGTCGTTTACCGTCTCTGGCGGGAGAATAGATGCTTGGTAGGTTCACAGACGGTACTGGTTATATTGCACAATATTTCCACGAGGCAGCTGCTCTTAATATTCAAGTCCTTCCTGTTGTGGCTCGCTAGTCTATGTGTTGGTTCGCTGGAAAAACGCCTGAATATGAAGGGCAGCTGCGTCATGGAAATATTGTGCCGTCTCAGTATAGACAATACCATTCGTCAGGAAATCTTCAAACAGCACTGGAGAATAGGTGTTATTGAAATATGATGTTATTACAGAATCTTGTAGATACCTTTAAGAGGTCGAGCCACCAATGAAGAGGTACTTCATCGAAATGCGAAGAACAGAAGTGGGGCAGGACACAGCACTTTTTGTCCCGAGGACAGCCTGGATGTCTCCGCTGGGGGGAGTGAGATTTCAGTTTTGGCTCGAAATATCGAATCCATATTTGATCTACGGCAACAATAAATACTGATGCCCTTCTCTCTCCTAGCGTTGAAGCATTTTTTGTGCTACTGTTTCACGATTTGCTTTTTGCTCTTCGCCCAGATGATGAGGAATCCATTTTGCAGCGATTTTCTTTTCTGTAGTTTCTCGGTTGTGGTTCTGAACAGCGAAGAGAAAGATGTGTTTCTTCGCATGTTTTGCGTCGATCTTCTTGCATGACGTTGTCAGTAATTACAGCGAAAATGTGGTCCGTTGCAGTTACCGGCCGGCCGCCCACTCCACTTTATTTGTCTAGTCTTCGCAAAACGGGAAAGCCATCGTGACGCTGTGCTTAGATCCAGCACACTATTCATACAAATTTCAATTACAACGCTATGAATGACGGTGAGAGTTTTTGCCAAGCAAACTTTCAATTCTGATAGGTGACCGCTGGTTACTACATGAGATTGGACAAGTCATTTACTTGCCTCTATTTCAAATCAAAGTATCTTGCTCAGAGCACAATTTATCACGGTACTGAAGACAAACAATGTGGTGATAGCTAAATGTCTGGGTCACAACTAATGCTTCGCTCACGTGAATCGTTCCACTGTTACGAACGCACATATATTTTGTGCAGAGTACTCGTAGTTAGCTTATGAAGGAAAGTAGTAAATACGCACCGATGAGTGACTTGCACTGAATAGACAAGCACCTAGAGCTGCATCTAACCAGTATTCGGAATTCCGACCACGAAAACAGCTTACCTAAATCAAGTGAGTTGAAGAGCAGGATGGCAGGTCTTATTTGTTCTCGATTTCTGTCAAACAATGCAGTGGTCGAGGTTATGACGGAATATAAGCGCTGAGCTGCGCTCAGTCTTGCCGCCCCTGCTGCATATGCCGCCTGCTATCCACTCGACGCTTGCCGATGCCGTCTGTCTTTTCTCCGGCCGGGAGCATTTGAAAACTCAGCGCGTTCCTTCGCTGTATAGTGTTACGAGGGCTTGCCTTGTAGCAGCACGCAAACGTGCATCGCTAAGGTAATCACCAGATTATACACCAGCTGCTTATCGATGCCTTGCTGTATGCGACAGTGCTTTGACGCAGTCAAGACAGGTTTCGACAACACGATTTTTCGGAGTATTTAAACGTATTCTGGGGCGGAGATTGGCGTTTGTTGATAACGGTGATGACTGTACGACGAATAGATGAGGTGTAAAAAAAATGAGTTACACTTTAGCAACTGCTACTGATGTATATTATCTCATCTAGGTGAACCACAAAAATTTTAGACAAAATCTCCCAGCTTTTTTAAAAGACGTGGCCGGACCTGCCATTAATTTGTTGATGACGAAGGGAATCTTCTTGCTTATCCTGGAGCTGTTTGGCGCTGGTTATATCTTCTTTACACAGACGTGCTCTCGGCTGGACACACAAAGGGTATGTGGCCGGTTGCTTCCACATAAAGTTGCCGTGTCCAAATGTTAGTTGACACAGTATATGCGACGGCTTGTCTTACGAGGCTGTAAAGGTTTTAACTATGTGTCTTCCACGTAGCTGTTGGCATATTTTTGAGCAACTGGCAGAATGTGTAAGTGAACAACAATATGCCAACGACTAACGGATGTAATCTCTAATGAATTCGTAACACAGCACGGGACCTTTGTCTGAGAAAATGGAAGAATTATCGAAACAATGAGATTCATAAGTGTTGAATCCTATAACGTTCAACCAATGTAGTTTATTCTTGAGCGTTTCATGTAAAACCATTTCTTAGAACAATCGACGCTAATATTTTGAATTTTTATCGAAATTGGACGGGTATTATGTATATATGAAAGGCTAATAACCTTACTTTAAACTATAATAATTACAGAGACTTAACTACTTCAGCTTATTACATCGATAGCAGTTTTCTGAATACGTAATCCAAGTAAATCAACTCCCTCTCACCTATCGATCTTGTCAGGTATAATAATCTGACATAATTCTCTACAATCTTCGCATACGTCCTAAAGTAAAAGTGTACATCCTTGTTAGACTGCTATGACGTATGTTCTCAATATCTATTTTTCTCTGGCTTATTATCCAAACTGTAACCTATTACTTATTGACAGGTCATGTTCATAAAAACTTTTGGTGATTCCAGAGCCGTGGGACATGCGGCAGACATTTTGTCGGTGCCTCTGACGGTTAAGATCTTTGGCGGTGGAATTTAATTTTCACCAGCATATGTCAGAAGGCTCGCTGAATTCAGCAGTGACATGAAAATTATTGTCCCTTTACAGTAAGAAGGGTGATCATCAGGAAATATCTACCGAACTTTCATACATCACAGCGACGTCATCTGAACTACTATCGCGAGACACGAGACAGTGAAGACCTATACCTCGTACTGGTCACCTGCATATCGATATAGGAAAATTGCCACTACCTGCGACTGTGGCTCACAGGTACCCCGACGTTACCGAAATGCGTGCTACCTTTTTCGAGGCAACTGATAGCGTGTGTCGACCCAGACAATTCGCGAATGTCTCCGCACGATGAATTTGGCCTGTAGATGTACATTAAAAATGACAGCACAAATCTCACGCCAGCCGGTGTGGCCGAGCGGTTCTAGGCGCTTCAGTCCGGAACCGAGCGACCGCTACGTCCGTAGGTTCGAATCCTGCCTCGGGCATGGATGTGTGTGATGTCCGTGGGTTAGTTAGGTTTAAGTAGTTCTAAGTTCTAGGGGACTGATAACCTCAAATGTTAAGTCCGATAGTGCTCAGAGCCATTTGATTTGAACAAATCTCACTGTATCGTGATGCACGAAGAAGATGGACAAGAAACATCTGGAATGGAACCTAGCTCAGTGAGGTCGGATTATCTTCATCGACTAGTCTAGAATTTGTCTGACATCCGATGATCGTTTCACAAGAGTGTGGACACGACCAGACACCAATATATGCAGTATCACAGGGCTACCCGGTTAGTTAGTCAGCCGTATTGTGGATAAGTTACCGTGTACGGTTGTCGGACGCCTCCCATCGCTACCGAGGGTAATTTCAGGACTATATCCTCCAGCCTACTGTTCAACTCTACTCTCAACATTTTAGCAATGGTTCATACTTCAAGACGATAATGCACGAGAATCCTATACCTAACCCCTATCTTCCTGAAGGAGGCAGGAATCAACCGAATAGAGTGGCCTATGGCAATTGTTGAATTTCACCCAACTCGACAATAGTGAAACGAATTAAAATTAGCTGTACCACGCGCGGTAGCCTGCTCTGGCTTTGAATGACCGCAGGAGGGCAGCCGTCGAAGAGTGGGACGGCCCTGACCAGCAATGCCTCGACCACCTTGTGGACTGCGTGCCAAGGACAAAGCAAGCGTGTTAAATGCACGTGTTGAAGAAACACCGTGCTGAATGTTAAACAAGAGTTTATCTTCACAAATGTATGGCAGCGTTTGCCTTCGAAGAGTCTGGGTTTCTTACTGTTATTTATTTCACAGTAAAGTTATGTTCATGGATCCGTACATCAGTCGGTAGAAGCGGAACGCTTATAGAACCACTTTGTTCTCCTCGTGTCTGTCTGTCTGGAAAGACACCTTTTTTTACAGGAAAGTCTAAAGGTTTCCAAGGAACGGCTGAAGGTATAAAGTATACATTTATGTCAAATGCTAAAGTCAATTCAGTCTACATCTACATTGATACTCCGCAAGCCACCCAACGGTGTGTGGCGGAGGGCACTTTACGTGCCACTGTCATTACCTCCCTTTCCTGTTCCAGTCGCGTATGGTTCGCGGGAAGAACGACTGTCTGAAAGCCTCCGTGAGAGCTCTAATCTCTCTAATTTTACATTCGTGATCTCCTCGGGAGGTATAAGTAGGGGGAAGCAATATATTCGATACCTCATCCAGAAACGCACCCTCTCGAAACCTGGCGAGCAATCTACACCGCAATGCAGAGCGCCTCTCTTGCAGAGTCTGCCACTTGAGTTTATTAAACATCTCCGTAACGCTTTCACGGTTACCAAATAACCCTGTGACGAAACGCGCCGCTCTTCTTTGGATCTTCTCTATCTCCTCCGTCAGACCGATCTGGTACGGATCCCACACTGATGAGCAATACTCAAGTATAGGTCGAACGAGTCTTTTGTAAGCCACCTCCTTTGTTGATGGACTACATTTTCTAAGCACTCTCCCAATGAATCTCAACCTGGTACCCGCCTTACCAACAATTAATTTTATATGATCATTCCACTTCAAATCGTTCCGCACGCATACTCCCAGATATTTTACAGAAGTAACTGCTACCAGTGTTTGTTCCGCTATCATATAATCATACAATAAAGGATCCTTCTTTCTATGTATTCGCAATACATTACATTTGTCTATGTTAAGGGTCAGTTGCCACTCCCTGCACCAAGTGCCTATCTGCTGCAGATCTTCCTGCATTTCGCTACAATTTTCTAATGCTGCAACTTATACTACAGCATCATCCGCGAAAAGCCGCATGGAACTTCCGACACTATCTACTAAGTCATTTATATATATTGTGAAAAGCAATGGTCCCATAACACTCCCCTGTGGCACGCCAGAGGTTACTTTAACGTCTGTAGACGTCTCTCCATTGATAACAACATGCAGTGTTCTGTTTGCTAAAAACTCTTCAATCCAGCCACACAGCTGGTCTGATATTCCGTAGGCTCTTACTTTGTTTATCAGGCGACAGTGCGGAACTGTATCGAACGCCTTCCGGAAGTCAAGAAAAATAGCATCTACCTGGGAGCCTGTATCTAATATTTTCTGGGCCTCATGAACAAATAAGGCGAGTTGGGTCTCACACGATCGCTGTTTCCGGAATCCATGTTGATTCCTACATAGTAGATTCTGGGTTTCCAGAAATGACATGATACGCGAGCAAAAAACATGTTCTAAAATTCTACAAGAGATCGACGTAAGAGATATAGGCCTATAGTTTTGCGCATCTGCTCGACGACCCTTCTTGAAGACAGGGACTATCTGTGCTCTTTTCCAATCATTTGGAACTCTCCGTTCCTCTAGAGACTTGCGGTACACGGCTGTTAGAAGGGGGGCAAGTTCTTTCGCGTACTCTGTGTAGAATCGAATTGGTATCCCGTCAGGTCCAGTGGACTTTCCTCTATTGAGTGATTCCAGTTGCTTTTCTATTCCTTGGACACTTATTTCGATGTCAGCCATTTTTTCGTTTGTGCGAGGATTTAGAGAAGGAACTGCAGTGCGGTCTTCCTCTGTGAAACAGCTTTGGAAAAAGGTGTTTAGTATTTCAGCTTTACGCGTGTCATCCTCTGTTTCAATGCCATCATCATCCCGTAGTGTCTGGATATGCTGTTTCGAGCCACTTACTGATTTAACGTAAGACCAGAACTTCCTAGGATTTTCTGTCAAGTCGGTACATAGAATTTTACTTTCGAATTCAATGAACGCTTCACGCATAGCCCTCCTTACGCTAACTTTGACATCGTTTAGCTTCTGTTTGTCTGAGAGGTTTTGGCTGCGTTTAAACTTGGAGTGGAGCTCTCTTTGCTTTCGCAGTAGTTTCCTAACTTTGTTGTTGTACCACGGTGGGTTTTTCCTGTCCCTCACAGTTTTACTCGGCACGTACCTGTCTAAAACGCATTTTACGATTGCCTAGAACTTTTTCCATAAACACTCAACATTGTCAGTGTAGGAACAGAAATTTTCGTTTTGATCTGTTAGGTAGTCTGAAATCTGCCTTCTATTACTCTTGCTAAACAGATAAACCTTCCTCCCTTTTTTTATATTCCTATTAACTTCCATATTCAGGGATGCTGCAACGGCCTTATGATTACTGATTCCCTGTTCTGTACATACAGAGTCGAAAAGTTCGGGTCTGTTTGTTATCAGTAGGTCCAAGATGTTATCTCCACGAGTCGGTTCTCTGTTTAATTGTTCGAGGTAATTTTCGGATAGTGCACTCAGTATAATGTCACTCGATGCTCTGTCCCTACCACCCGTCCTAAACATGTGAGTGTCCCAGTCTATATCTGGTAAATTGAAATCTCCACCTAAAACTATAACATGCTGGGAAAATTTATGTGAAATGTATTCCAAATTTTCTCTCAGTTGTTCTGCCACTAATGCTGCTGAGTCGGGAGGTCGGTAAAAGGAGCCAATTATTAACCTAGTTCGGTTGTTTAGTGTAACCTCCACCCATAATAATTCACAGGAACTATCCACTTCTACTTCACTACAGGATAAACTACTACTAACAGCGACAAACACTCCACCACCGGTTGCATGCAATCTATCCTTTCTAAACACCGTCTGTACCTTTGTAAAAATTTTGGGCAGAATTTATCCCTGGCTTAAGCCAGCTTTCTGTACCTATAACGATTTCAGCTTCGGTGCTTTCTATCAGCGCTTGAAGTTCCGGTACTTTACCAACGCAGCTTCGACAGTTGACAATTACAATACCGATTGCTGCTTGGTCCCCGCGTGTCCTGACTTTGCCCCGCACCCGTTGAGGCTGTTGCCCTTTCTGTACTTGCCCAAGGCCATCTAACCTAAAAAACCGCCCAGCCCACGCCACACAACCCCTGCTACCCGTGTAGCCGCTTGTTGCGTGTAGTGGACTCCTGATCTATCCAGCGGAACCCGAAACCCCACCACCCTATGGCGCAAGTCGAGGAATCTGCAGCCCACACGGTCGCAGAACCGTCTCAGCCTCTGATTCAGACCCTCAACTCGGCTCTGTACCAAAGGTCCGCAGTCAGTCCTGTCGACGATGCTGCAGATGGTGAGCTCTGCTTTCATCCCGCTAGCGAGACTGGCAGTCTTCACCAAATCAGATAGCCGCCGGAAGCCAGAGAGGATTTCCTCCGATCCATAGCGACACACATCATTGGTGCCGACATGAGCGACCACCTGCAGATGGGTGCACCCTGTACCCTTCATGGCATCCGGAAGGACCCTTTCCACATCTGGAATGACTCCCCCCAGTATGCACACGGAGTGCACATTGGTTTTCTTCCCCTCTCTTGCTGCCATTTCCCTAAGGGGCCCCATTACGCGCCTGACGTTGGAGCTCCCAACTACCAGTAAGCCCACCCTCTGCAACTGCCCGGATCTTGCAGACTGAGGGGCAACCTCTGGAACAGGACAAGCAGCCGTGTCAGGCCGAAGATCAGTATCAGCCTGAGACAGAGCCTGAAACCGGTTCGTCAGACAAACTGGAGAGGCTTTCCGTTCAGCCCTCCGGAATGTCTTTCGCCCCCTGCCACACCTTGAAACGACCTCCCACTCTACCACAGGTGAGGGATCAGCCTCAATGCGGGCAGTATCCCGGGCAACCACAGTCTTAGTCCGATCAGGGGATGCGTGGGACGAGCTGGCCGTCCCCGACAAACCCCCATCCGGACCCCCACAGTGATGCCCATTGGCAACAGCCTCAAGCTGTGTGACCGAAGCCAACACTGCCTGAAGCTGTGAGCGAAGGGATGCCAACTCAGCCTGCATCCGAACACAGCAGTTGCAGTCCCTATCCATGCTAAAAACTGTTTTGCAAAGAACGTCTGAACTAATCTACAGAGAGCGCAAACAAATCGACAAAATTTAAACGGTTATTAAAATACAAGATTGCCTAGTAAATGCAGTAATGCTGCTACTTGCGCACTGCTGACACTGCTCGGCGGCGGAAGGAGACTAAGCGAAATTACACTATTCAGGTACTAAAACGCGATGCTACACTCTCAGATACTATAATACGCCCGAAATTTATGAATTAAACAATGCAAGTACCAAAAACACGCAAAGAAATTAAGAATTAAACTATGTAACAAATGAGTGAGCTAGGAGTATACGACTTGCTGCTCAGCTGCTTATCCAACGGTGGCAGGGAGCACAGTCAAAATATACGACCATTGATGTCACATATTTTGATACTTGGAAACTCACTCATCAGGGCCTACAGATGAACCGTCTAAATACGTGACTGAGTTCTCTACGGGAACCTCAGAGCGCGAGTCGTACTCGCACTTGTCCGGTTTTTTAGTTTTCTGGGGGTTATTCATGAGTTCCGTGCTTCCCTTGAATTCAAACCCACACACACTCGCATACAGTCACGTGATGCAATACTTTTTTCACGATTTTCTGAAAAATGATTTTCCGCTTCATGAAATAGGTTTGAAGAAAAATTCGGAACGGGTTTATGGTGGCAAATTCCGTGGATACGTTGGTCTGAAAATACAATCGCTTTTCCCGTTATAATGCAGGTAGCTTTATGAAAATTATTCGAAGAGGCTGTTTACCGCATGGTTCAATTTAGTGCTGAATGAAACAAAGACAAATAAACAAAAAACAAAAGCATTTGATATTAACTGGATTGATCTCGAAGAAACCATAAAGTAGCTGTGGTACTAGAGACTTTTTGATGTCTGGATGACCCCAGTTCCCAGAACTCCCGAAGACAAATATTCACTTTGGGTGTTGTATCACAGATCCGTTCCTTTGATTGTTCAGATATGTCACGAAACCGCATGAGCAGCGCCTATTAGACGGAGGGGGTCCGACACCGGATGTTCCAGTCATTCCACCAGTAAGGAGGTAAAGGGCTCGTCTTGTCTGTAGTTCATCCACGCCTAGACGGTCCATAACGCGGTTCGATTGCGTCCGCTTTGTTACTATCTGCCAGGAAGGGCTCTCAACAAGGGAAGTGTCCAGGTGTCCAGGTGTCTCCGACTGAACCAAAGCGATGTTGTTCGGACGTGGAGGAGATACAGAGAGACAGGAAATGTCGATGACATGCCTCGCTCAGGCCGCTTTTCGTGCTGCCACAGGACGTCGTGTTACGACTCAAACTGTGCGCAATAGGCTGCATGATGCGCAACTACACTCCCGACGTCCATGGCGAGGTCCATCTTTGCAACCACGACACCATGCAGCGTGGTACAGATGGGCCCAACAACATGCAGCAAGGTGAAGGCATTATGTGGGTACGCCGCTGGTGGTCATGGAAGGCGCCGTAACGGCTGTAAGATATGTGAATCCCATCCTCCGACCGATAGTGCAACCGTATCGGGAGCATATTGGCGAGGCATTCGTCTACATGAAAGACAGTTTTCGCCCCCATCGTGCACGTCTTGTGAATGACTTCCTTCAGTGTAATGACATCGCTCGATTATAGTGCCGAGCATGTTCTCCAGACCTGAACCCTATCGAACATGCCTGAGATAGATTGAAAAGGGCTGTTTATGGACGACATGAGCCACCAACCACTCTGAGGGATCCACGCCGAATCGTCGTCGAGGAGTGCGACTATCTGGACCCATAGTGCCTTGATGAACTTGTGGACTGTATGCCACGACGAATACAGGCATGCGTCAATGCAAGAGGGCGTGCTGCTGGGTATTAGAGGTACCGGTGTGTACAGCAGTCTGGACCACCACCTCTGAAGATCTCGCTGTATGGTGGTACAACATGCAGTGAGTGGTTTTCATAAGCAATAAAAAGGGCGGAAATTTTGTTTATGTTGATCTCTATTCCAATTTTCTGTTCAGGTTCCGGAACTCTCGGAACCGAGGTGATGCAAAACTTTTTTTGATGTGTGTATATAATTAGAAAAGAAAGTAACATAAAAAGTCGACTGAAATGGCGCAATGAATTTTGTTCATCTAAAGAAATCTTTCGGTATCCAAACTGTCTCACATTGGAGAGGAAGTTTCTGTATCCCATACTTTGTAGCTTGCTGCTGTATAAAACTGTAAACTGGACATATTGCAAAAGGGACATGCTCACTCTAAATTGTGGTCCTACAAAAAGACTTAAAATTTAGTTTGCAGATAAATTAATAGTGAAGAAATGTTGCGCAGCACCTCTCTGTTATTCGAGAAAGAGTTTTCCTTGCCCTGTGTAATATATTTTAATTAATATTTCTTGTGGAAATTAACTTTCATTATTCTCATTCAGCGCAGTATTAGTTCGCTTCCCCGTTCCAGGAAAGAATGATTCTATTTTCAGTTCCACAACACACAGATTGTTGAAATTGGTCCCAATTTAAACTTTCCATGTTTAATTACGAATTAGAAGTTAATTTTCTCTGCTACGCCTGTGTTTGTCACGTGGGACGAAGTATTTATGAGTTCTTTTTCCTACATTTTTGTTTTATTTGTGCTTCACACAATTAATGATTTCATAACGCTAAATTGTTTGTTACACAGAATTGTAAACTTTTGTCTATTTCTCTTGACTGACCCAATAGCAAATATGGAGCGGCTCCCACTTCAATTTCTGTTCTTTTGCTCTCTGTCGACATTCCAGGCAATTCTGCGCAAGGACGACGATAAGCAGTCCAACTGTGGTCTTGGAAAAAGATCTTAAAATGTGGGATCGTATAAACTGCTTGGAAGCATAGCGATAATGTCCTCTAGGACGACGGGAAAAACAATACTTGCTTTAGATTTACGGGAAGAAGACTCATAACTGCTGTAGAAAATGAGAGCAGCTGGCCCATCAGTTTATATCATTCGTAACAGCTGGCAGGCAAAAACCGTGACAAGATTCATAAATTTTTATAGCGGGCAATGCGGAATGCCAGCTCGCCTCGAGTGGCACTCGCTGCGGTGATAAGGCCTGGCGACATCTCGCTGCTTCTGGTCTCCCCGGCGCGGCGAGACCTTCAGCGGCGCGGGACTGTTGACAGGGGAGTCAGGAGAGCGCGCTGAATCATAATGCGCTGCTGACGTCAGCGCTGCTCGCCGAGCCATTCCCGGCAGGTCTCCGTGCGATGCGGCGCTACGAATACCTTATGAGGCTCTTATGTAACCGCGGAACGTGTGGTACCGCCGGGAGGTACAAGCCTGGCCATTAAACGTGTTCAGCGGAATCCCTATTGTAATACGTGGCTTATAGTCTGATTGAGGAGGCAAGTTTACGTGGAAGTGAAATACGTGAGGATGGAATGTATGTATGCTTGTATGTATATAAGCGCACAGCACAAAAAGTTATTCGCTAATACCGTGTAACACCGCAGCTAGCCTCGATAGTGGCTGAACTTCGCCGGAGAAGAACGTTCTTCAAGTATGCAATGTTCAGCCGAAGCCATTCTTTGATGATTATGTTCCGTAGAGCT
This sequence comes from Schistocerca americana, assembly GCF_021461395.2. Classification (NCBI taxonomy): domain Eukaryota; kingdom Metazoa; phylum Arthropoda; class Insecta; order Orthoptera; family Acrididae; genus Schistocerca; species Schistocerca americana. Next base: position 43,588,031 of record NC_060125.1, read on the forward strand.
ACTAGATTGCGGGGATATTGCATATATCCTATTTCCAAGTAGCCACAGACCTTTTCTATGAGATTAAGATCGGATAATTTAGCACAGAAATTAAAACCAGAATGGCAATGGCGAAAGAGGCGGTTTATAAGAGAACGAGAATTCTTTGTACCAAGAAGAACACAGATTAAAGGAAGAGACTAATAAAATGTTGTGTATGGAGTGTTCTCTTATATGGTTCTGCAATGTGGACACTGAGGAGGAGCAGGAGGAGGAGGCTGGAGACTTGTGGACGTGGCGGAGGGTGCAAAGAGTAAGTTGGATGGATAGAGTGAAAAATGAAGAGGCACTGAAAAGAGTGGGAGAGTAAAGCTGTAATAATAAGAAGGAAACGATACTGGACATATACACTAACGGAAAAATTCGCAACACCAAGAAAGGAGATGTGCGACATAAACGGAAGTTGGCAGGCGTGTTTCTACATGAGACAAATGATGTCTATTCAAATTTCGCACCTGCATAAGAGTGCGTTAGTAGCGCCATTATGAGGATGCAAATCAGGTATGCCTTAAGTACACGCAGTAGCGGTCGTGAGCGTTAGTTACCTTTGAGAGTGGGCGTGGTGTGTTTGAATGAGGTCGCCAAGCTGAACGTTCCTTGTGCGATATTGCAGGTACGCTCGGCAGGAACGTAGCAACTGTCCGTGATTGCAAGCAGCGGCGGTCACGAGAATATGCTGCCACAAGAAGACCGAACTGCGGACGCCAACGTGGCACTACCGAGAGGGAAGACCATTGTGTTCGCCGTATGGTTCTGGCACATCGTGCTGCATCTTCAGCGCCAATCTGAGCAGCAGTTGCAACGACAGTGACATAACGAACTGTTACAAATCAGTTACTCGGAGGTCAGCTCCGCGCCAGCCGGTCTATAGCGTGCCCTCCACTGGCCCCAAACCACTTCCAGTTGCGATTTCAGTTGTATTAAACGAGAAGGCAGTGTGGCGGTCTGTTTTCTGATGCTGGTTCTGCCTCGATGGCAATGATGCCCGTGTGTTGACTCGGACGACAGTAGTGGAGGACCAGCACACAGCCTGTCTGCGTGCTAGGCACTCTGGGCCTACACCTGGAGGGTGGTTTCGTACGACAGCAGGAGTACTCTCTTGGTTACACCATGCAGAGTTGTACGTCAGTCTGAGGAATTGGTTGCCATTCACGAACAGCATTCCAGGGGGTGTTTTCCATTAGGGTAACGCTCGTCAACACGCCGCTATTGTAAGCCAACATGCTGGACAGGGTGTTGACATGTTGCCTCGGTCCCCTCCATCACCAGGTCTGCCTACAATGAATAACGCGTGGGATAACATCTGACGACAACTCCAGCGTCATCCGCAAACAGCATTAACTGTCCATTTATTGACAGACCGAGTGCAACAGGCGTGGAAATCCATACCCCAAACTCATATCCGGCACCTGTGCAATACAAAATGCATGCACGTTTGCATGCTTTCACTCAACTTTCTGGTGGTTACACCGGCTATTAGTGTACCAACATTTCACATTTGCTTATCTCGCGCTAAATGGAGACCCAGAGGACCTGCTAATATAGCAGAAAACTGATGATGGTAATAGTTATGAATTTACGATCCAATCAATTTGCAGCAACGTGTATAACAAGAAACTCCTTGCGTGTGAGGTCGAAAGTTCAATTTTTAGTAAGGCTCATTTGGAAGTGTTGTGTTAACAAACTATTAGCTTCTAATGACTCACCACGTGCATCAGGAGGGTGGCACAAAATGACTGTCCGGCAGGTGCAAAGATCAGACTTCTGTGGGATGTATGTTTTACACTTCACTAAATGGACATCGTCGGCATTCAAGAAATGTTCAAAACAAACCTTTGACTTGCACCACGAACACCGAATGAAAAATAGTTGGCCACGGTGATAACAAAGGTTCGCACCATCAAGATCTAAGGCGAACTTCTTGGGAGCTACAAACCATGTAGGTCTTACAGGTAGGTATCCATTCTTAGAGAGGCGATGCAGACCCACACAGGTGTAAGGGAGTGATGAGAACTGATGGAATGCGATGCTGTGCAACAGAATGCGAAACAGTCTGCCGTGGAGCTCGTAGTGAAACTGCCTACCCTTTAAGGCGTAGCTGCAGATTGTGCGATAATCAGTTTTGTAGACACGGAAAGAACGAACTTCCAGAAGCTGAGTTTGTCCAGTGGTTGCATGTGGTATGAACTGCACTGTCACATGCTTTTCAGCATGGATACTTTGCTCTAAATCGAGAATGATTTTTGTACGCGGACCAGGACTCAAGCAAAAGCAAGTTACCTTGACCAGCTCTTGGCCAAAAGGAGTGCTCATACCACAGTTGTCGTTCTCTTACGCCCATTCTTCCACAGTTGCTTGCTGTGACGTTAATATTCCCTACTGCTCTGGCAAGCTCACGCACACGAAGAAGGGGGCAAAAGCACATCCAGCTTATCTTGGCCAATAAATAACTTCCGGCCAATGTACCATAAATATTAACAGGTGGCATAATTGTATACGAATGCGTTAAGACGTTGATGATAGTTGATCTTGATAGAACTCTCTTCCTACCTCTAATTTAGAAGGTTCCTTTAATATGCATTTCCTCTTCAAATCCCGATTGGTCGGAGTTGAAAAGAAATTCTTCAGTAAACGAAGGGGTAACTTTGTTTATCTCTACGAGGGTTGGAACTTTAATAGTGGCAACTATTTATTTAAATCTTCTGGTAAACCTTCCGGGATGTAAGGTCGTGGTCCATGAAACTCTTCAGCTCCTTTATTTAAAGCTCGTACAAAATATATACGTGTTTAAAAAGTTTTACTGACCTTCAAAGTAGTCATCAGCACTGTGCATTACCCGTTGCCAGGGATGTGCAAGTCGTAAGTTTTTAGCAGTGCCAGTTGTGTTGACAGTTCGAGCGGCGCGGTCTATTGCCCGACGAATTTGTAGCAGTTCTGAAGCGAATTCCTTGAAGTGTTTCCTTCAGTTTATAAATCGAGTTGAACTCACGATGGCTTAAGTCAGGCGAGTGCAGTAGGTGGTATAGCACTTAGCAGCCCCATCAGTCATACAAATCAGTAACAGCTTGCACTGTACGTGCTTGAGCATTGTCCTGCAAAATGATGGTCAGGTCCTGCAGAAAGTGTCGTCACTTCTGTCTCTAAGCTGGTCGTAGGTTGTGTTCCAAAAATGAAGCAAAGCAAGCAAGTTAAAAAAAAACCCGACAAAGTGAAGCAGTCGCTCCAATTTTCTCTTTTTTATGTTGTTATCCTCCTGTCTGTTACTTAAGAATCCAGTATTTATAGCAAAACTGTCGATGTTTTCTTCGAAAATCGTTGATTTGTAACGTGAAACAAAGTATGTCGTAGAAAAAGTAAATAAATAGATCGTATTGGAACAAAGAAGCCCTCGGTCGCAAATATTAAGTCAAAATTTTGGCTTAATATTTATGACCGAGGGCTTCTTTGTTCTAATATAATTCTGACACGGTCACTGATCCTTAGCAGCTATGTTCAAAGAAAATCGATCATTTGTAAAGAAACAAATGGATGTTGTAGCAAAGAGCAAGAAATAAGCAAAATAATAAAAATTAGTTAATCGCGTAACTTCTGTACTTTTATGCAACCAAAGCAATTACATTTGATGCAAGTAGAGTTCACATGCGCAAATATAAAATTATATATAATTATTGTCATTTTGTACTCAATTGAACGTTCACCATATTGTTTTGGGATACGATCTGAGCTCCATATTAGCATAAACTATTGGCCACTAAAATTGCTACACCAAGAAGAAATGCAGATGATAAACGGGTATTCATTGGACAAACATATTATACTAGAACTGACATGTGATTACATTTCACGCAATTTGGGTGCATAGATCCTGAGAAATCAGTACCCAGAACAACCACCTCTGGCCGTAATAACGGCCTTGACACGCCTAGGCATTGAGTCAAACAGAGCTTGGATGGCTTGTGCAGGTACAGCTGCCCATGCAGCCTCAACACGATACCACAGTTCATCAAGAGTAATAACCCACGTATTGTGACGAGCCAGTTGCTCGGCCACCATCGACCAGACGTTTTCAGTTTGTGAGAAATCTGGAGAATGTGCTGGCCAGGGCAGCAGTCGAACATTTTCTGTATCCAGAAAGGCCCGTACAGGACCTGCAGCATGCGGTCGTGCATTATCCAGCTGAAATGTAGGGTTTCGCAGGGATCGAATGAAGGGTAGAGCCACGGGTCGTAACACATCTGAAATGTGACGTCCACTGTTCAAAGTGCCGTCAATGTGAACAAGAGGTGACCGAGACGTGTAACCAATGGCACCCCATACCATCACGCTGGGCGATACGCCAGTATGGCGATGACGAATACGCGCTTCCAATGTGCGTTCACCGCGATGTCGCCAAACACGGAAGTGACCGTCATGATGCTGTAAACAGAACCTGGATTCATCCGATAAAATGTTTTGCCATTCGTGCACCCACGTTCGTCGTTGAGTACACCATCGCAGGCGCTCCTGTCTGTGATGCAGCGTCAAGGGTAACCGCAGCCATGGTCTCCGAGCAGATAGTCCGTGCTGCTGCAAACGTCGTCGAACTGTTCGTGCAGATGGTTGTTGTCTTGCAAACGTCCCCATCTGTTGACTCAAGGATAGAGACGTAGCTGCACGATCCGTTACAGCCATGCAGATAAGATGCCTGTCATGTCGACTGTTAGTGATACGAGGCCGTTGGGATCCAGCACGGCGTTCCGTATTACCCTCCTGAACCCACCGATTCCATATTCTGCTAACAGTCATTGGATCATTGGATCTCGACCAACGCGAGCAGCAATGTCGCGATACGATAAACCGCAATCGCAACTGGCTACAATCCGACCTTTATGAAAGTCGGAAACGTGATGGTATGCATTTCTCCTCCTTACACGAGGCATCACAACAACGTTTCACCAGGCAACGCCGGTCAACTGCTGTTTGTGTATGAGAAATCGGTTGGAAACTTCCCTAATGTCAGCACGTTGTAGGTGTCGCCACCGGCGCCAACCTTGTGTTAATGCTCTGAAAAGCTAATCATCTGCATATCACAGCATCTTCTTCCTGTCCGTTAAATTTCGCGTCTGTAGCACGTCATCTTCGTGTTGTAGCAATTTTAATGGCCAGTAGTGTATTTCACATTCAACGAATACATTGTGTTCGTGGAAACGTGTAGTACTACCGTGATGAATTTTTAAATGAGCTGTAGATCCCTTGTAAGCGACTCAAGAGAGCTGATTCAAAAGTCGCAAAAATTAGTTACACGACTTGCAAACGGTTATTATATTAGGATAACATTCACATCAACCAGTACGTTAACAGCTGTTGTAAATTTGTGCTATTCGAGTTTCAGAGTAATTAATATGAGTGTATAATGTTAGAAATGTACTTCAAGAAAGTAACAGAACTTCTCGCTTTCTACATTGTGTCCTGTAACTGGATTTTAATTTTAGTTTGCCTTCCAAGTCTCCAGTTACACATAGTAATATAGTGTGTTTGTAGGATGGTAAATTAACTCGGAGATGAAGCGGAACTATCTCAGGGCTACAGACTTTAGAAGTGGTTTGGCGTAATTAGAGCATAGCTGTATTTAGCATGTGATACAAATAATGATGAAAGCCAAAAACCCGTTCATATAACGTGTTTAAAGGGCTCTCAGGTATTCGGCACAATGACGTGGTAAAAGGCCACTGAAGAAGGAAACTGTTACTTCTGTAGCTTCCACATTCGGACTATCTCTTCATTTGAAAAGAGGCATACAACCGCTGGGGACAGCAGTGAGAAACAACGTACTAATGAGAGATATTTACGTACGCTTCAGTCTAGTGCACTATTCCAACAAAATTGTGGTACAATCAGAAGAATATTCGCTTCACCCCTTACCAACTCAAAGCATCCAAATCGCTCGCCTACATATGCAAAACGTCACAAATGGAAACTCATATAATGAAATATGAACGCCATTCTTTCGAGAAACTTCCATTACAAATATTATCTCCCGATTACAAGAATAAGATATAGAGGATCTAGGAGCATTCCTCTCCCATTCTCTTCTGTTTTTAAAAATACATAGTTTCTAATGTTTCAATACAAAAAACAAGGACTGATTCTGAGATGAAGAGGTCTGGAACGGCATCCACTCAGCCTTAAGACCTAAGTGAGAAGCTGCGGCATCATCGGGATCCATATACTGGCAATAATGGCTGAGATCGCCCCTCGTACTGCCTTGTAGGCAGTCGGACCTCTTCCAAGCCCGAATCCATGAGTGTTGTTTACGTTTACGCCTGGATCCGGATGTTTTAGGTACTGCACCATACCTTTTTTCTTTTCTTTTTTTTTGTTGTTGCTTATTTTAATGGTTACAAATGGCTTATCAAGGAAAAAAACATGAATAAACTCTTCTGACTATTTTTTTATTGCCCTTTTTTCAGCGTCAGAACATTTTGCACCTTTTTTGTGTTAGGATATCAACTTCTGTAGCGTTTTTTTCTGTACCGTTAACTCATTCATGAAAGATTAAGTTTAGGCTGTTTATGAGGTCCATTTTGGTCTAAAAGAATTTCCCATGGAAGACGTATATACGAAGTATGTCCAGGGCTATATTTTTTGGAACACAGTAATTGAAAGACAGGTATGTTCCACTGCACCTCCAGCGGGCAATTATACCAAAAGTTATTTTAAAAGTGCAGTATCTCAACAAAATATTTTTAATCTTTGCTAACTAGCTTCAAATATCAGCAATATTTAATTGGCCGACTTAGAAGTTTGGCTTGCCGTGTGTTTTGGTTGCACGGTGTGTAAGGCAGCCCTCTTGTAAACGAGCCGCTTTCCGGTTGAGTACGTACCTTCTTGATTATAGCCTCAAAGTTAGTAGAAACCTGTCACATTACACTTTAAATGTCTTCTCACGCCGCTGACTTTAGGCCTACTTTTTGGTGCCTTCATCTGAAATGCTCATACATTTCTACTGGACACCTTCAACATCGATGGACGCCATGTTTAGCACTTGTAAACCTAGAACTTGTTTGACTGTTTGTCGTATTAAAACTGTTATTTCTTAGGTAACTGTGATGTAAAAAAAACTACTGTGTGTGTGAAACCACGGTACACTGTAAGATAGGGCCTCATGGCTCTAATCAAATAGGATTAAATAACTAAATAAATAAATGAAGTAAATAAATAAAATAAATGCTCTTATGCTGTCTCCCTCTCGTTCTCCCCCTCTTCTATCTCAAGTTCATTCTCATAAGGAGAGGAAAGATATTCGGAATAATATTATCTTTCTAGCGATTTATTTCCGTTGGAAAACTTACTGTTTCCTCATCAGGTGTTAAGCCAAGAAAATTAGAAAAGGTATCGTAATACATTCTGCAGATACACACCTTAGAGTCAATTCAGAATCAAGAACTTAACGTCATAACCGGAGCGGTCACAACTACATCCATTGTTGCTATGTAGTTATACACAAGGAAGCCCTTCCATTTCAACTGAAATCAGGAAGAAAGCGGTAGGTGCATTAATGAATTTAAAAACCTCACAGAAAGCCAAGTGGATCAATTTTCCCTGAGCTCCTTAAAAACACAAACAATAGCAACAGAACCACGTAAATAGATAATAAACAGCCTAGATGTAACTACAGCTACAGCGTATCCAAAAAAACATGTCAATACTATACATTACACGGACATAAAGAAACAGTTGACAGTGGAGCACATTAAAGGCAACTGCAATAAAGATGACACATGAAAAATACCCAGAACTAGAATTTCTTGGAATATACAGGCTGGTCCATTGACAGTGACCGGGCCGAATATCTCACGAAATAAGCATCAAACGAAAAAACTACAAAGAACAAAACTCGTCTAGCTTGAAGGGGGAAACCAGATGGCACTATGGTTGGCCCGCTAGATGACCCTGCCATAGGTCAAACGGATATCAACTGCGTTTTTTAAAATAGAAACCCCCATTTTTTATTACATATTCGTGTAGTACGTAAATAAATATGAATGTTTTAGTTGGACCACTTTTTTCGCTTTGTGACAGATGACACTGTAATAGTCACAAACATTGGGCTCACAATTTTAGACGAACAGATGGTAACAGGTAGGTTTTTAAATTAAAATACAGAACGTAGATGAGTTTGAACATTTTGTTTGGATTGTTCCATTGTGATACATGTACTTTTGTGAACTTATCATTTCTGAGAACGAATGCTGTTACAGCGTGATTACCTGTAAATACCACATTAATGCAATACATGCTCAAAATGATGTCCGTCAACCTCAATGCATTTGGCAATACGTGTAACGACATTCCTCTCAACAGCGAGTAGTTCGCCTTTCGTAATGTCCGCACATGCATTGTCAATGCGCTGACGCATGTTTGCAGGCGTTTTCGGTGGACCACGGTACCAAATCCGGGGACGTCAGATCCGGTGAACGTGCAGGTCATGGCATGGTGCTTCGACGACCAATCCACCTGTCATGAAATATGCTATTCAATACCGCTTCAACCGCACGCGAGCTATGTGCCGGACATCCGTCATGTTGGAAATACATCGCCATTTCGTCATGCAGTGAAACATCTTGTAGTAACATCGTTAGAACATTACGTAGGAAATCAGCATACATTGCACCGTTTAGATTGCTATCGATAAAATGGGGGTCAATTATCCTTCCTCTCACAATGCCGCACCATACATTAACCCGCCATGGTCGCTGATGTTCCACTTGTCGCACCCATGGTGGATTTTCCGTTGCCCAATAGTGCATATTATGCCGATTTACGTTACCGCTGTTGGTGAATGACGCTTCGTCGCTAAATAGAACGCGTGCAAAAACTCTGTCACCGTTCTGTAATTTCTCTTGTGCCCAGTGACAGAACTGTATACGACACCATGCAATTCCTGGTGCATAGAAATATGGTACGGGTGCAATCGATGTAGCATTCTCAACACCGACGATTCTGAGATTCTCGATTCTCGCGCAATTTGTCTGCTACTGATGTGCGGATTAGCCGCGACAGCAGCTTGAACACCTACTTGGGCATCATCATTTGTTGCAGGTCGTGGTTAATTTTCACATGTGGCTGAACACTTCCTGTTTTTTTAAATAACGTAACCATCCGGCGAACGGTCCGGACACTTGGATGATGTCGTCCAGGATACCGAGTAGCATACATAGCACACGCCCGTTGGGCATTTTGATCACAATAGCCATACATCAACAGGATATCGACCTTTTCCGCAATTGGTAAACGGTCCATTTTAACACGGGTGATGTATCACGAAGCAAATACCGTCTGCACTGGCGGAATGTTACGTGATACCACGTACTTAAACGTTTGTGACTATTACAGCGCCATCTATCACAAATCGAAAAAAGTGGTCCAACTAAAACAGTCATATTTCTTTACGTACTACACGAATATGTAATAAAAAATGGGGGTTCCTATTTTTTAAAAAACGCAGTTGATATCCGTTTGACCTATGGAAGCGCCATCTAGCGGGCCAACCATTGCGCTATTTGGTTTGCCCCTTCAAGCTAGACGAGTTTCGTTCTTTGTACTTTTTTCGTTTGATACTTATCTCGCGAGATATCTGGCCCGTTCACTATCAATGGACCACCCTGTATATGGACGGACCACAGGTTAATGATAGAGCTGGAGCTGGGGTCCACTGCAAATTGCTTTCTCAATATTCCTTGTTGGGAAAAATATTAACACGTTGTCGCTGAAGTACATGCAATGCATTTAGCAGTTATCAACCTTATACACAGAATCCAATTTTTTTTTACAAATGCTGTTGTATAGGTTGATTCTAGAACAACCGTGAAGCTATCTCAACGAACCACTCCACAGAAACAACAACCATAACAGAAGTAATAAGAAATAAAGAAGCAGTGTTTCAATGGACACTTTCACGTGTAGGAATCGAATGAAATGAGGCTGCTGACCTGTTCGCCAAAAAATGAACACATATACAATTTAAAAAAACCATTCCATCTAGCTTACTTAAACAACTTATTCACAAGACAGTCATGGAATCCGATGTAATGGACTTAGCAAATAAATCAAACGAGATTTGGAAAAAAATACAGGACTATTGAAGGTATTCAGAATTAACCGCGGCAGGAAATAGACAACTTTCGAGTAACAGTAGACATGCTTCTTCTAGCCCAACATTTGAACAGTAATCAAACGAAAATATGGTGCCAGAGCCTTTTCAAGTCTCTAACTTCTATGGCGTCTATATGCAGACCGAAGCAACGAGTGAAAATTTTTAACTAAGGCCAGAATTCGAAATGAGGTCTCCTGTTGACTAGGCAGACGCGGTAACCAGCAACAGCTCTCCAACTGTACTGGGATAGCACCTCACCATCGAATGAAACGGGGGATCCTGCCTCAAACCCAGGCGTAGGTGCTTCAATCAAATGAAAGTATACTGTCTAGAAACCTTTTCAAGTCTCAAACGTCTATAATGTCAATATGTAGACTGAAGCAACTAATGAAAATTTGTTCCAAGGAAAGCAGTTATGCCCGGGTTTCATTCAGGATCATCCACTTCATTCAATGCTGAGCTGCTATTCAAATACAGCTGGAATGCCTCTGCAATCCTGTTCGATTGTAGGGGGAATACCAAGTGGGCCGAGGCGTGAATGGGAGTTTGGAGTGAGAAGGGAGGCGTGCCGGGGTAGTGGGTGCAGCTGTGCAGAGCCACTGTGCCAGGGTGGCGTAGCGGGCAGCGCGTCTGCACGCCAAGCAGGAGGCTGGGGTCCCCCTCCCGGCCTCGTTGCAAATTTTCATTCGTTGTCTCAGTCTGCATATAGAAATCTAAACAGTACTTTCCCACAGTTGAATATCTAATTTGCAGTCATCTACTGATGTTCTCAGGTTTGGGTGAAGCAGCACAGAAAGAAGCCAACATCAGCAAATTTTTACAACCTTTGCGTCCTTATTACATTCACTTCTGTAATTAATATGTACATTTGTAAATTTTACTGGGAAACTGGAAACTGTACGTTGTAAGTTTTCTGTATCTTATGTTTGATCATTATTGTTATTTTCAACTGAAGTATGTACGAAGTTATTAATACTTCCATGCTGATACGCAATCAAATGTTAAATGTATTATGGATTAATTTCCAATGAGGCCATGTGCAGTAACAACACCACTGTACAGAAATGTTCCGGCAGTTGACATACCGGGTCTCTCACTTATGTTAACCAACCCAAATAACTTTTTTTGCAGAAACAAAAAAGAATTATCAAGCAAATGTTTATCTGCCATGGGAACATCAATCAGCATTATTGCTTTTTTTGTAACTTTCTTCGTTACACCAACGAAGCATTTCTAACTCCTCCTTCAATCGAAGACGGTTGACTGAATGTGTTTCCATTTTTTTGCTTCAGTTCTAGGATGTGGATGAGTTACGTTAGCGAGGATACTTATACTACATGCTACAACAGGAGAGTAAAAGGAAATATAGTGTTAGGTTTTTAATAACACAGATGTTGCTGTTTTTATCATTTGAAATGTTTTCAATAACGTCATGTTTACGTGAATAATACACTGTGATAAATTTTTAACATATTGAGGAGAGGACGTGGATCGCCAAATAAAAAATATGGGGTGCTATTCAAAAAAGACGTGCTGACGTTTACACTTTCATAACAAACAAAGTTACAACAAAGGCGATTGTGCTGGTAAATTTTCCCGTGATAGCTAAACAACATTTGCTTAATAAATTTTTTATTTTGTTTCTGGAGAAAAAGTTTCCCAGGGTGGTCGAGGTACATGGGACTCACTGCATAGAGAAGAACAAAACGTACTCCGATTAAGCAAGACACTATTACCACTTAATTTGGGGCGACACACCAAAACGTAATAGAAAACGAAATATTGTATGACAGAGATTTGATGAAATGCAAATAAAAGCTGTACTTAAACGAATTCCAAAAACGTCAAATGAAACAACAAAGTAAGACCATCTCTATTACTTACGAGATAAATTTCGAAAAGTTCTGGCAAGGCAGAGCACGGAAGTGCGGCAGTTTTATCGACAGTCGCCGCGCCAGCTGCTTGCAGGGAGCTCCACTTGGCACCCACTCCACGAGCAGAAGTGTCTCGAAAGCTGGCGGCTCACCGGGCTCCAGGGCTCGCGGCGGTGGTCGTCAAAGCAGTCGCAGTGGGGCAAGACGTGTGGTCTCACTACACCGGGCTATACGCTGTTATGGGAAACATTTATCGTCAGACCCTGATGGACTCCCAAAACTTCAATGGCAACAAAATGGCTTAGACAAGGATGAGCATCTCCGCGTTAACTCGCAACATGGGGATAAAAGTCGCCTCCACCTACCGTATCTACTAATCTACTGCGTCAGTCCTGCAGCAACCTCATTATATTCTATTTAATTCCTATTTTCTGTCACTTAACCGGAAAGACACGCTGCTACTACGTTCAACTTCAGTCCCACTCATAACACAGCAACACCGTAAAAAATCTTTGCGAAGAAAATGATCAAAACAAGAAAAGGCACAAAAACAAACACATCAGTTCACACAGAAACGATATAGACCAGTTTGTCTTTAAGAAACCTCTCACTCCTAGTTACTTACACGATAAGGTTTGTCTTTTAAGGTATCTTACGAGTCGCTACACGCTCTTCTTTGAACTGCAAAAGTTATGATGACTACCGGAAGGTGTGATCTTGGGAAACCGATATGTTGCCGGAATTAGTCACTGTGAAATGTGTCTCTCTGGACGCTAAGACCTCTCTCATACCCTCGACTCGTGTTTGTGTTTGTGTGTGAGTGTGTGTGTGTGTGTGTGTGTGTGTGTGTGTGTGTGTGTGTGTGTGTTTGTGTGTAACAGTGATTAAGAGAGTAAACTTTTGTGTTTGTGTCTGCGTGCATATGAGACAGACAGAGAGAGAGAGAGAGAGAGAGAGAGAGAGACGAAGGGGGAGAGATAAATTAAGAGAAAATGTAAGATTTAAAAGAAAACCTCTGTATATTTTATTATTTTTGTGAGGAAGGACTAATACGGCAAGGGATGGAAGAGTGTAAGAGAGAGAGAGAAAAAAAAGAGGGGGAAGGGGGGCGGGGGGAGAGAGGAAACACTACTCTTTCTTTTAAGAATCAGTCTCCGAAATTTTATAATTTCTATTGGAACACTCAATACGGCATAGCACATGGTCAATGTGTCCATAAAACTACTACTCAATTACTGTCCAATTCACGTAACCATTCGATAACTTGTTATTTATTCCGGTTACGTTATTTATTGTCACTATAGATTTCCTCACCAGTAACTTTCTGCAATCAAATTCTATCTCCTACTTGTTACAGAAGCTGTGTCCACGTACTACCTGACAAACAAAAGCTGAACAAAGTGAAAATGAGCTTAAGGAGAGCAATGAGAGAAGCGTTCAATGACTTCGAAAGTAACCGATCTGAGTAAAAATCCCAGGAGGTTTTGGTTGGACGTAAAATCTGTAAGTGGCTCAAAATCATGTATTCATTCATTCAGTCACAACACTGGCACTGAAACCGAAGATGACAGAGAAAAGGCCGAAATAATGAATTCGGTCTTCCAAAATTGTTTCACAGCGGAAGATGGTAAAGCGGTCCCTCTCTTCGATGGTCGTAGGAATGTCAAAATGGCAGATATTGAGATAACCGGTCGCGGAATAGAAAAATAGCTACAATCACTCAGTAGTGGAAAGTCGTCAGAGCCAGATGAGATAGCTATAAGATTCTTTAAAGATTATGCGGAAGAACTTTCTCCTCTTCTAGCAGATCGTAGATCTAGTAGATCGCTTGAGCAGCGAAGCGTACCCAGCGACTGGAAGAAAGCGCAGACGATTCCAGTTTTTAAGAAGGATCGTTGAAAAAAAAATGGCTCTGAGCACTATGTGACTTAACATCTGTGGTCATCAGTCCCCTAGAACTTAGAACTACTTAAACCTAACTAACCTAAGGACATCACACACATCCATGCCCGAGGCAGGATTCGAACCTGCGATCGTGGCGGTCACGCGGTTCCAGACTGCAGCGCCTAGAACCGCACGGCCACACCGGCCAGCATCGTTGGACAGATGCACACAATTATAGACCTACATTGCTGACGTCAATCTGTTGTAGAATTGTGGAACATGTTTTATACTCAAGAAATAAGACGTTGTTGGAGAAGGAAAATCTCCTCTATAAAAATCAGCAGGAATTCTGCTAACAGAGATCCTGCGAAACTCAATTCGCTCTGTTCCTCCATGAGAGCCACAGTGCCGATTCAATGGCGTTTAGATTGATGCCGTGGTCCTTGACTTCAGGAAAGCTTTTGACACCGTCCCGCACTGCCGTTTAGTGAAAAAAATATGAGTTTATCGAGTATCGGAGCAGATTTGCGATATGATTCAAGACTTCCCTGCAGACACATCTCAACGCGTCGCTCTTAAGGGAACAAAGTGGACAGATGTAATTTCCAGTGTACTCTAAGGAAGTGTGACAGGACCGTTATTCTTCACAATAGATACAGGTGATTTAGTAGAAAGAGTCGGATGCTCTGTAAGGCTGTTCGCAGATGATGCAGTTGTCTGTAACAAAGTAGCAACGCCAGAAGATGGTAACGATTTTCAGAATGACCTCCAGAGAACTGATGAACTGTGCAGGCTCTGGCAGTTGACCCTCAACGTAAATAAATGTAGCATATTGCGCATACATAGGAAAAGAAATCCACTACTGCATAGCTCCACTATTGATGACAAACCGCTGGAAACAGTATAACTATCCGGAGCGATCTTTAGTGTAATCACCATACAAAACAGATACCGGGAAAAGCAGACTGATTAATAGGAAGAATCTTAACGAAATGTAACTCATCCATGCAGGAAGTGGCTTATAAGGCACCTGTTCAACCCATTCTTGAGTATTGTTCATGTGAGTGGGATCCCTCCCAGATAGAACTGACAGAAGAGATAAAGAAGATGCAACGAAGAGCGACACGTTTCGTCACAGGATCGTTTACTCGCCACGAGGAGATGCTTAATAAACTCCATTGTCAGACCACAAGAGAGGCGTTGTGTATCACGGAGAGATTTACCATCGGCATTACGACAAAGCACTTTCCGGGAAGAATCGGACAACATATTACGTAAAATTCGTGAAATTAGAGCCAATATAGATGCTTACCGACAATCATCCTTCCCACGCACTATCCGCGATTGGAGTTTTGGAGGGCTCAGTTAGTGGTATAAATGTACCCTCCGCCACACACAAATAGGTGGCTTGCGGAGTATGGTATAGATACAGACGGACTGACGCTATTTACAAGCTGTTAATATAGAGAATTGTATTTTCCACTTGCTACAGAAACCACTTCAGGTACTTTGTATTAGCAGAGAGACAATATTAGAAGAGATTACTGCCAGCCGAGATATGATAAGTTGCAGTCTATTTCATCTGTACTTCACTCACTGAAAATTTTCACAGCACCTCGCACGGCGAGTGTTAGGCCACAATGTAACAAAACATTTGTCTTCGAAAGTTTTACTCCATTTCCACGCAGACGATGTAATTGCAGAAACTAAAAAATAATTAATCTTGAAGTTCTTTATAGAGACTCCATTGTTCGCTTCACTAATCGCAATAATTTAGGTTTGCCCCAGTTAGCTTCCGATTAAACAGTCACAATATTTTTGAGTTTGTCACTACGTCTTGTTTGCCGGTCGGAGTGGCCGTGCGGTTCTAGGCGCTACAGTCTGGAGCCGAGCGACCACTACGGGCTGGGTTCGAATCCTGCTTCGGGCAGGGATGTATGTCATGTTCTTAGGTTAGTTAGGTTTAATTAGTTCTACGTTCTAGGCGACTGATGACCTCAGACGTTAAGTCGCATAGTGCTCAGAGCCATTTGAACCATTTGAACCACTACGTCTTGTTTGCATAAAGCAGGGTTTTTAAATTATTGTTATTGATTATAAATATTTTTGAAAATCGCAATATAATTTGTTTTCTTGACATCGACATTATTTTACGTGGAAAATGTTGAAAAAGCAATAACAATTTTGCGGTGACGATACTTGAGACCAAACAAAGTACTTTTCTTCATGTAGGAATGGAGTGTATCTTTTCTACAAATGAACTTTCTCAAATTACACATAAAAACGCAGTTAACTTGGTGATTCTAACGGTGGTTCTAGAAAACAATCTAAAATATTAATTTTTCAATGAATAAACCAATTTTCATTTACTGGGTTGAAAATAATGTCAGTTAGTTGAGAGAAAGGAAATAAGTTGATCAAACTGTTTAAATAATTAGTCATGACCATCACGAAATACCGAAAAAGTATATTTATTATTTTAAACGTTTAAATGACCCGGAACTAATTAGATAAATTTCAAACCAAAAATCCAGACGTCCAGATAACCTAAGCTTACAGATCTCACATAAAACAATTTACATGAAAATAGATCATATATTTCTATCCGTGTGTAGATATTTTTTTCTCGCAACAGTAAATGCAACAGACTAAATTGTCTCAGTTCTTGCCAAAGTCAAGAAAGTAAACAAAAGTGTTTTAAATTTCGTGCATCATTTCTAAATGCCGCGGCTGTTGTCTGTTTAGCTGCAACGTCTGACATCTAATGCCACCGGTGAATTATCAGTCCATTCAGGTGCCAGTAAAACGCTCGGTCACCAGCTTCTCTTATTTCTCAGGATGTGTGTGTGAAATGAAACATAAAACAGAGATGTGATAGTATGGGTTCTTATCTGCCTCTTTGCATATTTAGAATTCTTGTGTGTGACGAAGTCATTCTGGCCATGATCACAGTTTGATTTGACGAGAATCATCTCCATATCTTTTTCTAAGTATTACACAACACACCACCACTCAAGTGAAATGATACCTCGATAGGATGCACAGCCGTTAATTCCAATGAACCACTTACCTCTCGACTAGAATTGCAGAACAACAGTACTCCACAATAGTCTATGAGAAGTAAGCGTAGACTCCAGTAGGTTTCCTAATAGCTGATTAAGGTCACACCAGCTTTAAACTGGGTGTGTTGTGTAGCTATAATGTACATTAAGTGTGCCACATACCTATCAAGCGTTAACTCATAACGATCGCTTTCTTTACGCATGTAGTCTTAATAGGATCTCTTAAAAACCAGAAGCTATGAATCTTCTAGAAACTATGTGACGATACATAAACGGTCCGATAACCTACGGAACATTTTTGTTTTACATCGTAATTCTCCTGTCACTTACTTAAATCTTAACAGTATTTATAGCAAAACTGAAACTGTCAATGATTAATTCCGGTTTTATTCGAAAATAGTTGATTTACAGTGTGAATCAGTGGCATGTTGTTGTAAAAATAAACAATACAGATTTATCATACAGTGCTAGAAAACGCAATTTCCTAAAGAAAAAGGTAAAATAAAAAAAAGCAAGGCAAAATTACTGTACATCAGTCATCACTTGAATACTTCCTCGAACTTACAGCGCCATCCATCACAAAGCGAGAAAAGTGGTCCAACTAAAACATTCATATTTCTTTACGTACTACATGAATATGTAATAAAAACGCAATTGATATCCGTTTGACCTATGGCAGCGCCATCTAGCGGGCCAACCATAGCGCCATCTGGATTCCCCCTTCAAGCTAGATAAGTTTCGTTCTTTGTAGTTTTTTCGTTGTTCACGTAAACTGAACTTGCAGGAAAAGTAATGACACTGATTACACACAAGCGCAAAAGCTACACGATCAACTAATTTTTGTTACTAATCATATGTAATTTTGTATTTCGTGAGAATATAAAATACACAGTGGACTAAGGCTGTATTATATGTGGTTCTAATTATGTGCAAAACAAACAACCAAACAAACAAAAATGAAAGAGAAGTCGTCCGTTTCCAGTCTCTGTCAGCATTCATTTATGTTTACTTCCCTAACAATGCTACCAATAGTGCCGGTAATTTACTACGCCTTTTAGGTAGTGTACCAAAACTACCGAACTGTTTTGTTGAGCGCAAATCTACTCTCGACAAATTGATTCTACAAGATTACGGTCTTCAACTTCTTATGTGCAAAGACGCATCCTTCCAAATGAAGAAAAGAAGAACGAGGTCACTACATGTGGAGCACAAGCTCGGACTGGCGAAGAATTAGGAAGGAAACAAAGGAGAAGTTTGGAAAAGGAATTAAAGTTCACGAGCAAGAAATAAAATTTTTGCTTTATACTGATAATATTGAATCCTTTCAAAGAAGGCGAAATAGTTGAAAGATCAACTGAATTGAATGAATAGTTCTCTAAAAGAGGTTATAAGACGAACATAAAAAATAAAATAGAACGAAGCTAATGGGATAAAGCCGAATTAAATCAGGCCATGCCGAGGGAATTAGATTAGGAAACAAGACACTGACGTAGATTAGGCTTCCTATTTGGACAGCAGCATAGCTGATGATAGCCGAAGCAGAGACCATAAAAATGAGTACTGACAATAGCAAGAGAAGAGTTTCTGAAAAAGAGAAATTTGTTACCGTCAAATACACACTGAGGTGAGAAAAGTCACGGGGTACCCCCTAATATCGCGTCGGGCGTGCCGTTGCCCGGCCTAGTGCAGCATCTCGACATGTCGTGGACTCAACAAGTAGTTGGTAGTCCCCTGCAGACATACTGAGCCGTGCTGCCTGTATAACCGTCCATAACAGCGAAAGTGTGGCCGGTGCAAGATTTTGCACGTGAACTGACTTCTCGATTAGGTCCCATAAATATACGGGAGGATTCCTGACGTCCGATCTGGGTGACCATATCATTCGCTCGAGCTGTCGAGAATGTTCTTCAAACAAACCACGAAGAATTGTGTCCCGATGACATAACACATTGCCATCCACAAAAATTCCACTGTTGTTTGGCAACATGAAGTCCACGAAGGACTACAGATGGTTTCAAATAGGTTCAGCTGGACCACAGGACCCAGTCCATCCTGTGTAAGCACAGCCCACGCCATTATGGGGCCACAATCAACTTGCGCAGTGCTGTGTTGACAGATTTGGTCCACCGTTTCGTGGGGTTGCGCCCAACTCGAACACTACCATCGGCTCTTTATCAACTGACATCGGGACTCACGTAACCAGGCCACGGTTTTCCAGTCACCTAGTGTCCGGTCGATACGGTCAGGAATGCAGGAGAGACGCTGCAGGCGGTGTCGTGCTGTTAGGAAAAGCACTCATATTGGCCGTCTGTTGCCGCAGCCCATTAACGCCACATTTCGCCGCACTGTCCTGACGGATACATTAGTCGGACGTCCCACATTGACTTCCGCAGTTAGGTCACGCAGTGTTGCTTGTCTATTATCACTAACAACTCCACACAAACGCCGATGCTGTCGGCCGTTAAGTGAAGGTTGTTCACGATGAGAGACAATGCCACTGTTGACACTGTGGATCTCGGATTATTGTATTCCCCAACGATTTCCGAAATGGATTGTCTCATGCGTCTAGCTGTGTAGCTTGAACTACCATCCCGCGTTAAAAGTCTGTTAATTATCGTCGTGCCGCCATAATCACGTTGGACATCTTTCCACATGAATCACCTGAATACAAATGACAGGTGCGCCAATGCACTGCCGTTTTATACCTTCTGTAGGCGATACTACCGCCATCTGTATATGTACATGTCGGTGTTCCATGACTTTTGTCACGTCGGTGTAAATTTAGGTGTTAGGAAGTCTTTTCTGAACGTATTTTTTTGGAAAGTAGGGTTGTGCGGTACTGAAGTATAGACGGCAAACATTTCAGACCAGCAGAGAAGCTTTTAAAATGCGGTACTACAAAAGAATGCTAAAGATTGTAGATCAATGGAGGGGTGCTGAATCGAATTGGGGAGGAAAATAATTTACGGTATATCAAGGAATCGTCAATTTGGTAATGGAAGGAAATGTTGGCCGTCAGAGTTGTAGGCGTCCAAGTTTTGACAACAATGAGTGGGTGCAGATGATTGTTAAGTTGCAATACTTATCCAGAGATGATCATAGACTAAACCCATATACACTGATAGGAAAATGAACTGCTGCCCTCCCGAATACGAGCCCAGTGTGTTGGTTGTGCGCCAATGCACATGGTCAATGCTTCCAGAACAGCGCACATATCTGCCACGCTTTGAGACGCGCTGTTATTGTTATTCCGGCGCGGCGGTACGGATGGTTCCGCCGAGAGACATAAACAGGGGGCGGCGCGGCGGTGCGAGTGTTCGCCGGCGCTGGCTGGCCACTGTCTGTCGCTGCGCCGGCCCCGACACAGTTCCGCGCTGTTTTTCGCACCGCCTCACGCCGAGGCGCGGCAAAATAAACAGCGGCTGCAGACGTCGCCTCTGTGCACCCAACTGGTCTCTCAGTCACGTGGTCACGTGTTCAGCGGTATCGATGCTGCTCGGTTGGCATTGTAGTTGGAAACGAGCGAGGTTACGACGTCGGACTCGCTTTCGGGAGAGCGACGATTCAGACTCCTGTCCGGTCATCCAGATTTAGATTTTCCTTGGTTTCCCTATATCTGTTATTGGCGAGATTGTTCATCTATGCAAAACATGTCCGATTTCCTTTCCCACCCTTCCCTAACCCCACAGTGAGCTTTGATCCTCCTGACCTCTTTGCCGACGAAACGTCAAACTCTAAGCTTTCATTCTTTTCTTCAGTCTGAAAACTGGGGTACCACTTACTCTCACTAACGACGGATGTATTTTTTGAATCTGTTAAATCAAAATTCTGACTCGTATGTGAATGATTTCGTGGCCGACATCTCGCTTCAACACGCCCTCCCCCTGCTGCCGCCCTCACCGAAGCGGTTATCTCTAACGCGTACAACTGTGTCCTGCCTCTCTTCTACCAGATAATTTGAATCCTGGTGGTGGAAGAATTGTTCACCGCCTGTATTTGGCCAGTTTACAGCATGCCCCGAAACCACTTCTCAATGAATAGCAGAAGAGTCATTGATCGATTTTCGTTCCTATTCCGTTCGCGTACTGAGTGTGGAAAAATAACTATATGTGATCTCGTGCTCCCTAAGCGAGAAACACGTTGGTGGCAGCATGATAGTCACACAGTCACCTCCGAATAAAGGTCCTCTAAGTTTATCCAACAGGGTTTCATGAGAACTACGGCGTATTTCTCTCAAGAATTCCCATTAGATTCCTCGAGCAGTGCTGTTACACTTTCCTGTGGGCTATACCGGCCTATAACGATGCTAGTAGCGCGCCTTGGAATCCTCTGGCTGTTTGTTGTTGTCGCCTCGGTAGCTGCGCGGTCGCCGCGGCGGATTGCTAACCAACACGGCGCGGTTCGATTTCCGGCCGGGTCGGAAATTGTCTTCGCTCGGGGACTTGGTGTTGTGTTATCCTAACGTTCGTATCAATATAACTTTCCCTTAGGCAGATGGCTGTGTGAACACGTTCCGTGAGCCAATAAATAAAAAGAAATGTTTGTTGTCACTCCTACTTGATAAGGGCAGTAACACTGAAACAATATTCTAGAATTGTTTGCACTAGCGTTTTGTATACGGTTTTCCTTACAGATTCTTTGCACTTTCTCAAAACTCTTTCTAGAAAATTAGATCTTCCATTCACCTTCCCTAATACTGACTCTGATTGTTCCATTTCATATCGCGTCTAAATATTACACTGAAATGCGTACAATATGACGTGTTACACATGTTCACCGCAAGTCTTGTAATAATACACTCGCTTAGAATACTCTCGGAGGAGAGGTAGTAGCATAAATTTCCTAATCACCAAACTTTGTGTCCATCTCCTGCATTAAATTCCAAACCTCTCCACAGCGCCTCATGTGAAACCATTTTTGGCATCTGTTGATCGCAGGGTTTCCTAAACTGCGTTTCGCGGAACGAGGTGCTCCACTCGAAGCGAATAAGTGTTCCGCGAACAACTATTGACAAAATCTACGTCTACAGCTACATGGCAACTCGGTAAATCACACGCAAGTGTGTGGCAGAGGATTCGTCAAACCACCTTCACCCCAATTCTCTGGCCGGCCGCGGTGGTCTCGCGGTTCTAGGCGCGCAGTCCGGAACCGCGCGACTGCTACGGTCGCAGGTTCGAATCCTGCCTCGGGCATGGAAGTGTGTGATGTCCTTAGGTTAGTTAGGTTTAAGTAGTTCTAAGTTCTAGGGACTGATGACCACATATGTTAAGTCCCATAGTCCTCAGAGCCATTTGAATTTGAACCTAATTCTCTATTATTCAACTCTCGAACAGCGCGTGGAAGAAGAGAACACCTACTGCATTCCGCGGAAGCTCTGATTTCTCTTCTTTTATTGTTATGGTGATCATTTCTCCTTATGTAGGTCGACATCAACAAAATATTTTCGCATTCGGAGGAGAAAGCTGGTGATTGAAATTTCTTGAGAAGATCCCACCACAACGAAAAACGCCTTTGTTTTAATCACTTCCACCCCACATTCTGTATCATGTCCGTGACACTCTCTCCCATATTTCTCGATAATACAAAACGTGCGTGAATTTTCTCGATGTACTTCGTTAATCGTATCTGTCAAGTATTCGACACCGTTCAGTAGTTCTCCAAAAGAAGACGGACAAGCATAGTGCAAGTAGTCTCTTTAGTAGATCTGTTGCACCTTGTGTGGTACGGTGTCAAAAGCCTTCTGTAAATCTAGAACTATGGAATCAACTAAAAACCCTTGTCGATAGCACTCAACACTTCGTGTAAGTAAACTGCTAGTTCCGTTTCACATGAACGTTGACTGTGTGTCAATAGACCGTTCTCTTCGAGGTAATTCATAATGTTAGAACACAATATACGTTCCAGAATTCTGCTGCATATCGAAGTTAATGATATCGGCCTGTAATTTAGTGGATTACTCATATTACCTTTCTTGAATATTGGTGTGACCTGGGCTGCTTTCCAGTCTTTGTTTTTTTTTGTCATTTTCATGATACTAATTATTTTTTTAAATTTACTATGATTTCTTTGTTGTTAGTTACGATTTCAAGTTGAAGTAATTACAAAATAAAGTAGTTTTTATCATTTTTAAAAATTTTGTTGCCTTTCAAAAGAAACAAGCTTTTCCATCAAAGTGCAGCATTCTCAAAGTGTTCCGTGAGAGGGAAGTTTAGGAACCTCTGGTCTGTCGGACGCGGACGTTAAATTAAATTAAATTAAATTAAATTCAGCGGCCCCCCTGCTGCTAATCCAAAGGAGTAGGGTTTGTGCCAACATCGGATAACACCATTTTCCATATCTCATCACCATTCATCACAAATATGACAGTATACTACGTGAGGGGTAGTCCTAAATATTTAATTATAACATCAAAAGTAAGTATACTAATTAATTTTTACTTTTTGGCACGCATATGTCTGTAGTCCCGGTACATATTGATATCCCGGCACCAGAATACCGTAGCATGCCGCTAGAAGAGCTAAAAGAAAACGGAAAGTTTATTCATAAAGTGGAGTATCATAGGGTAATTCGTTTCCTGCAGACGACGTAAAACATAGCTCCAACGATCGACTGTGAGCTGATGTTTGTGCACGGCAGCAATCCACCATCATATAGCCTGGTGGTCAGACGGCGCAGACGCTTCCAGTATGATCAGACAAGACTCGATGACGAAGAAAGAAGTGGCAGACCAGCTCTCTCTGAAGAATCTGGAATCGCAAGAGAAGTGGAGGCCCCTGTGCTCGGAGTCCGGTGTATCACAATCGAGGCGATAGTGGAAGATGTGGAAATCAGTCGTGGGTCAGTTTTCAACTTTTTGCACGATGTTTTGAAAATGACAAAGGTCACCGCCCGCTAAGTTCCACGACTAATCACTCCCACTGAGGAAGTCCGTCAAACCAAGACGGCAGCGGAAATGTTGCAGCTGTGTCAAGCCGATCCAGACGACTTCTTTAGCTGGATAATTACCGTGAACATGTGCTGACTGCATCGAAATGACAGTGAGAGAAAGGAGCAAGATTGAAAGTGGAAACACGTGGATTCACCACTGTCGAAAAAGGCGAAGACCCATCCGACATCGGTCAAGGTGACGGTGGGATGTATTTTAAACTTCGATCGTGTGTTGCTAACAGATTTTTCTCGTAAGGTAAAAAACGTCACAAGAGAATAAAACTGACGAGCTTATAGGAGCCACCATAGAGGTGAGAAGGTGACAACGTCCCAGGGCAGAAGTTCGCTTAGTGCAGTAGTGATTTACGTTTTCCAATTTTCTCATTAAAGTGTAATCCCCCCGTGGTATGGTAATGTAGATAAGAAGTTACCTGTGATTGATTTCTGCACTGGAATGGCACTGCCACTGAACCACGCTTCAGGTGTACTACTAAAATCTGTGCGCAATGGACTATCTCAACGTATATTAATGATATGTAGCCCTAGTAGTCCACCCCAAGTTGGCAACATGCGATAAAACAATAAATAAAATGAAAAGTCACACAAAAAGAACCAGAGTTATTAAATCAACAAGGAATCTTCTCTTTTGAAATTATTCAGTGAAACAACTGATTTATTGCGATAGGAATGTGCATTGAGCATAGTGTTCCAACATAATGATTCAAAGGAACACAGATCCAATAAATACGTTACGTCAATGGTAATAGTTCGTTAGCAGTGTTGACGTGAAGACTTGGAATTCCCAATGTGAGTATGAACATTAACGCTATTTGACTCTGTATCTTATGCGATAGCGATCGCGAACCACTAAACTGTAACGCTGTGATACACGCATTAGGTGAAAAATTGCTGCCATAAGTCGGAAGAACACACCACTAAAGGTATGAAGTAGCACGGAAATTTCCCTATGTGCCGAAGCTGCAAATATACCCATCACAGGCAGCTGCCGTTGTGAGTGGACCTCGTGCTCGGCGCTGGAACTCCACAACCACGACGCCCATCCTCATTCTCGAACAGTGGATTCTGCCTCGATCTCCACTCCAGGGCAAACTCTGTGATGTGAGCACCAAACCATACGTGAACTAGACCGCGGCGGTCGAGAGGTTCTAGGCACTTCAGTCCGGAACCACGCGTCTGCTACGGTCGCAGGTTCGAATCCTGCCTCGGGCATGGATGAGTGTGACGTCCTTAGGTTAGCTAGGTTTAAGTAGGTCTACGTTCTAGGGGACTGATGACCTCAGATGTTAGGTTCCATAGTGCTCAGAGCCATTTGGTACATGAACGACCACTCCTTTAGATTTGCATCCCTGCACGAACTCCCAAGAAGCGCCCTATATGGAGCATCTCGAAAAACTCAAACTGCCAATTGGACGCGGCAAATTTTCTACGCGCCAACTGCCTAATCAAAATTCTGCACACTGTGTCCCTCCAGGAGATGGAAAAAGTCCCTCCCCCAATTGAGTCGATTGCTGCCAAAAGTTACTGCAATCCTAGGTACGTCCTCTGACATCACCATCTGATTTTCAGACGTGGCGCTTATTTTCAGCGTGGGAGCTAACGTTTCAAAAATACTCCGGGTATGTTGGTAACACACTGTTGGGCGCCTAGAGCGGGTGACTATCTCTGACTCTGAGGAGAAGAGTTTTACTATTCTAGCAGATACGGTTCTCTGAAGAAGGTCTGCGGTCATCCGGCCCTCAAATACCTGCAGATTCAGAAAAAGTTGTCCCTGCTAGCAGGAAACCATTTCAAAGGCGCTGAATCGTCATGAAAGAGGTCCTTAAAGGTAGGAAAAGCACTCCTGCCAGCACTGGGAACAATATGCCGTCCTGCCTTCATAACTGGACACCCCTCGTCACTTGACGTCTCCCTGCCGTCTTCGCCTTTGCTCAGGCCTCGCCATGTGAGTAAAAGCGGCCACCAGCCCCTGGATGCTCTCTGCCGTTCGGTCTGCAGCCGGCACTTTCCGCCTTCCCAAGATTCCGACCCATTAACGCGGTCCTGCCGTCACACTCCGAGTAGCGCGTCTTGCCCTACATACCGGCAGCACAAACGTATCACGAAACCTCAGTCAACTGAAGGAAAGTCGCGTCACCTCTAATAAGCCAGTGCCACTAGATGCTGAGGCACGCAGTACTTAACCGCTGTCAACCCATTTCATTAAACGTTGCAACAGAAATAAAAATGAAAGAGGCAAGCCCTCAGGACATGCTGTCTTTCAAGCTACCGAGATGGTTCCTTTTGAATTCCTGCGGCAAGTACCCCTGACCACTGTTGACTTACAGCTTGAGCTGTGATCTCATCGAGAGCAATCCATAAGTGACATGAAACTGTAACCTTCTGTTTCCTTCTTTCTCAGAGAAGACCCCGTTGGCACTGGATACACATCTCCACTAGTAAGCCAAAACATCATGACCACTGCCCACCACGATGTCAGATACGGCCTAGTGACGTTGTGGACACTTGAGGCACTATGAAAAATATATAAGCGCAGCAGAGACGGATGGGGGATCATTCTAGCGAAGGTATGGGCTGCAAATAGGGAAATCCACTGAGGCAAGCGACTTTTTCAAAAGATGGTTATTATTACGCAAATCCTGTGAACAAGTATCTCGAAAACGAATGTTCAAGTGCTATTGCCGTGAACATCAACGGAAAGACGTAGACGGACAGTGAAACTACCACTGGGGGCTAAATGGTTGGACATCCACGACTCTTCACACAACGTGGGGTTCGGAGGCTTGTCTGCTCTGTAAAGTAGGATCTCTGCGAGACAGCACATTGCTGGTGCACGCACAAGTGTTTCGGAGCACACGGTTCGTAGTACATTGTCAAACATGGAGCTCCGCAGTAGACAGACCCTACGTGCTCACATGTTGACCCGACGACATCGTCAGTTACCACTGCAGTGGGCACGGGACCACCGGGATCCGATCGTCGATCAATGGAAACGTGTCGGCTCTTCGGCTGAATCACATTTTTTCTATAGTAGGTCGATGGTGGTCTCCACAAACGCCGTCATTGAAAGGTACAGCTCGCCACGGACGCAGGCAAGTGGGAGCAGCATCATGCTACGGGAGACACTCTCCTGCGCTTGCACGGGACCTGTGACAGTAATCGAAGACACGCTGACAGTAGCGAACCACCTACATCCCTTCATGCTCGATGCCTTCCCCGACCGCGATGTCGTCTTTCAGCAGTATAATTGTCCGTATCTCGGAGCCAGAACCGTGCTATTGTGGCTTGAGGAGCATTATAATGAACTCGCATTAATGTCTCGGTAACCAAATTCGCCTGATATAAATCATCTGGGTCCCGTGTAGGTCGCAGTGGGGTGCATCACCACGTACGCAAATCACGGCCCGTTATTTACCCGAATTATATGACCTGTGCGTAGACATCTAATGCCACATACCTCCACAAACGTACCAATAAACCGTCGGATCCATGATAGAACCAGTTATGTATTTCGTTCTCAGGATCGACAAACAAGCTATTAAACAGGTGGCCATAATTTTTTTTGGTTCATCGGTGTAAAAATCTTGTAGAAGAACGTTTATAGTAAAGGAGTGGAAACCGGCAGCATAAAGCAAAAAGACAGGATAATCAGAAACGATATAACTATAAGAAAAGTGTTATATAGTAACTTAACATATGCAAAATGGTATGTGTCTAGTAACCTAATATTTCATCGGAAATATCGGTACTTGAGACAAGAAAAACTGCCTGTTATTAAAATTGCAACCCCATGAAGGCAGCTTGCAACAAATACCAAAATGGCCTGATGTATTCTACATGCTTAGATACGAAAATTTCTATCATTTCAGCGTAACGTCCTCATTGGCGTGTACATGAAAAGTTCAGGTTTTTCACTCAGATTTGAATGTTGTTTCTTTGTAAGAAGATCATGTAAGATGGAGCAACACCTACTAGCACGTGTCAGAATTTAACAGTGGCCTTTTCAGACCGCAATTTATCGTTCCGCGATATGGCTACTTGCTCTTGTTAGTATTACACAACTATCGTGTGAATATGGGATTGATGTGCCCAGGATGGCCATACTGAGTGTCACGTACGATCCTGGCCCCACGCGATTTGCGCATGTTGGGACATGTATTGTTCAGTCGGCTGGGCAGGGTTGTCGCGTACCTTCATACAGGAAACGGGCTTGTCTGCAGCGAAGCAAGTATCCAGACAGACTGTGCGGCAGTGTTTGGGACATCGCGGACTGTGAACACATTGGCCATTGCTGCAGCCTCCCTTGATGCGCGTCATAAAGAGGCACACATAATACAGCGCGCCCAGTGATAACACACGTCGTCTCTTCAGAACTGCCATTCCGGACACAGCATCACGACGGAAGCATCTGTGCAGGCACCGAAGAGAACGAATGTAGCCACATCGCATTTTTCATCATCTTACAGGTCCAGCATCTAACGTATCATTGGGTACACAACGGTCACCTCTGGGTCCCATAGTCGGTAATTTGGACAGCAGGCGTTAGGATTCTGACCCGTTAGGGGCAGTGGCTGTGACCTATGTTGAAGGTGTCCGTGACGTTATTTTTCATCAAGGTAATGCAAGATGGCATGTTTGCCGCGTTGTCCTGTCCTGATTCGATGTGGATGGCGCTGCGCTGTTAACTTGGCCAGCATACTCTCCAGATCTCTCAGCCACTGGAAATATTTCTTCATGAGTTGCAAAGAGAGCTGCACGTCACCAATCGGATACGACTACGAATGATTAACTCTGACACATACTTGAAGCAGCATGCAATCATGAACCTGTATCTATCATCCATGCTCCCTTCGAATGTACCTGTATCAATTATCCACTCCCAGTTCGACTGTATGCTCTGCCCAGCTTGAGCCATTGTTGACCGCACAAACAAATCACCAACAAATTTAATCGTGAATTCTAATTACGATACTGTATACGCACAATAAGCAAAATTTCGTAATAATGCAGTTGTCATGGTCAGCAGTGCATTTGCAGTTTGGTCTGTCTTTCGGTACTATCTGTGACATAAGCTTAAAGAGGAAACATCTGTTACCATTAAAGGAACATAGAACTGATGGCTCTAGTGACCCAGATGAGTGATGTTTATCCGGATGGAGCAGCTGCGAATGTTTCATCTCAAAACCTCGTAGATTTGTACGGCACCTGCTAAACCAGTCCAGTATTGCTATAGGTAAAATAATATATTTTTGCAAGTGATGACTCACTCCTGATCTACGAATTATTGCATCCCAAGTTGCTTCATTACAGTTACAACTTTTTTTGGTAGGAGAGCGCTGTTGCGTATCAGTAAACGTTCTTATCTTATCGAGTAAATCTCAGCGTACCACGTTTATGGTAGGCCTTAAGATGCCACAGTGTTACACACAATGTGCCCTAGTAGACTGCTTATGTAACATATGCGGAAGACAACCGGGAGTTGCCGAGCGTTCACTTTTTGTAACACAGTTTCTGAATCAAAGCCGATCCTTCTGCATCTACCAAAGCCAGTGTCCCCCCCTCACATAATAGACCAAAAGCAATATTTATTAGCTCAACCATGAATCTGTCACCTAAAACACCGAGGGCGTGGCAGCAAAATGGATTTCTCATTTAAATTACCGTGTAAATGATAAAAAAATGACTAGTGAGTACTACACAAGTCTTCTGGGCGAACTGGACAAACAAATACATAAAAAGGGACTGGTTTTTACAAAGGAAAATAACCATACGTAAGGCAGAGCATCTGTCTACAAAACTTATCTAGGGGTGGGAGAACTGAGAGATCTGAAGCACTATTGGTATACAGGCAAAATATTCAGAATTCATGGCATCACTATAACATGTAATAAAATTGTCTCTGGAAAATGTTTCGAGTCCAGTGGAACGCCAGACTCCTTTCCCCTACGAATGCCAGATGTGTGCAACAACGGCTGGCAAGTTTGCAAAGTATGAGAGTGGAGGAACTGAATGATAAAAAAAATGACTAGTGAGTACTACACAAGTCTTCTGGGCGAACTGGACAAACAAATACACAAAAAGGGACTGGTTTTTACAAAGGAAAATAACCATACGTAAGGCAGAGCATCTGTCTACAAAACTTATCTAGGGGTGGGAGAACTGAGAGATCTGAAGCACTATTGGTATACAGGCAAAATATTCAGAATTCATGGCATCACTATAACATGTAATAAAATTGTCTCTGGAAAATGTTTCGAGTCCAGTGGAACGCCAGACTCCTTTCCCCTACGAATGCCAGATGTGTGCAACAACGGCTGGCAAGTTTGCAAAGTATGAGAGTGGAGGAACTGAATGATAAAAAAAATGACTAGTGAGTACTACACAAGTCTTCTGGGCGAACTGAACAAACAAATACATAAAAAGGGACTGGTTTTTACAAAGGAAAATAACCATACGTAAGGCAGAGCATCTGTCTACAAAACTTATCTAGGGGTGGGAGAACTGAGAGATCTGAAGCACTATTGGTATACAGGCAAAATATTCAGAATTCATGGCATCACTATAACATGTAATAAAATTGTCTCTGGAAAATGTTTCGAGTCCAGTGGAACGCCAGACTCCTTTCCCCTACGAATGCCAGATGTGTGCAACAACGGCTGGCAAGTTTGCAAAGTATGAGAGTGGAGGAACGGAAGCTGCGAAGGCAGGTCGTGGGTCGTGCCTTGACAACCAAGTATGTAGAGCGAAAGGGAAAGCTTCCAGGTTCGTATCTTGGCCTGGCAATAGTTTTATCTGCGAAAATCACATTTTAGGGATAGAACCAACTGGCTGCAGAATCTTTGAACTAAGCATATTGACTCAAAATTTGGACAGCATAGAGAGTTATGCTACATATTTTTATCCAAATATCTCTGTCTTTCAGTGTTTAACAGGAGCTATACACCTTTTCCTCGTAGTTCGTCCATGACTAATCACTTTTTTAACTAAGTATAAAAAATAGCTTCAAATATTTTTTGACTATGTCCACAGTCTTTATCGATCTACTTAAGTCTAAAATATCATTTAAGATTATCAGTGAAACGTATCAATATACACTGAAGAGCGAAACAAACTGGTACACCTACCCAGTATCGTGTAGGGCCCCCGAGAGCACGCAGAAGTGCCGCAGCACGACGTGGCATGACATTAGTACTGCTGGAGGGAACTGACACCATGAATCCTGCAGCGCTGCCCATAAATCCGGAGGGTGGAGATCTCTTCTGAACACTACATTGAACAGCATCCTAGATATGTTCAACAATGTTCATATGTGTGGAGTTTGGTGGTTAGCGGAAGTGTTTAAATTCAGAAGAGTGTTCCTGAAGCAATTCTGGACGTGTGGGGTGTCGCATTGCCCTGCTGGAATTGTCCAAGTCCGTCGGAATGCACACTGGACATGAATGAATGCAGGTGATCAGACAGGATGCTTACGTACGTGTCACCTGTCAAAGTCGTATCTAGACGTACCAGGGGTCCACATCAGTCCAACTGAGCACGCCCCCTACCATTACAGAGCCGCTATCAGCTTGAACAGTCCCCTGCGGATATGCAGGGTCCATGGACTCATGAAGTTGTCTCCATACCCGTACACGTCCATCCACTCGACACAATTTGAAACGAGACTCGTCCGACCAGGCAACAAGCTTCCAGTCATCAACAGTCCACTGTCGATGTTGGCGGGCAAAGTTTTGAGTCGTGCAGTCATCCAGAGCACACGAGTGGGACTACGGCTCCGAAAACCCATATCGATGATGTTTCGTTGAATGGTTCGTACGCTGACACTTATTGATGGCCCAGCATTGAAAACTGGAGCAATTTGCGGAAGGGTTACACTTCTGTCACGTTGAACGATTCTCTTCAGTCGTTGTTGGTCCCGCTCTTGCAAGACCTTTTTCCGACCACAGCGATGTCAGAGACTTGATATTTTACGGGATTCCTGATATTCAAGGCACACTCGTGAAACAGTCATACGGGAAAATCTCCATCGCTACCTCGGAGATTCTGTGCCCCATCACTCGTGCGCCTACTATAATACCACGTTCAAACTTACTTAAATCTTGATAACTTGCCATTTTAGCAGCAGTAACCGATCTACCAAATGCACCAGAGACTTGTTGTCTTATGTAGGCGTTGCCGACCGCAGCGCCTTATTCTGCCTGTTTACATAACTCTGTATTTGAAGACGCATGGATATACCAGGTTTTTTGGCCTTCAGTGAGCTTACATCGTTTCCCCTAAAATGAAGCAGGTAGAGAATTCACTTGTCAATGGGATGGTTGAGGGTTCGTGTCGCAGTCTTGTAGCAGTTTCAATCTGGCAGGACGTCTTCCAGAATCGCATTTCAGGGATAGAATCTACTCGCCGTAAAATCGTTAGACAAAATGTATGGACTCAAATTGTAGATGGCATCAAAGGGCATGCTAATTTTTGACCCAAACGGCCCTGTCTTACAGTATTTACCAAGAGCTTTACACCTTGTTCTTGTTGTTCGTCCGTGAATACCAATATTGTAACTATGTGGTAGAAGAGAACGTCTGACACAAGATAGCTACTATAATTTTTGTCTGTGTCTCTACGCTTTATGAAACTCTTTATGTCTAAATTGCCATTTACGATTATCAGTGGAATATGTTGACGTATTTGCAACATCTTCTCTAAATTGAGGTTCTATATATCCTTTCAATTCTTTCTTTGCTTGTCACCTGAATCTTCCAGAATGTTACTTCCTTTTCATGTGGACACTCACTTCAGTGCATAATACCGTATTTCGTGTAATATCTCCTTTTATGCCAGGTATATCATTCTTAGGGGAATAGCAACGAAAGCATGTAATTCACTATCCAAATGCCAGTATTTCAAGTTTGACGGTTATTTTTTTCCTGGATGCACTTGTTTTTAATCGTAGAAAATTAGCTCGCTGGTTTATCTGCGTCACTACCTCTTATTTCACGTCAAAAATAGATGCAGATGACTTCAGTTACTGATCCTTTGTTGCTTCTCATATTGAGTGCTGATATGTCTGGATTCTATGTCAGTGATTTTATGGACCAAGATCAGCTCTCAGCGTTTAGTCACTAGGACGGTTTGCATCGTCTACCCTGAAGGGAAAAGGATCATTACAAGGAAAGATAACCCGAGGAAAATCGCGACAGGCATTAAAAAAACTATACATTATGCAGGAATGTAATTGTGCAGAAATGAAGGCGTTCGCTTTTAACAGATCCAGATGAAAAGTTGCCAACCATTCGAAAAATTTCTGATGTTGAAGAAGAAATTCTGCAACCCAGTGTTACGACAAGTAATACGTTGTCTTCTATTTCTTGCACTTGTCACTTTGTATTCGTCGACCTTCGTACACGCTATCACTGAATATATCTTCGATAAGGAGGCGTCTTTGAGTCGCATCACACATTTAATAAGTAAACCAGAACATGCAATTAAATTCAGTGGCATTTAAGACTTTGAAATAAACCACGAAATCCAAATATCCTTGACAATATTTCAGCCGGAAGCGAAGAGGGGCCGGCTTATACATACAAAAGAAAAAGTCATCACTATAAGGAAATAAACTATTCTAAAAGGTCAGGGAATCGATCAAAAGTCTCCGGACTCCCGTATGAAATGCCGAATTGACCACTAGATGCGACGAGAGGTGGACTCTTCAATATAAAAGGAGGCGGGAGGCGGGAGTATTGTGTTGTCAGTGGAATAGCAGTAACAGCAGAGTGGGTGGGTCAGGAGGGCGTGGACCAGTCACTGAAGGTCACCCTACTGAAACATCCATCAGCTTCATTTCAACCTTCTAAAGCTGGCTGTGTTGACTCACAATAAGGGTTGGGATAATTTTGAGGAAGAACGCATGGTAGGTTAACCACATATTTCGTCACTTGTTGTTTCATGGAATACACTTTATTGCTTAACAACAATTATTATAATTACAATTTAAAAACTTGGTTTAAAGAATAACCACGCTAACAATAATTTAAAGAACCTGAAGAGGGTCAATTCATCAATAACAAAGGTCAACAACTTTTTCCATTCAGGACAAGGCTTGAAAGCAGGAATATACAGTCCCAAAAGAAGTCACGCCAATTAGATGTGGCTGCAAGTTGGTTCAGAAAACTGAGTTTTATTAGTAAAATGAATTCAAACGTTCAAATTTGTGTGAAATGTTATGGGAGTTAACTGCTAAGGTCATCAGTCCCTAAGCTTACACACTACTTAACCTAAATTATCCTAAGGACAAACACACACATCCATGCCCGAGGGAGAACTCGAACCTCCGCCGGGATCAGCCGCACAGTCCATGACTGCAACGCCTGAGACCGCTCGGCTAATCCCGCGCGTCTAAAATGAATTACAAATGACTGCCATTAAATGTACTAACAATTCCCAAGCATCGATAACACGTTGAAGAAATAGACGACGCCCACCCAAAATACAGAAAGGATAACAAGTTACGTCAATGATTGCGGCTGTTGGAAAGTTCTCAGATTAGATTAGATTAGATTAGATTAATACAAGTTCCATGGATCATGAATACGATATTTCGTAATGATGTGGAACGAGTCGAATTTTCCAATACATGACATAATTAGGTTAATTTAACAACATACTTAAGTTAATATAACAACTTTATATTTTTGTGTTTTTTGTTTTTCTTTATTTTTTTATTTTTATTTTTTTATTTTTTTAATATTTTTTTCTTAATTTATCTCTAAAAATTCCTCTATGGAGTAGAAGGAGTTGTCATTCAGAAATTCTTTTAATTTTTTCTTAAATACTTCTTGGTTATCTGTCAGACTTTTGATACTGTTTGGTAAGTGACCAAAGACTTTAGTGCTAGTATAATTCACCCCTTTCTGTGCCAAAGTTAGATTTAATCTTGAATAGTGAAGATCATCCTTTCTCCTAGTATTGTAGTTATGCACACTGCTATTACTTTTGAATTGGGTTTGGTTGTTAATAACAGATTTCATAAGAGAGTATATATACTGAGAAGCTACTGTGAATATCCCTAGATCATTAAATAAATGTCTGCAGGATGATCTTGGGTGGACTCCAGCTATTATTCTGATTACACGCTTTTGTGCAATAAATATTTTATTCCTCAGTGATGAATTACCCCAAAATATGATGCCATATGAATGCAATGAGTGAAAATAGGCGCAGTAAGCTAATTTACTAAGATGTTTATCACCAAAATTTGCAATGACCCTTATTGCATAAGTAGCTGAACTCAAACGTTTCAGCAGATCATCAATGTGTTTCTTCCAATTCAATCTCTCATCAATGGACACACCTAAAAATTTGGAATATTCTACCTTAGCTATATGCTTCTGATTAAGGTCTATATTTATTGATGGCGTCATACCATTCACTGTACGGAACTGTATGTACTGTGTCTTATCAAAATTCAGTGAGAGTCCGTTTACAAGGAACCACTTAATAATTTTCTGAAAGACAGTATTGACAATTTCATCAGTTAATTCTTGTTTGTCAGGTTGTTGTTGTTGTTGTGATCTTCAGTCCTGAGACTGGTTTGATGCACCTCTCCATGCTACTCTATCCTGTGCAAGCTTTTTCATCTCCCAGTACCTACTGCAACCTACATCCTTCTGAATCTGCTTAGTGTATTCATCTCTTGGTCTCCCTCTACGATTTTTACCCTCCACGCTGCCCTCCAATACTAAATTGGTGATCCCTTGATGCCTCAGAACATGTCCTACCAACCGGTCCCTTCTTCTGGTCAAGTTGTGCCACAAACTTCTCTTCTTCCCAATCCTATTCAATACTTCCTCATTAGTTATGTGATCTACCCATCTAATCTTCAGCATTCTTCTGTAGCACCACATTTCGAAAGCTTCTATTCTCTTCTTGTCCAAACTATTTATCGTCCATGTTTCACTTCCATACATGGCTACACTCCATACGAATACTTTCAGAAATGACTTCCTGACACCCAAATCAATACTGGATGTTAACAAATTTCTCTTCTTCAGAAACGCTTTCCTTGCCATTGCCAGCCTACATTTTATATGCTCTCTACTTCGACTATCATCAGTTATTTTGCACCCCAAATAGCAAAACTCCTTTACTACTTTAAGTGCCTCATTTTCTAATCTAATTCCCTCAGCATCACCCGACTTAATTAGACTACATTCCATTATCCTTGTTTTGCTTTTGTTGATGTTCATCTTATATCCTCCTTTCAAGACACTGTCCATTCCATTCAACTGCTCTTCCAAGTCCTTTGCTGTCTCTGACAGAATTACAATGTCATCGGCGAACCTCAAATTTTTTATTTCTTCTCCCTGAATTTTAATACCTACCCCGAATTTTTCTTTTGTTTCCTTTACTGCTTGCTCAATATACAGATTGAACAACATCGGGGAGAGGCTACAACCCTGTCTTACTCCATTCCCAACCACTGCTTCCCTTTCATGTCCCTCGACTCTTATAACTGCCATCTGGTTTCTGTACAAATTGTAAATAGCCTTTCGCTCCCTGTATTTTACCCCTGCCACCTTTAGATTTTGAAAGAGAGTATTCCAGTCAACATTGTCAAAAGCTTTCTCTAAGTCTACAAATGCTAGAAACGTAGGTTTGCCTTTCCTTAATCTTTCTTCTAAGATAAGTCGTAAGGTCAGTATTGCCTCACGTGTTCCAGTGTTTCTACGGTCAGGTGTGATTACTATACTTGTATCATCAGCAAAGAGAACTAACTTTGCCTCTTCATGAATATAGAATGGCAAGTCATTAATATACACTCCTGGAAATTGAAATAAGAACACCGTGAATTCATTGTCCCAGGAAGGGGAAACTTTATTGACACATTCCTGGGGTCAGATACATCACATGATCACACTGACAGAACCACAGGCACATAGACACAGGCAACAGAGCATGCACAATGTCGGCACTAGTACAGTGTATATCCACCTTTCGCAGCAATGCAGGCTGCTATTCTCCCATGGAGACGATCGTAGAGATGCTGGATGTAGTCCTGTGGAACGGCTTGCCATGCCATTTCCACCTGGCGCCTCAGTTGGACCAGCGTTCGTGCTGGACGTGCAGACCGCGTGAGACGACGCTTCATCCAGTCCCAAACATGCTCAATGGGGGACAGATCCGGAGATCTTGCTGGCCAGGGTAGTTGACTTACACCTTCTAGAGCACGTTGGGTGGCACGGGATACATGCGGACGTGCATTGTCCTGTTGGAACAGCAAGTTCCCTAGCCGGTCTAGGAATGGTAGAACGATGGGTTCGATGACGGTTTGGATGTACCGTGCACTATTCAGTGTCCCCTCGACGATCACCAGTGGTGTACGGCCAGTGCAGGAGATCGCTCAAAGTCCGTCAACTGCACATACGGTTCACGTCCACGCTGTCGCGGCATGCTACCAGTGTTAAAGACTGCGATGGAGCTCCGTATGCCACGGCAAACTGGCTGACACTGACGGCGGCGGTGCACAAATGCTGCGCAGCTAGCGCCATTCGACGGCCAACACCGCGATTCCTGGTGTGTCCGCTGTGCCGTGCGTGTGATCATTGCTTGTACAGCCCTCTCGCAGTGTCCGGAGCAAGTATGGTGGGTCTGACACACCGGTGTCAATGTGTTCTTTTTTCCATTTCCAGGAGTGTATAATAAGAACAACAAAGGACCCAAGACTGACCCTTGTGGAACCCCATTCTTGATAGTTCCCCAGTTTGAGGAATGTGCTGATCTTTGCATGTTATGAGAACTACTTATTTCAACTTTCTGCACTCTTCCAGTTAGGTACGAATTAAACCATTTGTGCACTGTCCCACTCATGCCACAATACTTGAGCTTGCCTAGCAGAATTGCATGATTTACACAATCAAAAGCCTTTGAGAGATTACAAAAAATTCCAATGGGTGGTGTTCGGTTATTCATATCATTCAAAATTTGACTGGTGAAAGCATATATGGCATTTTCTGTTGAAAAACCTTTCTGGAAACCAAACTGACATTTTGTTAGTACTTCATTTTTACAGATATGTGAAGCTACTTTTGAATACATCACTTTCTCAAAAATTTTGGATAAAGCTGTTAGAAGGGAGATTGGACGGTAATTGTTGACATCAGATCTATCCCCCTTTTTATGCAAAGGTATAACAATAGCATATTTCAGTCTATCAGGGAAAATGCCCTGTTCCAGAGAGCTATTACACAGGTGGCTGAGAATCTTACTTATCTGTTGAGAACAAGCTTTTAGTATTTTGCTGGAAATGCCATCAATTCCATGTGAGTTTTTGCTTTTAAGCAAGTTTATTATTTTCCTAATTTCAGAGGGAGAAGTGGGTGAGATTTCAATTGTATCAAATTGCATAGGTATGGCCTCTTCCATTAACAGCCTAGCATCTTCTAATGAACACCTGGATCCTACTATATCCACAACATTTAGAAAATGATTATTAAAAATATTTTCAACTTCTGACTTTTTGTTCGTAAAGTTTTCATTCAATTTGATGGTAATACTGTCTTCCTCTGCTCTTGGTTGACCTGTTTCTCGTTTAATAATATTCCAAATTGTTTTAATTTTATTATCAGAGTTGCTGATTTCAGACATGATACACATACTCCTGGATTTTTTAATAACTTTTCTTAATATAACACAGTAGTTTTTATAATGTTTGATAGTTTCTGGGTCACTACTCTTTATTGCTGTCAGATACATTTCCCTTTTCCGGTTACAAGATATTTTTATACCCTTAGTAAGCCATGGTTTGTTACAAGGTTTCTTATGAGTATATTTAACTATTTTCTTGGGGAAGCAGTTTTCAAATGCATTTACAAAAATGTCATGAAATAAATTATATTTTAAATTGGCATCAGGTTCACGGTACACCTCATCCCAGTCTAACTGCTGTAGGCTTTCCCTGAAATTCGCAATTGTTAAATCGTTGACTGAATGTACTACTTTGGAGGACTGTTTAGTATTGCTGAATGGAGCTATGTCATATATTGTAACTAGCTGTGCACCATGATCAGAAAGACCATTCTCGACAGGCTGAGCATTTATCTGGTTAAACTTATCTTGGTCTATAAAGAAGTTATCTATCAGTGAGCTGCTATCCTTTACCATTAGAGTAGGAAAATCAATAACGGGTGTTAAATTGAAAGAACCAAGTAATACTTCAAGGTCATTTTTCCTAATACCCTCTTTAAGAGAATCTACATTGAAGTCCCCACAAATAATAATTTGCTTCCCTCTGTCTGACAGATAGCACAACAAGGAGTCCAAATTTTTCAGAAATAGATGAAAATTTCCTGATGGGGACCTATATACAGTTACAATTATAAATGTGCCTTTATTTAATTTAAGCTCGCAGGCACATGCTTCTATATGTTTCTCTACACAAAACTTTTTTGTTTCTATACTTTTTGCACAATGATAACTTTTGACATATATGGCAACTCCTCCTTTCTCCATATTTTCTCTCATTACATGTGCAGAGAGCTTATATCCACTTGCATTTACCTTATCCATATCAGTAACAATGTGATGCTCAGACAGGCATAGTATATCTATTTCATTCTCAGCTTCTAAATCTTCTAAACAAACCAGAAGCTCATCTACTTTATTCTTTAAACTCCCAATATTTTGATGAAATATACTTACATTATTTTTAATTATACTTTTACGACAACCTTTCCTTATTCTAACATTTGCAGTACTCTCCTGTCTGAGTTTCTCATTGTGCTTAGGCCTAGTTCCTATACCAGTGGTCACATGGTGTTCAGAGAGGCAGATTATGTCAACTGGGTTGGGTGACTTTAATTCATCAATGCAATTACCTAGGACTGAGATACAACTTGGTGGAGATAAAATTTCTGGTGATTGGTGAAAATTTATAATTGACAGCTGTGATTGGTGATCCAATGTGCTAGAATTGTGCTGTTTAATTTCTTTCCTAAACTGAAGATTTGTTTCAATCCTAACCTCTCGTAGAACTTGAAATCTTTCTGTCTTACCTACCCTAAAAAAGATACTGCTCCAACACCTGTAACCACTGGTATTTTACCGTTCATGGCAGTGCCTCCCCCACTTAAATTTCCTGCTATTACCCCAGCCAGTTTCCCCTTCCCTTTCCTGTTGAGATGTAGGCCGTGCCTGGTATAGTCCCACCTACTGAGATAATCAACAGGAACCACACCAATATGAGCCCCCGCACCCGACCCAAGCAGCCGTTCCAACTCCAAATTAACTCTCCCAACAGAAGAGTTCAAATGAGGCCGGTCATGGCGTCTCAGGACAGATACAAATTCAACATTGGTGTGTCTCGATGCCGACGCAATCTTTACCAGGTCACACTCTATACTGTACCCAGGATCTCTGTCGATGCTGTTCCCTGGCCCTCCCACAATAACCACGGTGTCTTCCCTGGTAAATCCTTTACAGAGTGAACCTAAATCCTCTGTCACCTGATCCAGACTAGCACTTGGTTTGAAAAAATTTGTGACCTGGTATTCTGGTCCTAATTCCTCCTGCAGAAGTTGGGCTACACCTCTGGCATGAGAACTGCCTAACAGCAAAACTTTCTTCCTTTTCGATGACTTTCCTACATTCTTTTTCAATTTCCTATTGAAAGTTTGTTGTGTCCTGTCTACACCTACCTCTGCTTGAGGCTCATCAGTTTCTAACTGAAGCAACAGGTCAAACTTATTTTTGACATTCACCACAAAACTGTCAGACTTAGTTCTAGGCCTGTTCCTTCTGCTACCTGTTGCCACTTCCCACCTCTCTTTGCCCTTCTCCCTCCTTAACCTGTCCAGATCTTCCCTAGCCTGATCTAGCTCAGCCTGAAGGGCAGCAATTTTCCCCTCCTGTTCCACTATCTTCCTATCTCTGCTGCAAATCCTACATAACCACTGATGAGCCTGATCCACTTCCCCGACACCTACGCCACTGCCGTCCCCCCAGTGAAAAAAACTACTGCTCAGGAATGCATAAGCCTTAATAAAATTCCTTGAGCAATAAAATACACAATCCCCCAAAATAGAAGCAAAGGTGGGAAGGCACCCTATTTAAAATGTGACCCCCAGCTGGTACACACCAGCAGAAACCCTGACAATTACCCTTAAATAAATGTACAAAACACGCTGGCAAATAGAGCAGAGACGGCTGTCACAGTCAACAGGGAACAAGCAGGCAAGTTTTACGATGAGTGGAGTGACTGTGGATAAAAAGGATATACTCAACAGTTCATACTCGTAAGCAAAACGCTTTTAAACTTAGCACGCTCCAGAAGTAGCAATAAAACGAGTAGTTAAAGAGCAAGTATAGTGACGAGGAGTTTCGGGCCAGCAGAACACATTTCAAAGCTGACGTGCCTACTGAATTCACAACACTGGAGAAGTGAAGAGTTCCCGATTAATTGGCGCCACACCGCTGTGGCACGTATCAGACGATGAAATTTACTAAACTGGAGCCGACACGATGCTGCTAGTAGGGGCACCAAGTTGGGCGCCAACTTTGACGTCGTGCGACGACGGAAGTGTCGCCGCAGAAGAAAGAAAACACGTCTCTTCCTCGGGCCCAGAAAGCAGAAACGCGTCGTCCGCTGCGAAAACTACCTGATCAGAAGGGAGCAGTTTTTGTCCCAGTAAGGTTACAGACGACGATGCCTAGGGTGTAGCCAATATTAACTTACTGCGGAAGCGACTACATGTACAAGTTACAAGCTTAACAGTCCTTAAAATTACTTGAAAATCAAAAGGGTGAAATATCAGCGCCTGCTAATGCAATGACTAGGGCACACTTATCTACGATGGGATGCCTTGTCTTCTACACAGGCTATGTTACACTTTAGATTTCATCAAGCCAATTCATAACATGGAATCTTCGTACACTTGCACAGAATATGGCTTGGAACAACAACTTATCATCAGTTACGCCGACCGCTGACGATTCACACAATCACTTTGAGGCGCGTTAATACGACAGGTTAAATGTCACATTAACACAGACGTGGCCTTATCATAACAAGTACCAATAACAAACAACACTTAACTCCACTCAGGTGTGACGGAGCCGTGACTTTCAAGACTCCAAGCAAAGGTGTTTTGCCTGCAATTCTTCGAGGTGCCGTAAAATTTAAGGTTGCGGAGTTGGCCGGAACTTGGGGACCAGGTTGCACGCGGCGTCCGCTGCTCTTCCCGCAGGTCACTCAAAACCAACAACCTGCCAGCCACGTGCCCTCCAGCTAATGTCAGTACCAGACAACACACGCCTCGACCACAGACTCTAGCTCCCGACGTATGATCGGCAGCCCAAGTAGTTAGTGGCGCCAGCAGAGAGCCATGCCCGCGAATATCAAAGCCGCAACGGC
The DNA here is from genome assembly GCF_021461395.2 of Schistocerca americana. Taxonomy (NCBI): domain Eukaryota; kingdom Metazoa; phylum Arthropoda; class Insecta; order Orthoptera; family Acrididae; genus Schistocerca; species Schistocerca americana. The sequence goes on from NC_060125.1 coordinate 43,630,367, forward strand.
TGAGTCAGCGATATTTCAAACTTCTTAAGCTGGCCAAGTTGACTGTTGCTGATGTGACTGTCAACAGGTAATGTGAAGAAACGAAGTTAAACCATGACTATTCAGACCTCAAGTACTGATGGAGGGCGACTATCGAGTATTGCGAGGACTGAGTCTAAAAAAGCGAGTGAAATCAGCGTAAGGAATGACTCTCAAGTTTTAAAATGCTACCAGCACTGCAGCTGCAACAACGGACGTATGGAGGTATAACGGTCGAGCTGCTTCCCACGAGCCGTACGCTTCTACAGTCAGCGCTGCGCCACGCTTGAGGTGGTGTGAAGAGAGGTGCCAGGCGTCACGGCACGGTGGATGACTGGAGACGAATGATTGGGAGGGACGAATCACGCTGTACCCTGTGGCAAACCGATGGAAGATTTTGAATTTGGCGAATGAATGGAGAACGCTATCTGTCATTGTGTGTAGAGCCAATACTAGAGTACGGAGAAGTTTTATGATGTGGGGGTGTGTTCTGTGGTTAGAGAGTGGTCTCACTATTGCACTTAAGAAAACACTAAAGGCGGAAGGATATGGTCACATATTACAGCGTTGTGTATTACATACAGTAAATTTGGATACGATGATTGTTTATATCGGAATAACAATGCATCCTACCACGAAGCAGCCCTTCTGAATAAGTTGTGTGAGGACAATAACATTCTTTAAGTGGATTGGCCTGCCTAGACTCCCGATCTAAACCCAATGGAACAGCTTTGAGGAGAGTTAGAACATCTACTTCGCTCGAGACAGCTTTTTCTTTGGTACCTGCTCTTAAGGAACAATGGATCGGCATTCCTCCAAAAACACTCAGATACCTTATTGAAAGTGTCACAAAGGCGAAGGGTGAACATACCCCATGTTAATATCCGCTAATAGGTGTTCGGATACTTTTGACCAGATTTTGTGCGGTTATGAAAGTTATTGATAATCAGTATGGAATATTAAGGTATACATATTGTAGGCGTTCGTGGAAGGAGGGTAAAACATCGTTTCATTCATCTGGATAGGTCAACTGTATTGGGAACTCAGCCGGCCGAAGTGGCCGTGCGGTTCTAGGCGCTGCAGTCTGGAACCGCGGGACCGCTACGGTCGCAGGTTCGAATCCTGCCTCGGGCATGGATGTGTGTGTGATGTCCTTAGGTTAGTTAGGTTTAACTAGTTCTAAGTTCTAGGGGACTAATGACCTTAGCAGTTGAGTCCCATAGTGCTCAGAGCCATTTGAACCAACCATTTGGGAACTCATACACCTTCAAAAATCAAGCTGCGACCACGGAACTTCTCTAGGCATTCACCCTTTAACGCGACACACTTTTTCCAACGGTGGACAACTTGCCGGAGACCTTGGTTGCTGCCTTTTGACTGTTCAGAAAAGGTTTATTCGAAGAAATAAAGAGAAGGAAGGCACTGGGTACCGTATCGGAAGAAGAGGAGAGGCGATTCAGAATCTGATATCCCAAAGAAGCTGAATGTTTGACTGTGCCCGTGCAGAATTAGCTGGTGCGTTGTGATGGCTTCGCCTTGGCAGCCTCCCGTAACGCAGTCAGGAGTTTCAGTCCCACTCCGCTACTAGAGTTTTTCGCTTACGAACATAATCTTTTATCAGCGTGTCATGGCAGTCCCAAGAAACACTCAGTAACTCCCTGTCCATTGTTGGTTGGATCTTCGACTTTTTTTGTCGGCGGTGCATCATCATGGTTCTACCCCTTGCTTTGCTCATTTGTCTTTGGATCAAAGTGATACACTCAGCACTCATCCATAGTCATTGTTGTCGTTGTTGTCTTCAGTCCTGAGACTGGTTTGATGCAGCTCTCCATGCTACTCTATACTGTGCAAGCTTCTTCATCTCCCAGTACTTACTGCAACCTACATCCTTCTGAATCTGCTTAGTGTATTCATCTCTTGGTCTCCCTCTACGATTTTTACTCTCCACGCTGCCCTCCAATGCTAAATTTGTGATCCCTTCATGCCTCAGAACATGTCCTACCAACCGGTGCCTTCTTCTTGTCAAGTTGTGCCACAAACTTCTGTTCTCCCCAATTCTATTCTATCCTATTCTATTCTATAGTCATTAGGATGCTAAAAAAGGTCTCTGAATTAACCAGAAACACCTGCAACATTTTTGCTGCTGCCTCTGATCGGTGGGCTTTTGCGATGGGGGTCATTGCAGTCACGGCCATGGCGATTTTCATCATGTTCAAAATGTCGTGCAAGATATTGAAAACGATCGATGGCTTGATTTACGCTTTTCCCGCTATCGCGTAGTACGTGATGCGGTGGTCTTTGATCACAGAGGTTTCATTTCTCTTGCGATTACCGGTTCGTTACAGAAATTGATCCATCTCTTCATTCATCACCATTCAGACTCGTTTGATCACACTGGAAGCGTCTGCGCCACCTAACTCTCCGTCTTATGATGGCCCATTTTCCGCTGTACACTTCCATAAACTCAGCATGGAATGTAGCAGCGCAATTGCTCTTCGAATACACGGCACTCCAGTTTATTAGTGGGTTACACCATTTTGTTTCTGTTCTTCTGGCGCTGTGCCTTGCTATACAAATTACATAGCTTTATTTTTTTGAGTTGATAATCAAAACTTTATGACTACATTCGTATAGACGCGGCAGGTAAGGGGGGAATCATTGAAGTGTTACGACTTTAGGTGTTGTCAGTGCTCGCTGCTAGTATTCACTCCCGTACAAGTGGAGTAGTGCAATGTCCGAGCAAAGCGATACACGGAAATGTCAGGTGCGACGAGCTGGTTACAAGCTGGTCACTCAAAGCATTATTCAGGAAACTCCACAGACATTCTAAGAGCAAAATATTTGTGCGTGTTCTCAATACAGTGCCGCTTTCTGATCAGTCTCTATAGCTTCACACTTCCTTTCACATTACTGTCTACGCCACTCATGACGGGTGACCGATCTTAGCCTCTGCTTTAATCTTTGATAATATTTTGTTTCTTTCGTTCAGTACATTGAATAAACTGATTTTTAGATTGAATGTTGACCTAAGTGAAGGAGGTGAATGACTGGCATATTTTAACCCGTGATTGATTTCCAAAATATTCTTCCATAATTTAATATAGCGAAAGAATTTTCTTGACTGGTCGGTTGTACTAACTTTTCCACTTTTCCTTACCATTTTAATTTTTCGTTATTTCTTTACTGTCCTCCCTTCGAGTGCCACAGACATATTATTCTAAACGGCAATGTCCCGAACGCTACATCCTACTTAAGCCCCAGCTATCATCGCTCCATAGTTTCCTTAATTGTACGCTGATTGTTGTCTGCATATCCTCTTGGAGAAAAGAACACAGCACGACGTGACTGAGCTCCCAGCACAGCAATACAGTGGTCTCTGCCACATAGAGAGATGGGGCCCCTCCACGCCCGCACCAACGTGGTGACCAAACCAAAAGTTCTACTGTCACCTCCGTAAACATGTTAGTTATCTAGTAAGTGGATCACAGGATGCTGGGCTGTGATGTTGTCCGTGCGTCTGGGTAAGGCTACGCATTAACACGGTCCATCAGGTGATAGACAGTGGACGGAACGCGAGTGAGGGTAGCGATTTGAAGAGCAGAGGGAAAAAAGTGCCATGGCTCGTGCTGTGGGAAGAAAACCTCTTCGACAGTGGGATGGGTAGTAAGAGCAGTAGTGGCTTACTAGCTGCGATAGCTCGTGCAAGGTTGGATTTGTTAGTATAGGTATCATGCATCATTACCGTGACAAGCGATGGCGATGTGTCCCAGTTGCTGCAGCTGCTACATTCCTGGAACAATCAAGATCGTTATACAGTAGTGGGAGATCGGCCATAGATCATCTCACTGTGGGGGGGATGTGTGGAGCTTGTTTGCATGCAGTGTACGGTACGGCTTCCCTGTGTGGTGCCAGTTATTCAGCAGTGTATTTCAGCTGGATATCCAGTAATGGCGTCCGATTAACAGGGGATCGCCTGTGCCGTTATGTTTGCGTATGCTTGACCATAGATGTTATGTCCTTAGAAGTATGTCTTTTGGTTATGTTTCCATCTATGGTTGTGGTCGTAGTTCCCCAGATTCAGAATAAACGGGTTCTGCGAATGTCTAGAGTTTCTGTATAGTCTTGTGGTGAGTTTGTGGATTACCTCCGTGAGAGTCTCAAGTCGGTATACCCGGTGAAGGTCCGCGATGCTTGTGTATCGTGGAGCATTGCTTATGATTTTGAGTACTTTGTTTTGTATGAACTGCAGACGGCGCAGGCGTGTAGGCGCAGCGTATCCCCAGACGAGCTGCGTACGTCATCAGAGGTCGGATAAGTGTCATGTACATGGACCTCGACACCGTTCTGTTCAGTGTGCTACGCCTGTTGACCATAGGATAGAGCTGTTTGAGCCTCGCGCTAGCTCGGTTGGTCATGTGTTGTATGTGATCCCCCCAGAGTAATTTACAGTCCAGTCAGACACCGAGGTATTTGACTTTCTCGCGGAAACGTATTGGACGTGCATGTAGAGTTATTGGTCTGCAGTAGCAGTGTGTGCGCAGTTGCTTCGGTCTTCTAGTGAACAGAACGGATTCGCACTTGTCGACGTTTACTCTAACATGCCATTTCTCCAACCAAGGCTCGGCCACTCTGAGTGCAGTCTGTAGGCGTGTCGTAATGTTTGATGGTTTCCAATCTTGCGCAAGGATGGCTGTGTCATCCGCATAGATTGCCATTATTGTGTTGTGTGTGGTTGGGAGATCGTTTATGTAGAGGTTAAACAGTAGGGGCCCTAGGATGCTTCCCTGGGGTACTCCCGCGTGTATACCGTGTCGTGTTGATTGTTTTCCCCCCACGTCAGTGTTGAAACTCCTGTCTGTGAGGTATGAGTGTATTAGATGCAGCAGCCCGTCGGGGAATCCCGCGTCGCTGAGTTTGCGGATGAGGCCGTTGTGCCATAGACGGTCGAAAGCCTTTTCGATGTCCAGGAACACAGCCCCTATAGCTTTGTTTATGTTGAAGCCATATGTTATATGTTCAACGACCCGTAGGAGTTGTTGTGTTGTGGAGTGGTGATTCTTGAAGCCGAATTGCTCCGGTCTCAGGATGTCATTTGTTATGCAGTGCCTTGTGATGCGTTTGAGAATCACCTTCTCAACAAGGTGATCGAGCTCAGAAGGCTGATGGGTCGGTAATTTTGTGGGAGGCTGTGGTCTTTCCCCGGCTTCCTGAACATCAGGACCTTGGCCGTCTTCCAAAAGGCGGGGAAGTGTTGGTGTTTTAGTATGGCATTCGTTATGTGTGTTAGGTACTCAGTTGCTTTATCCGTGAACTCCTGGAGGACACGGTTTTGAATGCCATCATGACCAGGGACTTTCCTAGCAGCGGAATGCATTATAGCCCAGGAAACTTCGGCTGTGCTGTCATGTCGAATGTCGTCGCGCGATGATTGGGCTAGAATGCGTGTAACCTCTTGGTCAGTAGCAAGTGTGAACACTGGATCTGATGGTACCAGGTTCGGTGTGAATGACGCTGCGAGCGTTCGGGCCATTAGTTCTGCTTTCCCTTCCGCTGAGTGTGCAGGTCCGTCAGGCCCTTGAAGCGTTGGAGTGTATATTTTCTCCCTGGTGAAGTGTTGGGCTAGTTGCCACACGCCAGGTCGTGGGGTGTCCAGCCCTTCGAGTTTTTGGTTCCACTGTTGTGTTCTATGTGTTTGTATGCCCTGTAGCCTGTTAATGTGCCGTTTGAAGTACGGACGCCTGGTGCGCTGCCATTGTCTCCTGAGGCGATTCCTCATTGAGATTAGGCCCAGGATTTCCTGGGGCAGGGCCGCACTGCGTTGTTGTGAGGTGCGATTAGGTATGGTGCCTGCCATTGCGTCCTGGACGGCGTTAGTGAGGGTTTCTACTGCCTCGTCGATTTGCGCTGTTTCATTAATTTCGTGTATAGGTGGGATGTGGCTATCGAGCGTTTGCTTGAACAATGTCCAATTCGCACGCCCGTCGTCCAACATCTTGCGTTGTTCCATGTGCTGCAGTGTTTCCTCAATGTATAGTATTACAGGTTGGTGGTTTGAGGGCAGATCGTTTTCAACGGCAACGTTGAGCGTCGATGTAACGCCCTTGATGAGGGCCATGTCTGTCTCGTCTGGCCTGTGTCCACTCTGATAGGGAATGTACGTCGGTTCAGTCGGCGCTAGTATAATGTAGTTTCTGCCTAGTGAATGTTCGTACAGTTTTTTGCCGTTGGGATTTCGTATACGTGAAGTCCGTTCTGGGTGTTTAGCGTTCAGATCTCCAGCGACTATTACTAGCGGTGAAATGTTGAGTAATGTGCTGATATCGCGTGTTGAAATGCCTACAGGGCTGTTGTATACCGATATCAGTGTGGTGTAGGCTCCATTGAACTTGACTCTGACGGCCGTAGACTCGATTTTTTCCAGTTCAGGGAGCTCTATGTTTGTGTGCTCAATGTCTTTGTGTATGAAGATTGCAGTTCCACCTGCCACGGCGTCACCCGGTCGGTCGGTACGATAGACACAGTAGCCAGGAAAGTTTAATTGTTTGTGCGGTTTAAGCTTAGTCTCGCTCAGTAGCGCGACAAGGATTCCCTTGCACTCCATGAACGCGGCAAATTCTGCCCTTTTGTTGTGGATCGAGTCTGTATTCCAGAACAGGATCTGTGATAGCGTGAGCGGGCCTGCGTTATGGGCCGGGTGTGGTATATTATTCATGTAAGAATGTGAAAGAGTGTTGTGATGGCAGTGTGTATGACAGCCCAGTATTGCCCGGGTTCGGCGCTCATGAGCTGGGTGATGAGTGTAGTGACGGCCGTCAGCACCTTGGTAAGGATTTGAACGGTCGTTTGTCGAGGGAATAGTGTTTCCAGTATTCCCCCAGGTGATGTTTTGGTGTGGGGTGTGGCAGCCTGAGGTGCTGTTGTGGAGTTAGCGGCCGCTTGTGCGGGTAATGGTGTGTTGTTAGGAACGGCATTTGTGCCTTGTGACAGAGGTTGTGGCACCTGTGTTACTTCTGTGGTGAGGGGGATGGTAGTGTGAGTTACAGTCTCGGTGTCTTGTTGACTGTTTTCCTGTGTGTTGCTGTTCTGTTGTTGCTGCGTGGCCTGTTGTGGTGATTTCGTATTCCCCGCCCTGTGTTTGCGTGTACGTCTATTCGTCCTCTGGGCTTGGGGTTCGGGGGGTTCTTGTGTGGATGTGTTTTCCTGTGTATGGTGCGTTTCTTCGCAGCACGTGATTTCCGGGAGTGGGGTCGTGTTGTTTGGGGGCATAGGTGTCGGTACCGATGATTGTTGAGTTTCAGGTGTTGTTTGTGGCTGTTGTGTAGCTGTTGCAGCGGTTGTTTGGCGTGTGTGTGAAGGGCGCTGAGGTTCCGCGGTCTGTGCCGTTCCATCAGGGCGTGCAACCGTGGCAAACGTTACGCCGTTCCTTACTGGGTTCAGCGCTGGCCTTGGGCGTGGTATGTCGCACAGTACCCTGCTCTTGTCTCGTTTACACTTCAGCGCCTGTTTGTATAAGCTGCACTGTCTGAAGTTTGCCGCGTGGGGCCCACCGCAGTTGGCACAGCGTCGCTGGTTTGGCTGTGTTTGTGTGCAAGTGTTGGATCTGTGATTGCCAGCGCATCCGCGGCAGCGAGTTGCCAGGCCGCAGCGGAGGGCCGAGTGGCCGAACCACTGGCAGTTGTTACACTGTTGGGGGACGTTGGGTGGTTCGTAAAGTTCTACACGTACGTCCATCCGCAGAAAGCTCTTTATCTGCAGGATGGCGCGGGAATCAGCCGTGTCGGCTAACTCAACCATGTAGTGTGGTAACAGTGCGTGTCGGAACCCTGTCATCCGGGAGGCACTTTTACAGTCGAATCCCAGATAACAAAGAGCCGCCTGTACTGTCTCATTGGGGGTACTGGGATCCACTCCTTTGATCACGTACTGCTGGGTTCTCTCGTCCAGCGTTCTGTACGTGTAATGTTCGATCTTCCGATCTTTGAGGAAGGTCAGAAGATCTTTACATTCGTTGTCTGTGGCAACGTACAGTGAGGCCCTATCCCCCGAGTACTTTGCATGTAATGTGTTATTTATGTGCCTTTCCGCGAAGGCAGTGTTAAGGGCACTAAGGTTCCCATAGTTTTGTATAACGACTGGGGGGAAACCAGTCTTGTGTTGTGTGGGCACCGCTGTGGCTTTGTGTGCTTTGTTGTTGTTCGCCACAGCTGTGTTTACGTTTTGTTTTTTGTTAATGTTGCTAGCCTGAGATGCGCTAGTAGGTGTAGGCAATAGCGCCTTTCGGTTGCCTAGCGAGTTTGGTTGCTCGCTTGTTTGTGTTGGTGCTTTTCTGGGTCTGCGTTTTGGGCCCTCCACCTGCCAGGGCTCCGTGTAGTGGTTTTCTGCCGCGGCGCACTCCGTTGCCTAGCGTCAGTTTGAGACGAGGCGAATGGCGAGCAACACAAATGTTTCTGGCCTCATGCAGCAAAATCTTAAGAAAACCGTGAAATGTAGTAAGAGCACGGACCAGCGGTAGAAGTCAGAAGGTAAACCATCGACCAGTATCTGATTTCAGACAATCCCTGGTACTCAAAACACGATTTTCCTTTCTACGGACACATCACATAAATTTTCACAGTCACGTATGTTAAATGAATAAGGTCTTCTCTGCAGGTATTTCATTTAGGGTAACATAATTTGGTAAACCAGTCATTCGGATCGTTTATCATTGTTTGTCTCAGGCGGTTACTAATGAAGAAGTACAGGAATATCGGAATACTGCAAATTATACATGTTATCTGCATTCGCTTGTATAGACAAGTTGAGTATGACACTGTGGTATCGTGAAACACACGTTTTTCTTGCACGTATCGCAAGAAATAATATATTTTGTAAGAACTACAGGTGGATTTGATGCCTTAAGCTACATTTTTTTTTTCTCGGAAAACTGATCTCTCTTTCAAATCGTAAGTGTCTTATTAATGGGGGAAACCACATTAGGGGTTCAAAAAAAATCCGATTTTTTTATTGCATTAATCGTTAGCGTAACTATACAAGAATACGCTGTCAAAATTTCAAGGCGAAATTCACATTCTTTTAGATTTTATGAGCGGTGAATCAAGTGCACATAGGGTACAGAAGGAAATTATTCCAATATACGAAGATTTATTGAGGTGTGAATTACTGGAGAGATGTTTAGGCGGCCACACACAGAATGCGAATAAAGTTTTAATTCCAATATTTGGCGATTAGCTCCTAAACACTTGCGCTCCGGACTAAATGTCGTTGAATTGGCACCGTATTTAGCAGCGGGCTTATTCAATGAATGAAATTAATCCCTTCTGATGGTCATGAACGAGGCAGGAATTGTGGTAGGCACGCAGAGCTTCAGGTATGCGGAACAAATGGGTAACCAGCGCGTGAGACGGCAGAATCAACGTAGTTAATTGGAATGGAAGGAAGGTCGGGAAGCTGTGAAAGCACTGCTGCGAGCGCAAAACGAAGCCTATGAGGAATGAGAAGGATTACTATATGCTGCTGGAATCGCAGATTAATCGGTAAGCATTTTGCATTATTGTTAGCTTCCTTGAATTTCTAGTTTCCGAAAATTTTTTTTTTCAAACGCGTTTATCTCTAAATGACTTTTTTCACATTTGCGTACAGTCTAACTCATAAAGCATAGAACCGATCACTATGAAAATTGATAGCATGATTCTTTGTAAAATTACTAATTATATGAATCAACTTGTGAGATGATATCATGATTTTTAGGGTATTTCTCTTTGAGTAATTAGAGAAAAAAAATCGTTGAAATCGAATTGTTTCCACGACTGCAAATTTTTAACTGTCACCTGCATTGAGGTTCATATTCTTGGAAATAAATTATTAATGAAAATCAAAACCTTTTTGATTTCATATAAAAATCGGGATGGCTACACTGCCGCAATTGGAGAACTGTATTCACAACCTTGAGCGGACACCACAGCGTAACTTTGTTATTTTTGGCTGTAATTATTCAAAAAAGTTCACGAAAGGTGTTCGAAATATGAATGAAATGATGTCAAAACACGATTAATTTCTAGTTAGTTCTTCCCACCCAAAAAGAATCCCAAAAAACACTGTCAAACAGCCTCCTAATGTGGTTTCCCCCCTTAATGGAATGAAATGCGAATTGAAATTGTGATTTCTGCTAACGTGTTATTAAATAAGTTGGATCAGCTTTATTATTTTTTTGCCAGTGCAGTTCATATCCTCAGAAACAGTACAGAGCACGATTATATTGATTCCTCTCTCTGAGATCAAGTCATACTGTGATCCCAATGCCTGATGCTATAGTTGTCATTGCTTGAGGCTGTTTCATTTTGGTGATACATTATTTATGTTAGAATCGTTTGTACCCGTCGTCTTACGCCAATATGTGTTCCTTCATCTAACACAACAAATATAATGACGTGCGAAACTTAATCACGATTTGTCACTGCCAAGTAACATAGCTCGATGAAACTTTGACCGTACAAAGAAAGAACTGCTGCAGAATGGTACAGAAATAACACGCAATGAGACCAGCAGATATGACAGTTTTACTGAGAAACAGTAATTGCAGTTGATGACATTTAAGTTCTGTCAGAGATGGTAAAAGATTCGTTGTTTAATTGAGCGTAGTCGCCGCGCGGGATTAGCCGAGCGGTCTCAGGCGCTGCAGTCATGGACTGTCCGGCTGGTCCCGGCGGAGGTTCTAATCCTCCCTGGGGCATGGGTGTGTGTGTTTGTCCTTAGGATCATTTAGGTTAAATAGTGTGTAAGCTTAGGGACTGATGACCTTAGCAGTGAAGTCCCATAAGATTTCACACACATTTGAACTTTTTTTTTTTTTTTAGTGTAGATTAGTAAATGTGTCATTAAAATTAGTAGCTCTCTTTTGCTCTATCGGGGTGCAAAATAAATGACGAAGCCAAAGTAGAGAGGTTATAAAATACACACTAGCAATAGCGAAAAATGTTTCTGAGAAAAAGAAATATACCGATAAGTTGAGTTTGGATTCCATTGGTAACGATGTGCTCAACGAACGCAGTATTAGTACCGTAAACAAGATAATTGGCAGCATCGGTCATAGAGGTCTGAAATCATTCGTTAGAACTAATCGATTTCAGTCACTGAGTGACCACCTTCATTGCAAATATTAACGACTTGAAAACACGTGTAATAAAAGTACGTTACATCATGAAAGGGGGGTCAATACAGAAGAACCCAACAGTTAATCAACAAATTTGTTCATTAGCTGCTGTTAGAAAAATATAATATGTGTCTCTATTACATGAGCCTTCAAGACTTTATTACTTTTACTGAAGATGGTCACACAGTGACTGAAGTCGATTTGCTGTAATAAATGATTTCAGACTTCTTACGACTGATGCTGCCAATTTAGTTGTTTACAAAATCGATTTGTAATACAATTTGTTGGAATTATGTAATATATTTATATCGGATATGAGAAAGTTCCAGAACATCGTTCTAGAAAAAGTTATATCGAGTATGTTCGAGAAGTATCGATTGTGGTGACAGCTATGTTTGTGTATATATGCGTGAGTGATGAGGCGCAATAGATAGTCTTCGTGTCTTTTGTAAAGTGAACATATGTATATTTTAATAAAGTATTTTATAAGTAAAAGTGTGAACGTGATTCAAAACATGGTAGCAGAGCGTGGTTGTTGAAAAGAAAAGTAGAAGTTAAATATTATATTGTGGCCGTCGCGTGTTATTCAGAAAGTTCGACATGGCTGATATAACTATTCCTGTATTTGATGGCGAGGACTATGGGAACTGGAAGCAGCGGATAATCATGTACCTAAAAATGAAGAAATGCCATACAGTGACTACGAGGGCAAAAGTGAGCTCAGACAACGAAACGTGGGATGAAGAGGACTTGAAGGCTATCAACTATATTTATGGTGCAATCACAAATAAGCAACTAGAATTCGTGAGTGACAGAGAAAGTGCTTTCGAGATCATGAATAAATTTGATGAATTATATTCGAAAGAGTCTACAGCCCTTCAAATATTATGCAGAAACAAGTTGGACAAATTGAGGTTAAGTGATTACAGTGATACGGGGACATTTTTCAGTGCATTTGAAAAAAACTGTAAATGAGCTGAAATCTGCAGGCGCTAAAGTAACGGAAAAGAAGAAGTTAAATTATATGCTGCGAACGTTACCAGAGTCAATGAGCTATATTGGGGACTTAGTGGATGTCTTGAAGGAAGAGGACCAGACAGTTGAATACGTTAAAAGTAAGATTCAATTATTGAATGCAAAAACTGGAAATGAAGAGGTAAAATCAAATGCATTTCACACAGAAAGAAAATTGAATTCAAGAAATCAGGAGCAAGTATGTTATCGATGCGGCAAAGCACGTCACTTCAAACGTGATTGTAACCAGGGAAGAACAAGTAACAGAGGCACATGGCATCGTGGAGTACATTTTCAAAGTAGCGACAGAGGTAATGGAAATATGCAGGGTGGAGGCTATAGCAATGTACAGCGTGGAAATTACGGCAACATGCAGCGTGGAGGTTATGGCAGCAGGCAACGTGGTCGAGGAGAGCAGCATGGTTTTAGCAGCGGTCGGCATCACAGCAAGCAAGGTTACCATCAGAGTGATCATGGTATGAGTAGTTTTATAACAGAAGTTAATTCTATGATAGGTCAAAATAGAACAGTTGAGTCAAGTAACAACAACCAAATTCAAATCAATTGGTTATTAGACAGTGGCTGTACTGATCATGTTATTAATAATGAGGAATATTTTTCTAAGAGTATAACTTTAAAACAACCTATAAATGTAAAAATTGCTGATGGAAAAATTTTGCAAGCTACTAAAGTTGGTAATGTAATTAGTAATTTTCCTGTCTATGATCAAATGGTTCCAATTAATATGCGAGATGTTTTCTTTGTAAAAGACATAGACAAAAACTTGATCAGTTATGCCAAAATTACAGATAATCACAAAATTGTATCGGTAGGGAATAATGCTAAAATTTTTGATAAGGCTAATGGATTGATTGCGATTGCATGGAAAGAGAGTCGGTTGTATAAAATGAGTAGTACTATTAATAAAGGAGAAGTTAATGTTAATGTTATGAGTAAAGACAATAATATGACAACAAAGGAAAAACGGCACCGCATTTTGGGACATGTTAATTTCAATTATCTAAATACTTTATGTAAACATCAATTGTTAGATGGGGTTCCTTCAGAACTAGAATCAGAATTTATGAAATGTAAAATCTGTATCGAAAACAAAATGCATAATGTTCCTTTTAAAAATAATAGAACCAAAGCAAAAGAAATCTTAGAAATTGTTCACACAGATCTAAATGGGCCTCACTCAACTACTGGAATGCATGGGGAAAGATATTTTCTTTCTTTCATTGATGATTACAGTAAGCCAGCTTGTGTTTACACCATAAAATCTAAAGATCAAGTATACAATTGTTTTGTAGAATATATTAATGAAGTTGAGAATCTCACTGGGAAAACTGTTAAAAAGATAAGATGTGACAATGGGAAAGAATATTTAAATGAAAATGTCTATGAATTTGTGAGACAAAAAGGAATTGTATTGAATGCTTGTCCACCTTATGTGCATGAGCTTAATGGTACTGCTGAAAGGTATAACAGATCCATCATGGACATGTCTCGGTGTCTGCTAGCCGAAGCGCGAGTAGACATGAGATTTTGGCCTGAAGTGGTTTGTGCAGCAGCGTACCTCAAAAACAGAACTTTAGCTAACACCATTGAAAAGAAAACTCCTTATGAGATATTACTGGGGAAAAGACCTAATGTCAATCATTTGAAGTTGTATGGGAGTAGAGTTTTTGTAAGAGTACCTGAGTAACTGAGGAAGTCGAAATGGGATAGGAAAGCCGATTTGGGGGTTTTAATGGGTTATTGTGAAGTAGGCTACAGAGTGCTAATAAATAATAAGATAGTTGTTGCTCGACATGTGGACATTGTTGAAAGTGCTGTTAAATGTATTGGGTTTAAAGATTATGATTCAGTAAGTGAATATTCTAGTGATTCTGAACACGAAAGTATAGAAAATGAAACTGAACTAATAGAAAAACAGAAGGAAATTGAGAAAAATGAAAAGCTTTCTGATAATCATGAACCAGAGAAAGTACTTGAGTTGAGGAGATCATCTAGAGAAAGAAAACCAAAAATATTAAATGATTTTGTTCACAACAATTTTATTTATGTAAACTTTTGCAGTGCAAATAGTCCGGAAAGCTTTGAGGAGGCGATTAACAGCGCCGAATCAAATTATTGGGAAAAAGCGATGAATAAGGAAATTGATTGTTTGAACAAAAACAAAACATGGGAATTAGTAGACAAACCAGTTGATAAAGAAGCCATTGATGTAAAGTGGGTTTTCACAAAGAAATCAGAAAGTGTTTACAAAGCAACATTAGTTGTCAGGGGGTTTCAACAAAAAGAAGTCGTTGAGGATATTTATTCTCCAGTAACCAATATGCAAACATTAAAGATTTTGTTGTCATACTGTTGTCAAGAAGGTTTGGTTATAGAACAAATGGACGTGGAGACTCCGTTTCTAAATTGTAAAGTTTTATCTGAAGTTTATGTAAAGCAGCCAAGAGGATATGATGATGGTACGGATTGAGTCTGTAAATTGTATAAAGCATTGTATGGTTTGCGAGAAAGCTCACGAGCTTGGTACAATTGTCTTGACGAGTTTTTAAGAAGTTTAGGTTTTAAAAGGAGTAAATATGATTATTGTCTTTATGTATTGCGAGATGGAGATGTCTTGATTTATTTGATTATTTTTGTCGACGATTTGCTCATTTGCTGTGTGAGAAAAGAAAAAAATTGTTAAGATTAAGAACTTATTGTCAAAACGATTTAATATGAAAGATTTAGGTGAGGTAAAAAGATATCTTGGCATCGATATTAATTATGATTGTGAAACAAGAGTTATGAGTTTGAGTCAGGAAGAATATATTGATTCGGTAGCTGCGAAATATAAAATTGAAGATTCGATCTTGCACAAAACTCCAATGGAAGTAAATTTAAAGTTAGAACCAGCGTATGAAGATTGTAATGACGTTAGATATAGAAACTTGATAGGTGCACTCTTGTACGTAAGTTCGGGTACTAGACCAGATATTAGCTATAGTGTGAATTACTTGAGCTGATTCCAAAGTTGTTACAATAGTATTCATTTTAAATATGCTTTGAGAATTTTGAAATATTTATATTTAACTAAAGATTTGAAATTAAACTATTGTAGGAATGAAAGTGCTGAGATATTAGATTGTTTTGTGGATTCAGATTGGGCAGGTGATAGTGTGGATAGAAAGTCAACTTCTGGTTATGTAATTAGATTATTTGGTAATGTTGTATTTTGGAAGTCAAGAAAACAAGCGAGTGTTACAAAGGCTTCAACTTTCGCAGAATATGTAGCATTGTCTGAAGCTGTAAGCGAGGTGAAACTTGTACATGATATTTTAGACATTTTTAATGTTAAATTTGAAAAACCTGTTGTCATATATGAAGATAATTCAGGAGCATTAAATATAGCGAAGTTTGGTAATTTTACAAAGAATTAAAAATACATAGAAGTGCATTACCATTTTGTGAATGAGTATTATTTACAGGGACTCATTGATATTGTTAAAGTAGATTCAAATGAAAATGTTGCAGATGTATTCACAAAGTCGTTATGTAAAGAAAAATTCATTAAAATTAGGAATATGTTAAACATCGCGATATAAATGTAAGGACGTGTGTTGGAATTATGTAATACATTTATATCGGATATGAGAAAGTTCCAGAACATCGTTCTAGAATAAGTTATATCGAGTATGTTCGAGAAGTATCGATTCTGGTGACAGCTATGTTTGTGTATATATGCGTGAGTGATGAGGCGCAATAGATAGTCTTCGTGTGTCTTTTGTAAAGTGAACATATGTATATTTTAATAAAGTATTTTATAAGTAAAAGTGTGAACGTGATTCAAAACACAATTTTTCTGGACTATAGGGTTGTACCAAGCGAAACGTGATCGATAAACAGAAGAGACAAGTAGAGAAGCTTTAGAAATGTCCTGCTACAGAGGAATGCCGGAGGTTAGATGGGTAGTTCGGGTACCTAATGATGGGATACTGAATTGGATGGGGGAGGGAAGAAATGTATGGCGTAGTTTGAGTGAAGGAAGGGATCAAAATGGTTCAAATGGCTCTGAGCACTATGGGACTGAACATCTATCGTCATCAGTCCCCTAGAACTTAGAACTACTTAAACCTAACTAACCTAAGGACAGCACACAACACCCAGCCATCACGAGGCAGAGTAAATCCCTGACCCCGCCGGGAATCGAACCCGGGAACCCGGGCGTGGGAAGCGAGAACGCTACCGCACGACCACGAGATGCGGGCAAGGAAGGGATCGCTTGACACGACATATTCTGAGGCATCAAAAAACAGTCAGTTTGGTAATGGAATAATTGGAACGTTAAATACTGTACGGGGATTGACTACAGTAAGCAGGTTGAAGTTGATGTCCGTTGCAACAGTGTGCAGGGATGAAGAGGTTTGCACAGGGTAGACTAGCGCGCAGAGGTGTTTCGAACAAGTCTCCAGACAGAAGACAACCATCATCACAACAGCAGCTACCGTGACTGGAGACGTTTCTCAGCAAGTATAAAATGATACCGTAATTCAACAGGTTTTGGTATCGACATAAACTTAAAGCTTTTCAGCGGTATTAGGCGGTAGCGACCATTTCAAAGTAAATGTAAAGCATATGGTGTCATCTTCGATTTATTACAAATCTTTCCATATGAACCAAGGGTGACATGCAACTGATTGCCTCTCTTTACCCCGTGACCAGGCCCTGAAGACCATGCGATAGCCGATAGACCGCCATATCACCCTCGGCATTCATCATCTGATGCGGTATGGCGGGACATAGGATTAACATACCAAACTCCCGGTCGTTGTCGACGTTTCGGCCTTGGAGCCGTCACCTCTCAGTCAGGTAGCTTCTTACAATTGGCATCTCGAGCAGAGTGCACCCCGATCCCGTCTTACCATCACGGATACATCTCTGCAGTTTCGGGAATCGAACACGGGTCCCCTGCATGTTGGTCTGTCGCACTGATAACACGGCTACGGAGGCAGAAAGCATAGGGAGTATATTTTTAAATAGATTTCGCATGTTCAATAGCATTTTAAAGCATCGATTTTTAGACATTTCGTCGGCAACCATTTCGCAGGGAGCATTATTAAGATTCTTGTGTGAGGAATTGTTGTTATGGTCCGACTGCATGTGTCTATATTTTGGACTAAAATTTAATTCTCGGAATAGGTGGACCGCATTCTTTCTTATTCGGGGAATATTACTGCTGTCCCAACGATTGAACGATACTGATTCGACGAAAAGTAAAAAAAATACGAATGGCACGTTAACGTAGAATCATAGCTCTGAAAAACGAAATGAGTATTGAGGCAAGGAACAGGAGGAAGAGCACGGATAAGTTCCTCAAAACGATGCTTAGTTGCTCCTTCCGGCTGTTCTGTTTAGGACAGAGGATCCGGCATCAGAAACCCCTGCCATTGCCCCTGCAGGTCGCGCAGGCCTGCGTTATTTTGTTGATGCGGTGATGGAAGACGTATACCACCCGTCACTGATGAACGTCAGACCGGTAGCCTTGAGTAAACGGAGCCAGCGATCTGCTATAAATATGCTCTATATATACCCTCTTCTCGTCCTTATTACAGCCTCCTGAACACACTTCCGTCATCGCGGGATATGTTCTACAAACAGAGAGTCTTCCCATTCCCTCACGCGACTGCTACGTTCCACAAATTATTTCATTTTCTAAGGATGACTTCACGTTATCGGTGCTATATTTTATGCATTAAGAAAATTTTTGGTCTGTAGATAGTGTGTTAAAGAGGAAACACGGAACGAAATACTCAATCGATCACGGCAACAGGTCGATATTAAGCAATGTCTTAAGCAAACCGTAGAATAACTACAAGACACACCGGGGCCTCTCAAAATATCTTCTGAATAGTTAAAGAGATTTAAAGACAAAATGTAAGAAAAAAGTACGAAGTTATGTATGGTTACTACAAGAAAGGAAACCTACTAGCAGAATTCGCAAAAAAGGACACTTACTATCCATGAAGCTGAAATGATATATATACAAAGCCACAGAAAAAGAATCTGATACAAAATTTGGACTGATTGTACATTTATTCATGGTAAAGTGAATTTTGTGAGTCAGAGCGCGGTTCACATTCATTGATAGCAATGAAATTTACTTCTTTTTTACTGGTGCATGTTATGTAACAATGGTATTCATGTGTCTGCATGATCTACGGATTTAGATGGATTTCAATGTAGCTGTGTAGCGTGTGCCATGTCCGAATGCGCTGCCTGACGTCTAGCGTTCTGTACCATCGTTCCCAGAACCGACCGCGGTTTCGTATCGAGTGGAAGGCTTAAACCAGAGGCCCAGTCGATTTTGTGACGCTCTTGGAAAGTAACAAAGAAAGTAACATTCGTCATCTCAGATTGGAGAAAGAAAGCGTTTATACAGTAGCGCTTATCGAAAGGTCCCAAAATTAGTCTTTTTTTATAAACAATAACGGCGCCCACATACTGCTACGGAAAGAAAACCTGGCTGAAACAAAATGTTAGCAGCAATGAAATACTAAACTTTAATCGGAATATATGTGGAAAAGATGGGCTGAGTGTTGGTGGTGGAGGTGTGTTTATAGCCGTAAAAACTACGGTAATATCTAGTGCCATTATTACATGTTCCGAACGCTAAATAATTTGGGTAAAGGTAAGTGTTAAAGGAGAATAAAACATGAATATCGGATGCTTTTACAGCATCCCTGCCTCAGTAGCAGTAGTGGCGGATCATTTGAGTAGAAACTTGGCAAATATTTCATTTAAATTCGTTGGTTCTGTCATAGTACTAGGTGGGGATTTAAACTTACCAGACGTACACTTGGAGAGCGGGTAGTAGGAAGAGGGAACAATGTGGAATTTTTCTAGGTGCCCTATCTTAAAATTACCGCGAGCAGTTAATCAGAGAACCGACTCGTGGAAGTAGCATCTTAGATCTCTTATTGACAAACAGACTTGAACTTTTGGACTCAGTTTGCGTGGAACAGGGAATCAGCGCTCATAAGGCCGTACACTATCATGAAAACGGCTGTAAATAGGAATATAAAGAAAGGTAGGAAGATATTTATTCTTTGCAAGAGGGGCAAGAAACATATTTCGGATTAGTTGAGCTGTTACCGTGGAAATTTTATCTCCAGCACTGACAATGTTGAGCATCAGTGGGAAAGCAAATATAGCTTAGATTTAAAGGTAGCCAAAACCTGACAGGTAAATAGAAACTAAACGAAGGCAAGATCAGGATAAGGAGACCATGCGTGAAGCGAAATTCCAACCAGTAATTTGACAGAAAAATCCAAAACTTTTCATCCTACGTTAAACCAGTAAACTAATCAAAGCCATCTGTTCAGACGCTCTATGACTACAAGGGCATCGAAACGCAGGATGACACAGCGAAGGCTGAAACCCTAACCGTATTTTAGCAGAAGTGTTTCACTGAGGTACGCGCACTGTAGCTTGTGTTTTAAATCGTCGCACGATCACCGAAAAGATACATATCGCAATAAGTGATTATATCAAAGGAAAAAAATTAAAATCGCTCGACGGACTAAAGGCTAGTGGACCTGACAAAGTATCAGTACGATTCTAGATAGTATATGCGAAGAAGCTTGCTTTCACGTCTACAAACAATAAGTCGCTAGAGGGGTGAAACGTTCCTACTGATTGTTGAACCAGCACGTGTCAGTCCCGTTTTTAAGAAGGGTCGTCGAAGAGACGCACGAAACTATAGGTCCATATCTCTAACATGGTCAGTTGCAGAATTATGGAACATGTTTTATGCTCGCATGATGTTTTTTCCGGAGACTGAAAATCTCCTTTGTAGGAATGAATTTGGGTTCAATGTAAAAGTAACCCCGAAGGAGTGTTGCAGGGCCGCTACTTTTTACAATATACAAAAATCAACTAGTGGAAAACGTTGGAAGTTTCATGAGACCTTTCGTGGCTGATTCTCTTTTACATATAAAAGGCGCAGTGCTAAAAAACTGTAGCGAAATGCAGGAGCCGGCCGCTGTGGCCAAGAGGTTCTAGGCGCTTCAGTCAGGAACCGTGCTACTGTTACGGTCGCAGGTTCAAATCATGTCTCCGGCATGACTGAGTGTGATGTCCTAAGGTTAGTTAGGTTTAAGTAGTTCTACGTCTAAGGGACTGATGACCTCAGATGTTAAGAACCATGGTGCTTAGAGCCATTTGAACCATTTGAAATGTAGGAAAACCTGCAGAGAATCGAAATTTGGTACAGTGATTTGTAGTTGAACCTCAACATAAGCAAATATAATATATTTTGCATAAACGGTGGGAAACGCCACTGTTGCGTGATACAGGATAGCGGAACAGTCACTAGAAGCAGTTTCATATACAAACATCTAGGAATATGTGTATGGAAAGTTTTAAAGTGTAACGGCCACATAAAACAACGTATCACAAGTAAGGCAGATGTCAGGCTGAGATTCATTAAGTGCCGGATTAGCCTCGTAGCAGGAGTTAGCAAGCGCTACTGACCCTGTGAATTGGGCGGGGGGGGGGGGGGGGGGGGGGGGGGGTACATAGGACCGAAAACTTGTCAAGTTAGAGGCGTTTTTTTTTTTAGTTTTAATTTGACAGTCATTTCAAGTATAGCACTTATTTGTTGCAAGTAGCCTAGTGAAAAACGTGTATTATCTCACCATCTGGTTAAGTTCGCAACATTCTGCCAACTGATTAATAAGGTTTCTGGCGTCACGGTGAAGAACAGGGTAATCGGTGTGTCGGAGCTAACATCGATAGCCAGCAATAGCTTCTCAGTGACATTTACTGTAGTTCATGCAATAAGCCCCTTGCATGCAACCAACGTCACACAGCACAACAATCAGAAATGTAAAAGCGCGGGAGTGTTGACGTTGGCGACAGCGATTCAGAAAGGGCAGGCGACACAAGTGGCCGGAAGTACAGACATCTCGCAATCGGTGCTTCGAGGCCAATCATCAACTTCTTTTACAAAGTGGAAGATTATTAAGTGGGTGACATCGATTTTATACAGTGATTGCAAAGTTGCTGACTGAAAAGGGGGAACAACTGAAGCATAAGTTAAGGTCCTTGTATGTTCATATATTCCCCAAGTTTAAATAATAAAAAACTATGTTGGTTTTCGGTATGTAACTATGCAGGAATTAGTTATTCGTGATTGACATCATCACAAAACACTGTATTTTTATTTGAAAGATTTCGTATAGGCCTACAGTATTTAGCGCTCAAAATTTGTTGACCCATAGTACTGGTATATACTAGAGAGTTTTTAATACTACAATGGAACGTCTTCGACTTGAAGTCATATTTTTAAGAGGATAACCGAACACTGATGAAATAACAACCCTGCAATCGATTTTGTGTCAAAATTTGAGCAACAATTTTGATAGTGATCAGCTATGTCCATCTGTGACGTACATTTTACGCATTAGCATGTTGCAGTACCCGACACCACTGTATCCTCTTAATGGTAAAGCGTGAAGCACGAACACAGCTAATTGGTCACATAATTATTTTAGTAACAGATTAATAATTTTCAATTTACAAATCCACAACATTGACGTCTGGTAGCTCTTGAATCTGTAATTCACATTAATATTGTCAGCTTTACAATTCAGAGGAAGTGTTCCCTTAACAGTACCCTAACAATTTTTCAAAGCATGGTGATCTGTAGTGACGGCTATCCAGCTACTCATGAAATTGGCAGCGAAAATCATTCAATATTGGACACAGCTTTGCTGCATATAATCCGGTACTCTTTAAATGATACGCTCTGCGGTTTCCACTGCATTGTGAATTTACACATTTGACAAAATTCTAACTTGAAGACGGCTGTACTAAGAACATATTTAAGAAAACTGAATATGGGAGTGTTTTTTATAACAGCTATCGAAGCAAAAAAAATAGTTTTAGAATTTTTGTGTACATGTGTGTACGCTCACGGCGCCAATTCTAATGCACAGAATTTGATGTGATTTTCAGCTGCATTTTTGGACTTCTAAATTGAAATGTGATACAGCTTCCATTTTGACATTCCGGACAGAATCAAAGTTATCGCAGTTTTGCCATAAAGGCATGTGCTGTTAAACACGCCACAGGAATTCGTTGCTTGCTGCAGACAATCAAATGTGCCGGCAGGACGGCAAAGTTTTGTGGGCCGCCGCACGCGCCGTACTTTTTTATGCGCGGACGAAGTCACGGGTAAAAGCTGGTTGCAGTATAAAAAGGTGAAAAGCAAAGATGTCTCTGGCACCGGTTACAGATCGGTAAAGCACGCGAACAGTCTCAGAACTACATTTCGCTGGAAGTGGCGAAAAAAATACTTGTACTTTCTAATGTCCGTTGGATGAAACTACGGACACAACTGTCACCATTTAATAAATTTTTAGCAAAGAGTGTTTATTAATGTGTTGTTTTCAATCATTCTAGTTTCTCAGACAACAGAAACAATTCCGGGTTTATTTCAGACAGTCCCTCCCCTCTATGGACAGCCTTGGATGCGGTCAATACGAAGACAAATCCGGAGAAAGCCAGACTTGTGACAACTCTAAACAAGTAGGCAATCTCCTTCCACCTGGTTTTACCGTCATTCCGGAAACGGCAGACTCTTTAGTTCCATGTTCTTCATTCATTGACAAGGTTTTGTGACCTGAAAACTAATCTTGTATCATTTTAGAAAACACGTCTTCTCGCGACATCCGTCAGCATTCCTTATCTATAGAATGACCTGTCTGCTAAAATATGATTCGAATGAAACAAGCTTTGCTCATCTCGTGCTCCTAGTATGCACGTCGCTTCTTTTAAACGTAGAAACAGGGGCGACAGCAAGTGTCGATCTGCAGGTACCGGTGGCATATTGTGTAGCTTTATATAGTATTACTGACGCACAGACTGCACGAGTGTGTCGTCCTTCGTCCCTTTTTGATAGCAGGACGACTGTATGAACTCACATAGGCATAGCAGCGAGGGTAATGTTGAAAATTTCTTCACGCACAGTAAACATGACTATTTCGTAACGATACCTAATCATTTTTTGTAGTAAGATGGGTTACCTTCCGCACCACAATAGAACGCTTATTCAATACGTACATCCACATAACAGATTATTTTAAAAAATTGGGCCCACTTGTGTTGTGGCTATAACGTCCCATTGCTGAATATGTTAACGTCGCGTGCCGTCACGTTATTGTAGCATACGATATTAATTTTACTGTAGATCGATTATGTTGACCTTTGAAACCATTTTCTCATGCGGACTCCCTTTCTACCCTATTTTCTGCTGATTTATAGATCGTTTTTGTTATAATAATTAAAAATATCTGCTTAAGAGCCCTGAAAGCTTCTCTTCTTTTTAGTCTTCCAGAAAGTGACAGACCATTTCGTGTACTCCTACGCTACCATCTGTAGCTATTACTGATTATTTTAAATCTTCAGACCAGCCTTCATTACCACTTACTTCCTATTTGTCCTTACCGCCATTGGGGATTGTAAAGAAGCATCGAATGTCAGTCCATTATTTGCATCTTCATTTGGAAAGTTGTCTATGATATCTGCAACGAAACTAAAAGTATAAATAAGAGCGCAAAGAAAAGTCCATATACTTCCATTTGCTTGTGAATCAGCCGTAAAATAATGATTTAGTCAGTCGTGTCTTTACTAGCTCTCGCTATTTTACATTCAACCGTTTCAATTTGACCGTCTTCCCATTCGAATCCAGGAACTGCCGCACTGTAGCTCGTGAGTAGCCGATAAGTCGAGGTTACGTGTGTACTTCGCGCTTAGGCTTAAAGCAGCTGCAGTGTGACAGAGGGAGTGAGCAACAACTAGTGCGCACGAGTACAGTCAGGTCTCACGTGCACACTTTCTCTATGTGGCCCACGTTCTCAAGCAGGGTCGTTTTTGGGAGCCGACATTTTACCAGCGTGCTTCTCTTATTAAATATAAAACAGGAAGCCAAGTGGATGATGTTTTGTTGAGAGCGCTAATTACGAGTAATTTAAAGATGTGCCTGAGTTTGTACTGATGGGTGGATAACAGATGAGAGCTCACTCTCAACTCGTTTTCTTCTTTTACCTGCATAATTTTTATGGGCAGAGATTCAATAGATCTCGATAGGCGGGAAGCTGTAGTAGTCTAAGCTCTTGGAAGGCGGCTGTCGGTTCCGCCCCACTCTCGTATAGCGCTAGTGAGCAGACTCTCGCTTCTGCTTACACGGCACGTATCATTCGCAAAAGCTCTATGGGTGAAAAAGTCTCGTATATATGTAGCTCAGATTTTGCGCAGTCAACTGACACTAGCTACAACATAAAATGGACGTATATTATTTAGGATACTTACACGTTACGCAATACGATTAAATAGTAGTGTTCCATTTTGTTTTGTAGTTTATTTTCCCTTCTACAAAGATCGAACTAACCACCATGAGCAGCAGACAGAGAGATACTGGACGCCACTACGTTGCTGGAAGTGCAAAGCGTAAAGCAAGAGACGAGATGGAGAAAAAGGCACATGCTGTCATATCTGAAACATGTAAACTGTATGAGTTTTCAATGTTCAGAACGATTTTGCCGAATATACGGAAAATGATGTACAAAATGCAAACAAATGTTCAAATGTGTGTCAGTTCTTAAGGGACCAAACTGCTGTGGTCATCGGTCCCTAGACTTACACACTACTTAAACTAACCAGTGCTAAGGACAACAACACACACAGCAATGCCCGAGGGAGGACTCGAACCTCCGGCGGGAGGGGCCGCGCAATCCGCGAAATGGCTCCTCAAACCGCGCGGCTACTCTGCGCGCCACAAAATACCCCAGCTGTAGTTGATTGTAAGGATGATAGTTATACTACAGAATATTCGTCAGAATATGCAACTTTTTCCGATGTAGTTACGTTTTCCACAAGTGATACACCAACTGAACAGACGGCAAGTCTTCCCAGTGCAGCCATATCGTCTCCAAGCCAAACTGAATCGAAAAGCATAGGACGCCCTATCGGCCCAGAGACCTCGTCTTCAAGACAAAGAGAAGTCGAAAAAATGTTACAGGCTTCTGATGTTACTGCATCTTGTACAAGTGGAATGGAAAGTGTAAGTAAAACGTCTTCTAACGGTATTGGTGAGTGGGCAAACAACTTTGACAGAGATTATTGGATTATGGAAGGAAGCAGCGAAGTTGAGCATATGAACAGTAGTTTTTTGTCTTCAATGGAACGTAGTGATTTTATATTTTACGTGAAAGACTACAGGTTTCACTATACAGGGTGAGTCACCTAACGTTACCACTGGATATATTTCGTAAACCACATCAAATACTGACGAATCGATTCCACAGACCGAACGTGAGGAGAGGGGCTAGTGTAATTGGTTAATACAAACCATAAAAAAATGCACGGAAGTATGTTTTTTAACATAAACCTAGGTTTTTTTAAATGGAACCCCGTTAGTTTTGTTAGCACATCTGAACATATAAACAAATTGTAATCAGTGTCGTTTGTTGCATTGTAAAATGTTAATTACATCCGGAGATATTGTAACCTAAAGTTGACGCTTGAGTACCACTCCTCCGCTGTTCGATCGTGTGTATCGGAAAGCACCGAATTACGTAGGGATCCAAAGGAAACGGTGATGGACCTTAGGTACAGAAGAGACTGGAACAGCGCATTACGTCCACATGCTAACACCTTTTTATTGGTCTTTTTCACTGACGCACATGTACATTACCATGAGGGGTGAGGTACACGTTCGACGGGCGTTTCATAGGACGTGGAGGACGCATAAATTGGCCAGCCCGTTCTCCTGATCTTACACCTCTGGACTTCTTTCTGTGGGGTACGTTAAAGGAGAATGTGCGCCGTAGTGTGCCTACAACCGCAGAGTATATGAAACAACGTATTGTGGCAGCCTGCGGCGACATTACACCAGATGTACTGCGGCGTGTACGACATTCATTTCGCCAGAGATTGCAATTGTGTGCAGCAAATGATGGCCAACACATTGAACATCTATTGGCCTGACATGTCGGGACACACGCTATTCCACTCCGAAATTGAAAACGGAAACCACGTGTGTACGTGTACCTCACCCCTCATGGTAATGTACATGTGCGTCAGTGAAAAAGACCAATAAAAAGGTGTTAGCATGTGGATGTAATGTGCTGTTCCAGTCTCTTCTGTACCTAAGGTCCATCACCGTTCCCTTTCGATCCCTACGTAATTCGGTGCTCTCCGATACACACGCTCTAACAGCGGAGGAGTCGTACTCAAGCGTCAACTTTAGGTTACAATATCTCCGGATGTAATTAACATTTTACAATGCAACAAACGACACTGATTACGATTTGTTTATATGTTCAGATGTGCTAACAAAACTAACGGGGTTCCATTTTAAAAAAGGTAGGTTTATGTTAAAAAACATACTTCCGTGCATTTTTTTATGGTTTGTATTAACCTATTACACTAGCCTCTCTCCTCACGTTCGGTCTGTGGAATCGATTCGTCAGTATTTGATGTGGTTTACGAAATATATCCTGCGGTAATGTTAGGTGACTCACCCTGTATACTACATTAAGGTACGAACCTTAATTAGAAGAGGGATAGTCGTAATGTAATAAATACACTGGTGGAAAAAAATCGCATCACGAAGAAGGAGTTGTCCGACATAAACGAAAGTTGGCAGGCGTGTTTATACATGTGGAATATGACGTCTATTGAGATTTGGCGCCAGTAGCGCCTCTACGAGGGTGCCGATCAGCTTTGCTTTAAATGCACGCTGTAGCGTTAGCTAGCTTTGAGAGTGGACGCGGGGATTTGATGTTCGTCAGGAACATCTTACGCGACAAAGGCGCCATTATCGACGCCTCACTGAGTTTGAACGGAGTCGTGCCCCAAGTTGTAGCGGGCACTCCACTGACCCCAAACCACCGTCATTTGCGACTTCACTTGAGTCAAGCGAGAGATCAGTGTAGGGCAGGAAGCTGGTTCTGCCTCGTTGCCAGCGATGGCCGCGTGTTGGTTGGAAAGAGGCCAGCTGACGACCTGCAACCAACCGGTCGGTGTGCTAGACACACTGAAGCTATACCTGGAATTATGGCCTGTGGAGCGATTTCGTAAGACAGCAGGAGCGCCCTGACTGAAAGTTTGTGCCTCAGTGTGGCGGTTGGACTTGTTGTGCTGCTGCCGTTCCTGAACGGCATTCCGAGGGGCGTTGTCCAACAGGACAGCACGCGCCCACATACGGCTGTTTGAATCCAACGTGCTGTACACTGTGTCGACGTGTCGCCTGGGCCTGCTCAGTCACCAGACCCGCCTCCAGTCGACCCCATGTGGGTCATCATTGGACGACAACTCCAGCGTCATTCACCAACAGCATTAGCTGTCCCTGTATTGATCTATCAAGTTCAACAGGCACGGAACTCCATCCCACAAACTGATGGCTCTGAGCACTATGGGACTCAACTGCTGAGGTCATTAGTTCCCTAGAACTTAGAACTAGTTAAACCTAACTAACCTAAGGACATCACAAACATCCATGCCCGAGGCAGGATTCGAACCTGCGACCGTAGCGATCTTGCGGTTCCAGACTGCAGCGCCTTTAACCGCACGGCCACTTCGGCCGGCCCACAAACTGACATCCGGCACATGTACAGCACAGTGCATGCACGTTCAGGTGGTTACGCTGGTTATTTTCATTGGCTTATCTAGCTCTCACGTTAACTTGGGATCTTGCAATGTTAATCACTTAAACGCGTTACCTAGGCAAATGTATTCCACAAATTTCGTTACTTTACATTAATTCCCTTTTGGTGTTGTGATTTAAGTACGTATGCCAGAAGTACATACCCTCCCTGCCGCTCTATTTACCTGGTTTCTAATTCAAACAGGTTTCATTGCAGCGATCGAGAATGGGTAAGGGACTGTTAACAGAGAGAACACTCTTCCAATGAAATGCTACATTGTTACTTTAAAAAAAAGTGTAGTTTTTCATTACATTATCGAAGTTCTCCAGTTTTAAGTTAAAAAGCTTTAGAAGAATGACAGTTCATTTACTGAGTTCGTAAGTATCGCACTTCCCAACAATGTCTAGATCGACCATGCTCTTATCAGCAATTAAATTTAGTCCTACTTCCCACTGAAAATCACCGTTGCTACATTGCTTTGCCTAGTTAAACTAGTACATTATGAAGTTTGTCTTAATAATTGTTCAAATAATGTTGTAACAGAACCTCGGATTTTGCTGACAAAGACCGAAAATACTGATCTGTCCACTGATTTTGTGTGCCCTTGCAAATAAACCGATTAGTCACTTATTGTTGCCCTACCGTTCTACGAAAATCTTCCGGATTCATATTTCACCATGGTATTAAAACTGTCCACATATTTTTGGTGCGACTCAACTACATACGGTTGTTCCTCACGGACGTTGAACGGTTGCCCTCGCCTCGCGTAAATGCGCGATATGGGCTGCCCTCGAGACTCACTGAGATAAGCAGCGAGGCAGTCCCTCCTGCCGCAGCAGGCAGGTTCTTCTCCGAATGTTCCAGAGAACCAAAATGCTTAAGGGGCACGACTGACTACGTCATGCCATAATCGGTAGCAGTAACCCTTATAACTTGTCTTTCTGCAATTCGTCCTTCTCTCATTTTCTGGTAGTCACTCGAAATGCGAACGTAATAGTTTAACAGTCTAGGAAGCACTGAAAATCATTTGTATCTACGCTGAAGCACTGAAAATCATTTGTATCTATGCTGGTGGACGAAGTCCTGGATGCGTTGTTCGTTACAGGTATGAACGAACACAAGTCCGATTCGCAACTTTCGAGCTGAAATCACGTCGCCGCGACGGGCTGTACAAACATTCTGGAGACCATGTGATAATGTTCAGTGTGCATTTTTGGCCACCATAACAATCTTATCAGCTCGTGTTTACAGGCGAAGAGGAAGAAAACTGTACTGTGCTACCTGTAATCAAGCAGAGACAACCGATGGACTAAGCTTTGCCTTTCCTAAGTGTAGCTGATTGTCGTTTCTGCCAAACCCGGTATTCATCTGAGTACCTGTCAGTCGTCGGCTGCCCACGTAGCACAGTTGAGCAGCGCGCTGTGTTCGTTTGGCGCGTGTGTCACTACTGTAGGTGCAGGGCCGAACACACCGGCACCAGGCAGCGCCTTCGATGGCGGAACTGCGGACCCGGCTGCTCGGTGGGCGGCCGCTCGCGTAGGCCTCGGCGCACTCCGTCGTCTTCGCAGTGGGGACGGAGGCTATCACTGGAACAATCTACTGTCGCCAGTTTAACCGCACTATTAAAACGGCTCAAAATGACCGGTTTCTGAAACAACCGACTTTCGGTTTTCTGTTTCTATTGTTTCCTATATTAAACTCAGAAACCGAACAAAGACTGAAAAATTTTTGACTTCTTCAATTTCAAATTTGAATCAAAATATGATATTAAGCAGGTAAATAAAAGAAAACTTATTCTGTCCATCGTTCGCTGCTCTTCTCGAAAAGTGATAAGCGGCTGACTACTACAAAAAATCACCAGTATTCTGCTATTGATTCCTATTATTTGAAATTGTTTAAACATCCTGTCGTAATAGGGGATCGTACCGCTATGTGGAGATTAATTTGTCCGCTGTTCAAGCAGCAGATCAGCTGGTTTCTATTTTTATTGTAAACTATGAGTCAACTATTAACTTTGAAGTATTCCTCTTACATTATATCACAAGTTTGTTGTGGTTTTCCCCGCTTTTAATCTTTCAAAGCAAACGGAGCAGTGTACTTCATTGATACTCTGTATAAACTGCCAGATTAGGGATGGTGCCGTTCTGTAACACAATTGATGTGCAGCGACGGCAGTGAGAAATACCATATAGAAGAAATGAGGCAAGTCTTAGTCACTGCATGTACACGCGTACCATGTAATAGATAGGTGCATAATTGATTGTCCCTGCGGTGTTGTGCCAATTCCTGTGCCATGTATTTGTTGCCTGTTACTGTCGGGATTGCTATTAAAATAGTGCTGGTCGCTTTTCCCCGTTTCTATAATAACGCAATGCCTCAAAGCAATGCCAATTTTACGAATAACGTTACTCATTATTTTAAAAAGATTTATTTAAAAACGTAGAGCTTTAGCACTGCTATGGCTAATTGATACTTTTGGTTTTTTACCCACTTTTTAGTAGAAAATTAAAAAAGTTATTATAGCCGAGAGGAAACAAATACTGAAAAATACCGGTTATTTAGAATTAAAATAACGTATCAGATTTAACCGGTCGCTTTTCCCCATCTTTACTTCGCAGAGAGCAAATCGTGGTAGGATTCCACTCCTTATCGACTTGATAGCGGCTGTCCAAATTAAGAATATTTTCCATCGTGCGTATCTCCACAGATTGTTTAATATTGAAACCGCATCACAGAAGCAGCCAAAATTGTTGTTTTATCGTGTTTCATTGCATCCCTGAGGGATATAACTACTGAGGTTGATAGTCTAATCAATGTTATTTCATAGCGTGTTTGGAATGACCTATATAAACCGCACCACAATGGCACGCTATTTTATTTACTCCAAGCTTCTACAGTAATGAATATTCCTCCATAGATCCAAAAAAAGTCTTCAGTCATAGATGGATGATCGAAAACAATATTAACTAGAGATTTCCGCATGATCCTGCTTCTTTTGAACGAGACGTTGCAAAAATAAATAAATAAGCAGAAGAAAAGCTCTAAATTTGTCCAACGTTCCGTTCTTCTTGCCCGATTGCTGATTTTTTTTACTTGATCTATAATGCCCTGTTGATCTGCCGTACAGTGTGTCATTATTTCTTGAAGACTGCCCTTGGATGGATGAGCTCCGTAACCAAATTCTCAGAATCGCGAGCTGTGTGTGCCAACTTGACCATAAGTGTAAATCTGTATAAGTGGACTCACAGTAAACAGAATGACACAGAGAGCCACCATTCTTCCGTCTAACCATGACAGTCAAGAACGGTAGACAACCATAGTTTTCTGTTTCCATGGCATCCAGATGTTCTTAAGAACTGAGATGGGGCAAAATTCCATTAATTTGTCCTCTCTATGGATCCACGGTATCAAAGTGACATTAACAGACCTAAAAAAAAAAAATAACAAATGGTCGTAAGAGCTGTTTATTCCAGAGATCTTTCCTCAAAATCCCTCACGAAAACATGATCATCAAGGGAAAGAGAGTACTTTTCATGGTGACCTCGTCAAACTAATCAAAAAAGTTCCCTAGTATCGTGTCAGAGCTGCTGTTCAGTAACTGCCTCGTTCAGTAACTCGTGGACTCAGCAAGTAGTTGGAGGTCGCCTCCACAAACACTGAGCCACGCTGGGTCTATAGCCGTCCAGAATTCCGAAAGTGTTGCTAGCGCAGGATTTTGTGCACCAACTTCTCCATTATGTCCCATAAATGTCCGAGACGATTTACTTCGGGCGATGTGGGCGGCCGAATCATTTACTCGAATTGTCCAGAATGTTCTTCAAACCAACAGCCAACAATTGTGGCCCGCTGACATGGCGCATTGTCATCCACAAAAAGTCCATCGTTGTTTGGGAGCATGAAGTCCTTGAATGGCTGCAGATGGTGTCCAAGTAGCCGACCATAACCATTTCCAGTCAATGATCGGTTCAGCTGGACGAGAGAACCCAGTTCATCCCACGTAAACACAGCCCACACCATTGTACAACCACCACCAGGTTGCACAGTACCTTGTTGGCAACTTAGGTCCACGGCTTCGTGGTGTCTGCGCCACGCTCGAACCCTTGCACCAGCTCTTCCCAACTGAAATCGGGACTCATCCGACCAGGCCACGGCTTTCCAGTCGAGACCGTGAGACAGCTTGAACAATCAACGAAAGGATAACGTTCTACAAGGCGGGGCGTAAAATGTCGGAAGTTTGAATGTGATAGGGAAGCTAGAAAATCTGAAAAGAGAAATGAAAAAGGCTCAATCTAGATCTAATAGGGCTCAGTGGAGAGAAATGGAAAGAAGACAAGGATTTCGTGTCAGATGAGAATAGGGTAATATCAACAGCAACAGAAAATGGTATAACAGGAGTAGGATTCGTTTCGAATAGAAAGGCAGGGCAAAGAGTGTGTTATAGCGAACAGTTCAGTGATAGGGTTGTTCTTGTAAGAATAAACGTCAAACCAACACGGACAACGATAGTTCAGGTATACATTCCGACGTCGCAAACTGAAGACGAAGAGAGAGAGAAAGTATATGAGGATATTGAAAGGGTAATATAGTACATAAAGGAAGATGAAAATCTAATAGTGATGGGGGACTGGAATGCAGTTGCAGGGGAAGGAGTGGAAGAAAAGGTTGGGACAAGGTTTGGACAAGGAATGAGAGAGGAGAAAGAATAATTGAGTTTTGTAATAAATTTCAGCCAGTAATAGCGAATACTCTGTTCAAGAACCTCAAGAGGACGAGGTATACTTGGAAAAGACCGAATGATACGGCAAGATTTCAGTTACACTACATGGTCAGACAGACACTCCGAAATCAGATACTGGGTAGCAAGGCGTACCTATCAGCAGATATAGACTCAGATCACAATGTTGTAGTGATGAAGAGTAAGCTAAATAGGACATTAGTCAGAAAGAATCAATACGCAAAGAAGTGGGATACGGAGGTACTAAGGAATGACGAGATACGTTTGAAGTTCTCTAACGCTGTAGATACAGCAATAAGGAATAGCGCAGTAGGCAGTACAGTTGAAGAGGAATGGACATGTCTACAAAGGGCAGTCACAGAAAATGGAAAGAAAAACACTGGTATAAAGAAGGTATCTGCGAAGAAACCACGGGTAACAGAAGAAATATTTCAGTTGATCGATGAAAGAAGGAAGTACAAAAATGTTTAGGGAAAAACAGGAATACAGAAATACAACTCACTGAGGAATGAAATAAAAAGGAAGTGCAGCGAAGCTAAGACGAAAAAGCTGCATGAAACATGTGAAGAAATCGAAGAAGAAATAAGTCAGAAGGTCTGATTCAGCATACAGGAAAGTCAAAATGACGTTCGGCGACATAAAAAGCAATCGTGGTAACATTAAGAGTGACGGGAACTCCACTGTTAAATGCAGACGAGAGAGCGGATAGGTGGAGAGAGTACATTGAAGGCCTCTGTGAGGGGGAAACAGGAGTCGATTTTGAAGAGATAGGTGATCCAGTACTAGAATCGCAATTTAAGAGAGCTTTGGAGGACTTAAGATCAAATAAGGCAGAATAGACAGATAACATCCCATCAGAATTTCTAATATCATTGAGAGAAGTGGCAACAAAACGACTATACACGTTGGTGCATCTGGCGAAATACCATATGATTTTCGGAAAAATGTCATCCACACAATTCCGAAGACTGCAAGTGCCAACAAGTGCGAGAACTATCGTACAACCAGCTTAGCAACTCATGCATCCAAGTTGGTCATAAGAATATATACAGAAGAACGGAAAAGAAAATTTAGAATGTGTTACATGATGATCAGTTTGGCTTTAGAAATGGTAAAGGCCACACGGAGGCAATTCTGATGTTGCGGCTGATAATGGAAACAAGACTAAGGAAAAATCAAGACGCGTTCATAGGTTTTCTCGACCTGGAAAAAGCGTTCGACAATGTAAAATGGTGTAAGATGTTCGAAATTCTGAGAAAAATTGGAATAAGCTATAGGGAGAGACGGGCAATATACAATATGTACAAGAGCCAAAAGGAAACAATAAGAGTGGACGACCAAGAACAAAGCGCTCGGATAAAAAGGGGTGTAAGACAGGGATGTATTATTTGCCCCTTACTATTGAGTCTGTACATCGAAGAAGCAATGATGGAAAACAAGGAAGGTTCAAGAATGGAATTAAAATTGGAGGTGAAAGGATATCAATGATACGAATGGTTCAAATGGCTCTGAGCACTATGGGACTCAACTTCTGAGGTCATTAGTCCCCTAGAACTTAGAACTAGTTAAACCTAACTAACCTAAAGACATCACACACATCCATGCCTGAGGCAGGATTCGAACCTGCGACCGTAGCGGTCTTGCGGTTCCAGACTGCAGCGCCTAGAACCGCACGGCCACTTCGGCCGGCTTATCAATGATACGATTCGCTCATAACATTGACTGAAAGTGAAGAAGAATTACATGATATATTGAGTGGAATGAACAATAGTGAGTGGAGTGAAACTAAATCGAAAAAAGCCGAAAGTAATGAGAAGTAGCAGAAATGAGAACAGTGAGAATCTTAAAATCAGGATTGATGGTCACGAAGCAGATGAAGTTAAGAAATTCTGCTGCCTAGACAGCAAAATAACCAATGACGGAAGAAACAAGGATGACACAAAAAGCAGATTATCCATGGCAAAAAGGGTATTTCTGGCTAAAATAAGTGTATTAGTATCAAACCTAGGTCTTAATTTGAGGAAGAAATTTATGAGGATGTACGTCTGGATCACAACATTGTATGGTAGTGAAACATGGACTGTGGGAAAACCCGAACAGAAGAGAATATAAGCATTTGAGATGTGGCGCTACAGGCGAATGTTGAAAATTAGATGGACTGACAAGGTAAGGAATGAGGAGGTTCTGTGCAGAACCGGAGAGGAAAGGAATATGTGGAAAACACTGACAAGGAGAACGGGCAGGTTGATTGGACATCTGTTAAGACATCAGAGAATGACTTCCATGGTACCAGAGGGAGCTGTAGAGGAAGACAGAGATTGGAATACATCCAGCAAGTAATTGAAGACGTAGGTTGCAGGTGCAACTCTTAGATAAAGTAGTTGGCACAGAAGAGGAATTCGTGGCGGGCTGCGTTAAAAAAAAAAAAAAAACGATATGGTGACGAGTCCAGTCCAGAAGAGTCGCTACAAGCGATGTCGTTAGCAAGGACACTCGCGTCATTCGTCTGCTGCAATAGCTCATTAATGTCAAATGTCGAAAGGATAGATTCGTCCTAAGTTCCTCGTTGATTTCTGTGGATATTTCACGCAGTGTTGCTCGTCTGTTAGCACTACAACCGCAGTTCTGCTGCCGGCCGGTATGGACGAGCGGTTCTAGACGATTCAGTCTGGAACCGCGCGACCGCTACGGTCGCAGGTTCGAATCCTGCCTCTGCCTCGGGCATGGATATGTGTGATGTCCTTAGGTTAGTTATGTATAATTAGTTGTAAGTTTTAGGGGACTGATGACCTCAGATTTTAAGTCCTATATGGCTCAGAGTTATTTGAACCATTTTGAACAGCTCTGCTCTCGATCGTTAAGCGAGGGCCGTCGACCATTCAGTTGTCTGTGGTGAGAGGTGACGCCTGGAATGTGTTACTTTCGGCATACGCTAGACACTGAGGATCTCGGGATGTTAAATTCCCTCACGACTGCGAAAACAGAACGTCCCATGTGTCTAGCTCAAACTACTATTTTACATTCGAAGTTTGACAATTCCCGTCTTGCCACCATAATCACTTCGGAAAGCTTTTCACACGAATCACCTGAGTACAAACGACAGCTCCGCCAATGTACTGCCCCTCTATACCTTGCGCACGCGATGACGCCACCACGCGTATATGTGCATATCTCTAGCCCATGACATTTTTTCACCTCAGTGTAAAATGCGTTAAGGTAAGAGCAAACTGGAAAAAGGTTGTGATGTCTGCGAATGACGCCCTTGTTAAAAGAGAGATTACATTAAAGGTAACTAAGCGATCTGAGATGTTTAAACGAAGTGCTCCGGACCTATTAATGTGAGTTACGAATGTAGATACATCAATACTGCTTATTATCGGCCTCAGTGCTGACTCTCTTTGTGAATTTTAGGAAGTTCCGGATGGACACAACCGTGTCTTCTTACCATGTGGTCTTAGTCTGTTGATGACAGCTTGAGGCAATGAAGAAAAATTCATGAGTGCTGGTAATTTTCCTTGCGCTCGTCCTGTAGGGCGACAACACAATGGAATATGATAAAACATTTTTGGCCACTTCTAAGAATTTTTGCAATTCAGTTGTAAAAGAAGGCATGGAAATAAGCATGTCAGAAAGCGTTAAGCGGGCCAGCGACTGTCATTTGGGTAACTCGTGGAATATCAGTACTTCCTTGTCAGCGAAGACAATAGAGAACGCCTAGGGCGACGACGAGCGGCAACCCGCCGGACAGTGCAGTTCTGCATTTCCGCCATCGAGGGCGCTGCCTGCCGGTAGTGCGGCTGGAACTCGTACAGCGCGCCACTCAACTGTGGGACGTGACTCATCGGCAGTTCACGTCAAAATCTGCGACAAGCGTCCAAATGAAATATCGTGCTTTGCAGAAACCGACGATCGCTTGCAGTCCTGAAACATCATCAAACATTCAGGTAACTGAGGAAGTGTCAAGATATAAATAAGATGTTATTACACTAGCACCGACCTGGAATATTACATCAACAGTCAACATGAATCGAGGCGGGCATTCTTTTCAAATGCGAGTGACAGCACATCTACTGAGTGAATGCAATCGACTTTATTGACGGTATAACCGGTCTCTTATGTTGGACAGCGGAAAATTCTGTTTCTTACAGCCGATTCGGGTGATGTTCCTTTGTGGCGGCAGGTGGACTGTTGCTGTAAAAACATTTTTACCATCGTAAGAGTGTACTGCATGTACGATTGCATTATGTGTTTCACCTTTTGTAGTAAGAAACCACTGATTATCTTTTCGTGCAATATATATAATTACCTAATTTCTTGTTGATTCAATCATTTAAACAGAACACTGTGCAGTTGTGACATTGTAATATTTGACAGGTCTCAAACTGAAATTTCATTTTTTGAATTCTCCGCCTCCGCGGACAGTTAATTAGTAGATGAGGGCTCAAAAATTTCAAAACAGTTGAGGAAGAGAAACCTGTAGTGACTTGGCAAGACAGCCAAGCCACTCGGAGGTAGCCGAAAGGCACGCGTTTAAGCTCACGCAGCCTGGCGTGAGGTCTGGAACAGTTCAGAGAAATAAGACTAGCAGAACAGGAGGTAACCGGTAGAATGCTTAACTTTAATCCATAAGTGGTGTACATCGGTCTGACGGTACAGGCATCACAAGTTAAATATCTATTGATGATGGCGCCTTGCTAGGTCGTAGCAAATGACGTAGCTGAAGGCTATGCTAACTATTGTCTCGGCAAATGAGAGCGTATTTGTCAGTGAACCTTTCCTAGCAAAGTCAGCTGTACGACTGGGGCGAGTGCTAGGGCATCTCTCTAGACCTGCCGTGTGGTGGCGCTCGGTCTGCAATCACTGACAGTGACGACACGCGGGTCCGACGTACACTACCGAACCGCGGCCGATTTAAAGGCTACCACCTAGCAAGTGTGGTGTCTGGCGGTGACACCACAAAACCATGTAGAGAAAATATAATTAAGCTAGAGTGTAAAGGTCACGTACAATAGTGAATAGGTATGAGTCTGCGACAACTGAAAATTGAATGCCAGAGGAAGAAATTGGTAGAGGATTAAATGGTAATAATAGACTCACACGCTCTATCACAGAAAGAATTCAAACTTATTATGGCATGGCCATCAGGCAAAGTGTTAGTAGCATATATGTGAAAAACATGTATGTGTCGTTTGTGTCACCTCTTTTCAACTATAAATCCATTCTTTTACTATGTTCTGTAGAAAGTGATTCATGGTGCAAGTACAACAGAGCACAGTGAAATAGTGAGAAATTTATTCGGACAAATCAGTGATTCCTTTTGCAAATGGCGTCCTGAAAGAAACTTTCAAAGACTTGATAGCTGTGAGTCTAGTGGAGAACTACTAACCAGTACATCAACAGCATAATCTAGACCAGAATGGCCCAAAATTTTTTTGTGGCAATTAGCACATTGCATTTTGGTGTCTTTGGTGCAGTGACAACGTTCAGTGAAGGAAATGTTCCAAGGTATGTGGTCCTGAAAAGACCGCTAGAAACTGTTGGTTGTTTCACAGTAAAGCAAATGTTAAATTTAGATAAAAAAGAGTTATGGCAGCAGATAGAGCTGCTAGAGGCTTTGAAACAAGCAAAAACAAAGAAGACATGCATGAGAAATAATATTGCAAGATGAGATAAAAGAGGAAGCAGACAAACCATCGTATGAAACGGGGATGCATCGAAAACGTTAGTGGCTGCTTCCAGTGAGTTGCATTTTCTAAGAATAAAGAACTTTCTCTCAGTTTCTACGTGCCAGAATTTGGACAGAATTGCAAGGTCTCTTCATTGGAGTGTTCTGCATATTTTAACGCAGAGGTTTTATTATTTTGTAAATTTCAAAGAAGTTACAGCCTTATATACATAAAAAGTGAAGACAGTTTCTTATTTTCATGTCTCCTTTTTACAAATATAATTATTAAAACTAATCAATACTTTTAGAAATCCGTCTGCTAAAGTGGTTAGAAATGTGTAACCTTGGAGTTACCTTTTTGCAAACTTTCGTTTCAAAGAAAAGGTACATTTCATATGAGTCAATTTTACGTTGCTTAAGATAGAAATTTGCCAACCCGTCTGGAGCCCCTTCGTCAAAAAATTATATACCACCGGTTGATCTCAGTAAGTGAGAAAAAGTCGTACGATGAGAGTGGATGTGATTTCGGTCGTCGGCTGCTGAATCCAGTGCGGTCGTCGGCTTCTGAATCCAGTGTGGGGCATTTCTGCTAAAGATGGCTGGCTGACTCCCTACATTCAAATTGGCTGCGGTCTAACTCGCGGTACACCCTCTTTCCCCTCTTACTCCACTGTGAAGCTATGGTCGTCCTGTGGAAAACGTTAAAAAAGCAAACTATGTCGACCTGGAAGCCCCGAATATGTGCTATGGCCGTTGAAAGGCGGTTACCTCGTAACTCGTTGCCACGCTCACTGCAAACCTGTCTGCAACAGACTCTGCTCATCTGTCGTGCCATGGGCCGCGTCTACCCCTAACACTCGGACGTCACATCACACTCCGCAAGCCACGTGCTGCTGTGTGGCACAGCGTACATCCGGCACCACTGGGTGAACATTCATCCCCGCCCCAATCACCTAACTGAGACGATATTCCATAAGCATTCAATTTGATCACAAGCCGCTTGCGAGGCACAGTCTTTTTGTGCCTTCTGGAAATCTATAAACATGGAATCAATTTGGAATCACTTCTCTATAGCACTCAGCATTTCGTGAAAGTAAAGAGCTTGTTGTGTTTCACAGGGACGATATTTTCTAACTACGTGTTAGCTATGTGTCAATAGTCCGTTCTCTTAGAGGTAATTCATGTTGTTGGAACACAATATATGTTCCAAAATACTGGTGCATATGGACGTTAATGATATGGGCCTGCAATCTAGTGGATTATTCCTATTTCCTTTCTTGAATACTGCCGGCCAGAGTGACCTAGCGGTTCTAGGCGCTACAGTCTGGAACCGCGCGACCGCGAATCCTGCCTCGGACATGGATGTGTGTAATGTCCTTAGGTTAGTTAAGTTTAAGTAGTTCTAAGTTGTAGGGGACTTATGACCTCAGCAGTGGCGTCCCATAGTGCTCAGAGCCATTTGAACCATTTTATTCTTGAATACTGGTGTGCGGCTTTCCAGTCTTTGGGCATGGATCTTTCGCCGGGCGAGCGGTTGTATTTGACTGTTAAGTTCGGAGTTATTGAATCAGCACAGTCTAGAGTCTAACTAGTATGTAGTCTTGACCGTGACTGTCGATAAGCCTCTGTAGCAACTCTAATTTCTCGAATTTTGTCGTCGTGGTCATTTCGCGACTTGTATGTTGGTGGAAGTAATATTTTGTCCGCCTCTTCCAGGGAAGTGCTCACTCTATATCTCAATATTAAACATCTCCGTGGTGCACAGCGCCTTTCTTGTAACGTCTGCTATTTCAGTTTGCTGAGCGTCTGTGTAACGCCCTCGCGCCAATTAAACGATCTTCATTGACTCATCTCTCTGTCAGTCTTACTTGGTAAGAATCCCAGATGGTTGAACAATACGCAACAACCGATTGAACAAACGCCTTGTAAACCGATTCTTTCGTGGATGAGCTACATTTCCATAAAATTCTTCTTATGAATCTCAGTCTGGCACCTGATCTTCCTACTAGTTATTTTATGTGGTCATTCCAGTGGGAGGGCCCTACAGGAAGCTCGGGAATCTGACGCTGTGACGCGCCATCTGTACAGAAATTGCCACGATATCTTTAAGGAGGACGCCTATCAATCAATGTCAAGCCGAATAACAGCTTAGATAATGTCCAGAGCACGACCAATGTGTTATTGAGTTGCTCGATTTGTGAAGCTCTTCTTTTGAATAAATCGTCCGTTTTTTCGATTTCCGTCCCATTCGGATAGTTCCGTCGTGGAGCGTCGTTTTTTTTCATGGAGTGTATTTTACGGTAGCTACTGTTTCCAGTAATTTGTCATGAGTAGTGTAGTTGTGCAGTACTGGATTTCACTTCCTTTGCATGCGCAACGTGTTACCTTTATATGCGTTCTGGATCAGCTGCGAGAGCCCGTAGCATTCGTCAGTCCTCTTTACATCATTCTGAAAATCGTTACTGTCTTCTGGCATTCTACTTTCTTATACATAACCGCATCATCTGCAGAGAGTCTTAAATAGCTTCCGACGCTTTCTGTTATATCATTTACACTGTAAACAGTAACAGTCTCATCACACTTCTTTGGGGTACTCCAGAAATTACATTTACATCTGTCGATTTTGTTTCGTTAAGAGCGACTTCCTGTCTTATATCTGCAACGGAGTCTTGAATCCAGTCGCAAGTCGGGTCCTATACTGGATAATCTTGTATTTTTTTTCACGAAACAGCAGTGCCGGACGGTGTCCGATGCGTTCCTGAAATCGAGGAATACGGTATCAAGCGGATCGCCGCTGTCTGCAACGCTACAACTCTCATGAAGGAACAAACTGAGCCGAATTTCGCTAGATTTTTATAGAGATAGTTTTCATTCTCCAAAAACGTCATAATTCTTGAACATAAACAAGGCCCATAATTTTATAGCTCATTGACCTCAAAGCTATACAGCACTTTTGGCCAATCAGTTTACTTTACACATAATAGCGTAGCATCTCAGTTCGTAGAGAACTATTTGGGGAATATCGCCATTAATCGGGCCTGTGACTTGATTCGCTAATGTTGTCTTCAGCAAAACGTGTTTAGTAAGTTTTAGACTTCGTACAAAATTTAGCTGAAAGTATTGGAGACGTTGATACCTGAGTTGATATCTGAGTAATAAATTATTGCACTATCTGGCACATTAATTTGACGTTCAAGGTCGTCATGTAATCATGAAGGTCATAAACGTGCCTATCAATTGCACGCATAGCGTCATCGATGACCTTGAATGCATAAGGTTCACAACCTGGTGGATGGCGGGAAATTAAAAAATCCGAGATGGTAGGCGGCAAGAAATTTAAAAATCAAGATGGTGCTGGTGGAATGTATAAAAATATACAGGATGATAGTGCATGGGAAATTTTAAAAATGTGCAGGATCGCATTTTCAGGAAATTTAAGAAAACACAAATTCGCGTTGGCAGGAAATTTAAAAATCGATGATAGCACAGTGGGATATAGAAACCGCTTCATACTGCTGACAAATTATTTTTTAACCATCCTTTAAGAATGAAACAACCATTGGCAGTGTTTAAGATGGCAGTGCTGCGAAAATTTTTTAGTAATCATTAGAATGAAATTCCTCTTCAGTAGGCATTATTTCACAATCAAATGAATTACTGTCTACTACTTTGAAAGCTAACAAGAAAACTAATCACTGTACTAATTAATCTGGATCGAACAGAATCGATGTTTGCTAGTGCTTTGTTGGAAACACTTTTCCAGTCATCAACGTCATTTTCCATTTCGTCATCGTAATTCTACTCTTCCTCTTGTTCTGCTCCTCTTCTTCACCATCTTCATCTTCCTCATAATGGTCATCCTCTTCTTCTTCTAAATCATCATCATCATCATCATCATTGTTATTTATGACTTGGTACACAACAGGAAGAAGAGGTGGACTACAGAATCATATGGCAACTGTCGTCGTAGGAGAGCTGGCTAGGAGCAGAAATGATTGGCAAACAGTTTAACAAAACAAACAGTAGAGTTAGCTAACCTGCATTTCTCCAAAAGTACACCCGTCAGATAGCCGAGATTGCTAC
Organism: Schistocerca americana; assembly: GCF_021461395.2. NCBI lineage: Eukaryota > Metazoa > Arthropoda > Insecta > Orthoptera > Acrididae > Schistocerca > Schistocerca americana. The sequence goes on from NC_060125.1 coordinate 43,672,738, forward strand.
TGCGCTGCTTCCTGGACTCGGGTAGGCGCGCTGGCCCCGGATCGAATCCGCCTAGCGGGTTCGAGGTGGTGGCAGGAAGGGCATGCGGCCCCACCCTGCAATTAGCACTGCCAAATCAATAATAACAGGGCCGACGCTGCGTGAAGCGGGCCTAAGGCCCCAAGAAAGAAAGAAAGAAAGAAAAATTTCTCCAAATGTACAAAGACTCCTTACAAATAATGCAGCAGAAGTTAGAGTCCATCACATAGAGTAGCAACTAGGTTGCGGCTCCTGGTACTGAGCACGAACGATGGGGTCGTAGTGCCGTCTCCAGATGCAAGAGGGATGCGTGGCTGCTGCCAGCCATCCTATTTCGTGGCGGCTGAGGACGCTCATAGTACAGAGCCACTGGAGGTGTGGTTCAGCTGCTGCGCGACAGCTGCCGGTGTCCAATGGAAGCTTGCAACTGTGTTATTAACTCATCATACTCTTCATCGTCTTGGTATCACCCTCTTCTTCTTACCCTCCAGTATCTCCATCCTCTGCTTCCACAAATATATTCTTATCTTCAACAAACGTCTTTGCCTTCTCCTTCTTGGTCTATATTCTTCTTCCTCTTCCACTTTTGGAACAGCTGTTCTTCTTGAATCAATCCCTGCAGTGACTGAGAAACAGATGTGATGAGAAGTTGCTGTGCATGTTTCTTGATTCTCATCTCTACCTTTGACAAAATCTGGCCAGATTTTTTCTATCCAACATTATGGACAGGTGATGAGGATCTAAAACTGTGCCATCTCGATGTATATGTCATCATCTCTCAATAAGGATCCCCCAATTTTATCTAATTCAGGCTTAACCATATGCGTTTATTTGTAATCTCTGCTGGGATTTAGTTGTCTGTAGGAGAGATATATTTCATTATGAGCATTGCCAGGCCTGAGAATTTTACCATAAACTGAAGATCTTTTCCAGAAGATTTACTTATAAACAATAGGTTGTGTAATCCTATCATTCTTGGGTATCTTACAGTAGATATTTTTTAATTTTACTTTATTTACACGTCAAGTTCCGTAGGACCAAATTGAGGAGCAAATCTCCAAGGTCATGGAACGTGTCAGTACGAGGGCAGTTCAATAAGTAAAGCAACACATTTTTTTTCTCGGCCAATTTTGATTGAAAAAACCGGAAATTTCTTGTGGAATATTTTCAAACATTCCCACTTCGTCTCGTATAGTTTCATTGACTTCCGACAGGTGGCAGCGCTGTACGGAGCTGTTAAAATGGCGTCTGTAACGGATGTGCGTTGCAAACAACGGGCAGTGATCGAGTTTCTTTTGGCGGAAAACCAGGGCATCTCAGATATTCATAGGCGCTTGCAGAATGTCTACGGTGATCTGGCAGTGGACGAAAGCACGGTGAGTCGTTGGGCAAAGCGTGTGTCATCATCGCCGCAAGGTCAAGCAAGACTGTCTGATCTCCCGCGTGCGGGCCGGCCGTGCACAGCTGTGACTCCTGCAATGGCGGAGCGTGCGAACACACTCGTTCGAGATGATCGACGGATCACCATCAAACAACTCAGTGCTCAACTTGACATCTCTGTTGGTAGTGCTGTCACAATTGTTCACCTGTTGGGATATTCAAAGGTTTGTTCCCGCTTCTTCATGACAACGCAAGACCTCACACAAGTCTTCGCACCCGAGAGGAGCTCACAAAACTTCAGTGAACTGTTCTTCCTCATGCACCCTACAGCCCCGGTCTCGCACCGTCGGATTTCCATATGTTTGGCCCAATGAAGGACGCAACCCGTGGGAGGCACTACGCGGATGATGAAGAAGTTATTGATGCAGTACGACGTTGGCTCCGACATCGACCAGTGGAATGGTACCGTGCAGGCATACAGGCCCTCATTTCAAGGTGGCGTAAGGCCGTAGCATTGAATGGAGATTACGTTGAAAAATAGTGTTGTGTAGCTAAAAGATTGGGGAATAACCTGGTGCATTTCAATGCTGAATAAAACAACCCCTGTTTCAGAAAAAAAATGTGTTGCGTTACTTATTGAACTGCCCTCGTACATGAAATTACAACATAAAAGTAATAACAGACAAAAATAAATGTTTATGAACACGAGAAAAGTCAATCCATAGTTTCGGTAAACGCAATCAACAATACAACAAGAATCAGCTTAATTTTTCAAGGAACCCCTCGACAGTATAGGAAACTCTTTAGATTACTGCTAAGATTTTTGAATTCGAGTGGAAGCTTATTGTAAATGGATGCAGCAGTATACTGGACAGCTTTCTGCACAAGATTTAAGGAAATCCGATCCAAATGCAGGTTTCATCTCTGCCGAGTATTAACTGAGTGAGCTGGTGCGTTTCTGGCGCCAGTTTCCATCGATCGTTATTTTTATCTTTGTGTCCACTTCGATGCTTATTTGTCTTCTGCTCATCTTTGGCGGCACAGATTTAACCAGTGATCTCTATACAACCTGGATGTTGAACTTAAGCTATCTGATCGTGCCATCCATAGACGCTCATATTTCGTTTCTTGCCAAACCACAACGTCACTAGAATACGAAAAGAAAATACTTATCAATTCCGCTCCCTCATCAGCCTATTACATCATATGTTGACATAAAGTACAAAACAAGAAATCAGTCTGCAATTCTTTATCACATGCAGAACGATGGAAATTTGTTTGCCAAACTGCAATATGGCGGACGATGCAAAGCACGTGTATTTGCAAACACGCTGCAGTTCTATACTCAGAGACCAGACTTCGACATCCAGGTGATATAGAGATCACTGGATTTAACGGCAGCGCGTGCGCTCTGCTGGTGAGGTGTGTCGGAATCGTCGGTGAGCGACAGTCACGTGGGACCGTGTACGTAGGCAGGGCGGCCAGAGGACAGCGAAGGAGCGGGGCCAGCGGGCACGACGTGCTGAGTCGTGAGGGCAGGTCCACCGCCCACGGTGATTTGGTTGGCCTGGAGGTTGTGATGTTACAAAATAGAAGTGATGTTGCTATTCAATTGAAAGTTGGAAATTGAGATTTAACTAACTGTTTTATCAATCACAATTGGCGTAAGAATCATGGATTGACCATTGTCATAAAATATTGCATTATGAGATGTGAATAGTTTTTACTTGCGGTTTCGCGTGGCTTGAGGCAGTCACAACTAGCGTGCTATTGATTAAGAAGTTGCGTTATCGTCTTTCTAATTACTTCATGATCGTAGATACGATCATACCCGGTTGTGAAGTTATTGTTATGACAAAAAAATTCCTAAGGGACCAGAAAGTTCTTAAGGGAGCAAAAACAACTGTAACATCACACAAAAGAGAAATTCAATATTAAAGCTGATGCAAGAAGACGATAAAACAGTTTTCTTTTTATCAATGTAACACGCACATTGGACTGCTGATCTTGGAGTCTGTAATATTAGCAAAATGCATAATTAAAATGAAAATAATACTGAGGAGATGATAGGAATGAGCACTGCTAAATGATTCAGTATTCCCAGAACAAATATTTATTATAAACTAAAATATATATCGTACCTTAAGCTTAATACAACAATGACGGTAGATTTTTATGTCCGTATCGTGTCCATTTAGCGCTCTTTTATATAGCCATTGTCTTCTTTGAGTCGCTCGTGCGTCGTCACGGTAAGTTATAACAGTTCTTTACACTTCACTCAACTCAGACATACACGTTTTTATACATTTAGTAAAAAATTAGATCAGACTGCCACAGATCTGCGTCCGTCTTACTCGAGAAAAACAGTAAAAGTCTTTTTAGCGCTCAAGGCTTCATTTGTTCTCCAGCGAACAAAATAGTGAAGGATCGCATATCCATCCGTACTTTTCTGTTTATATTGCCGCCCAAAGACGACGAATTACATTATCTAGAAAATTCCACCGTCGCCATGCGACGCCTTATTATATATTAATCATTCTTTATAAACAAGTATTTGCCTTCTGGCTGAATTTGCTGTTTTAATTAAGCCAAAAATAGCGAATATCACATTGCCTCCCATGAGGAGAGAGGGAATGCCGAAGGATTACCTCGATCCTCATGTCCTCATGAGATATTCGTGATTTTTGGTGTGACATTTACATAACGTTACTGGCGTACAAAGTACATAAATTGAAATCACATTTATAAACATATATCAGATATTTATCATTTTTCAAAATAAAGTTTTTCATTCTTTGTTCATCAGTCACCTCATTCCATAATACCAAGATTAACATTTATGTGCATATTTAAGTTTGGTCCATATTTGCTTATAACAATAAGTGAACGTTCATTTCGCACTTCAGGGGATAGAATTCAGGAATTACTTTCTCTTGAGCTTAACAACTAATACATGAGTACAGTGAGTGCTTATTTTCACTAAACTAGAGTGGACAATGTTCGAGCATCTGTTGACTCCTTGTGGTTCAATTACAGTTTAATAACGTAGCACTACACTTCGTGATGCTTTCACTTTCTGTGTTAGCTGTCTACGGCGTTCATCATGCAGTACATCTGTCCTTTCCACTGTGGTGCCAGGAATTCAAGTGGCTTCCCGGGTTTTTATTTACAATATGAAACAGAAGAAGTGGAAAATTATTAGTATGACTTACAAGCTACTGGATACATTTGTTAAGGATCGGGACTGGTCTGGAGTTTAGGGTCTTCCTATAGTGCACATTCATTTTCTTTGTCCATCAAGAGACAGGATTATAATTCATTTTAGCAGTGTTCAGGAGTGCCGGTATTAATGGCTTTAGGGCCTGAGTAATCTAACAATCTACTTCTCACTCATCTTAACTTCAACTCAAAATTGCTTAATTTACATATGAAAATGTAGTCACACAAGTGTACAAATGTCTTTCCTTCAGTATGTACGATTGAAGTCATGGCGGTTAGCAGTTTAAAGTTTGGATTGTTTCGTCACCCACGCGTCAGCCACTCACAGCGGCTGCACGGTGTTGCGTGAGCTCCAATACTTAGTATCCGTTCGCGCTCAGGCTGTAACAGAGCTGCTGGTCGTCGATTGCTCCCTTTTTTTTTGTGAACTTCGTATCACACGAGTGCATCGATACAAACACCTCGCGCGCGTTTCCCATCGGAGGAGCCGGACACTGAAGCTGCCTCCATACTTCTCTGTCAACTGCCTCCCATGAGGCTCACAGGTAAGTGACGACGAATGTTTTAGCTGTCGCTGCACTTAGAACAACACTGAACTTTGCGTTGCACCTGTTGTCGTAGCCTTGACTTCTTTTTTTACACTTGCAGTACAACACTACCACTTGTATACAGTGAACAGTTATTTTTATTATGCACGTCGCACTTTAGTGTGCATCTTCACACAGCATTCGTGCTTAGTTCCTTCGCCGATGGAGTTCATTTACAAAACAATCAATTTTGCACGTTTCCTCCACTGGTATAGAAAGACTTATATTCTACTATTTACAAAATATCACTTACGAGCTAATATTTACAATTAATGGTCACTCCTTTTGTTAAGTCCAGTGAACAACTGCTTTATGAATGGACTCTTTATATCTCAAGGTTTACTTTCACTAGTGAACCTAAAACTACTCTTTCAAACTTTCTTTTAAGGGCTCATCTCCTCATTATGAGAACTACAGGTTTCGCAACACTCGTTGCATTTATTCTTTAGTGCACCCAAGATCATTTTCTACTGCCACGCAGCATATCAACTACTTAACGAGTATGCATTTAACGCTGAATCTTTTTTTTTTTTATATATTTGAGGTCAGACTGGATAACAATAGGTCTCCCTCTTCGCTTCATGTACTCAGCAATCGTTCTCTGTTTAAAAAAAAATAGGGTAACGCGTGTCTACTATTTTTTTTGCATGAATGGAATTACCGACAGTTCACTGGGTTTACGCAACCGGTCCATAACAAACATTACCAAAGCTAGCGAAGTTCATCACGCTACGTGTCTCATTTCTCATAAGCACTGCTTTGCTTCGAAGCACACGTGCCTTTTACAAGTCGACCCTTGGTCTGGGTTAATGAACCAGGATCAAAAGGAACGGGCACAAGGAAAATGGATTTCATAAGAGGAGTGTCTTAGGAGACATTTTTGCAATAAAATCTGCATGTAAATAAAATTATCTTAATAAACATAGGCACATATATAAACTTCAACCTCCTTCCTTACAGCATGCTTTGCTACTTCTACGTCTTACTCAGGTTATAGTCAATATTAAGTTTAAATATCACTGCATTGCTTGTTCTTTAGATTGTCCTTCAATTAGGGTATTGAATGGTCGCTAGATTACACTACAGATCTTCTGAAGATCTTTACTTGGACTTATTTATGATACAGGGGGCTTGCTGTGTGGTTATTTAGTACCTCGATTCTACTGAAATCAATTCGTCAGCTAACATTCCTCATATACTCTTTACATTGGGCTCAGATCACAGGGAAATAGTTTACTTTCATAGCAATTAGTGGCCTCGTGGAGTACTTACGCTACATTATTGATGCTTCATGGTTTGCCTCTATTTGTACTGTATTTCACCTAACTTAGTTTACTACAGCTTATTGTCTCCTTGCGTGAACACATGTGGGTTACCACTTGTTTTTCCATTTAACAGCACGCTTTAACTGAACTTTAAGCTATTTCTTCTACTCCTGTCCACTGTCTGGACTGTTTGAACATGTACCCTTTTTTTTAAGCAGGTAATTTGGGCTTTTACTACAGAACTTCAAGTACTTACATTACTAAAAATAAATCTATAAATATTCTTGTACCTTGAGAGAAGTGCTTATTTACGCATCCTCCTCCATTTCTCACCTTTACATATTTTATTTAGCTCCGGGCAATCACCTCGCAAGCACTTTTTTTCTTATTACTAACTTAAAATTAAATTGAAATTCTTGGTGCAACCTCAATTTCCTGCTTCAGCTTGTTGAAGAAATATCAGTTCAATGTCCATCACTATAAACAATTTTTTCATACATAGCATTTAATACTTAAAGTTTACATGTAATAGCCGCTACCATGTAGTCAGTGCGCTGTTCAACACAATACTTATCATTAACAGTTCACACAAGGAAATTTCCAGTACGCAAGAGGCAAGAAACCAAAACATATTCTATCTGCAGTTGAGGCTGTGTCTGTAAACTAACTCTTTGTTTCAATGGACCAATCGCTCCCGATATGGAGCAACCCTGAATCGGCAATGATAAAACTTTTGAAACAGAAGACACCTGTCTGAAGAGACATGATGACATCACATTGATGTTTGCTCCTGTATCAACAATGGCTGTGACAGGAATGTTAGTAATAGAAATCTTAATCGAAGCCTGGACCTGTTCATCATAAATGTCATTAATGTCTTGAGCTTCTAGGTCAGGTGCAAGGTCATCTCGTAAGTCGGTCTCATGGTCGTACCGTATCGCATTAACATACTCAGAATCAGAGTATTCGTTAGTACCCCCACTGGAACCGGCAGCGACCTCTAGGAGGCTGAAAGGCGCTGCCTCTAATTTTCCGCAGGATGTTTAACCTGTTTGTCATTCATGGCCTTAAGTGTTTGTTCCGTTTCATATTGGTGCTGGTTATGTGGTACAAATGCCGGTGTAAAGGGGTCAAATCCACTGGGTGCATTCACTTGTGAATAGAATACTTGAGAAGGCTGATGTCGCCCGATCTTTTGGTTGCCGGCAAAACCATTTCCTTGTGAAGGAAAGTTCGCATTTGGTGCCATTTGAAAATTGTTCCGCGGTCCTCTATCCTGTGAATAGTTGTTCTTATGTTGTGCTGGGTGGCCTCCGCCTTGCCCATGCCACTTGCTATATTTCGACCTATAACTTTGATTGTACACTGGCCCATTTGAAAAATTACCACTAGTTTGTGGAGAATTTCCATACTGCTCAGGCGCAGAATTAAAGGGTGGGTTTCCGTACTGATGTTGTTCCTGGTGGTTGTAAATTGGGTGGTGTCTCTGCTGATTACTGTAATTGGTTTTCTGCTTCCGTTTAAAGTTATTGGCGTTTGCGTTTTGATAACCGCTGGCAGGTTGGTAACAGCGGTCGCAGTAGCTCGCTCTCTCCTTGGGCGTATTGTTGTCCGCGTGCGATGCATTCTGCTGGCTGCCAGGGAAGAATTTGCCGCTGCCAACCTTGGAGCGCACATCCTCGCTAATTAAATCTAAGGAATCCAGCACAGAAAGGAATACATCCGTGTCTTCTTCGGACACATTTACTAATTTCTCTCTAATAGACACAGGGAGTTTGCTTTTGAGAATCATAATTACGTCCTTGGAAGAAATCGGAGAATCCCAGAATTTAATTTTTGCTAGATACTTCTCAAAGTATCGCCGGAGACTTCCATGCTTCTCATTGAAAATTTCCGCACCATACACCTCCTTCCTTAATCTTTGCTGTACCCCATTACTCCAAAATTTTGCCAAGAACATTTTCTCAAACTCTTCATAATTCCTACACGTGTCTACCATTTCCGTTCCCCATAATGCTGCATCACCAGAAATAAAGCCAGTGACGAACTGAATACGCTGTCTGTCTGTCCAGCTCCTGGGAAATATGCCGGAAAAATTCTTTAGGAACACGATGGGGTGTATTTCTCGCTTCTGCGGATGAAAAACAGGAAAAGTGCGATGCTTAATCACACTTTCCTCTTGCATTAAACTCACAATTGTGGGCGGATCATTTAGTTTCCCTACTCGGGACTCAACAGGACTGTTGTTTTGCATGTAATCAGGCGGTGAACGATAAGGAGTTGACTGACATTCGTCACCGTCTAAAGAGTTGTTCCCTATAGTTTGCGTATGTGTGTGCGGATTTTCTACCCAGTTTCTCAGCAGTCTGACTTCGTCCACTACTTGCTGCTTCCACTCGGGAAGATCCCGTGTAAGTGTCCTCCGAATCTGTCCCAATTCAGAAACCACTGTGTCACCTGACTTACCAGGAGCAGCTAAGATTTCATAAGTTACATCCTTGACAGTCTCCCTAAGCTCCTCCCTGACCTTCTTTTCGATAAAAATATCTTTACCCTTTATCCATTCACTGTAGTGTTCCGACAATGCCTCCGCGTGTGCTTTCACGGTGCTCTTAACCTGTTCTTCGATATTGATTGAGTCTATCTGCCTCGACAGATCCTCTACTACACCTTCAATGTCAGATACTGCATTTCTAACTGAGTTTATTTCTTTGGTAGCTGCCTGAATTTTTGTGTTTAATGTTCCAGATACTTCAGCTATTTCACTTTTCACCTGTTTCTGCATTTTCTGAATTTGATCACTGATCTTAGTTTGCACCTCACCCAAATGGGTATTTAATTCAGCCGTAATTTCTTTATGCAGATCTGTTTTGATTGTGCCTAGCTCTGTTTTTAATGATTCGCTTACAGCATCTAGTCGGGCGTTAACAGTCTCATTTTGTGTTTTTATAGTCTCATTTTGTGTTTTTATATTCTCATTTACTGCGTCAAACTGTTGTTTCAGCATTTCCATTAACGCACCGAGGTCATTTGTAGCTGCAGCGGGACGAGTTTGGACTTTAGGGTCACTTTCCCCTGTTACAGACATGGTTAGTTCAGTTTCCACACGGGAACCTACCGTTCGCGATCGTAAAGGGTATGGAATACTATTAACGTCTTCACTCCCGTCTCCTGTTGTCACCTGTCTCTGTTTACTATCTGCCATTTTCGTCAGTAAATCAGGTGCTACGCAAGGCTTTCGTCGTTTGTCAGTGACGTGGTGAGTCCGCTAAGAGCACCGCCCTCGCGTGAGCAACAAATGAAATTCTATCTGGCAAGAAGACAAGATGGAACCTAACCGTTTCAGACAAATGAATGAAGATGCTCTTCACTGCAAATTGCGCACACTATCCACCATGTTGAAAATGCAATACAGGTATACTAACAATGGGGAGAAATAATTTCTATTATCAGACTACGAAGAATTTTACTTTGAAAGATAAAATAAAGCAGATTTTCTATAGCGGGAAGGAGATAGAAAGGATGTGGATCGACTTGGAAAAGCAACGTTGCTACTGAAGCACTACACTGCGTATGTAAAATTCTGACTTACTTTTTGATGGCTTGAATACCGCTATGTTGTCTCAGCAAATTCACGTCTCTTTTCTTTTCTTTTCTCTCGGTAATTAGACTGCATTATTGACCGTTATTCTCACAGAGAGACGATGTGTACATGAAACGACAGAACATTTATTAACACAAGCACATAGAAAATTTTCCAAGAATTTGAACTAATTTTTGGTCACGTCCCTGTTCGGGCGCCAAGTGTGATGTTACAAAATAGAAGTGATGTTGCTATTCAATTGAAAGTTGGAAATTGAGATTTAACTAACTGTTTTATCAATCACAATTGGCGTAAGAATCATGGATTGACCATTGTCATAAAATATTGCATTATGAGATGTGAATAGTTTTTACTTGCGGTTTCGCGTGGCTTGAGGCAGTCACAACTAGCGTGCTATTGATTAAGAAGTTGCGTTATCGTCTTTCTAATTACTTCATGATCGTAGATACGATCATACCCGGTTGTGAAGTTATTGTTATGACAAAAAAATTTCCTAAGGGACCAGAAAGTTCTTAAAGGAGCAAAAACAACTGTAACATCACACAAAAGAGAAATTCAATATTAAAGCTGATGCAAGAAGACGATAAAACAGTTTTCTTTTTATCAATGTAACACGCACATTGGACTGCTGATCTTGGAGTCTGTAATATTAGCAAAATGCATAATTAAAATGAAAATAATACTGAGGAGATGATAGGAATGAGCACTGCTAAATGATTCAGTATTTCCAGAACAAATATTTATTATAAACTAAAACATATATCGTACCTTAAGCTTAATACAACAATGACGGTAGATTTTTATGTCCGTATCATGTCCATTTAGCGCTCTTTTATATAGCCATTGTCTTCTTTGAGTCGCTCGTGCGTCGTCACGGTAAGTTATAACAGTTCTTTACACTTCACTCAACTCAGACATACACGTTTTTATACATTTAGTAAAAAATTAGATCAGACTGCCACAGATCTGCGTCCGTCTTACTCGAGAAAAACAGTAAAAGTCTTTTTAGCGCTCAAGGCTTCATTCGTTCTCCAGCGAACAAAATAGTGAAGGATCGCATATCCATCCGTACTTTTCTGTTTATATTGCCGCCCAAAGACGACGAATTACATTATCTAGAAAATTCCACCGTCGCCATGCGACGCCTTATTATATATTAATCATTCTTTATAAACAAGTATTTGCCTTCTGGCTGAATTTGCTGTTTTAATTAAGCCAAAAATAGCGAATATCACAAGGTCGGAAGGACAGGCTCCTTCGAGTCTGTTACAAGCTACGCCGGCCGATTGAATGGGAGTCGCCGAGTTGCTTCGGTGGGTTGCGTGCGGCTTAATTGAATATGCCAGTGTACTACAAATCCTTTGGAATTGTTTTAGTTGTTTGTCACTTACCTCGGTGTCGTGACTAACTATCTTGACGGCTGTTGAGGAAGTGTGGCTACCCCCAACCAACCGACATGAAGCGTCGTTAAAGTCGTAGCTAGAAGTGCAACGAGTAGTGAGTTAAGTCCGGCTCTGGCGTTTCAAGACACGCCGAGAGACATCCTCTATTCTACCTTGTAGTTCATTTGGTAGTTTGGAGTGTAAATGTGCGCCGAGATAATTCTTGTCATCTTAACTTTAGGGCATGATTTTTAGCGAACTTATTAATCACAGTTTAAGGGCTGGCACCGGCCAAGTATCTCACGGAGGCTAATTTGTTTCTATTCAGTTGTATTGATCACCTGTTCTTTAGTTAAGATTGTGTAGTTTATGACTCAGAATATTGTCTGCCGTTGATGTGTGTTGTGTTACACATAATTGGCAGCGGTCGACGCGAGCATACTGGGAGCAGAGCACCACGGGGGCAGAGAAATATTTAAGGTCCTTCCCTCTCCTTTACATCTAGGGTTATGTTGCCACTGTAGCGGGATTCCATCTTTCCGGTCAAGAATTATAGCATCTGAAGTTCAATTGCAGTGCAAAGTTGAGTACATTTCTATGTCATTTCCTGTCCCGTGGATCTCTCGTATTGATTACAATCCTTGGTCTGCTCGCGTCTACCGCTAATTCACACGCAATATTGAAACAACCCCATTTTAGGGGTATTGTCGTATGGTCATGTTCTAGTTGTAATCATTCTAAGAATATTGTTGATTAAGCAACTGAGTAAGTAAATTTGAAGATTGGTTTGATCCAAAATTAAAGCACCTCCTTAATTGTTTTAGTCATTTGCATATAGTTTTGTTTAGGAAAGTTGGCTAGCCAAACCTTAAAAGATCTGTGTTCTTACCATTAATCTGTTCTTCAGCTGATGGGAAGTAATGAGAGTTCTGATGGTAATTGTATGGACATTTTTACTATTTAAGTAATGCTTTACCTGAGTATATTTACCTAGTCATATTCAAATTTCAAGTTTTATGGGTCTTGTTCCGGTTAAAGAAATGTATTTGTTATTTGTCCAAGTGATCTGGCCTTGTAAGACAGTCTCCTATATTATTGTGATGTTATAATGCTTTTGATTGTAATAAAATATGTGCAACTACAACTGATTACTATTGTGATTTTGCTGTTTCACTACCATTAAACATTTCACTGATGAAAGCTGCTTATTCTTGGAAATAAGATACTACTGTTAATAAGACAGTAGGGAATACCGCCCGTATCTGAGCCAAAGCATCGTTTTAGAATGGGAATAGTTACCCCAAAATGTAATACCGTACGACATAAGCAAAAAAATGAGCAAGTAGACTAATTATCGTGTCGAACGATCACTCACTTCAGACACCGTTCGAATAGTAAAAATGGCAGAATTAAGTCTGTCAACAAGATCCTGGACGGGTGCTTTCCACGACAGCTTACTATCTATCTGAACACCTAGAAGTTTGAACTGCTCAGCTTCACTAATCATATGCCCATTCTGTGAAGTTAAAACGTCAGTTTTGTTGAATTGTATGTTAGAAACTGTAAAAACTGAGTGTTACTGTGTTTTAGCGTTAGTTTATTTTCTGCAATAGATCATGAACTGCAGTATTTGAAACCGAGCCAATGTTGCACACAACATCTTTTACTACCAAGCTAGTGTCATCAGCAAACAGAAATATTTTAGCGTTACCCGTAATACTAGAGGGCATATCATTTATATAAATAAGGAGCAGGAGTGACCCCAACACTGCCCCCTGGGACACCCGCCACTTTACAGTACCCCACTCAGACCCCACATCACAGCCGTTCTCTATATTGTGAATAAGACGTTTTGCTGTCTGTTGCTAAAGAAAGAGGTGAACCAATTGTGAGCTACTCCCCGTATTCCGTAATGGTCCAACTTCTGGAGCAATATTTTGTGATCCACACAACCAAATGCTTTAGTCAAATAAAAAAAATGCCAAGCGTTCGAAACCTTTTGTTTAACCCATCCAGTACCTCACAGAGAAAAGAGAATATAGCATTTTCAGTTGTTAAGCGGCTTCCCGAACTGTACATTTGACAGCAAATCGTGTGATGTAAAATGATCGATTATCCTTACATACACAGCCTTTTCAAATACTTTTGCAAACACTAATGGCTTAAAAATAGATCTAAAATTATTTACATTATCCTTTTCTCCCTTTTTATAAAGCGACCTTACTAACGAGTACTTTAATCGTTCAGGAAACTGACCATTCCTAAAGGAAAAATTACAAATGTGGATAAATACAGGGCTAATATGTGTGGCACACTACTTTAATATTCTGCTAGACGCTCCATCATAATCATGAGTGTCCTTAGTCTTCAGTGATTTAATTATTGACTCAATCTTCCTCTTATCTGTATCACAGAGGAGTATTTCAGACATCAATCTTGAAAAGGCATTTGCCAAGAAAGTTTATGATTCCCTGTAGAAACTAAATTTTTATTTAATTTACCAGCAATGCTCAGAAAATGATTGTTAAAAACTGTACATATATCTGATTTATCAGTAACAGAAATATTTTAACTGCAAACTGACTTTATATCGTCGACCTTGTGCTGCTGACCAGACATTTCCTTCACAACTGCCCATATGGTTCTAATTTTATATTGTGAATTAGCTTTTCTATTTGTGTACAACATACTCTTTTCCTTCCTAATAATATTTTTAAGCGCCTTACAATAGTGTTTGCAATGGGCTACTCTAGCCTGATTGTGACTACTTCAAACATTTTGATAAAATTCTCACTTTGTTCTACTTGATGTCCTTATCCCACTAGTCAGCCACCCAGGCTGCCTATTAACGCTAGTACCCCATTTAGAAAGTTTTCAAAGAGCATGAGATATGTGTTAAGCACAGCATTATATTTATCATCTATGTCATTGGCACTATAAACATCCTGCCACTCTTGTTCCGTGGCAAGGTTCAAAAAACTCTCTATTGCTGTTGGATTAACTTTTTTACATAGTTTGTAATTAAATGTGACATTTGTTTGAGTACTAAAGCCTTCTAGTGTTAAAATTTGTGCATCATGGTCTTAAAGGCCATTTACCCTTTTACTAATTGTCTGTGGCTGTGCTACGGTTCCCCTGCACCCTAGTTGAAAAAAAAAAAAAAAAAAACAGTCTGCATCAGATCATATGAATTTATCAGATCTACCAATATCCTTTTTCTTGCACCATCATATACAAAATTTATATTGGTCACCACACGTAACTAATTTCCGGTACTTCCTTCAGAGTAAATCAAGAACCCTCTCTAGCTTGAGCAAAAATGCTCTGAAGTCAGAGTTAGGGGACCTATAAACAACATCAATTAGAATTTTAGTTTCACTAAATTCAACTGCCCCTGCACAACATCAGTGCAGTGCCATGATACGTCTATGGACTCAAATAGAATACTGTTTTTTACACAGATAGCCACTCCCCCACCCCACAAGGAACTCCTTGAAAAACAGGCAGCTAATCTGTATCCTGGTAAAGGAAGCCTCTCAATTGTCAAATTATTTAAGTGGTGCTCTGATATACCAATAATTTCAGAGTCAACATCTATAAGCAGTTCGCTTGATGAAATATGCTAATTCCTTCTCTACTTGGAAACATTACATCCTCAGGAGGTGAGCCCTTAGTTAGAGCGACTTCCTTTAAGCAAGCATACCTATCATTAAATTATAACAATTGACATCTGTCAGCAAATCACTGATCTTCCACACTTTTTCTATTGATTCATATCTGCTGCTGTATACAGTATCATGAATTTTTTATGGACGTTCAGAAAAAAATTTACTTCAATTTTATGCCTTGTCTCTGCTATAATTTACTTTTGTGGCTCTTCTTCATTTCCATCTCATCACGATGTTTTTCATTGTGTTTATCATCATTTTCTTCTTCTTTTTATCCTCTTCCTCCAATATCCCTGCCTTGTGCTTTCACAAATACATTGTTTTTTGGCTACATCCTCTTCATCTTGTTTGTATTCTTTTAGAACGGTTAGCTGTTGTGAAATGGGTCAAAATACATTTTCTGGTACGGAGACAGCTTCAGCTTGTCTTTATTGCAGCAGCGCCAGTTTCATGTGGATATTTCATGTAAATTTCAAGATCCGAATTTTGAGAATAATCTTTCGTCCAACGGAATTGAGAAGTATGTTAATAACTGCAATGCTCACTTAGCGTCTAAAATGATCATAAGCAATATATATCTTATTGGCATAGTGTACTGAACATGCCGCTAACACTGAACCAGCTTTATTATAAAGCCTTTGTATAATAAGGTTTCTGTACATTTTGTGCTAAGAGTTAAACTGTAAGGTTACGTTTATTTATTTTTATACATTTATTTGTTGTTGCGATGAAATTTGCAAGAAAATACGTGGAAGCAGAATAAAGTTACTTTCCATATATTACGTTTTTTCTTTACATGTGGCAAGGGCCTTATCGACCATACGCCTGCTCTATGAACCTCTTACACTTCTGCCTGTCCAATGCGCTGTTTGTCCAGTTGCTGTTGCTGTTCATCCTAGTTGTGTCCTCCCGAATGTTATCCCGCCATCTGATTCTGGGTCTCCCTCTTCCTCTATTGTTCTGCTGAATGCCATTCTGGGTAGTCTATCTCTGTCATTCTTGCTATATGGCATGCCCAATTCAGCCTTCTCCTCTTGAGCACTTCGACGATGTTACGGTGTTTGTACAGCCCCCTTAATTCATAATTTCTTCTTATTCTCCGTTCCATGTTATTTTCGTCGTATACAGGTCCAAAAATTTTCCTTTGTACTTTTATTTCGAACATTAACAGTTTTCCTTCATCTTTCTTTCTAAATATTAATGTTTCACATCCACATAACATCACAGGTATAATGGTAGATTGATATAAGCGGATTTTGGAGTTACTGCTAAGTGATATTTTCTTAGAATTTTGATGAAACTAAAAAGTGTCTTGTTTGCTGTTGATAAATGGGCATCTATTTCTATATCAGCTCTGTTGTTATTACTAAAAAGACTTCCTAGGTACTTGAAGTGGTCAACAGTCTTGAAACTGAATCCATCTACAGTCATACCTGCGTATGTTCTAGTTTTCTTACTTTGGGCAGGTATTCTGTCTTTTCTTCATTAACATGTAATCCTGTTTTCTTAGCAATTTTGTAGTAATTTTGCATCATTCTGATTAATTCTCTTTTGGGACTACTTATTAGTGCTATACCATCTGCCTAGACAAGTCTTGTAATATTTACATCCTGTAGCTGGATCCCTTGTGGACTGGTTTTAGAAAATTCTCTAGCAATGTTCTGTAGGACAAGGTTAAATAAAATAGGTGAAATGGCATCCCCTTGTCTCAGTCCAGTGTACACCTTAAAATCTTCAGTTTCTCCTACCGGTGTCTTTATGCGGCACCAAGTCTCATCTATACACATTTTAACTAATCTGATCAATTTGATGGAATTTTAAATTCCTTCATTATATTTAGCAGTGTCTGTCGGTGTATGCTATCATAGGTCTTTTTAAAATCTACGAATAATATGTGGACATCTACACTGAATTCCCACGCCTTCTCAGTTACTTGTCTTAGAGTGAATAAGTGATCTAATGTGGATCTGTTTCTGTGGAAACCGCATTGGTAGTCCCAAATCAGTTCTTCTGTTATTGGTATCTGCCTGTTTAATAGGCAGCTCGATAAGATTTTGTAGGTGACATCCAGTAAGGCAATTCCTCTGTAGTTATCACAAACTAGTGGATCATTCTTCTTAAATATGGGGCACACAATTGCAGTTTTCCAATCTGGAGGAATGGTTTCTGTCTCCCAAATTGTTTCTATTAACGCCTGTATTTCTAATTGCAGCTGTGGGCCTCCATTCTTTAATAACTCAGCGTATATCTTGTCCTCGCCACAAGCCTTGTTATTCTTTAATTTCTTTATTGCTTGCTGTATTTCATTTACTGATGGGGTAGTAACTGTATCATCTGTATCAATTGTATCAAGTTCATCCAGTTTAAAGTAAGGGTGTGGGCCATTGCAGTTGAGAAGTTGTGAAAAGTATGTCTTCCATCTGTTTTGTATGTCACTTTTGTTGGTTCCCATACTGATCCTTTATAAAGTGTTCCTTCTTATTGAATTTACCAAAGGATTTTTTTATATTTTGATACATCTGCCTTGTCCTGTGATGTTAGAAATCGTCTTCTGCTTCTCTGATCATATTGTTATAGTATTCCCTTTTCTCTTGTCTTAGGGTTCTTTGCGTTTCTTGGCGGAGTTTATAGTATCTTTCCCTCAATGTCATATTGTCCCTTTCTTTAATCCATGCATTCCTCACAATTCTTCTTTTCAGCACTTTTTCTTGACACTTTGTGTTAAACCATTTTAATAGGTCGTTTTCTTTCAACTATGATTTTGGAAGCTGCTTCTTGAATACAGCCCTTCAGGTGTCTCCATCTGATTTCGCCATCCTGTGGTTCTGCATTGGTCAGTCTCGGTTTTGTTCGATTGCTTTTAATTCCTTTTGTAAAATTTTCTTTTGTATCTACTTTTCCCAGGTTTCCTGTGTTATACCTTGTAATTTCTTCTCTATTTCTATTTACTTTCCTTTTGAGTTTCAGTTTCATTTTTGATATTATTAAGATGTGGTCTGTGTCACAATCCGCTCCCCTAAACGTTCTGACATATTTAATACTGTTTTGGAATTGTTTCTGGATAGCTACATCATCTATTTGATTGACTACCTTTCCATCTGGTGATATCCATGTTTCTAAATGAATGCGTTTATGTTGAAATTTTGTGGGGCTTATCATGAGACCATTTGTCATTGCAAAGTTTATAAGTCGAACCCCAAACTCTGAACTTTCCTCGTGTAAGCTAAAATTGCCGATGGTTGGCTTGTAGATTTCTTGCTTTCCTACTTTGCCATTAAAATCTCCTAACACTATTTTCACATTGCGCGTGCTTAATAAGTTGTACGTTTGTTCCAGTTGGCTGTAGAATTATTCTGTCGTGGATGCGTGTGCATTTATAAATGTGATGTCTAACCACTGCGTCTGAGTAGTTATGTATTATATACGGTTATTAACATGTTTGAACTCTCTAGGAGGGTTGCCTTCGCCGCGGCTGAGCGAGCCTCTCCTGCCCATGCTAGTGTTGATCCAACCTGGGTATTTTACCTCCTTGGTACCCTCTATATCTAGAGAGCATTCCCCTATCCGCCACCTGGGGAGGCGCCCGATGGGGGACTAGCAAACCCCACACGGGACTTTCCATTTATAAGTACCAGAAACATCTGAGTGTAGATATAAAACTCGTAAAAGGAGTTTTATGTATTCACAAATATCGAGACAAGAAGTTAATACCGTAGAGCTAATATATGTGGCCACGTGGACGTATATTTGCAAGATGAGTGCTGTCTATGTAACTTGAGAGTCAATGCATTGAACGTATATACATTTTGAGCAATTTTCAATCGCAACTAAAATTTATGCATGACAATGCGAATTATTTCCTTCGGATTATAAAGATCTCCAAACCACAGTACTTATTTAAAACTATTTACGATATGTGACTGTGCTACTATTAATTACGACGTGGTTGTAGAGAATATTTTGTTCCTGTGAACAAAGATTATAAAGGTTCTACCAGAAAGAAAAGAAAAGGAAGTATTTCATTCCCGAAAAAGATTTCAAACTGTAATGAATCACCATTTTTCTGCGCAACATAATTCCAAATTCAATTTTGAGGGCCCTTTGACTTTGTTATACTAGAAAACTATTTCGCAATGACGTGAAATCAGGCACTAAGACTCAGCAGTACGATAAAGGTGCAGTATGATATTGCAGTGTGTGTGTTGTTAAGAGATACGATCCAATATTCCTTCGGATATACCCGTTCAGGAGGAGGCAGGGTGGGGGGGGGGGGGGGAGGAATTTTAATTGTAAGTCGCTTTCTGGTATCGACGGAAGACTACGTTATTGCAGTGCGTGTGTTGTTCATAAGAACGATGCACTGTTCCTTCGGACATGCATGCCTGTCGGAAGGAACACCAAACCGTCGTTGTTAACAGAACAGGCACCGCATTGGCGTATTGGTCCGCCGATACCAGGAAGCTACTCTCATTTCAAATGCCCCCCCCCCTCCCTCCGTATGATAACTACATAGGGTATCCGAGTGCATGTTGTCACGCATGAACGATGACACGTTGAAGTGCAGGGGTAGCCAGAGCGAATAAGGCAACCGGTCGCGTAAAATGCGAAGTCAGGGCTAGAGGACCGATCCGGCACACATTTTCATTGTCGTTATTACATTATACAGCTGATTGTTGTCCGTATTCGCAACTGCGAATACTTTTCCTATACGAAGTGCAGACAACACCTAAAGAAATGGCGGTGACATTCTTTTCTTGTCCTGTAACATAAAATTAGGGACGTCAGAACTGTGATACTTGCCACAATCGAGTGCGATACCCTTACGTTTATTTGTTCAAAGTTCATCACATACATCGAAGACAAATTGGTAAGTTGTCTATGAAACTCTGTTTAACAACTTTCTTAATAGGATTTTTTATGCACCAGCTGAGTGTATCAAGCACTATAGGTTCTCCTACCGATTATTGTGCAATACTTCACATTTGTTTACGCTGTGGGTGAACTGAATTTTCTACTGTCTCCTGGAATTGCTGCCTTGCTATTCAAAATACACTGGTATGCAAAAGTTAAAAACGAATGTAACTTCCACATGACTTTAATTGCCAAACAACATCGTTTGATGAAACTTGGACAATACATGGAAATAACTGCTACACTACATCAATTTTAATAATCAACAGCCTCAGTTGCACCGTTTACCTAGAATTTACCTACGTTTCAGTCGGGATAACCCAACCTTCTTCAGAACATCAGTAACTACTGTTTCTACATCTGCATCTACATCCATACTCCGCAAACCACTTGACGGTGTATGGCGGAGGGTACCTTGAGTACCTCTATCGGTTCTCCCTTCTATTCCAGTCTCGTATTGTTCGTGGAAAGAAGGATTGTGGGTATGCCTCTGTGTGGGCTCTAATCTCTCTGATTTTATCCTCATGGTCTCTTCGCGAAATATACGTAGGAGGTAGCAATATACTGCTTGACTCCTCTGTGAAGGTATGTTCTGGAAACTTCAACAAAAGCCCGTACCGAGCTACTGAGCGTCTCTCCTGCAGAGTCTTCCACTGGAGTTTGTCTATCATCATTTGTCCATAGTTCCAGTACAGCACTCGAGGCTGCCCCATCGCGGTCGAGAAGTGGGGCCGAGGCAGTTTCACATAAGTTTTTACAGTCTTACGATAATTTATGGATTTGTAGTTTTAACTTGACTATGTCCACTATGGGCAAACAGTAGTTACTGTTATTCTGAAGAAGGTTGGGTTATCCCGACTGAAACCTTGGTACTTTCTAGGTAAACGGTGCAACTGAGGCTGTTAATTATTAAAATTAATATTTATACAGTTGCTGACAGGGATGCGAAATGTTGAAGATATTTATGCTACACTATAGTACAAAGACTACCTGAAAGAGATACGATTTGAGATGAACAGAAATGAGACTTTTATTCGAAGATAAGAATTACAATGAAGTCAGAGAG
Organism: Schistocerca americana; assembly: GCF_021461395.2. NCBI lineage: Eukaryota > Metazoa > Arthropoda > Insecta > Orthoptera > Acrididae > Schistocerca > Schistocerca americana. The sequence goes on from NC_060125.1 coordinate 43,693,838, forward strand.
AATCATAATGGTTCCCTGGAAATTACAAAAAGGGAGAGGGATAGGGTTGTTAGCAGGGCGTGTGATCTCCGCGGACGGCAGTGTACGGCCTGCAGCGCGCTCCCGTACTGGCCACGAGGCTGGCAGGAAGTCCTCGTCGTGCGGTCGACAACTGCTGCATTAAGCCTTCCAACACATCTCTCTCGTGCTCGATGGGATTTAAGTCGATGAAGGGCGAGTGTAGTCCATTCGCCGGATATCCTCTCGCTCCAAGAGCTCTTCCACCTGCGCTGTTGGTCATTGGTCGCACTCTGTCAGCCATCAAAATGAAGTCGGGATCGAGTACACCGCTGACGAGACGTGTGTGCGGAAGGAACACCGTGTCACGGCAACGCTGACCAGTCAGTGTACGGTGTTCGACGATGTGGGGACGAGTTCGGCCCTGCAACACTGTGGCTCCCCGCGCAACACCTGGGCCGCCAAAACGATCACGTTCGAAAATGTTCCCGTGTGCGTTGCTTACTCCTACCTCTCGCCGTATGAGGGTATGTGCAGCATTGTCGGCCGTGATAGTTTCGGCTGTACAAGTGTGCCACCTCGATGTAACGGTCAGAGGCATCAGTTGCGTACTACAGTGGCGCGTGTTGGTAGCCACATTTTGTAAACGGTAATTACATCTTACGTATACACACGGGGTATGATAATTAATAACGAAAAACTCACACGAATGTAAGTACACAGTATTAAAAGCAAAGCAAGTTTCCAGTAACTTCCCTTAGGTAGGCAGACGTCGGATACCCTGAACTAGCTGACAGACCCTGTTGCTCGTTGGAGTAAACCGCAGTTCGTCCTCGCTTGTCTGTATCAGAAAGCACACATACATTCTTGTCGAGTCAGCAAAATATGACATGCTTGGAGATAACTGTTGACTTGCTGACTAAGATAAAAGATATATAATAATGCGAGACAGTAACTTGTAGTAAATTATTCATGTTGAGCAATCTTAGCAGTCATTCATCACTTTCTTCACGCACACACACGCAACTCTCCAAACAAACAAACAAACAAACAAACAAATACGTGTGTGACATACACTGCTGAAAAGAAAAGAAAAAAGAATTAGTACACCATTGTACAGGGTTTTAATTCACTCAATATTTATTACAACAGTGCACATCAAATGCATGAAATGATTACAGTGGTTCGGTGGTAGCAGGTATCGACCCATGCTGAAACACCAATCTCACTACGTATGTAGCCTCCACGGGGAGCATCCAGTCGATCATAGAGGTGGCCAGTAGTGTGCTGGGGTGCGTCAGCCAAGCCTGCTCCTCCTGTTCGTATAGTTCTGTAAAATATGCTGACTGACGAGTCGCGAAAGTCACTTCTCGACCCGTTACATCCCACACGTGCTCGATTGAAGACAAGCACGGAGATCGTGCTGGCCGTGGAAGTTGCTGCACATGCTGCAGAGCACGTTGAGCTTGTGCGTCCATTATCCTATTGGCATAACACACCGTATTTCTGTTTCAAAAACGCCAAAAGCACGGTTCTAAAAACATTCTGCACGCACCGAGCGCTGGTTAGCGCCCCCTCCAGAAACAGCAGAGATACCGCAAACCGTAAGAGCTGCGCTGAGGCTAGCGTGTCTCGAATGACAGCACTCAGCAGCCCTGCCTCTCCTGCGCAAAGGGCCATCAGGTGCTTGCAGGCAGGGTCCGCTTTCGTCGCGGCGCGGCATTCCATCTTCCGAGCGATCTTCTGACGACCTCAGTCGAGCCGTGTACGTCGATGCGGTGGTGTGAGTGTAAGATGGGCTAGAGGTGATCGTGCCTGTACTCACACTGCTAATAACCGCTCCGTAACAGTTCGTCTCGACACGTCTGCCCTCACAAGGCCTCATATCTGTGCTGTGGTAGCTGTACGACCTGATCCCCGTGGGCGCCCAGAACCTCATTTGCAGGTGTGAGAATGTTCACGTGACCACTTATGCCAGCATCGTTGCATAGCCGACACAGCACGTCCAACTTGTGCGGTACTTTTCCGAAAGGAAAACTTGTTTCTTTGGCTGTACGTAGCAAGAGGGCGTCTTCGTAGCATGTTAGCCTACTTGAATCACGCATTCTGGCTGTGAGGATTCCCCTTTTAAGGCTAGGCACAGATAGCGCTCTGATAGCTACACCACTACGCTGTCTGTTGGCTAACGACCAAGTTATTGGACCAAAATCGGTGTCGTCTTTCAAGATGCACATTCTTTTATCCGCCAGTGTATATTAGTATCAAAAATCTTACAAATTTAACCTCCTGATTACTAATTGTCGCTCAGAGTTGCTTTTCTTTCATTTAGTGTTACAGAATCTGAAACAGCTGGGGGCACAAAACGTGTGCAGCGGTAGTCGTCTCCAAAAAATACTGACGGAATTCGGATCAGCGGTTACCGTCCTTGTCTGTCTGGAGTGTAAAAAGACTAGCTTGAGTCTCTGAACAAGTCGCTGGAGGAAGAACAACAGCCGGCCGGTGTGGCCGTGCGGTTTTAAGCGCTTCAGTTTGGAACCGCGTGACCGCTACGGTCGCAGGTTCGAATCCTGCCTCGGGCATGGATGTGTGTGATGTCCTTAGGTTAGTTAGGTTTATGTAGTTCTAAGTTCTAGGCGACTGATGACCTCAGTAGTTAAGTCCCATAGTGCTCAGAGCCATTTGAACCATTTTTTTGAAGTACAACATGGACATTGACGATGTGTGGCAGTTACTACTAAAATGCATACTATGTCAGAATCATCTGCTATATCTTTCACAGTACCACATCCCATACCACACTCAACGGTCTGCAGTTGTCCAGTATAAGTTGCAATTTTATGTTAGTAATTTTCAACAATGCATGCCACGCCAAGAAAGGCGAGATAACGTAATGGGTTCAATATAATCCATATGTTTTGAGACAGAAAGTGCAGAAATTTTCAAATACATTGGCCAAAAACAAAATGTCGGTTTTCAGATATGTGTAGTAGTCTCCTATTGTCTTGAATACAAAGGAACATCATCACTCTTTGCATGCTCTTTTTTAACCCAATTATTCGATTGTTGTTTCACCGGGCAGCAAACTTTGACCATCTCAACTGACAGCAACTGTTCTTCCAATAAAACGGATTAGCTGTTTACTTGTTCACATGCTCGTAAGGAAATACGTCTCTCTTACTGAACAAATTAAACCGTAGAGGGGATTATTTCCTTGTTATTTTCAACTTGTAAGCCTTGAATACGAGACCCATTTTTCTAGAGAGCATGCCAGAAAGTTGAAGGAACATGGAAACCAAAGTTTTATGTCGCTGCGAAGCCAAATGCGATAGATTTAGTGACTGTTTTCTATTTTTCAGTCCCGGAAACATGGCCTGAATTTATTATGGTGACTTCTTCGATTCATCCACAAAGACTCATAATTATAAAATGCGCATCGTAAATGATTAGATTGTGAAATATGGCAGGCACTATAAAATTTGGTGTGCAATTTAAATTATATTTATCATTTACAGGCGCTCGAAATCTGTGTGTGAAGTGGCAATGATATGTGTGTTTTACATCGGTCTACTTGAAGTGTTCCAAGCAGATGTGACAAACTTTCGAACCATTCCATGCAGTCTGAGCCTCACTATAGTTGAAACTCTGAATGTTCGTCAGTGAATAAGAATGCAATACGGTTTGTGCATATAAATTTCAGTACTAATGGGTAGTTGCAGCAAACATACAGTTTCTGCATAAATGACAAATGGAGACTTTAATATTTTGCTGTACGAACAGAATTTTATATTCTGTGCTCTAAGAGATATAAGAATCCACTTGTAACTAAAAAACGAGTTGGATTAATGAAAACATGTTCAATGGTGAACCTTTACTGAATTTGTAAGACTGCGAGCTAAAATGAGTGTACTAGAGACCAACTGAGAATGTGAAATGTACGTTGCAAAGGATATGAAACACTCTTCTGTTAATAGGCTAATCATCGATGATCACTAGCAGTGGTGTTGAAACAACTGTACGGCATATAATTCAAACCCAACGCCATGTAGTTTCCGCTGTTAAACAGCGCAAGCTATGCGTATTAGCACAAGATGATAGTACAATGACAGGGCAGAAGCTGGGACACTTTTATCTAATTTATGATCTTGACCCTTGACCTTTGATAAGATTACAACTTAATTAATTGGTCTCTAATTGGGCTCTTACGTAACTGGGCTCTGTCTCTTTCTGGACCCTCTCTGTCGCCCCCTCTCCCATGGCCTAGTGTTTCCTTTGGGGGGGGGGGGGGGGTCCAATAGTGCGACTCTGCGTGGACTAGCAGTTCATAGTATTGACTGGGTTGGCAGCACCAGCGCCTGTCGTCCGCCAGCAGCAGCAGCAGTAACCAGCCAGTGAGTATTTGCCAAATACTGATACTGTCAAAATATATTTTAACTATTGTTTTTTTCAGCACCTGTGCGTTGAATTGTGCTGAATTGACGACAGTCTTGCGTTCAACAAAGACGAATTCGACCAGGCTGTTTGTTGCAAACACCAAGCAGAGAAATGTGATCTCCACAGGCGGGCCCATCCCTCACGGGCAGCCGCAGGCTGGACCATCCCCCACCACAACTGCCACCCCTCTCTCCCCAGCTGGAACCATCGAACTGGCGACTGCACCCACCCGCCCCCCAGCTGAGACTGTCGAACTGCCGTACGCTACCTTGACCATCAAATTGGTGGCCAATCTATGCTGCTGCAGCACCAACACAGAAATAAATGGCGTAGGGTGCGATCCTCACTGTGCTCGCTATGCAGCAAGAGTAGCAGTTCACTGCCAGTCCCTCCTTTTAATAGCGACTATCAGGTTAGTCATACACCTTCTTTAGCTTGCTCGATGCTTACCGGCATTTTTAGGAACAGGATCTCGTATGCCCACAGAGATAACGCTACTGTGGGCCACACGGACCCTATCAGTTTTCTCAACACGTGTTTGCCCACCATTAAATTTAATGCGGTCTTGTGCTGCGAACTCACTTACCTCCCCCCCTAACCCCCCCCACCCCTCACCCGGAAAACAGATGGCACCAATGGTGTTGGAATGATTCAATGACAGAGTGGTCCAGCACTTTTATCTCGAGAGTGATACTGGGCCATTTTCCGAAATGCAGGAGAGACCGTTCTGTAATGCGCTCAGGTGCGTGCTACAACTTGACGTGTACTCATATAACTACGATCTTCCGAAAGTTATAGCTGCTTGTGTCAGTGTCCAAAATACTGGTGAGGGAGACGTATCTTGCGTTCCACGGTCGCTTCTGCTGTGTGATTGAAATTACCAGGAGCAAGCAGTGTTATATCAAATAAAAAATGAATAATGTCGGCAGGCATTATAACTTCAACATATCATTCTCCCTTCAAAATCCAGGACCTACCAAAATTTGACAGGCAGAATCCTAATTGTTTTGTACGTGTTTATAGCCTCAATGAAGTCAATCCAGGAAAAAATTGGGCACCTGTGCAAAGGAAGGATAAAGATGTAAACCATAAAGTAATTCGACCTCTCTGTTTTTCAAAAGTTGTCGATCAGCGTCCCAAAAATGTGGATTTGCTGTTAATCTCCGAAGGGAAACATAGAAAAAGCACAGGGACCACTGCATGTGGAAATTACAAGTGAGACAGACAAGTTCTTAAATTTAAAGAACTCCTATCACCAGGAGAAATGCCCCTTTGCAGTTTACGCTGACTTCGAGTGTCTTCTTGCTCCTGTAGTACATTGTGAAGGTGACTCATCAGCTTCTCCTACAATCTTCACAGAGTGACACGTACTGTATGCGGCAGTGTTTCAAACTGTGTGCACGTACGATTCAAATACTCATTTCAGAACATACGCAGGGGATAATTCTGCGAGATGGTTGCTCTTTGAGCTTGAAAAACTCACATAGGATGTCGATAGCTACTACGGCGGTAACATGCCAATGGCTGACTCGCAGGAGAACGACGGATTGTACAAGAGAACCGTTGACAATCATACCTAAATATAGATGCGATAGCTGTGAATACCCCTTGTAGAGACCACTGCCATCTAATGGGGAACTTTCGCTGTGCAGCTCACAATGTATATAACTTGAAGTGTGAGTCACCAAGACACACACCTGTTTTCTTTCATATTTTGAGCGGGTATGATGCTCTTTTTCTTGTTGGGCTCTTGAGTGATTTTGGCTTGAAAGGTGATCAAATAAGCGTCGTGCATGACACTGTTGAATGGTACATTACATTCTCCGAGTAGATCACTCCTAAAATTGCGCTCCGCTTGCTGAATTCTCTTTGTTTCATTCCAGTATCTCTTCAGAAAGTCACTGAAACAAAGCGCCGAGAGGTAACGCATATCACAACAGTATTATTTCCCAGTGATGCGAAGTTTTAGCTCGTGAAAAAGAAGGATTTCTTTACGAATACCTAGATTCGAGGGAGAGATGCAGTGAAACCACAAAGTATTTAGTAGACTCACAGGCACTACTGTGGCAGATGCAGAATTTGAGCATGCAGTGAATATTTGGCAGGAGTTCAGGATCCCTAAGTTGTGGGAGTGTGGAAGGTTATACAGTGTGGTTCCGATGACCCTACTCAGGTGTCTTATGTAGCCTGCAACACCTTCAAGAACAAAACGCGAGGCAAACTATTAGTCCTACAGAAAAAAATGAACATGAGCTTTTCGTAGGAAATTTAATTAGTTAAATTTTTTACTGGGATACTTTTTCGCTGGAGACTCTAGGTTCGAGTTATTCAACAAAAACGTGCTTGAAAGGCACTTTCGCTTTTTTTTCTTGAATAACTTGAAAACTATGGCCTTTAGCAAAAACGTATCTCAGTACAAAATTTAATTACATTAAATTTCCTACAACAATGTCCAGTTCATTTTTTTCTGTAGCACTAACAGTTTGAACAGTTTGCACATAGCAGGTGAGAGAACATGACAATGTTTTGTATAGGATTTGGAGGTGTTGTGGGTTGCATAAAACCCATGGGTAAGTGCGGCTGACTCACCCCGTATGCTAACACCAGTGTACTACTCCTCATGGACGTTTCATGAAGTTCCGTAATGTAAGCTTGGACACGTACTGTCTGGCTCCTGCTTCTTATTACATCATGCCTGGACTTTTGTGGAACACAGTGTTATGATATAGGCATGTCAGCATCGAGCTTACCGCTGATGTTGACATGCTATTGACCTTCAAACGCAAGATTCACGGAGGACTTTGCCAGTGCATGAACGGATATGTTAAGGTGAATTACCCATGAATTAATAAGGAGGGGTACAAGGCTTCTGATGATGAATCGATTTATATCCTTTACTTTGAATAACTTATACATATATGTCACGCAACAATCCATGTCTACAGGAGGATTCCAATGGTTATCTGATGATGATGATGACCTCATCAGATTACAGAAAGAGATTAGAGATGTGTATGCTAACTCTGACCCAGGATACGTCATGGAGGCAGGCCTTAAATATCTGAGTGACTTGCATGATGCGCAAAGAGATTTGCCATTATGTCCGAAGCACTTATCCCTGTGTAATAATTCAATTCTCAAGCTAATGACCACCCTGGCTAACAAGCAGAGATATACTCTGAGGTGAGGAAAGAAATAGGACACCTTCTAATATCGTGTTGGACCTCATTTTTCCCAGCGCAGCGCAGCGCAGCAACTCGACCTGGCACGGACTCACCGAGTCGTCGGAGGCCCACTGCAGAAGTACTGAGCCGCGCTGCCTCTACAGCCGTCTGTAGCTGTGAAAGTGTCGCTGGTGCAGGACTTTGTGCATAAACTGACCTCTCAATTATTTCCCATAGATGTTCGATGGGATTCAAGACAGATGATCTGGATAGCCAAATCACTCACTTGAGTTGTGAGAATGTTCTTCAAACCATTTTCAAACAGTTGTGGTCTAGTGACATGGCGCATCGTTGTTTTGAAGCATAAACTCCGTGAATGGCTGCAAATGGTCTCCAAGCAGCCGAACATAACTATTGCCAGTCAGTGGTGAGTTCAGTTGGCCCAGAGGATCCAGCACATTCCACGTAAACACAGCCCACACCATGCGGTTCCACCACCAGTTTGTAAGTGCCATGGCAACAACTAGTCTCCACGGCTTTGTGTGGTCTATGGCGCACTCGGACCCTATCATCAGCTCTTACCAACAGTGTTGTTGTGTGTTAGCACTGACAGCTCTATGCAAACCCCTTTGACCTCTGTTAAACGGAACTCTTCAGCCACTGCATTGTCTATAGTGAGAGGTAATATCTGAAACATGGTACTCTTGGCACACTCTTGACACTGTGGATCTCGGAATATTGAATTCCCTTACGATTTCCGAAATGGAATGGTCCATGCGTCTACCTCCAACTATCATTCTGCGTTCAGAGTCTGTCAGTTCCCTCTGTGTGGCCATAATGACATCGGAAACGTTTTCACACGAATCAACTGAATGCAAATGATGTGCCGGTGTCGCATGACTTCTGTCACCTCAGTGTATCAGTCAGTCGCTACTTTAACCTCCAGAAATGCCTCAATTTGAGACTGACACTATTTAAAATTGCTCAGCCAGAGCCCCTGTTGGAAGGAGTATATTCGCATAAAACGGGGGAAAGAGGGCTCTGTGACGTGTGATTTTGAAATAGATTTTTTAAACTAATGAACATCGCGATTTTCGAGAAAATTATGGAAAATGTTATAGAATTCTGCAATATCTGTTTAATTTATTATGGGGTCGGGCATTGTGGCCCACTATATCCTAATGCCAGGCCAAATTTTCAGTGGTCCACAATCTTTAGTAAAGGACTAGTCGCCCTATCGATGGCTAATGCAGTTTATGCAGTTTATGAAGTCTATGTTGGTATGTGTGTGCATGACATCTCCAAACTCCACTTGTATAACTTTCATTACACGTTGTTTAAGCAGCTCTTCGCTAATCCGAAGTTACTTCATATGGATATAGGCAGATTCATCTAATAGGTACATGGCTGAAAACTACACAAACTAATTAGATACCACCCCGAGGAATTCTACACGTTTTGATGTGCGGCCGATTGTCCTTACCGTATAACAAACACACAAAGGAAAGGTTATCCGTCTGATGAAAGACGAGGGGAATGTTCGCAGAACGTGGAGTTTATGGTACTCCGATCTAAGATGTATGCATACTGTACAGATACAGGCGCTATCCACAGGCTGGCTAAGTGTGTGCAGCATGCGGCTTCAATGTCTCTAACAATCAAAGAGCACAAAGTGTGCCTTTTCGGTGGCGCTGATGGTGATCCACTGAAGCCACCGTATATGATACGTCAAGTAGTTTTCCGATCGTGGTACCATGTGGTATACACCCCATCGCAACTGAAAGTGAAACTGTCACGTCATAACAACAAGAGATTCATTTGCAATGATGGGACGGAATCCTACCATTCTCACACCATTCACTTGAATGTGACTGAATGCCTTTATGTGTGTGGATGTGGTGTTTACTTGTAAATGGAATTGGATGTGTTTGTGTGAGCGTATGTGGGATAGTAGTAGCATGAATCGCTTGTCATACGTATCTGTAAAGGCTTGTAAGTACTTTGCATACGGCATGTGCCTGTGTATAAAATATCTGTGTGAGCATGCGGTTCTCATCCTGCTGCTGTTACTGCTGTAAATAAATAGAAAGACTACTCTCTCTCTATTAGTAATTAGTATTTTTCTCTGCACACACACTGAAAATAAAAAATTCCAAAGATTTTTTGTAAATATATATTGTAAACGCACAATAAGATACATATTTTATATATACAGTGAATATTAATAACAAAAAACGTGAGCTGATTTTTACAAAACTGTTGTTCTTCTTCAGTTATAAAACAGCCCTGTCTCTAAGCCTGTGAGTTTTTTATATTGATATTGTGAGCCAGAAAAGAAAAAAATTTAAACATAATATTTTTTTGTTATTTCACATACATATATACATATTCATTTACAGTATTTCCCAAACACTTCACGTTATAGACCTTGAATTTAGCTTGCATTCCATTTAATGCTATTGGGGCAATTACATACATTGGTATCCTGTCAGTATGTGCAGCATCCACACTCACAGGACCAACTTTTATAGATTGCACCATATCTGGAATACGCTTATTAAAACACTGATCTAGCTGGACCACGTTCACTTTGTTAGCCGTCAAATACGTAATAAAGTCATAGAATGTTGCTCTAACATATTGCCATCAGTGACGAAGTTTGCCTGACGCAATGATTAATGCATAGTACAGGTCATGTAAATGCATTACACTTGAATGTTTGTTGTGTTTGTCTGCACCATCAGCTCTTAACTCGAGCATTGCCTCTCTGTACCACTACTGTTGTTTCACCTTTTAACATTTCAATATAAGTTTGTGTAAGCAGTGGGCTATAGTCATCAAACACTTTTCTTTATATGCACTCGATCATATCACACAAGTAGTCTAATTCCAGCAACGTACTGCTGAGTGTAGTATTAATTTGCTGCAAATTCTCTGCCGGCCGGTGTGGCCGTGCGGTTAAAGGCGCTTCAGTCTGGAACCGCGTGACCGCTACGGTCGCAGGTTCGAATCCTGCCTCGGGCATGGATGTATGTCCTTAGGTTGGTTAGGTTTAATTAGTTCTAAGTTCTAGGCGACTGATGACCTCAGAAGTTAAGTCGCATAGTGCTCAGAGCCATTTGAACCATTTTTTTTTTGCAATTTCTCTATACTGATAACAGCTTCAAAGTTCTTGTGTAGCACTAGCCCCACATTTATGCTGTTTGAACTGCTTGATGTTAAATAGTATATACTAATGAAGAGTAGTGGCAGCATTCTGTAGTAGTACTAGTAGCAGTCGAGCGAAGTTTCGATACTGCTTCTGGTGCTGGCTTTGGCCGAACGAACGCCAGCAGGTCCGGAAACTCAAATGCAGACTACTGCGGCTGTGATTGCTGTTGGCTGAACGCCGAAAGGTCGGGGAGCTGAGCTGCTAGTGCTGTTGCTGTCACTGCTGCTGTAGATGACTGTGTGGAATCATGCAGCTCTTCAACAATAATAAAACGGTAACGTAAATATACATGCACACACGTCATAATAACAGCAGCAATAATAATAATAATGAGCAAGTACTTAATTTCAAATGCTGCCTTCTCATTCTTGCTGGGTGCTCGCTGCTGCTGGATACACTTCATCATGATTACCGATGAAATACGGGACGCAAGTGGCGCTGGTGAATAGTTTGAGCTGCCTGCTTCTCGGCGAGGAGTCCCGGAGCTCGACAGTCCATTGGCCAAAAGGGGCCAATACCTCAAACGCTATTGGAGCCCCCCCCCCCCCCAAAACACTAGACCAGGGGGATGGAGCGACAGAGAGGGTCCAGAGATAGAGGCCGCACTATTACGTAAGTGCCCAATTAGAGACAACTTGATTGCGTTGTAGTCATATCAGGGGTCAGGGATCAAGATCGTACATAAAAACAAATGTCCCAGCTTCCGCCTTGTCATACTACTGATGACAGATGTTTAGGGTTAGTACCACTTGAAAAACGACGATGATGCCTGATTTACTTAAAAGTATTGGATATTTTGTTTCATTCCAGCTTAGTTTACTTGAATTCAGATTTAAACTGTCATGGTTTGGCAATAAAAGTAAGCGAACATATTACTTAAAGTAAAAGACATTTCAGCAAGTTGCAGTATGAAATTATTAGCCCCTGGTATTTAGTATACTAAATAAGTTCTTCTAAAATAGTAGTTAATAATTTAATGTCCCAGCACCTTTCGTACTCCACAATACTGGAACTGCCTGTTCAGTCCACAATAATTAAAACTTTGTTTGAACTTACGTTTTTAAAATAGCGTTACCACCAAGTTCCTCCCATCATTTTCGTTTAATCGTAAAGGTTGTTCGATTATTCGAGTAAATTGGGAAAGAGTTTCTGATTCTCGCCTTATCTCTAGAAACATAAAGGTGGGGGGAAAAAAAATGTACCCCAGACGAGTGTCTAATTTCGGCGCGTTACATTGCCAACATTTTGAAGACATTTGTGGCAGCATCAGTGGAGGAGGAAAAGACCTACAGGTACTTTCAACAGGATGGAGCAACTGGCCCTACAGTCGGTCGAACCTCGGAGCACATGTACACAATGTTCACGCTTGAGAGCGTTGTTAACAGAGGTTATTCTGGCCACTCAAGTCACTTGATCTGTCACTGTGCGGTTACTTGATATGGGGTACATTCAAGTGTAAGGTGTATCGCAACAACCCCTCACAGTCTTCAAGAACTGCAGCAGAACACTTTGACTGGGACCGCAGGAACCCCAGCAGTCCAGCTTTGATCTGCTATCAGCGACTTGCTGACCAGGCCCAAAAGTGCCAAGAGATGAAAGGTAGTCACTTAGCTATGTTCCTTTATACCGCGGGACTCTGTTCTCTGGGGCATTTTTATTTGCCCCAGCGGTTAGAAGTAGATGACAGTGGGTTGAATTCCCGTCTTTTAACTTAGAAAAACCGCAGTGCATAGCTTGGCTTCAGACAGAGATACGCTAAGGAAGCCCTCCCTCCGCCAGCGAGTACTGCGACCAGACAGCGGGCCCGACTTGTCAGCCGACCTCAGGCCGATGGTGAGTCGCGATCAGTGGCAGTCCGACTGGACAGCAGCCTAACAGGCAATACAATACAGTAATCAGGTTCCGAGATATCAAAATAATTTCACCGGAACTTCCGTTCCACAGACAATGACATTCCGTTGCAGTTTCTTTTGCAGCAGAAATACTAAGAAGTGTTAATTTTTAGCTCATTTACTCTGTCTCACGAAGAAGAATGTCTTGCTGGTGTTAGGTAGTCTTTAAAATGTAGTGGAATTAATGTGTAAGGAATACACATTTTACTGCTAACCCTAGAAAAATACTGACTGGTATGCTTAAGACCCTATGATTATTAACTAACGGTAACTCTTCTGAATGTTCTGATTAGTTGTTAAAATTTGAGACAATGTTTAGACGATTAGTAACAAATAACATGCAATAAATAAACTTCAGAATGAGATTTCCACTCTGCAGCGGAGTGTGCGCTGATACGAAACTTCCTGGCAGATTAAAACTGTGTACCGGGCCGAGACTCGAACTCGGGAACTTTGCCTTTCGCGGGCAAGTGCTCTACCAACTTCTTCTCTTCTTTTTTTTTTTTTTTTTTTTTTTTTTTTTATCGTTGAGCTTGGTTGTTGCGGACGTCACATGACATCCGTTAAAGTTCGTTTGTTCATAGTTCCACTCAGTCTTTTATTACAGAGGCCAACAAGCTCTCTGACCGAACACGCTGAGCTACCGTGGCGGCAGACTAAGCTACCCAAGCACGACTCACGCCCCGTCCTCACAGCTTTACTTCTGCCAGTACCTCGTCTCCTACCCTCCAAACTTTACAGAAGCCATGTCTCCGCAATATCCTTTCTTTCAGGAGTGCTAGTTCTGCAAGGTTCGCAGGAGAGCTTCTTAAAACTTTCTTGCGGCTAACTTAGAATATCTTTGTAGAAGCTAAGGTGCCTTTGAATAATTTATGGAGAGATTGAGGACTGTGTATCTCGACCACGTACTGTTTCTCCATAGATTTAGTAATTAAATTTTATTATCATTATTGCTTATTAGCTTTTCTGTTGCATTATTTAGTCATGATGAATTAACGTTGCTGGTACGTAAGTAAACAACGCTGATTTTCACCCACAAAATCCTGTATCGAATAGGTAAATCGTTATTTTTGAATACATAAGAGCGTCATACATCTACAAATTATGTACAACTTTGATCGGTAAGTATATTTTGCTCTGTATTATTGCTCGGAATTTCAGCTGGTCTTCAGTATTTATGATATAGTGCATAAAAATGTAAGAAAATTGAAACACATGTCAGTTTTAGAACAATTTAAGTAGTAATCATGAGTCATTTATAATTAAGGGTCGGAATCAGACACAAGAAAGTATTACTCAGCCAAACACTAAATTAATAAGTAATGGGTGAATTGGGCTAAGGAATAATTATTAGTGTAAACTGCAAGTGTTCTGTGTACCATTAATACCACCTCTTAAACATTCTTAAAACAGAGGTGATTAATGTACAAGTACACTTCATTGACAACACTTTTCAGAAAGCTCCATCAAACAATTCGTACCCAAAAAATCACAGGAATGAGAGGGGATGTCTAACGTTTCCCACAAATTATTTTCACTTATTGCTAAAGCATTTCTAACCAAGTGTAACACAACATGGGGCTCACTAAAGGCATGATAATCAGATAATTATGTCATTCGTAACTGTCAGTAGGGTAGTAAGCCACTCTTTTGGCCAGTTCCTACATCGTCTGGTACTGAATGCATAGCAATGAAGCTTAGCACTTTGCAAAATCAGAGAACTTTATATAGTATGTTACGGACAGATCTGGGAGTATGCGTGCGGAACTATTTGATTGTGGAATGATCATATAAAATTAATTGTTGGTAAGGCGGATGCCAGGTTGAGATTCATTGGGAGAGTCCTTAGAAAATGTAGTCCATCAACAAAGGAGGTGGCTTACAAAACACTCGTTCGACCTATACTTGAGTATTGCTCATCAGTGTGGGATTCTTACCAGGTCGGGTTGACAGAGGAGATAGAGAAGATCCAAAGAAGAGCGGCGCTTTTGGTCACAGGGTTATTTGGTAAACGTGATAGCGTTACGGAGATGTTTAGCAAACTCAAGTGGCAGACTCTGCAAGAGAGGCGCTCTGCATCGCGGTGTAGCTTGTTGTCCAGGTTTCGTGAGGGTGCGTTTCTGGGTGAGGTATCGAATATATTGCTTCCCCCTACTTATACTTCCCGAGGAGATCACGAATGTATAATTAGAGAGATTCGAGCGCGCACGGAGGCTTTGCGGCAGTCGTTCTTCCCGCGAACCATACGCGAATTGGAACAGGAAATGAAGGTAATGACAGTGGCACGTAAAGTGCCCTCCGCCACACACCGTTGGGTGGCTTGCGGAGTATAAATGTAGTGTAGATGTAGATCTATCTTGTCATTGAACAAACATAAACATTTGAGACTCTGTTTTTATCTTCTTAATGCCTTTCGAAATGAAGCTAGATAACATGGAAAGATAATAACACGTCTATACTGAATCACTTCCAAAAATATTTAACTGCATCAATATTTAAGCTTAAATTAATTGAAATAGCAATACGTCACAAGAAAAACAGTACTTGCCTTTTCTGGTAATCTCTCTTTCACTGGCGATTTATCATCTTTCCACGAAAATTACATCAAGAAATATCATTAATTTTCATAGGTACAATGGAAATGTTTTTTATTAATGTCAGTCAATTGATAGAGCGAAGTTAACTTTCCAAAAAGAACAGTTATTATATATTTTCAAAGAGAATTTTTGTGAGAGCAGAACTATACTGACTTACTGACCAAAAATAGTTCGTATCACAGTTTCCAACTATTGCACAAATGGAAGGTCTCAGATTCACTGCGACATTACTCAAGTACCAGCTTAACATTGGCTTCCATTGGCAACTTTGGAAATAGTATCTGAGCTCTTGCAGTTATAATCTTCCTGTGTAGTCTAATCTCTCTTCACTCAAACTTCGGCAGAACCAGTTGCTCAGAGGTCACATCTTTAGTATCAGCGCATAACCACAGCCCCAACACATTTTCGTACCAAGTCTGTCCCTCGCAAAATCTTTTTCAGACTGTTTAATGGTCTGTTGCGTTATGACGCGTTACAGTATTCAGGAAACTTTTATGTCATCTGACTATGGCCGCGGAAGCCTAGGCAGTTACCTATTCCTTACGCGTCTTAATATACGAAATTCATCTTAGAATACCATACCAACAGATCTACAATAGTATGTGACTACCAGCGCCTCTTGTCGCAAATGGCGACTCGAGGTTGATATTAAGCATCTCCACATCGCTTCTCAAGCCGGTAAAACGATTCCGTGACGAAATGCGCTCCTCTTCGTTGGACCTTCTCTATAAAAGCTATTAAAATTGGTGGATCATCGCGCCTGCAGACACAGAATATTTCACGGAGCATGGTAAAAATTTTTCCTGTTTCATTAACAATTCTATGTGTCACGCCCCTAACAATCTAAATAAAGAGCTACAAATTTAACCAGAAGATAAATCGGTACTCAAATAGTCTAACTTGTGTATACGCTGCCGTGCAAGTAATATGATTACGTTTAAAAAAAACTGCGAATGAAAAGCTCAGTCTTACTGTGAAACCATTCTAAAAGTGTGCTGTATCCCATGGCCCACAGACTCCCTGCGGTACACTAGTGTCATTTGGGTTGCCTGCTTGTGAGGCGTTAAGCGGCGAGACGACGTACCGCTAAAGCCGCAGTTCCGGTCGGATGGGGGGAAGTGGAGCGTTGCTCGGTATCATTTCGAACACCGGGCACATGTGTGGATCGTACGCGCCGATAAGTGAGTCAGCTAAAGAGTGAATCGTCGCATCTACTCCCGGAGCCAACGCCGATCGTTCTATTTGCGACGAGCGCCAATGAACCACAACGTGTAACCAGTCTTCGACGGCCGCCACTCGTCCACCAATTCATCGTTTCGCAGAGGACTCAACAGAACTTGTCAGATAATGTACCTGGCATCTGGGTACGGAAGTATTGTACACAGGGTGATTTGATGATTGCTATTAACTTCTAAAAACCCCTGAAGCGGCGTAGATGACACTGAGGCTAATTTAATATGAGACACATGGAGCAGCAAATGTCGAGAAACATCCCAAAAGCTTGTCACAAATGTTGAACATGTCATGCCACCAGATGACATACCTCGCCGCACGTGTAGCAGTTAAGGCTATCGGTCTGTCACACCTGATCACCCCAATTCAAGTTAGGTACTGATGTTGGTGTGGCTCCGGGCCTATGTGCTCGACTTTAGCGCGTAGGGCTCGAATTTTGTGTCTGGCAATCAATATTGTTTCGTTGTGAGAGCCAATTAAGTGTTTACATTGAGGTATTAATGGGAGCGGAAGGCAATTTTTACCCCTATTTTGCCAATGCTATTTCACTTTTACAATGGGTACACTTTACAAAAGAACTATAAGCGATAAACTGGTGAAATATTTATTGAATGTTTATAACACGTATGCCTGCATTTACAAGTAAAATGAACAAAATACCTCTTACGGATTTGAAGAAAGTTTTTGTAATCCTTCACTATCAAAATTTCGCTTTTTTAAATACATTCACTGCTACAAAACAGTTTCTCTGGGTTGATGATTCTCAATTTACTGGTAATAACTTATTAGCATCCTAAGTACAAATTGAGCAAATTTCATATTTATAACGCAATTAGTTTAGAAAATAATGGTACCGGAAAGTCAAAAAATACAGTTTTGAGAGAAATCAATTTAAAGTTTAGTGTTGCAGTTTTAGCATGGTTATTGATGAGAATTACTTAGCACTAACATTTTCCTGCACCATATTGAATCATTCTGATGTTCTTTTCTCTCTATTTTCTGTCTAGCTTCTTTTGTGCATTTTAAATTAGCAATTTCTGCTTTGCGGATTCTCTCTTTAGCTACTTGCATCAAGGATTTTGCAGTAATTCCACTAGATTTTTATTCCCAATACTTCCAAAATATCCAGTTTCCTTGTCAGATTACCACTGAACCATATAATTCTGTAATCTATCTGTTTCTACATTTGTTAGGTGATCTTTACCACCTGTCTTCTTATCATCTTCCAGCACTATTTTTGCTTTTCCTTTAATAAACTTCTCAACCTGGAACTGTTCTCTTCTCGACATGCCCAATGCATCTTGTTTAGAAATACAAGCAAGAAATAATATACAAGGAATAAAATAAACCTGTGCATTATCTCTGCATGGTGCAAAAAAGAAGGCGTGGCATTTAAATGCTAGATCGCACGAAGCGTCAGGAAAATCATCATAACTCACGAAACAATTGTCGTATTTATATAAAACAAAAATTGTTTAAGCAGGAAATAGCGCTCATTTTAAATACGGAAGAATCTAAAAACTAATTTTTTTAACCTGTTTACCTTCCGTCTCCTCTTAATTTATCTACTCTGGTTTACTGCGAAATACAGCGCAAAAAACCCTACCGTATTGCACCCCAAGTAAATAAGATTCCGGACTCGAACGTTACCAGTAAATGACATACGTTTTCTTTATAAAATAGTGTCTGTAAGTGAAAAGGGAGGAATAAAAGGATAGAAACACAAAAAAAGAACAATTTCTATTTGGTTACAGCGGGGACAATTATTTTGTAACTTTTACGTTTACAACAGATCGCATTTAGAAAAGTTGTTAGAAAGTTGCACCGTTTGCTTGAATGTATTGCATCGCTATTCATCCCTTCATGCACGCGCTCCAAAATATCCACCACATTTGGAATGTGACGTATCATGTTCAACATTTTTCAAGCACTTTAAGGCTATTTCCCTACATTTGGGCTCCCATGTGTCTTGTATTAAATTACTTGTCTCAGCTTCATCTATGTTGCTCCGGGGGTTTCTAAACGTTAATAAGAATTACTCTGTATAATTTATTTCACAACAAATAGTGTGAGATCTGAACAATCACTTAGCAGTTACGTTAGTCGTATCCACCTTAGTGAAACTAATACAGCTAATTTTGCGGTTGTTAGATGTTTTAGTACACTAAGGCTCACCAAACCTCGTTGTTAAGCCCACGCCAACGGGAAGTATTAGAAACAAGTGATATAAATTCCAATTAGTTATTGATTACATAGTGAAGCACATTTTTCTGAAAATACGATGTGAAACAATTTTTGTGTCTGCATAAAAGTTCTTTATGAAACTGTTGCAATAGAAATATGAAGCTCCCAGAACAGAGCGGTTGCACAAGCTTTTGTTGAAGAAATTGACAATCCCAGAGAAATCACTAGCAACGGAAATGAAATTGCCACCGCCTCTGTTCCAGAATTTCGGCAACGAAGTGTAGCCATGGCTAAACTACATCACACGGTTAGAACAGCTCTTCACTGCCTACGGAATAACAAGTGACACAAAGCAGAAGGCTTTTTTACTTGCATATACAGGTGCCGACGTTTATATACAGAAGCTTGGTCCACATGTCGACCCTAGTACGTTAAGGAGCATACAGCTCAAAAAGGAGTGAGCAGAACATTCTGATTCGGAAATTCATGTAGCTGCTATAAATATTTAAGTTAAGAAAAGCGGGTAAATTTACAGAGTGGATGGAAGTTTCAGTGCCTTAATGATAAATGTAAATAATCATTTGCTGACTTACTAATAAGGGACATGATTTTAGTGCATTCTTCTCACGATAGATTGAAAAATGATTAGAGTTGGACAGATGCTCATTAGA
This sequence comes from Schistocerca americana, assembly GCF_021461395.2. Taxonomy (NCBI): domain Eukaryota; kingdom Metazoa; phylum Arthropoda; class Insecta; order Orthoptera; family Acrididae; genus Schistocerca; species Schistocerca americana. The sequence continues at coordinate 43,713,218 of NC_060125.1, forward strand.
AACATGTTTGCCGATCATATGAACAGCTGAGCAAAGGGTAACGTCATTTACAGCGTTACGAGCTCCCTCGGTATACTCTCAGACTAGTAAACAACAGCCGAGGTGAGGACTCTGACACGGAACCAGTAAACAAGCAGGCCGGACTCCGCCGATCGTCGGCAGCGCACATCAGCCAAACAATTGCAAAATAAGTTACGCTAATACATCAGGTATTTCATTGTTCATAAGTGTGATGATTGCTATTTTCGCAAGGTAAAATGGTACACATGATCGTAAGGCTGACGTCTGTAATAATGCTCGTAAATTTAAAGCGGTACACGTATTATGCATGCAAATCAATTCGCAAGACGTAGAGTATTCCTATAACGAAAATTTTCAACTAAATGCGATTTCGCTATGTACCAATAAATCTATAAATTATCCTGTGGAGGTCAACCGTACTGTCATTAAACTGTCAAACTGAAATCACCTCATCTTCCACACTTTTAAATTTGAAAACGAGCAAGCAGCTAGGCCCACAAAAGTTACAGCCACTTATTATTACTCCAACCAGCACAATAATGAAAGCATCGATGTGTGTGATCAGCTCTTCAGTGTTGTAAAGCATAAACATAAAATTGTAAAAGCAAGATTATTGTGGTCAAATGACAGACAGTTAATGTATTGTGTCTGGATCAGTACTCTTAGGTTTGCGCTGCAAGACTCCACCTATCAAGCCAACGAAGTCCAAAAAATGTCGAACAGGGGAGACAATCGTGTGGTCACAAATGTTTGTACAGTGATACGAAGAAGTATCATGAACTACATGCTAAAATTCTACAACCGTGGGAAGTGAGCTCAGGGGCGTAGAGGCGTTTAAAGTTCATCTTTTTATCTTTTTCTAGAATAACTGGAAAACACTGACTTGAAGCGAAAATCTTTATCAGTAGAAAATTAAACTACTTTACATTTCCGACAAACAAGAACCTATTCATTTTTCTCTAGGACTAATATTTTAAGCGTTGCAGGGCATGGGAAAAACGCAGATTATTAAAAATAGTGTTTTAATAATCTCAAATTATTGTTTACTTTTAAATGAAGTGGATTAAGAACAAACGTTAAATGTGTGTAACAAGCGTCAGTGTTGTAGAGCCTATTAAGGGATAAATTGTGTTCGAGCGTGTAACGGGCTGGAGGGAACATGGGTGTAGCGTAGAAGTACGAGGTAAGTGGGTCGGCGGCTTGTGGTCATGCACTTCCCTGCTTCACAGGTTGCAAACTGAAGAGCGAGGACGTTACTCTCGACCCTGTCTGCCTCACTAAGTTACAAGAAGCAACAACACGGCGTTTCACACAACTATGCTAAACCTAAGCGGCGCGCCACATGAGTAACTGGCGACGCAATGTGCAGACATGCCCGGAAGGAGTTTACTTTCAGCAAAGTGCATTAATACTACATGGAATACAGATGTGCGTTCCTAATATGCGCGTGTGAGTAGAATCTACGTAAATTTCTGTAAGCTGTTCTACACTGGCAGAGGGGAAACTGATTGCTGTGTCATCCTGAACGGCAGCTGGAGCCTCTTCCTAGGAAAGGAAACATGCCGCACCGTGAGCTCTGCTCGCGTGTCAGTTTACAGACAGACTAGACTCTCCACGTATTTGCAGTCCAGTAGTCTTATGTGAGGACTCGAAATAAATTCACTGGTGTAACTTTCATATAGTGGAGTTATTGTCACTTAGTTTTTGCAGTTGGTAAAACAGCCATTACGTAAAAAAGTCAAACAGATGGAGCTGTCAGCTGTCTACCGCACTCAAGAACATGTCCCAGGCGTAACACGCCGTCAGTATGTATTCGACAATGCCGATGACACTGTCTCCTCTGTCAGTGGCTGGAATACTTTCCACGTCCTCAGGTGTATACATGTACGAACCCAGCTTCTGCTCTGAAGAGGCTCAGAGGCTCGAACTGTCTCCCTCTGCAACAGATATTGGCCACCTAATTGCTGTGGGATTTCAGATATTTCGACACAAGTCAGACACTGTATTGCTGCACATCAACACTATCTGTCCCGTTCCATCAGACATATTCATACTCACCTTGGAAGATATATTGTGGATATGTGGTAAGTTGCTCCACTCATAGCAGCCCGCTCTACCAGTGGTGTCAATTCCTGAATGGAAGAGATGTATGCATTGTACTGGTGAGGGAGGAGCAGTAACGTAACTGTCTGGTCATTCATTAATCCACCACCGAGTGAATACAGCACAGTACACTGTCAACGACAGATAGCAGCAGAGTGCCGCATTTACCAGTACAGTCCATTTCAAACTAACACTACAAAAGTCACTGACAACATCATCCGTACAAATTATGCATTTCTCAGCCATTGCTTATAGGAACGTATTTTATATAAAAGTTACTTGAACAAGTGCAAATAACCACTCATTCACAAACTGAAAATAACTCCGCTATATAAACACGAGCTTCACAAAGTTATTTCGTCTGCTCATATATGAGAACTGGACAGGGAATGATGGAGAGTTATAGTCTGTCTGCAAACTGGAAAGTGAGCGGCGCTCGTGGAGGAGGAAGTTGCCTTTTCCAGAAGAAAATGAAAGCTGCCGTTCAAGATGCCAAAGAATCAATTTCCTCTCCAGCAATGAACAGCAGTGTGCGAGATTCTCGTAGCTTCTGTCCATACACGTTTCTTGCACTAGTACTGTTATTATGTCATCACTATATTCCAGGAAGTGTTAATGCACCTTGTGAAAAGTAAACACCCTGGGGCAATTTTGCACACTGCGACACCAGCGATCCATATGCGCAATATGCGTACTGCTGAGGGTTGGTATAACCTTGTGAAACACTATGTACTTGCTTCTTGTGACATAGTGGAATAGATACAGTGGGGCATCATCTGCTCGCTCTTCAGTCTAGAGAATTGCGAAGAAGGGAAGTGCATGTTCACAATCCAGCGGCCTACCTTCCTTAGAGCTTCTATTCCAATTACTCCCCTCCTCCCTCAGTAGTGGGATAATGTTCGTATGACGCCACGTATGATATGAAATTTATATCACTTTAATTGACTAATTAATTAAACTAATCAATTAATAGCCGCCCTCTCCCTGTGAAAATTCCCAAGCGCTTCGGTGGTCTCCCCCCCCCCTCCCTCTCTGGGAAATCCCCAGCCCTCCCCTTAGGGAGATCAAACATATGTACCAGATCAGGACTCGAAACTGGAACCTTTGACTTTGATGTGTGGAATGTAAAAGAAGAGGCCGAGTCACAAATTAACTGAATAATTAATTTGTCAATAATTACCCAATAGCTTCCCCTCCTGGAGAAATGGCGGGAAATTCAAATTTTCGTGGTAAATTAGAATTTCCGCAAGAAATTCGTATTGTTAATAGTGGCAATGCTACACAGCATCACTGTACTTAAATACACCTGAAAGAATTTTGAAGATTACTCGGTATTTTTCCTCTTCCTAAACGAATTACATTTCAAAATCAGGAGTGGACGTATATGCACGTACATGACATGGAAGACTGTAGTTTAAGGGCACATTTGTCTATGGTGGGAGGGATCACCACATACGGCATCGCTTCAGTTAAATAGCACTGACAGACTTTTGGTAACTTTCTTACAGACATCTGATTACATGGCTTCGCTGGATGGGCTGTATTTTCGTCGTAAGCAGATTACATTTCGAAATCAGGATGGACTCTGTGTGAACCTTCATGGCATGGAAGACACTAGTTTTAATGGAACATTTGTTAATATCTCGAGAGAGTACCACACACAGCATCACTGTACTTAAATAGTGCTGACTGATGTTTGGACACTAAGCGACGGTATTTCGCAAATTCCTGTTTTTGCGTGCTTTGAATTCCACATTTATTGTATCCAAAACCAGTCGGAGGCGGTATACCATCTTGCAATGAACTTCCGTTAATCAGAGAATGACTGAGTGACCGAAATCACGAACAGCACATCTCCATCTCAATGCTTCCACTATCTTAAGCAGAACAATACCACAGATCTACTCTCACTCCACTGCAGCATATAACACTTCGTGCAGACCATCTGTATTCATGGCACTTTGTTCTTTAGAAATACGGTTTGTGATGACTCGCGAGCTCTTAATTTTAAATTAGTAACGCCAAGCACATTGGGCGCTGATGCACTAACACTGTTGCTGTCAAAGATGTGAATGCAGAGACAGAATGTGTCGTACTTAGCCATTAACTACCCCTCAATATGTATGTAAGTTTGCCTCACATCTTCCCCCATTCTATCCATCCCGCCACCTTTGTACCTCACTATACATTTTCAATTTCCACTACAAATTTGTGGTCATTGTCATCTGTTATCCCGACATTCACACGCATAGACCCATCTGTCGTCAAATGATATGTACTGGTGAACAGTAACATCGATTTGACAGCTCGACACTACAAAGTCGCTGTCTACCAATCTTGTGAGACCACATGTGTCCCTGTTACGTGATGATCTGCGAAGCAATAGCAGCATGTGGATGCTACTACAATCATATAGGTTGGCACACTCTATTCGAGTGTGTGATGGAAAAAAAAGTCTCTGGGGAAGACGACGTATTTGTACCTGAAACATAGGGGTGGACTAGGGTATGTATAGAAGTATGTAGGCAATTTTTTATTTGATCAGCGGATGAGATTGGGCTAGAACGATAATCGATAATATTGGTGCGATGTACCCTCCACCATGTACTGTACAGCCGCTTGAAGTGTATTTGTTTGGATGTGGGCTGCTCGTGCGTGATCGAGTTGGCTGCAGGCAAGGAAAGGCCATGGTGGAGCTGGTAGCAGAATTGAACGTAACGAAACCTATTCCGCATTAGTAGTACTGGAAATCGTGTACACTATCGCAAGCGTTAACATCTGTGAAATGCCTAGCAGTAAGCATCTGGAGCGAGCTGATGTAGAAGGCATATGTCGGGTTCTGATTCATTTGTTTGAATGCTAAGGAAGCAATCCAAACACTAAGAACTTACAAGTCGGTAAGCTAAAGCAGAAGAATATGTCAGGCCCAAATTCATTTCATGGATGTTTAAGGGGGTTGTGATCCACCTACTAGAAGTGACGGTGTAGTAGGTGAGTGACCGTAAATCCTGCCGGTGTGTCATCCAGAGACTGTGAAAGTATAATCCGGATCAAGGTGTAAGAATTACTAAGGTGACTGCTGTTGCTGGAGGAAACATTGATTTGGTCCGACATGTAGTTGTTGGTTAGTTGGCGCTCTATGTACAATGGCTGAATAAGCGTGTAACTAGTGGGTTTGCTTCTAAATCAGTAACTAGAACAACGCACATGCGTACTATCCGTGTGGATGTACTCTGCTCAGGTGGAATGCAGTCTCATGATTGATCCACTAGCGAACAACACGTGCTGGTAAAAAATGAGCAGTGTTGTGATTAAGTCCCGAATATCTTCCTAGTCTTGCAGTAATTGTGAATTAGGTGTGGAGGTGTGAGGCTGTTGCACCAATGCAAATGATTCAGTGGATAGTGTACTGTAATGTCTGTGATGCTGTTAGATTCGTATTATGGAGGTATGCTCCATCTGAAAAAAGAGGTGATGTATTTTTCACTAAACACTACGCTGTCAACGAAAACTCTTTCGTGTTTCTAGCGTAGTAATCAAGGAGTACAATAAAGGAGATTAGGACACGTAGAGGGACATATTTACAGACAATTATTCGATACGGATGAATTGCATACGTGTCAGATTTTCTTTGTGCAGTCCTCGTATAGTAAACCCTCCTTGGCCATTGAGAAACCTATATCTGGCGTAGATTAGGGTCTATACAGAGGGGTACAACTATTTAGTTTTACTCGATCGTTACGCAAGTGACCGTAAAAGGAACGAAGAAATCGATAGTAATACTACGACGTAGTGCACACAGTGCAGTGGTTTGCAGAATACGTACTTAAATGGAGGCTTCTGTCTAGAACAGATGAGCGTGGGATTTGTGGGCGTTGGCGCTGAATATAGATAAATGCAACTACTGAATCTAAAATGGCTGAAGAGATCTGCTATTGTTCTATTATGGCATTGACTACAAATCACTACAAGCAGTATCAGTCATAAAAAATATCTGGACGCGAGCATCCGCTTGGTGGTCGATTTCTTCCTGAACATTTGTGAGCTGGTTTTTCTCTCCAAAGCCAATGAAAGGTAGAGGGCCAGACAGCCTTCTAACTAACGCAACAATGCTGTCACAACTTGGTGGGGCTTCGAGAGGATTAGCAGGGTTCCGTGTCTTGGATGAGATATCCATCGCTGCATATCGAAGACTGGAAGATTCAGGTGAATACGGGATGTAAGTGATACTTTAAAAAAAGGGAGGCTGAGAGGTGATCTCTTACTGCGTCTTCAAATTGTTGTGAGCAAACATACTTCTCGCGATCGAAGACTGAAAGATTCGTGCGAATATGGACAATAAGCAATAGTCTGACATAAAGAAGGCTGAGAGGTGATCTCTTAATAGCTCCTTCTAATCGTTGTGAGCAAACATATTACTCCCTCCCGCGCACACCCCGTAAGGGACTTGTCGAATTGATCGAGAAACTATAAGAAAGTTCTGGAAAGACGGTGTTACGGCTTTATAAATACCTTAGGTACAAGAGAAGTAGGTAGTGCAGTGCAACCATGGTGTTATGGCTACGGGGAAAAATGTGAAGTTCTTTTTTTCTCGTTATGAAAGCTCTCTACCTGGTCACTGACGAGTGGGTGACTAGATACGTTCCCAACTAATGAAACAGTGCTGTCGGAACGTGACGGGATTTCGCGAGAATTAGGAGGGAGCTGTGACTCGCCGGAGGACATATTTTACTCGTCAGAATCAAGTGGAATCAGGTGCAGTCAAATTATATCAAAGCCTGGAAGATTCGTGAGAATATGACGGGTAAGCGATGCCCTGGCAAAGTGGGAGTTGATAAGTGAGCTTTAACCGCTTCTTGTAAGTGCTATGAGCAAACATATTTCAACCTCTCACATACGTCTCACAATGAAAGCCTGGAAGGTTCATGCGAATGTGGAGGGTACGCAATACTCTGACAAAAGAGAGGCTGAGAAGTGATTTCCTTACCGCTTCTTCTAAGTGTCGTGGGCAAACATTTCACTTCCTCCCTGTTGTGAAGTGACTGCAGTGAGTTAATTAGAGGCTTTACTGAGAGACTGTCACCAGCACAAGGTCCATCTTTTCTTTTCTCGGTAAGTAAGTGACAGTACTGTTCGGTTAGTTTTTTGTGTCTATAACCGGACGGACTGGGATCTTAATAGGTAGCCCAAATTTTCAGCACACTTTCAAGCCATCGTACGGTGCGTGAGGTGGATACCCTATGTCATTACCAGCCACTTCCTATTCTATCCCATTCACAAACAGAGCGGGGGGAAAATATCTAAATGTCTTCTTATGAGCGTTAATTTCTCGTGTGTTATCTACGTGGTCCTCACGCAAAATGCATGTTGACGGCAGTAGAATCCTTCTGCAGACAGCTTCAGATGTCGGTTCTCTAAATTATCTAACAGCGTTCCTCGAAAAGAACATCGTCTTCCGCCCAGGCATTCTCATTTGAGTTACCTGGCGACTGTAATTCGACTATAGGGAAAAATTAGTAACCATGCAAAGGGGCTCTCATGATCAATTTTACTAATTAATCAGTTTGACGTTACGGACGTACTGCCGGGCGGGTGGGAGCGAAGGAGAGAGTGCTGTGATATGATGCACAGTTTGGAGCGGTAATCAGACTTCTATTCTCTGCAGCGAAATCTTTTAACGAAATCTACACAGAGAGAGACGGCCATCGTAATAAAATCTTCTGTATTACCGAATTTGATACACAGTATTAACCTGATGTTTACAACTCTTCTGTGCTACTGTTGGACTATCTTAAGAGGCTTCGTAGGTGACGAGGTATGTGACTATCTCAAGAGAGGTATCCTGTGACAGAGGTAGAACACCCTCAAGAGCCAAAAATGAGTTTAATATTTTAATTCTGTGATGCAGGATGTAATAGATATTAGGCCAATACCAACAGATCTTTTTACAGCTTGAGAGAATACTTAGAGGAAATGAAGCCTATGCCACACTGTTGTACAGGATTTTCATACTAAGAGACAACAGTTAACGATAGTTTAGCGATATGAAAACGTGTGTATGCTCCGATTTCTTCTGTCTTCGAAAATAACGCGCGTAAAAGGAGGAATCTACTTCTTGCGAGAAAAATTAGAGGTGTATGGACAACAACATCGGTCAGCTGGACAAAATTCATCCAGCAAAGAGACGCTTGTAAGAGGAGTGACTGACGAATGCCTGTCTACACAACACCAACATGAAATCTTGGATCACAGTGAGCGTCAAAACCCTTCTAAATACCCACGGAAGAACAAGAAACGACGACTAGCCCATCGCTGCGGGAGAAGGGTAAGCAAATAATGGAAAAAGTCGGTGTACAGTAACCAGGATCCACAAGGCAACATCTGCACGGCTGCATGATTGGGGATAGTGCGCTCATACTACCTGAGGATTGTCACGAACCTACCAGACAGACGTCTACAAACTATGACGACGATCCAGAATGAGATTTTCACTCTACAGCGGAGTGTGCGCAGATATGAAACTTCCTGGCAGATTAAAACTGTGTGCCCGACGACGATGTTGAACACCAGTTACAAGGGTAACAACGTAACTCTCTCATGTCAAAGGACCCCAGTAACACTAACTGGGCAACAGAATAGACCATGTACACATGGACGCTCATTCAGAGGAGATTACAGTGGATTCCAGACTTCGACGACGTCAGAAAAGGCAGAAGATGATGAGATTATCGATATGTAGGAGGAAGACAAGAAGAGGATGCTGACTTCTTTTAACATGAAGAAAATTCATTTCCACTATACTAAACCATAAGTGACAGATCTGCAAGCATAAAAAATTGATACATTAAATAAATAAGATCTGTAGGTCCCTCGAGCCTAACAACATCAAAATCCATTATACGCCGCCGACACTGATATCCCCTTGCTTCAAGAGGTGGCAAAAATTGATTTAGAACAAATACACGGCTATAATGTGACAGCTAATCCAGGATATGGTTCACATTTTACAACTACAATTCTAACAAAAGAAGGAGTTCTCGTCCATAATATAGAACGACTAGCTAATTGTAGAGGAATTGGCGTAACCATCAATAATATAGAATCGTAAATGTATATGCACCTTCAGGCTCAACCAACAGGCTTTTTAAAGACCAAATGCGTCCGCTTTTTGTAACACAATGGACCAACTAATACTGGCAGGAGATTTTAACTGTGCAATTAACGCCAGACATCGGATGCCACATTTCGACAAGTCAATGGAATCAGAACAGGTTCTTAAGGAATTACTTTTAATCGATACGTGGGAGCATAAGTTTGGATCTACGCCTGGTTTTATTCTCCTGACGAATCATTCGGTAAGTAGATTGAACCGAATTTATGTATCAGACACTCCCAAACACAGAATTTTACAGAGATCGTGCCAACCAGTTTCTCAGACCATGCTGCTTATATTTGCACACTGAACTCGCAGGAACAGAAACCGTACCGAGGCAAAGGACAATCGAAACGCAATGTCACACATTTAGAAGATCCAGAATGTAGAGAGGCTTTCAGTGGGGCGTGGAATGAAAGTGAAGCTAATTTTAGTAAGTACGACTCGGCAGTACGATGGTGGCTAGAATGCGCTAAACCAAAAATTCGGAAATCTATGAAGAAATATTCACGGGATAAGAAACGATGGTTTAAGGGAACAGTGGAATTTTACTATCAATCTCTTAGAGAGTTATACATACTTGATGCTACAGTGATTGAGAGCTATTCCCGAATTAAAAAGCTGCAAGTGAAAATATTACTTTAAAACGGAAAGAGATAGAAAGCTTCAAAATCACTGGTAGAATCTCAAATACAGTGAAAGATGAAGAGCCCTCCGTTTATCATCTCAGACGGGAAACTAAATGAGCATGAACTGAAATCCTATGACATCACAATTTTAATTAGGCAAAACGGTGCTAGAAATGCCATTCAGACTTATTAGACAGAACTGATGTCCAACAAAATGATCGACGAAGAGGCATTTGAAGAGTTTCGACCCAACGTAAAGAATAGACTAAGACCTGCAAATGCAGACGAACTCTTTACAGATTTGACACAGTCCAAAAAGCAAATTCCCCGAATGTGACGCTATCGAAGTGGAGCTTAACCAAGCCTTCTGGCCAAAACTGAAGACGAAGCTGACAGTGATATGCAACGAACTTATGAAACCGGATACCAACATCCCTCAGCAATTCAGAGAAAAACTTGTGGTATTACACCAAAAAACAACGAGTAAAAACACCGTAGCGAATTTAAGACCAATTATGTTGCTAAACAGCGATTACAAAACTTTTGCACACTTTCTGCCATCAAGGATGAAAACTGTGATTCACGCAGTCGGTGGACCGCATCATACGAGTGTCGGAAAGGACAGATCCATATATCAGACACTGGCGGACTACAGGTATGTAATATCTGTCGCGGTCGCCTGTAAAATCTAATATTCTACCGTGATCTTGGATTTCGAAAGGCTTTTGACAGGGTGAACCATCCTTACCTTTACAAGATAATGTAGAGCTGGGTTTTCCTCCGCAGGTCGCTAGCATCATACAGAATTTGTTAGGGAATAGTACCTAAAATATCACCATTAACGGTCAGCCATGTAACGCAATACCGATTAAGAGTTCTGTTAGGCTGGGATGGCGCTGTTTGCCGTCGCCATAGAACCACTGCTGCTCACTTTGGCGGAACATTTACAGGGACTGCAGACAGTGTGCACAGCTTACGCTGGCGACGTTGCCTTACTGACCATGAATGTCCAGATCATAACGAAATACGAACGGGCGTCCGGAGCACAACTGAACTGGGCGAAACCCGGACCAAGGACATTGGGCAAGGAATAGGCGCGATACGTTGGTTGGTTTGGGGAAGGAGACCAGACAGCGTGGTCATCGGTCTCATCGGATTAGGGAAGGATGGGGAAGGAAGTCGGCCGTGCCCTTTCAGAGGAAGCATCCAGGCATTTGCCTGGACTGATTTAGGGAAATCACGGAAAACCTAAATCAGGATGGCCGGACGCGGGATTGAACCGTCGTCCTTCCGAATGCGAGTCCAGTGTCTAACCACTGCGCCACCTCGCTCGGTGCGCGATACGTCATGGTCAATTAAAAGAGGTCGCTAAGACAAAATGTCTTGGTGTCGATTTTAAAAGCACATTCCGCCATAACATCGCCGCCAATTATAAGCAGTTGCTCACCAAAGTTTGCATTTGTGCGAAGTTACATAATGTCATAAATTAGACGAGCTTCAAAAAGTTAAACTGCAAAAATAAATTATGTGGCCCAAGTTTGGACCATGCCTACAGATAATAGCCAAAGGTATGCTGTCAGCTCCTGGACACTTTCTATGTCGTGGCTACGTTTGTAAAGTACTCTCCCGACACGAGATGGAGGATTAAATCTTATCGATGTGTAAATAAAAGGCCCAAGCCCTTTATTTATGCAAAGACTATAACCTGTAGAGAACATCACCGACTAGTCGGACTGTTCATTCCCTGAACAAAATTGCGCCGGCTGTTCTTCAACCGCCGATTGATGACCAACACGTACCTACTGCGCTCTATCACTTCCGGTATTTTCTCTTAGAATACAGTTATATGCACACGAGAGTCCCTGAAAAGAATATGACGCTTTCGTGTACAAGACCTTAATGGTAACTAAATCAAGGAATGGAAAAGAACAGAAATTTCCGAACAACAACTAGCACACGACGTGGAAAACATCCACAGTCCTTACTTTCCTCCACACGTGAAAGCGTCGTGGTATGCTGCCATCAACAGAAAAATCCCGATGCAGACTGGGCTTCATGCAGTTCATTCAACAGACTCGCCAATGTGCATAACATGTAACCTAATTGGCAGCAAAGAACACAGGTTCGTCTGCAATATCACAAAAAAGATAGATGGGTTTACGTAAGAAAGAAATTGTCAAGCATCGGGAGGGCCTCAACGTCTGCAATAACGCCAGCCGATTTTCTCAACCCTGATGCAATCCCATTTCCCAAGACTAAGCGATATGCTGTTAACTGGATAATGAGTCATACAGTGTACTACATTTTTAGTACCGAGGATAATAACAAGAAGGATTTTTTATGCACCTGGCCATGCAGAAGAACTGATACAACGCAGGAAAAACTACTATCATATTTTGAAACTTCTTGAACAAGGTAATTGTGTAACATGCTATTAGACGTTTGACCCAACAGAACTTGCCCAAGACGGAAAAGATACTTATTAACGGAAGCATGAAGATACACATAGCGTCATGAAGTTAAATTTATATTTTTTCGCAGTTTTGGAAAACAGACTCGTAGAGGGCACAAATGACAAGTAGTGCGTCTGCAATAATAAAACAAGTTTTCGTTTTATTATTTCTTTTCCAACTAATGAGGAAGAAATTTTTTAATCCTGTTTTTTGCTTCACAAGATAAGGTGGTTTCGTTATATATAGTTTTAAAGGGTTTTCAGTGTTTTCTTATCTCAAGTTTGAAACTTTACTTTTCCTAGAAAGCTGTTACTTGACATCTGGAAGTACCAAGTCTACCCCATCGAGGTAAACTCATAAAGAATACCACCAACAAACAGTTTACTTTCTTATTCTTTCTTCGTTTTATTATGTTTCCTGTGATCGAGAAAAAAGAAAAAAAGTGGTACCCAAAAGAAAGAAAGCAAAAATAAAGTGAATGAGGCGTCGGACTTCGGTTCATAATATTGCAGGTTCGAATCCTGTCACGCTCGTGTAAAGGGCATACCGTTTTACTGTAGTGTTTGAGCACTGCAAAACCACTTGGAAATTGCCGCGGTCCGTTTCCTGGTTATAAACCGGCTTGGACCTGACACACAGGCAAGTCAAACGGGTTTTATAGCAAAATTTTCGGCACAAAGCAGTCCGCGAGAGTTTTCGGTGTAACTAGCTCATCCCAGACAGGAACTGATTGCTACTGGACTGCCACGTGAGTGCAATCGGGTATGTGTGTTGAATAACGGTGCTAGTAGCCACGTAGCTGTTCAAGTAGATTTTACACCTCTCAGAGACATTTTTCATGAAATAGAACTGAAGCTCATTTTTGGCAGTAGGAAAGAAATTGGAGCCATAAGGATCTTCCATAAGTGATCGGAGGTCCCATCAGTTAGGTGTGACGTATAATTCGTCGGTTGGATGCTCGCGAAGCCCGGCTAGCCCAGTTGTGCTAGGAGGCGCCTCATTAGCTCAGTGGCAGAGCGCAGGTCTAGTAAACCCGAATCCGTGTGTTCGATCCTTATAGAAGGCAAAGCATTTTGTAACAGCACTACCTACCGTGGCCCTTTCGAAAAAAGCGGCAAGGCTAAGTAAGATTATCGATGGGAGTGGTATTCTTAAATACCGTCGAATGTGAATAGTGCGAATGGTGTTATTAAAGGAACGCACCCGATTGAGAAGGCACTAAATGTTTGGTGCTGATTTGGAAACACTGTTTCGTGAGTGTTATAAGGTCTTGAATGTAACGTGTGGATTGGAAACAGCATGGGGATAGAGATGGAGAATTGCGTAAATGATGGGAAACATATTTTCTGAGGTGTGCGAATGTTGAAAATGTAATGTTTACGAGGGAACGTTCTGTGCAAATGACCGTGTGGCGTAATGGTTAGAGTCGAGGCTCTTCCGCCGGGGCGTACAGCCGTCTGCAGCGCTCGCTGTTTGCTGCGGGCATTCTCTACCTTCGCGCGATTATTTATATTTAGGCGTGAAGATGAATACGCACTCCCGTAAATCGACCGTGAAGTATCCTTTTTAGTTATAAATCGACCGTGAAGTATACTTTTAGTTTTGACTGTCCGTGGACAAGAATTTATGCTTTTGACTGCTTTTTGCGTGAAGAGCTCGGTCTCCTTGGTGTGGAAGTTATCGGAATCGCTTACTGTTTTCTCAGTAATGCTTTTAGTGTCAAGTTGCGGAACGATGAAATTTGCAGAAGAGTTCTGAGCAGCACGAATGGGACTGCAAGTTACACTTGGGCAGGTGGTGTGGGCAGCACTTTCACGATATATTCTGCTGCTCTGAGTTTCCGCAACACCCGAACCTATAAGCTGCAGTTTGAAAAAAATGGTTCAAATGGCTCTGAGCGCTATGGGACTTGACATCTTAGGTCATGAGTCCCCTAGAACTTAGAACTACTTAAACCTAACTAACCTAAGGACATCACACACATCCATGCCCGAGGCAGGATTCGAACCTACGACCGTAGCAGTCCCGCGGTTCCGGACTGAAGCGCCTAGAACCGCACGGCCCCCGCGGCCGGCTGCCGTTTGAAATGGACGAAAAGAGTATGAGGGATTCGCTCTCCGGCTTTGGTGCTGTTTACACTGTAGCATCGGAACGCTCAACGAACCGTACGTTCTTTAAGGGGAGCCGGAGGTGCCTATGCTGCCCATGTTAAAATCACTAAGTTTGAGGAACATTTATGAATAAACTACCAAATAGAAAAATTTGAATTTTTTTACATATAAGGTGGTTTAGTATTGCAGTTATGACAGAGGGATTTTGGAGTATCTTTTCTAGTTTCCTTCCAACTATTTTTTTATTAATTACCCAATTTTTTTACAAATAATTGCTTTATAATTAAACTGAAATGAAACTACTGAACACATTGCCAAATGGCTGTGTTACAATGTAAGTTTGACCACTAGGAGTGCTATATAAAAATTTCATCTCTCTAGCTGGAGTGGATTTTGAGAAAATGTTCCTTATATTCGAAAAATTCTAATTTACGGGAAATGGCTATCAAAGTTTCTCAATACATTCCTGCACTATAGGATGGATTATGAGGGTCTTCTTCTTCATCCTCCAAAGGCTTCCTCTTCTGTCTTCTTTTCTGGCCTGTTGTTCCATCATACTTCATATGCCTTTTTCTTTCTGCTCCTCTTATCCTTTCTCTGTCAATATTTCTTAGTGCTCGTACAGTGTTCACCCCAGCTGTAAATCCTAATGCCTTCAGAACTTCACACTTCACACTGTTCCCTTGGTTGTAGGTTGCTATTGCATCATAAATGCCAAAGTGCAGTGTTTTTATGCTTACAAACACCCTTTCCAAATCAAATTGTTTATGCTCTTATTAGGATTCTGCGTCTTTCCGTGTAGACATTTGTGTAACAATTCTGACTGTGTTAAGTCATGAAAAATTGGTTTTATTGCTTTTATCACATCTGCTGGCAAACCTTATTTGTGATCATAGTCCTTTTTTGCTTTATATTTGCACCAGGAATCTTTTGGGCACAGGCTGTGTTGAGGGTATTCATTGGAAGAGGCAGTATGAAGGAATAATGCCCACACTGCTTTTTGCATGTCACTAACATTACTAGTATTTTGCCTTATAGCATACCCATAGTATCTCTGTAGACGTTCAATCACCTCATCAGTAAGCCTGCCTCTCCCTCCTATTGTCTTTCCATCACTGAGCTTACTTGAACCCAAAGTTTGTTTGAGCCTTTGAAGCCATGCACCCATACGCTTTTGCACATGCCCAATGCATCCCAACTTTTCAACTACAAATTCACGTCCATATGGTTTCAGTTCCTCTATAGTCTTGAAACCTTTGGAGTCACCATCCCCAAGGTAGTATTTGTACCTAACGTTGTATCTGGGAACTGAACATTCAAAAATTTGTTTCATTCCATCCACTTCCATTGCTCCACTTGATCCACTAAAATTTGCCTCACAGGTTCCACTGTGCTCTCCTTTGATTTTATGTTTGCACCTACAATGTTTTGATAATATAGCAACACCTATCACTTTTGCACTATCACCACAAGTAGCAGTTACAACCCCATTCAGGGATTTATGACCCCTCTTTTGCCAGGAACCATCTAATGCCACTACCAAATCCCTAGAACCACCATTCATTTCTACAGATTCCTCCACTGCTTCCTTCATGGTTTTCAAAGCCACATCTTCAACAGAGGATCCTACCAGTTCACAGTAGTGCCCAAATTTGCTTGGAGGCGATGGCAAGTTCATAATAACACAAAGCAGTTTACCAGCAGCAGACCCTTTTCCAATGGATCGAAGACCATACACAAGTCGAACATTCACATCAAACACTCTAGATCGTCCATTTTCACCAAAGAGACTGGCATGTGAATTGTAGAAAGTCACTTGATACTTGCAACATGCACAGATTATCTTCATCTCACAAGCTAAACCAAAGTGCTTTGTTATCTCTAGTCCCACTCCTACACTTGAACACATTTTGCACAGAACACTTTCTTTCAGCACAGAAGATAATAATCCAATATTCAGTACTTCGTTAATATCATCACTGTCACTAACATATTCACGAAATCTGTCACTTCCACCAGTCAGCTTCTTGCTAGAAGATGTCACAGGGCTATGGCCGGCCACGTGTTGCTTAGCAGCAGAACGCACTGTTTCAGTAATTGTAGTATCGCAACTTGGTATTAGTGTTAATTTTCTTTTCCCTACGTTCTTCCTCTTCTTATATACACGGTTACTAATTCGTGGCATCGTAACCAGAACAACGCTCTACACAAGAAGTATAATACTACCGACAACAGGCGCAACACTGAACTAATTCGAAACGGTAAACAGCAAAGAGACGATGTTCCGCGCTCTTAGCGCTTCATTTGTCACAGAAAACAATGTAGCCAACCATTGCACACTCGCGGTATGCGTAACATAAGGCGCTGTATGCGTAACAGGCCGAGAAAATCCCAAGCAGTTCGCCAGGAAGTCACGAGAGGGTGTTAGATGCATTCAGCGGCCGCCCATTTCCTCTGCAGGCGTGGGGGAAAATGGTAATAACACCACTTCTAGGGCGAGTAGAACAATAATTCAAAGTTTACATTAAAGAGGAATGTTCCGATTAATCTTCGGTAGGAAAAAAAAAAAAAAAAAAAAAAAAAAAAAAAAAAATCGTAATTTTTTTGGATTTGACCACCTCCGGCTCCCCTTAATGTGGAGAACGGGGTCAGGGTAGTGCGATGCGACCTTCAAACGCTTGTGCCGTCCTTTATTTCCGTGAGGGGATTTAAAGCACTTGCCACCTATGAGGGACAGCCCCGTACCTGCTCCGTTTGGAATTCCGTGGAACACTTCCGTGGGGAATGTCCTGAGGGTAGTAAGGCGGGCGCACGCCCCTTGTATGCAATCGTCACCGGCGGGGCGCTAGTGCAAGAAACAATCGCTGGGCCTGTGTCTGCCGGCGCAGAACAAACGATCTGTCCCCGAGGTCGCGCGCAGGCGCAACCCAGCGCAGTTCTGGAAGAGCAGGATCAGGTCATGCGCGATTCTTCTACACCGGCAAACACTATCGCTCCCAATCAGGCATCCGTCTGTGAGCAGGATATGATGCAGGCTGCCCCACTCAGCTATGCACTGGCACAACTTGGTCAGGTCCTGCATGATTTCGCAGCATCTACCGTACCTATGAGCCATGAGACGGACAATAGTCCCACAGTACAATAAGGAACACACAATTCGGTTTAGCACCGGTAGCCTCAACTACCGAACCCACTCTGATTTCTTCCGCTGCCGAAGTACCATTGCCAACGGCGAGTTTAGCACGGCTTGATTCCTCTCCCAACTGTTCCTTTAACCTCTCCAGTAAGTCAAGAAAATTTCAGAAGGAAAAAATCGAAGGCGGAGGACTTAACACTCCCCTCGGAATACCAATAAGATTCGTGTTGCGAAAACGCAGGACTCGGAGCTGTATCAACAATTAAAACAGAAAGTCGCCAGAGCGAGAGACAGGTTCCTCGCAGATGCATCACGTGACACGTCGTCTCAAAGGGACACCATTCAGATCGACAGCGGAAAGCCGGAAGCAATGGACTCGAACGAAAGTGACTGTCCACCGTCACTTGATGGACGTGGCGTTTCATGTATGTTTCGTCAATGTGAGGGTGTTATGTTGACGAGTTGCGCAACGGATTGATCTGACAAGTAACCTTTGGCTCCTGCGAGAAGCAATTTCCACCCCACACTACTACAGAAGTCAGACAGACGCTCCTAATGTACCAAAAAGAAATGCCTGAAAAACTTTCAGTAAGAAATATCTTCTGGAGTCGTCTGCTGTAAGGAAAAGAAACAAAAATATTCTATTTTCCTACGTAACTAGTGGGATACTTGGGTACTGGAGTATTGCTAGTTAGTGTAAGAAAAACATTAAACGATCGGAAAATATTATTTATTGCAAAATTTAAGAAAAATCAAATGAAACTTTTATTTATAAACTGATACACAAATTTCCGGGTTCTTTTCATAATAGTAGGTTGCCTCTTACGGATAGGAATCCTGTTAATGACATTTATATACAAAGTATGGGAAAGCTCTTTTATCCTTTTTCTTTAAGAATGTTATTTACTCGGCAGAATGGCTGAGAGCCGCGCCTACTCAACTTGAATAATTATCCAATTGAATTTTTCTAAGTGCAGTCGCGTGAGAAATGTAATGGAGTGACTTGAAGAAGTATGTTATTTCTAATGGAGGAAAGATGAGGCTCGCCTACGCTGTAGCGCACAATACCGTGAGCTGCGACGACTGCCGCCTGCGTCGTTCGCCGCTGAAAAATAACAAAACTATCTCTCTATCTGGATTAACCTTCACCAATCGAACTCTCACAACACCTTGATGAAATCAAGGACTCCTATCTGCCCCTAGTCTAACTGTTGCCATGGTAAACCAGTCAGATAACCAGTCCACCGCGATGCCACTCAATGTTCGCTCGCAGGCACTACCTAATACTATGTCTGTGTTCACACCGCAAGCGTCGCGGCCAACACAGTGAACAGACCCTGAATCGCGAGCGACTCAATACAGAGTATCACTACGATTCACTAGCGACAGAGGTGCTCTCAATGCAGTACTGAGTAGAGACTGTTCCTCGCTCTCTGCCTGTACGCACGAGCGCACTCACGTGTTGCCGCTACCAGAACGTCACCGGAACGACTTCCTCCATGCAAAAAGCGAAAGGGTATATCATCCGCTGTCTTTCCCTCACTCCTCCAGCTCATTGCGCCAGAAATAGTCCACCAATCAGCGTTACTGTTAGAAACTTGTGGGCACGCTGGAACATCGTTTGACCCGCGGATAGGCGATATCAGTTACCGGTTTTCTTTGCAGGAAAATCGCAATTATTGACCAAACAGCTGCCAGGTATGTCGGCCGACTCGACTTGCTGTGACCACAAAAAATCAGATATCCGCGGACAAAAACTGCCACTGCGATTTGGTTAATAGGCCATACGACGTTACATCCTTAAGCTCCGCACACGGAGTTTCGACGATTACTTCGCCTACATTGAATATAATCATTGCAAATTCAAATACACCAGGAGTTATACTCAGCTCTATGGCAGTATGTTGAGCATCATGACACAATTGACATGATAGTGCAGAAGTTGTTCACAACACAGTTTTGTCTTCTCCGACATCGTTTCAATGACTGCGGCAAGTTCTATGTTCAGGTAAGTTCAGTTTTGAGTTCTTTTCAGCAACGACGGTATACCTACATGCGCTGTGTGTTGTACAACTAGGCGTTCTTTTCCTTGTTGTTTCCCGTAGCCTGGGCGGCGGCAAGCTGACGCCATTTCTCGGCACACAGAGGAGTGCTTTCGACCCCACCCTCGTTCTTTTTTTCCCCATTGTCGGATGGTTATGAATGCTTTTCCTTATTTCAATACAATGAAAGTTTATTTGACTTTTCAGCACAGAAGGATCAATTTATCATATTAGCAATCTTCCCCAGACAAACATAACGAAGAAAAGGAGAAAGCAAAAAGAGCTGCAAGACGCAAGGAACACGAAAAAAAAATATTACATTAAATTAATCTGAAATACAATACAACTAAAAATAAATTGGTGGCTAGATGGTTTCTTTAGCTGAGTATTGTACAGGATACCTTTATTGCTCTTTTCGAGGATTGTTTTTATTTTTAAGGAGAATTTCCTCTTTATCAAGATAGAGGAATTTTATTTCCTTCAACATTCTACACACAATTTTTACAGTGAAGATGAAGACGTTTTACGATAACCGTTACAAGGAGAACATTTTCTTTATTTCAAGAACACATCATTACTCAAGCCTTTTACGACACTTCTGTTACTGGAAATAATAAAAAAAAGGATAAGGCGTCGGACTTCGGATCAGAAGATTGTAGGTTCGGATCCTCTCACGTTCCTGTTTTTCCAGATCTGCAAAAGATGCATACTGTCTTACTGTAACGTTTGAGTACTGCAGAACCAGTTGAAAGGTGCTGCGTTCCGTTTCCTGCCAGCAAACCAGCTAGGACCTGAAGCAATGTCAAGCCAACGGTGTGATGCAACTAAATTATTAGTACAGAATGGTTCAAATGGCTCTGAGCCATGGGACTTAACTTCTGAGGTCATCAGTCCCCTAGACTTTAGAACTACTTTAACGTAACTAACCTAAGGACATCACACACATCCATGCCCGAGGCAGAATTCGAACCTGTGACCGTAGCGGTCGCGCGGTTCCGGACTGTAGCGCCTAGAACCGCTCGGCCACACCGGCCGGCAAAATATCAGTACAGTGCCTCCCGCGAGGGTTTTGGTTGGAACAACCTCGTCTCACTTAGGACCCGAGAGATACGAGACAGGAATGTGAGTGTAGTCGAGTAAGTGTGTTAAATAATGGTGCTACCAGCCACATAGCTATTCAAGCACATTTTACGCCTCTCAGAGAAATGTTTCATGAAATAGAAATGCAGATCACTTTTGGAAGTAGGAAATTAGTTGGAGTTATGAGGATCTCCCATAAGAGGTCCCAGGTCCCATGAGTAATGTGTGACGTGTAATCCGTCTGCTGGATTCTCGGGGAGCCCGGCTAGCTCAGTCGGTAGAGCATGAGATTCTTGATCTTAGGGTCGTGGGTTCAAACCGCTCGCTGGGCGTCGCAGAATTTCGTTTCTGCGCTAGCTGCCACCAACCTTGTGAGTAATGGATGTAACTGCTTACGACTAAGGCTAACTGAGTATCATCTCGGAAGCATGCTGTTCGAAGCTGAAGGTGATTACTGAAGCGAAATAAATGTATTTTTTTGGAATAGTAGGTGTAGATCGGCAACGTGTGAGATGTGTAGAAAACAGCAGCGGTGCTCGTTAAACGCATATATAGTTGCCAATATAGTGCGTTTTTTGCTCATGGGCTACCATTCATTTGTACAGAGGAACGAAGTACCCGAAACTTGCGCTAGGAGGCGCCTCCTTAGTTCAATGCAGAGCGTTGGTATAGTAAACCAGAGGTCGTTGGTTCGATCCTCACCGGAGGCAAATGAATATTGTAACAGAATTTCCTTCGGTGGCCGTTTCCATAAAAGCGGCCAAGGATAAAAAAATTCTGAATGGCCGTGGTATTCGAAAAGACTCTTGCAGGTGAATAGTGTGAAGGACGTTATTAAAATAAGGACCACAGGTTGCAGCATTCATCACGTGGGTTAAATCCCCTCTTTCAAAGACGTCTGATTTCAGATCCTTGGTTACCCTCAGGGTGAAATCTACGCTTTCATAGCGCCTGTTGATGTTGTTGTTGTTCGTCCGTATGTTTGCGTGCCTGCCATCGTCGTCCATCCGCCTGCCTGTTCGACACCCCCTCCCGGTGCTCGCCGCCGCCCGCTGTCCACCCGTCCGTCCCCGTCCATCATGGGCCTTCCCACCTCCAAGGTCATCTACACCTTCCCCTCTACCACTGACACCTCTTCGGAGTGCCGCCGCCCCTGGCCACCATCCTTACACCTCCCCTCCTACCCTCCCTCCACACACCCACTCCCCCATCCCCCCCCCTGCTGTGTGTCACCACATCTACCTCCTTCCCCCAGCCTCACACCCACAGCAGCTCCCACTCCTGCCCCCACTCTCACGCACCCCTCTGCTGCCGTCTCTGCTGCCGCCCCTCAGGTGGCTGGCTTCCCCTCTCTCAACCCTCTCCCCCCCCCCCCACCCAAGTCACTTCGTCATCTGTATCCCCTGCACTTCTAAGAAGAGTCTTACGGGCAACTTTATATACTAAAATGACCATTTAAATAAAAGCCCATGAAATGAAATCTTACATAAAATTATACTAGGTTGGCCAAACATGCTCTACAGTACACACATATCGCCTCTCAAGATGATAGGCAAGATAAAAACATATTTCAGGAATTCGGCCGTTACACTTCAAGCAATAAATTCGTTAACACACCGAATCCTACAAATATGACAGAGGCAGCTATTAACGTACGGCAGATTGATAGGGAGATTACCGAACAACCCGCCCCCAACCCACAAGCCAAGAATGGATCACCCAATTCATAAATAACCACCTTCCCGCGGGTGAGCAAACGGAAAAGAATGGTGAGACGACCCCAAAACAAAGCGACTGGTGACCTCACCAAGAAAACAAGTAGAATTTAACAATTAAATAAAACAACGTATCACCAGTCACTTAACTTCTAATAAACTGCGATTCCTTGCGAAAACCTGGCGCAGCTCCCTCAAAAGCTCCCTCCGAAACGCTCTCCCGAACCGTCCGCTACCAGCCGCTTCAACGGACGCAGGAAGGCGCGCCGATCTCCCGTCTCACGGCGTCGCAGCTCGCACTGGCCAGACCGATGTCGCGTGTTGACTCCTGTTGCTCTCGTGTCGGCCGCGAAGCCACTACCCCTCGCTATACGGCGCGGCCGACTGGACTCCCAAGGCGGACAAGTCATCTTGTGTCTCAGTGCGCGACCGACCAACCAATCGATCCAATCCCAATGACCATTGCCCGAGCAACTCGAGCAGACTGGCAGCCTAACACATACTAGCACTCCGGATGACAGACAGACACTGACTGCCCCACACTGACCCAGCTGACCAAGTGATCCCATGGCGAGCTCATAGCGTCCCTTGAATGCACGTGAACAGGCAACTTTCCCCTTTCCCACCAGAGGAAAACACCAAAGCTGCGATTGCCACAGTGGCCCCACCGCCAGAAACGGGGGGCGACTGCTTCACACAATGCGCTGCGGCGCGCTCTGCAAAACAGCAATTTTTTCCACGGCTCAACCTCCTCCCCTCAAACTAGAACAGGCGTCTGAACATAGAGATTTCACATGGCTCAAATGGACTCGATATACTCTACCGGTCTGATCATGTCTGACTAACAGGTTAATCGGCCCCAACACACGGAGCACCGTGCATGGACTTATAAAGCGGGGTGTGATCTTCCCTACTCGGACCCTCCATCCTTCCTCGACACTGAACATTCCTAATATAGACATGATCCCCCGATTTTCCCTGATAAGGACGCCTATTGCGGTTGTACCGCCCGGCTTGACGACCATGGCCAGCCGCTATAATGCGACGAGCCCGATTCCAGTTCTTTCTAATTAACTGCGCGGATACCCGCTCAGGAAGCAAGTCTTGGATGCTCCATAAGTTAGACAAAGGCGAATTGATAGGACAGGTCAATAAGAGAGAGGCCAGAGTAGTCTTCAGTGTATCATGAACTGCAATGTTGAACGCAAAATTAATCCAGGGCAAGTTAGTATCCCACTTACTTGGTTTAACTTGATGGTAAATTATTAAAGTAGATTTTAGATTGCGATTCACACGTTCAGCAAAGGACCCAAGAGGGTAATACGGTGTTGTATTTATGTGCTTGATGCCATTCCCAAAACAAAAGGCCTTGGACTTTTTTTTTTTTTTTTTTTTTTTGGTCATATGTCTACTGACCGGTTTGATGCGGCCCGCCATGAATTCCTTTCCTGTGCTAACCTCTTCATCTCAGAGTAGCACTTGCAACCTACGTCCTCAATTATTTGATTGACGTATTCCAATCTCTGTCTTCCTCTACAGTTTTTGCACTCTACAGCTCCCTCTAGTACCATGGAAGTCATTTCCTCATGTCTTAGCAGATGTCCTATCATCCTGTCCCTTCTCCTTATCAGTGTTTTCCACATATTCCTTTCCTCTCCGATTCTGCGTAGAACCTCCTCATTCCTTACTTTATCAGTCCACCTAATTTTCAACATTCGTCTATAGCACCACATCTCAAATGCTTCGATTCTCTTCTGTTCCGGTTTCCCCACAGTCCATGTTTCACTACCATACAATGCTGTACTCCAGACGTACATCCTCAGAAATTTCGTCCTCATATTAAGGTCGGTATTTGACATTAGTAAACTTCTCTTGGCCAGAAATGCCTTTTTTGCCATAGCGAATCTGCTTTTGATGTCCTCCTTGCTCCGTCCGTCATTGGTTATTTTACTGCCTAGGTAGCAGAATTCCTTAACTTCATTGACTTCGTGACCATCAATCCTGATGTTAAGTTTCTCGCTGTTCTCAATTCTACTACTTCTCATTACCTTCGTCTTTCTCCGATTTACTCTCAAACCATACTGTGTACTCATTAGACTGTTCATTCCGTACAGCATATCATTTAATTCTTCTTCACTTTCGCTCAGGATAGCAATGTCATCAGCGAATCGTATCGTTGATATCCTTTCACCTTGTATTTTAATTCCACTCCTGAACCTTTCTTTTATTTCCATCACTACTTCCTCGATGTACAGATTGAAGAGTAGGGGCGAAAGGCTACAGCCTTGTCTTACACCCTTCTTAATACGAGCACTTCGTTCATGATCGTCCACTCTTATTATTCCCTCTTGGTTGTTGTACATATTGTATATGACCCGTCTCTCCCTATAGCTTAACCCTACTTTTTTCAGAATCTCGAACAGCTTGCACCATTTTATATTGTCGAACGCTTTTTCCAGGTCGACAAATCCTATGAAACTGTCTTGATTTTTCTTTAGCCTTGCTTCCGTTATTAGCCGTAACGTCAGAATTGCCTCTCTCGTCCCTTTACTTTTCCTAAAGTCAAACTGATCGTCACCTAGCGCATTCTCAATTTTCTTTTCCATTATTCTGTATATTATTCTTGTAAGCAGCTTCGATGCATGAGCTATTAAGCTGATTGTGCGATAATTCTCGCACTTGTCAGCTCTTGCCGTCTTCGGAATTGTGTGGATGATGCTTTTCCGAAAGTCAGATGGTATATCGCCAGACTCATATATTCTACACACCAACGCGAATAGTCGTTTTTTTGCCACTTCCTCCAATGATTTTAGAAATTCTGATGGAATGTTATCTATCCCTTCTGCCTTATTTGATCGTAAGTCCTCCAAAGCTCTTTTAAATTCCGATTCTAATACTGGATCCCCTATTTCTTCTAAATCGACTCCTGTTTCTTCTTCTATCACATCAGACAAATCTTCACCCTCATAGAGGCTTTCAATGTATTCTTTCCACCTATCTGCTCTCTCCTCTGCATTTGACAGTGAAATTCCCGTTGCACTCTTAATGTTAGCACCGTTCCTTTTAATGTTACCAAGGGTTGTTTTGACTTTCTTGTATGCTGAGTCTGTCCTTCCGACAATCATATCTTTTTCGATGTCTTCGCATTTTTCCTGCAGCCGTTTCGTCTTAGCTTCCCTGCACTTCCTATTTATTTCATTCCTCAGCGACTTGTTTCCTCTTCAACTGTACTGCCTACTGCGCTATTCCTTATTGCTGTATCTATAGCGTTAGAGAACTTCAAACGTATTTCGTCATTCCTTAGTACTTCTGTATCCCACTTCCTTGCGTATTGATTCTTCCTGACTAATGTCTTGAACTTCAGCCTACTCTTCATCATTACTATATTGTGATCTGAGTCTATATCTGCTCCTGGGTATGCCTTACAATCCAGTATCTGATTTCGGAATCTCTGTCTGACCATGACGTAATCTAATTGAAATATTCCCGTATCTCCCGGCCTTTTCCAAGTATACCTCCTCCTCTTGTGATTCTTGAACAGGGTATTCGCTATTACTAGCTGAAACTTGTTACAGAACTCAATTAGTCTTTCTCTTCTTTCATTTCTTGTCCCAAGCCCATATTCTCCTGTAACCTTTTCTTCTACTCCTTCCCCTACAACTGCATTCCAGTCGCCCATGACTATAAGAGTTTCGTCCCCCTTTACATACTCCATTACCCTTTCAATATCCTCATACACTTTCTCTATCTGTTCATCTTCAGCTTGCGACGTCGGCATGTATACCTGAACTATCGTTGTCGGTGTTGGTCTGCTGTCGATTCTGATTAGAACAACCCGGTCACTGAACTGTTCACAGTAACACACACTCTTCCCTACCTTCCTATTCATAACGAATCCTACACCTATTATACCATTTTCTGCTGCTGTTGATATTACCTGATACTCATCTGACCAGAAATCCTTGTCTTCCTTCCACTTCACTTCACTAGATTGAGCCTTTGCATTTCCCTTTTCAGATTTTCTAGTTTCCCTACCACATTCAAGCTTCTGACATTCCACGCCCCGACTCGTAGAACGTTATCCTTTCGTAGATTATTCAATCTTTTTCTCATGGTAACCTCCCCCTCTGCAGTCCCCTCCCGGAGATCCGAATGGGGGACTATTCCGGAATCTTTTGCCAATGGAGAGATCATCATGACACTTCTTCATTTACAGGCCACATGTCCTGTGGATACACGTTACGTGTCTTTAATGCAGTGGTTTCCATTGCCTTCTGTATCCTCATGTCATTGATCATTGCTGATTCTTCCGCCTTTAGGGGCAATTTCCCACCCCTAGGACAAGAGAGTGCCCTGAACCTCTATCCGCTCCTCCGCCCTCTTTGACAAGGTCGTTGGCAGAATGAGGCTGACTTCTTATGCCGGAAGTCTTCGGCCGCCAATGCTGATTATTTATCAAAATTTAGCCAGTGGCGGGGATCGAACACACGACCGAAGATGTTTTGATTATGAATCAAAGACGGTACCCCTAGACCATGGGTCGTTCTGCGTTGAACTTATCTGACGCAAAAGCAGGGGCATTATCACTAACCAAACTCTTAGGAGGCTCAAAGATCGAAAAGATGTTAGTAAGGTGAGAAATAGTTACGTTGGTAGTACTACTTCGACTGGGAATAAGCCAAGTAAAGTGAGAAAAGGCATCAATTACCACCAAAATATACATATTCCCCCTCCTGGAACATGGCAATGGGCTCACATATTCGATATAAAGATGATCCATCGGATAATTTTTACGTTCCGAAGACAATAGACCTTGCTGTAGGGCAATGCTAGGTTCCACGGCCCGGCACGAATTACAACCGGATACTAATTTCTTATTGCCACACTCAAGATGAGGCCAGGTCACATACTGCTTAATTTTCTGAATCGTTTTATACGTGCCTAAGTGACCTCCCACCGAAGAACAATGATAATACTGGAATATTTGCTGGATTAATATTTGTGGCAGACAAATTCGGTTGTGGCGCTCTCGACCCACTGCCTTACACAGAATACCTTTCCTCAAGCTGTAGCCTACGACTACCTCACCCGATCTAATCCTCTGTTTGATGGAACCCAATTCAACATCCTGTTCCTGGTTTTCTTCCAGATTACTAAACAGTTGGGGTAATTCCATCATAACCAAAAGCTTACCCTGAAGTGGACCCTGGTGATGCTCCTCAGAACAACCGGATGGTGGGTCAAACATCCGGCTGAGGGCATCAGCGACCACATTCTCGGAACCCTTGATGTGCCTAACCTTAAATTCAAAGGCTGAGACTCTCACGGCCCAATGTGCGATCCGGCCGGTCTTGCGTGGCCTAGCCGAGACCCAACTCAAGGCTCGATTATGAGTCTGCAGCAAAAAAGGTTTGTGCTGAATGTAAAACCGGAATTGTTCTAATGCAAATAAGGCCGCCAAGGTCTGACATTCGTAGACTGAGTATTTTGCCTCAGCATCATTCAAACGGCGCGAGGCATAGGCCAAAGGTTGCCGCTGACTTTGCCATTCTTGTAATAAGACGGCTGACACACCCGCACTCGACGTGTCCGTCTGATCTATGAAAGGCTTATCAAAATCAGGCACCCCAAGCACCGGTGGATTAGCAATGGCGGTTTTGATCTGTTCGAAGTCCTCCTGCTGGGTGGGACCCCAAATAAATTTAACTCCATTTTTACGAAGCTGATTCAAAGGGGCAACTAAGGCCGCAAAATTCGGAACGAACCTCCTGAAATAATTTGCCATGCCAATAAACTTGGCGACTCACCGCTTATCAGTAGGAGGTGGGAGTGCGCGCAAGGCTTTTGTGCGTTCTTGATCGATCCGAACCTCATCGCCTGAAACAACATGCCCTAGAAAGGAAAACTGTGGCCTCGCAAGGGTAACCTGCTGAAGCTGAGTAAATACTTGATGTAAATGACTCAAATGCTCTTCAAACGATTTACTATATGTCACAAGGTCATCCATATAGTTACAAACAAAACGCAATTTAAATTCCCCCAGTATACTATCTAATAAACGAATCAACACCGCAGCTCGGGTAGCCAGCCCAAATGGGACCCGGTTAAATTCGAATAGATTCCAATCGGTGCATAACGCTGTAACTTTTTTATACTCCTCGGTCAACGTAATCTAATAATAAGCATGATTTAAGTCAAGTACGGTGAACCGAGACGCGCCTGAAATCCAAGTAAAGGAATTGTGTAGATCAGGCAACGGTACTGACTCCAACACCACCTTCTCATTCAAACGATGGTAATGCACCACCGCCCTGAAATCGCTACCCCGATCCTTCGGTACCAAGAATATCGGAGAGGCATATGGAGAAGTCGAGGGACGAATAACGCCTCGATTTAACATCTTCTGTACCTTTTCCCGCAACACTTTCAGCTTAGGTGGTGAGCAACGATTTGGGGACTGCCTAACCGGAATATTGTCAGTCAAACGAATATGATATTCTAATTTATTCGTTACTCTAAGTTTATCGCAAAATAAGTCAGGAAAAGCCTCCAGTAACTGATGGACCTGTTGAACCTGACTCGGGGAAAGATGGTCAAGTTTGACATTATCGAGAGTAGTGACCAACAAGGAAGAAGGCATGGATGACACCGCCGCTCGACATTCACAAAATCCGAACTTCTGACTTGGCGCAAATTTAAAAAAAATCTTATCTCCTGAATAATCCAGAACAAATTTAGTTTTAGAAATGAAGTTACAACCCAGCACCATATTTACTGGCAGGTTAGCAATGATAGCAAAGGTCATTGGCCAGGAGAACCGTCCTACCGAGACACTACGCTTAACTCACCACGCCAGAGGCAACACCTGACCATTGGCCATATGACCTCTCCGAAGCGGGATCTTTTTAGGTTTGAGCCTGGTAAGACTGCCAAATTCCAGAACCCAAGCCTCATTAAGCAAGGAATAAGTGCTACCCGTATCCAATAAGACGCAGAGAGGTTCCTGATTCAAACTCAGGCAAACATAAGGTCGACATAACCGGGAATCAGCCACTATGGCACGCCCTTCACTAAACAATAAGTTACTCCTGAAAACGTGCTGCCTGCCCTTATGTCACTTAGTACTTCTTGCCTCACGTAAAACCGGACAACTTACCAAATGCGTACTAGCCCCACATCGAAAACATTTCTTGTGTACGCCTTGATAATTACTAACTTGGCCGATCTCTCTCCACTCCAAAGTTTTCCTTCGCTTGTCTCAACACGCTAACATTCCTAGAGTCCTCGCTTAACTTTAGCGCAGATGCAGAAGTAACAACAACAGAGAGTTCTTCCCAGGTGTTCGGGGGTGACTAGAAAATAAAATTTATTTTGTCAGCAGCCGCCATCCCTTTCAAAACTACTGCAATTAATTGTTCTTCTGACAAATCACTTAGAAAGGCCTGCGAAGCTACTCTTACCCTTTCCACATACATCGACAAATCTTCACTAGCGGGCTGCACCTTCCACATTTACTGACATTCTAGATGTTTCCTAAGACCCTCTGCGAGTCTCTCAGCGATTATTAGTTGTATGAGTTGCCGTAACGAGAACCCCTCCGAAAGAGCACTAGAAATTAATTCGTAACCCTTCCCCTTTGCTAACGGGTACAGCAGAGCTAACAGGTTGGAGTGCGATATTCGAAAAGCAAAGGAAAGCTGCTCAAAATAAACCAGTAACCACAGAATTTCCTACATACTTTTACAGAAGTGCAATCGGGTTAGGTAGCTTTGCGAAAAACTCCGAGTTAGGTTCAATTCCGCGGTTTGGGTTATTTAGTTCGCTTCCTGTTCGTGCCGGATCGGCTTGGATCTGCCCACTAGATCCTTCGGAGCTAGAGTCTAACCCAGTTAACCTAATCTGCAACGCAGCCACCTTTCGCTGCAACTCAGCTACTCCTTACGATCAGCCTCATTTACAGCAAGTTGTTCTAAATCAGAGACCCGGTTAAACACGTGCATCAAATGCGCGAGTAGTCTAGCTAACTGCTTGCGACTCGGTTGATCAACACAAACCAGTCTAAATGATGTTGAAACTCACCGACCTCTCCTGCCGCCGCTGCCATGGCTGTCGGAAAGGGACCAATAACTTCCGATGAAATCTGGACCGGATTGAGCAAGGCATCTTTTAAATCCGCAAGCAACTCAGGAACAGTGCCTTGTTTGTTTATATTACGAATGCGCAACTCATATAAGATTTGATTTTTGCGCAACAGGCCGAATCCTGGACATTCTCTGGCCGCCATGACAACCTGAAACAAGCAGCTAAACAGTCACTTGGCCAGAGCGAAATATTACTAAATTATAAAATAAGTCGAACTGTAATTCCATCAGTTACTCAAAGAGTAGTAGCAAGAACGCTAACCACGCTATGCTACCAGTGATGAAACGTGAATTTACTTTCAAAACATTTTCTTAAGAATTTGCTTTATTTACTAGCGATTTATCAAGAAAATTAACACATTTAATCACACTATGTGAGCGTGGAGGTAGTTGCCAGGGAGTAACTGATGAAATCAAAATGAAATTGCTTTTAACAAATGGATATTTTATTCCTAAAAGTTTTTTTAGAAACAAATTTAAAATTATAAGCAGAAAGCACCCTCTAAATATCAAGTTACAATTTATTCAGAGGCAGAAAGAAACAATTTTTTTGAGTGTATGAGCTTTCGGGCTGAGAACCTTGCCGCTCCCTTTTGACACAGCTGTAGTCACGACCGCTTACAACAACCTCTGAAAGACTACACAGGTGCAAACTTAAAGTAAAAGTTTTAACAATTCACACAAACACGCAAACTATGCACCCCATAGGAGGGATGGAAGTGATACAAAACACTAAAATTGAAAGGTTATCTTGCCACCGAAGGTGCAACTTGATTTTAACTTCTAAGAAAAGTCTTACGGTGGAAGGGTGGCAACTTTATATACTAAAATGACCATTTAAATAAAAGCCCATGAAATGCAATATTACATAAAATTATACAAGGTTGGCCAAACATGCTCTACAGTACACATATACCGCCTCTCAAGATGATAGGCAAGATAAAAACATATTTCAGGAATTCGGCCGTTACACTTCAGGCAATCAATTCGTTAACACACCGAATCCGACAAACATGACAGAGGCAGCCATCAACGTACGGCAGATTGATAGGGAGATTACCGAACAACCCGAACCACAGGTTGCTCTAACCCGACCCTACTCCACAAGGGAAAAATGGACCACCCAATTCATAAATAACTACCTTCCCGCGGGTGGGCAAACGCAGAAGAATGGTGGGACGACCCCAAAACAAAGCGACTGGTGACCTCACCAAGAAAACAAGTAGAATTTAACAAGTAAATAAAACAACATATCACCAATCACTTAACTTCTAATAAACTGCAATTTCTTTCGAAGACCTGGCGCAGCACCCACAAAACGCTCTCCCGAACCGTACGCTGCCAGCCGCTTCAACGGAGGCAGGAAGGCGCGCCGATTTCCCGTCTCACGGCGTCGCAACTCACACCGGCCAGACCGATGTCGTGGGTTGACTCCTGGTGCTCTCGTGTCGGCCGCAAAGCCACTACTCCTTGCTATACGGCGCGGCCGACTGGACTCACGTGGCGACCTCACATGCGCCGACTCTCAAGGCGGACAAGTCATCTTGTGTCTCAGTGCGTGACCGACCAACCGATCGATCCAACCGCCAATGACCATTGCCTGAGCAACTCGAGCGGACTGGCGGCCTAATACGCAGACTCAGATGCAGGAACTAAGTCCCCGACCAGGCGACCACTCGTTGAGTGGTTTCACCGCGCCACAATTTCGGAAGAGAGACAGACTAGCAAGCTGGGGACGAGAGACTGACCCCAGACCAGACTTACCCAGACAGACCTCCTCGCGAGCTCATCACGTCCCTTAAATGCACATGAACAGGCAAGCTTTCCCCTTTCCCACTTGAGGGAGACACCAAAGCTGTGATTGCCACAGCGGCGCCACCGCCAGAAACGGCGGGCGACTGCTTCACACAATACGCTGCAGCGCGCTCTTCAAAACAGCAATTTTTACCACGGTTCACCCAGTGTGGCTTCTGACCCTCCTTCTCCACTGAAGACCAACTCCTTAACCTCGTTCACCTTCCCTCCCTCCAGCTTAACTCTCATCTCTCCGCCATTTTTGTTTCCTTTGACCTCCAAAATGCCTATGACTATGTATGGCATCTCCTCTTTAAACTCCAAACCTATGCCCTGTGCATCTAGTTACTTCCTCCCTCTCACGCCCTTCTTCCTATGTCAGCCTCCTCAACATGAACTCCCGAATCTTTTATACCACTGCTCTCCTCTATCTTCTGTACAGCGCTGATATGCCCAAGCCACCCCACCTATCCACCTTCTTCAATATGCTGATGACACTGCCTACCTGGCTCTCTATTCTACCCTTCAACAGTCCCAACATATCTTCCAAACCCCCTTGACCAGTTCACCACTTGGTGAAACCAGTGGCTCCTTCATCTGAAACCCTCTAAAACCCAGCAATCATCATAGGCTGCACCACCTGCTCCTTCTGTCTTTATGACTTCTAACTCACCCTTTATGAGCGTCCCATCCAGCTCACCCCCACCCTGAGATACCTTGGCCTCACCCTCGACCATCACCTCACTTGGACCCCTCACCTCCTGACCAGAAAAAAGCCCATTCCTGCCTCCACCTCCT
The DNA here is from genome assembly GCF_021461395.2 of Schistocerca americana. Classification (NCBI taxonomy): domain Eukaryota; kingdom Metazoa; phylum Arthropoda; class Insecta; order Orthoptera; family Acrididae; genus Schistocerca; species Schistocerca americana. Next base: position 43,746,394 of record NC_060125.1, read on the forward strand.
GAAACTCCTGTCTGGCTGGACGTGGGGATTACATCCCTCCATCATCCTCCACACCTACAAATCCCTAATCTGTCCTATCCTCTGTTATGCCAGCACTACCTGGATCTCCGCACCCACATGCTTTTACAGGACCCTCCAAATCCTCGAATGGCATGTGCTCTGCCCTGCCTTCTGTACCTGGCTTCCTTCCCCCACACACCCCCTGTAAGACCTCATCCTCTTCCCCCACCTACTCCTTTTCCTCCAACATCTCTGCAGCCTTTACACTGTCCTCAACCTTGATCCCCACACTCCCTCTTTTCGTCCTTCCTCTCCATCCCTCCCCCACCTGTTGGGGAGCCTCTGCTGCTGTATCCCTCCCTCTCTACACCTCCACACCCTCATTCATCAGGGCAATTTCCAGCAACTCCCCCTCCCAGATGTTGAACTTCGCTGTGACATCTACCCTTCCTTACTGGCCTTATTCCCTCCCCAGGGCCCCCCTTTTCCTCTCTCCTCCTTCTCCCAGAGCAGATTTTCCTCCTTTCCCCTTAGTCACTGCACCCCCTCCTCAACTGTGTCCCTCCCATGTCCTTACCTCCTCAGCCCTCTTCGTCCCACCTCTGCCCATCTCCCCCCTCTACCCTCCTCCCTCCCTTCTTCCCTTCTCTCATCTCTATTTCCCTGGCAGATCCTGTGTTTTGGTGATCATCATCAGTGTGTTACATCAGTGTTGTGTTTGGTGCTTTTCTCCTGTGCGTCAAGAGCTGTGATTTTAATTGTGTGCTGGACTTGTACATAGTGCTACTGTCAGTGATTGTTATGTGCTAAGCCATCCATCGATACTTTTATGCTGCAGCCATACTTTTCCTGTATTCTTTTAATTGTCCCAGTCTGAGTTTTTTTGTGCTCATTACTATTTAATGCTTTTGTCTCCATTTTGCAGTTGCTCCCTTTTTGTCTGTTCGCGTCCATTATGTTCCCCCTTTATTATATTTTTGTCCGCCATATTTCCTCCTTTGTAATTTTAAATGTCTTCTGTTGTATCATTATTGTTTTTTGGCTGAAGAGCAGCACACATGCTAATGTCAGCCCGCTCCAGATGGGGAATTGAATTTCAATAAAGAGAAAGGAAAGTTGCGGTATTCATCTTCGGTGGAACTCGAGAGAGTTGTGCCCTTCGAGAGTTGTCGAGTACAATTGTTGAAGCATTAGGAATTGCAGCAGACGCAGCAGCAGTAGCGCCACCAGTTCTGGCAGTGCCAGCACTGGTCCCAGCAGCAGCAGCAGGAGCTCCTGTTCCTGTAGTGCTGGCACTGGTACCAGCAACAGCAGCAGCTGTCCTCACAGTGCCACTCCTGTTACCAGTGCAGTCCATCCAGTGGCTGCAACTCTACCCTGCCAACAGCCTCCCATCGCCAGCAGGTGACATCTTTGCCATTCGTCGCAGCCTCCACCAGCCCGCAGCCAACGCCTGTCCTCTGTCGCAGCAGCAGGATGGGGCCCAGGCCCCCACTCCCTACTGCCGCAGCACAACAGCAGCCTCCCTCCGTGGGCTCCTCCCAGACATTATCGTCGTCTGTGTCCTCGTCTCCATCGTTTCCGTCTCTTCTGCAATCGCGTCAGCCCCCACAACCTCTGTAGTTTACACTTCTCTCTCTGCTGCAGTTACCACCATTATGTGGTGCACCCACGCCAACCCTCCCTTGTCCATCCCCTCATGTCAATCCCTACCCCTACCCCTTTCACTCTCCCTTCCACCCCCACAGCCCCACATACTCCCTCTGCAAGGGCTGATCCCTTACCTTCCCTCCCCTCCCCTTCCTCAACCCCCCGCCACTTCTGAGTCTGCAACCCCAGCATGGGTTGTGGCATGTAGAGCTACAGTACATGCAGTGACTTCTCTGACACTGCCACCAAAACCACCACCACAACCACTAGCTACAGCAACAGGGCCTTCCACCTCCCACCACCTGCCTGTAACTCCTGTCCCCCAAACTGCCTCCCACACTGCTCCCAAGAAACGCCCCAACACCACCTCAACACAATCCACCAGCTCCAAGAAAACTCCGTCCCCCTCCCTCCCCCCTGCCTGAAGATATCATAGATCTCACCCCTCCAGCTTCTTTCTTCTCCACCTACCCATACCTATGTCCTCTCCTGCCCCAACACCACCTCCTGGAAGCCCACAACCTCACTCTCCTTTTCTGCAAATACTACCACCTCCATCTCCCTCCTTGTCCCATTCTGTGACTCTGTCCTCATCAAATCTGCCAGCCCTACCCTCCACACTGATATCCTTGCTGTTGAGGGGCACATCCCCACCAAAGCCATCCACCCTCACTGTCCTACCTTACCACCACAAGTCGTACTCCTCTTCCATCGAGTTTACTTCGCCCCTTCCTCCATACCCGAGATTGAACCACACTCCTCCACCACCAGCAACTCCAATGCCATATTAGAAACTTTTTCGGAGCCTTAAACGCTGGACCTGGCGACAGACATGCACCTGCTTCCCTGCCTATTAACTCCTCCAAGTACTGGTCAGCCTTCCACCACCCTACTGGCAGGAAACCTTCTCCGCACTATCCTCTACTACACGATGACCACCCTTTCACTGATGATACCAGTAAGGCCAAGCATTTTGCCCCCCCCCCCCACCTATCTGACATCCTTTCTGTACCTGATGATCCCCAGTTTGATTACTCCCTCTTCCCTGACATCCAAGACTGCACTGACACCTCTCTCCCCCCACTTGCTCCTAGCTTCCAATACTTGGAGGCCACACCACCATCTGATCGCAGCACCCCCATCGTCACACAAGACATCATCGCCACATTAAGCACCAAATGCGACACGGCTCCATTTCGCGATCATATTACATACTGCCACCTCAAAGAAGCCCCTCTTTCCTTCCTTACAGTCCTAGCGACCCATTATAAAGATATCCTCCCCTCCTTCTTCTACCCCTACCTGTGGAAGACATCCCAGACCCTTATGTTCTCCAAAACTGATAAACCCTCTTCCAACACCACCTCCTATAGCCCTATCAGTCTCACGTCGGTCTTCAGCAGAGTCTTAGAATCCATCCTTACCCGCAGCATTCACCGCCACCTCCAAAAGCGCCGCCTCCTTCCCCTGACCCAACGTTGCTTCTGACCTTCCTTTCTGCCGATGATCTCCTCCTCCAGCTGACACACCTTGTTTCCACTCACCTCAATTCCTGTCGCTCTGCCATCTTTGTATCCCTTGACCTTGAATGCACATGTAATTGTGTATGGCATCCAAGCCTGATCTTCAAACTCCAGATTTACGCCCTCCCCATCAGCTATGTTCGCCTAATAGCCTCCTTCCTCTCTCACCGCCCCTCCTATGTTACCATCCACAACTCCAACTCCCACACTTTCTACCCCTGCGCAGGTGTGCCCCAAGGCTCCATCCTTTCCCCTCTTCTCTACCCCCTATACATGGTGAACATGCTGCAGCCCCCACTAACCCTCCATCTCCTGCAATATGCCGATGACACCACCTTCCTAGCTCTCACCCCCTCCCTCCAACATTCCGCCAGTCCCATTTTGACCAGTTCACCTCATATATGGATATGGTGTCTGTTCTTTCGGACACGTCTGCAAGAACAGACACCATTAATGACCTCCAGCCATCTAGTACGAAATTAGTGTTAATTTAATACCTTCAGCTGATGATGGGCGTTGATATATATCTACAGGGACAGGTGAAAATGTGTGTCCTAACTGGGACTCGAACCCTAGATCTCTTGCTTACATGGCAGATGCTCCATCCATCTGAGCCACTTAGGGCACAGAGGATAGTGCGACTGCGGGGATTGTCTCGCACATGCCTCCTGCGAGACCCACATTCCCACCTTGTATGTCCACACACTATATTCGTAATGCCCCATCCCAACGCACTCATTACTCATGGGAGACATTCTTACCAAGTCCCGTAAGAGTTTGGGAAATATGTGTGCTTCCACACAGAAGAAGATGGTCATGGCCAGTATTGCCAGAACTATATACTTATATGGATATGGTGTCTGTTCTTTCAGACATGTTCAGATGCACACATATTCCCTAAACTCTTACAGGACTTGGTAAGAATGTCTTCCATGAGTAATGAGTGTGTTGGGATTGGACACTACAACTGTAGTGTACGGACATACAATGTGAGATTGTGGGTCTCGTGGGAGGCATGCATGAGATAGTCCCTGCAGTTGCACTATCCTTTGGGCCCTCAGTGGCTTAGATGGATAGAGCATCTGCCATGTAAGCAGGAGATCCTGGGTTCGAGCCCTGGTTAGGGCACACATTTTCACCTGTCCTCGTTGTTATATATCAACGCCCATCAGCAGCTGAAGGTATTAAATTAATTCTAATTTAATTCACCTCATGGTGCAACCAACGACTCCTTAAGATCAATCCCTCCAACAACCAGGCAATCATTATGGGTTACACCACCCTCTTGTGGATTTCTACATCACCATCTATGGCCACCCCATTGCTCTCAGTCCCACCCTCAAGTACCTCGACATCACCCTTGATCACCACCTTTCCTGAACCCACCATCTTTGCACAGTCCAAGCCAAGGCACATAACTGTCTTGTCTCCTCAAACTCATCTCCTGTCGAACATGGGGATTAGACCCTTCCACTAACCTACATATCAATAAGTCCCTCATCCACCCCACCAACTACAAATCCCTCTAAATCCTTGAGTGCCATGCACTCTGCCTCGCTTATCGCATCCATCTCCCGTCTGCCAAGTCGTCCTCTATGGTTTGGTCCCCTTCCCCCGATCTCCTCCTGTTCCTTGAACGAATACGAATCCTAACGTCTCCTGCAAACTGGATCCTCCACATCCTTTGGTTTTCCCCATCCTCTCCGACCCCAGCCCACTGCATGTCTGTACCACAGTGTCCCACCTGGTCTCCATCTTCACACACTCCATACCCTCCTGCAAGGTGGTAGGTACTGCCACTTTGGTGCAGTGATTTTTAACGTTTCTGTTGTGGTGTTCATGTTTTCCAGTGCCATATGAAGTGCTACATTTCATCACCACCAACAGCGTTGAGAGTATCACTCATTTGTGTTCCTGCTGTGGTGCTTCTTTGTTTTCGCTTCGACCTACACTGATCATTCACTGCATGTGTGTGTGACTCACATCTCTGTTTTTCTTTTTAAATCTACCTTTATACTCATCTGTTTTTGTTATCGTTTATTCACTCATTTTTACCATTCTCTGTTCTGTATTCTTGTCTCATGTGCTAATGTTCTTTGTACCCCTCTTGCCTGAAGAGTGACGTATTGTGCTGCTCCCAGCCCACCCTATTATGAAGAGTGAAATAACAATAAAGGAAAAAGTAGCAGTATTTAGAAATGTCAATGGAATGTCTAATACTTACTTCATGTAATATACTTCGTGGGATTTGTAAAGACCTGCTGACCTAGTAAACCATAGGTTGTGAGTACGATCCTCACAGGAGCCAATTGAATTGCGTAACAGCACTTCCCTTTCGAAAAAAATGGCAAAGGATAAGAAAAAATATTAATGGCCATGGTATTAATAGATACTTTCGCATGTGAATAGTTCGAATGGTGTTGTTAGAGTAGGGACCAGAGGGTGCTGTATTCCTGTTAAAACCATCCTGAGCCGTGGCTGGCTCATGCTATGCTCTGGATTAAACCTTTGTTGCGATTCTGTGTTTAGTCTCCCACGGTTATCGCGCTTATACTGTTATCCTCTCCTTCCCCGGGTGGCAGTGTGTATCGATATTCGCACCATGGACTATCTTTGACCCTGCACTCATAGTTTCCGGCTGGGCGGTGTGTGACCAGTCGGTCGGTTCGCGTGGAGCAGCGAGGACTTCTCCACTGGACATAGTTTGGCTGGGGCTGCTGGCTGTCTATATGCGGTGTTGGAGTGTGTGCGACTGTTCCCATTGCTACGAGGTCCGTGGCTCACCGACCCTGGACACGAAAGTTGGGTTTTGATTTAATCTACCAGCAAGTCAAGACTGTTCATATTGTGTCGTTTTGGAGTTCGTTGGCGACTGTTCTGATAATCCCGCGAGCAACAACGTGGTTTTCAAGTTGGAAAATTCAAGCCACCCTCCGGTGGGGTTTCAGTGTATTTGGATATTTGAATTGAAGTGCACCAGCGGAATCTTCTGCCTTGTGCCCGTTAACATTCCAGTTACCTGCCCTGGCAGTTGGTACTTGTTTGGGTACGCACCACATTGCGCGCATTTCCACTGAATGCTCAAAACATGGTCCTGTTGCAGTAACTCAGCTCGATCTGTTTTTACACAGGTTTCAGAAGGTGTTGGATATGTCTTTCTCCGACTTAAGTAGAAACTAGCACTTGTGGAAAGCTGTAGAAATGGGTGCGACTGGAGGATGTGTAGGGTGTGATTAAAAGGAGGTTGTAATTTTACTGTAGCAGACAGATTCGAGGAAGGTCACTCGTTTAGAGACATGACTTGTGGGTGTGAACCTATGCAAGTATGTGTTTGAATGGACGTTATTTCTAATACATAGCGTAAGGCTAGAGATCTGAGAAGTTAGTGTATATTTTTCTTCTTAGGACCTCAATCAGCACATCATCTGCTACTACTCAGCGGATATATCACGGAACGTCTGATATGGTCTCGAGACAGAATGCGTTGCGAAAACTAGTGAATTATGTAGTTGCGTGCGGTGTGATGGAGTCACAAATAGAGCTTAAATACCACGTTCCTTAGCTCAATGTCTTTCAAAGTTCATTGAGTTTATCACGAGGTTGCATCGTTGGCTCTTAATATAGACATTTCTACGATCAGGGTCACAGTATGTGTCCGGAAAACAGCACCTCATTCAGAGGTAATGTGGTACCTCGATTCCTAAAGCGTTTATAGGTTTTAACAAGGATACTTGGTTGCACCTATAGAGTGAAGAGCGCTTGTGGGAGTAACATACAGTAGTTTTTGGGACCGGGATTTTTTCTTTAACATGTGCTCGGTTACGTCTATGACACGGTGGTATGACTCGCAGGAAGAACGTAAGAGACATGCATACCCATCGTTGATTTTCAGTCAGTATTATTTGGTGTCGTATGCATCCAGTTATTGAGGAGGTAATATTATACTTAGTATTAGTGCTGGGTGTGTGATATGATCGCATTTGAGCATCAGGTTTATAGACCTGTTTAGGTAAAGGAAATGTCTATGTGCTGTTGTAGGGAGGGTATAAATTTGACTTGGAGTACTTTGATAGCGAAGGGAAGAGTATGTCTAATGGTAAGGAAGGTACAGGTATTCCCAGAGGCACAACGGTCAACAGAGTATTTGCGATACTTCGCTCATTGCCAAATACCGTTCAGTTGAGACCTCGATCGTAAGATTTCCCAGAGCCACAACGGTCAACAGAGAGTATTTGCGATACTTCGCTCATTGCCAAATACCGTTCAGTTGAGACCTCGATCGTAAGATTTAACTATAAGTATAATGATAGAAGAAAAATGTGAGTTGTTTTCTAGAACGTGTTCATGTATGCAAAGTCTGTGGTGCTATTGATTCTCATTCCCATGTTAATGGTAGCAGTCTTCCGAATGCAGAGGACTGTTGGAGTGTAGGAATGTATCATAGCTAACTTTACCATCTTCTAGACGACCGAATAGCGAACTAAGTATGTGCTTGGAGGCTTCTGTGATTAAGTGTAACTTTGAGAAAATGGTACGTTTGCGGTGAAACGTTATTCCCTTCAATGTAAATTGTTCGGTAGACTGCTTCTGCACATTTGGTGGCTTTATTTAGTTGAGGGAATATCGATTGTGGTGTGTTGGACACACGTTTTGCCGCGCGGGATTAGCCGAGCGGTTTAAGGCGCTGTAGTCATGGACTGTGCGGCTGGTCCCGGCGGAGGTTCGAATCCACCCTCGGGCATGGGTGTGTGTGTTTGTCCTTAGGATAATTTAGGTTAGGTAGTGTGTAGGCTTAGGGACTGATGACCTTAGCAGTTAAATCCCATAAGATTTCACACACATTTTTGACACACGTTTGCCTGTTCTCTAGATGTGGGAAAGACCCCAGTTGGTTTGTAAACAATATTGATCATCTGGAATCTGTTACATCACCGTCTTCGGTATTCGAGAGTGCAAATATCATTTTACTCTATTTGTTTCTAGTTATTCAATGGTTTACTACAGCTCGCTGCACCTCGCTAAAGTTTGGTGTTTGTGGAGAAATAATTTACAGTCTATATCTTGTGCATTATGTTGCGTTAGCGATCGGGAGGCTAGTGCTGTGTGCTCGATATCGAGAAGTACGGCGGAAATTGTATAATATTATGGGGAAAATATGGTTGTTCTTTTAATTGACGAGTCTGGAGATGTCTGCAGAAATGCGAGCATGAAAGCGGAATCAATAACGCGTTTGTGCCGGGGGGAAACGAGCCTGTCTTTCACATCAGTTCTAAGAGTGACTTCGGTTCGCTGATGGTATGATTTGGTATGGTGTGGGATATAAATTACATGTTAACTAGATCGAGACGGTAATCGGTGATATATTCCCTGGTTGGAGATCGGTTTGACGCTGCAATATTCTTCCGAGTATCGTTTGTATTTGATGACCTGTACACAACTTTGCGATGTTTAGTTGTCGGTGCAAAATGGTGATCAGTGCAAAATAGTTTATTACCACTGAGTGTAGCGTCTGTAGAAAGAATGAACAGGTTGGGGGTGTATAGATTGAGGGAACTGTCGGCGCAATTTAGAAATCTTTGCAAAATAATGACAGAAAGCCCCAGAAATAAAATGCTCCATTGATTGTGGTGGGATATAGGAGCAGTGAGAACATTTGTGTATGTTGAGAGCTGGTAAGCTATCACGTTATTCCCGGGAGGAAGACTGGATTCGGCGATATTTTGGTAAACAGGTTCTGTTAGGGCAGGAATTTTGGCGCGTACAAGCTGACACAACAAGAAAGCGTGCGTTAAGTATTACTGGGGGGACCTGGTCATTAACGGTGCCTACATAGAACATTGGCCGGCGTTCAGCTGCTGATCGCGGTAGGGCTCCCGCCAAATCACGTCAGCATATGTGTGTAGGTGAACACGTATTTGGATAGAAATCTCTCAGGTGTTACGTGTGAATGGTGGTGGCGCCACCTCATGCTTCCGGAAGCCGAGGAGGGGCTGTGCGCAGTTTGACATCTGACAGATGCGTCACTTATCGCTACCTCCTGTGTACCCGACTGGACAGGGGGCGGTGGACTGTGCTTGCTTGTGTTGATTGCATTATTTCGCGAGCGGCTCGGTGTATGCCCTGCTATGCACTATTTGGACAGTTTACGAGTACTGAGCGCGTCTACACAACAGTCTGAAGGAATATTTAGGAGCAGGTTGCTATTGTGTACTGAAATTACGAGTTGGTTGCGTGTTTGTGGGCTGTGCAAAATGACCGCTGGCACATCAGGGTGGATGCTTTGTATGAGTGTGATAGATATACTCTATCCTTGTAAGTTGTTTGAAAATAAATAAAGAGTGCTCCATCCTTACTCTCCGCAGCAGCCCAGAGCAGGCTGAGTCGTTTTCCCACCATTTACCTCACCATCTTGGTTTGCATCACGAAAAGGACGCCACGTCCTCTGCTGGTGGTACTGAGTACTAGACCTCGTGGAGAATACACTGTTTGCTGCCATCATGGATAACTGTACGTGCGTCATCACCTGGTGTCACGGAGGCGTCCTCAGGCCTCGACGAAATGTACTAAGGCAGTTACGGTTTAGAGCTCGTGGTGAATCCACTAGGTGGCGCCATTTTAGATTACCGTACTTGCGTCATCACTTGACGTGACTACCGCGTCCTCTAGTGGCATCGATATGGACTAAGTCAGTTGGGCTCTGGACTCAGTGGCGAATACACTGGGTGGTGGTGCTGCCTCTAATTCTTTAAATAAAGGCTGGTGTATGATTTCGACTGTGACGATTAGCAAGCAGTCTTTTAGATGGATTATTATTTTGACATTTACGAATTATTTGGCTATCTGGACGTAAATGTATTGCATTATTTATGAGTGGTTCGCATGTCTATAGGCTGTGCAATGCGTTATTTTTGACGGTTTACAATTAGCAAGCGTGTGTGTAGAGCCTTATAAATGAGTTATGCAGGAGTAGTTTGCAGGTCTGTATGCTGTGGGGCATGTCAGAGCCCGTGTTCTGTAATAGATATACTCCATCCCTAAATAAATTTCTCCCAAATAAATAAAGTACATTCCATCCTCTCTCCATCAGCCTAGCGCGGGCTTAGTCCTTTTACCAGCAAGCCCTAGGGAGAGGTTGCGCCCTGGAGGCTTAGGTTTGTAAGATGGCAAGAACTATGCCCCTTACATGAAGTCATTAAAGATCACCTAACTCATGTTGAGCGAACAGTAGGGCTGAACAAAATGACTGACAAGGCACAATGCATTTTGTAGAGGGTATAGTATGGACGTAGTAGAATAATTAATGTCAGGTGATGGTTTTAAAGTAGTTCACACGACATGAAAACTTTGTGGAAACAAGTCGCTTTACTGGATGCTAGTTTACCCGAGGGAAGTATTTATTTGACCCTGGCCAGCCGGGGGGGGGGGGGGGGGGGGGGGGGGGGGGCGGCTAAGGGAAGCGACAATAGGCAGCTTAGCGTGGCTCAAACTCTTGAGAAAGCGGTAACGCGGCGCAGCCTCCAGCCGCCTTAAGATGAGTGACAGTGAGTGGGTTGTTGACCCCAACTCCATACTGGTGTACTGGGAAACAGACGGAGAACTTGTATGCCTGTTGATAAATGTCTGTCGTCCCATTTTCTGTGAAACATTTGACAAAGCTGCACAAGCTACGGTGGAGTGGTCAACAGAGGTCAAAATATGCATGTTCGTGACTATAGCTACTTCACGCTGAATTCACGGTCTGCAGAGCCTGAAGTAAATCAGGCGAAGAGTGACAGCATGAAATACGACGGTCTCCAATGGGAACGTAGGACCAAGGAATTTGAAGTACTCTCCTGGGAGTCAGAATTCTGGAAAACTTGGTGTTTGTGCAGACGCTAACCTTCACGGGTGGCCTGGGGGGAGCTAAATAGAAGAAGTTGAGAGGAAGGGAAATTTTGTGGGAATTTGTTCAGTTCCCAGAGCAGGCATTGGCTGGCACTGGGAAGCGACGCATAATTAACGCGACTTGCGCTGCAATTGGCGTAAGTGATTTTGCTGGAGGGGAAACCGAGGCAAAGAGGAGACTGGCAGAAGTCACAGTAGAGGTCTTCCGTTCCCAGCTTGCCTAGAGTGTGGACGTGGCGTTCTTTACTCAGCTTGTCTGAGAAAGAGTGAGCATCTCTGCAGTTTAGGACTTAGCAAATGGAACGATTGAGCTTGGAGATAGAAAGTTTTGGTTCAGCTATGTACTGAGCAAGATAGCTAGGAGTGAATAGACGAGCGCAGCCTTGCAGCACCTCGAGGTCGGCCAACGTCCACACAACGTCGCCGCTCCGCCACGGTGTATTCGGTGATATTGCGCCCGCTCCGGCCATTGATTAATTTGTTGGATTACGTCGGCAAAGTTTCCACGAGGGTTTCATGGCCTGTGTACTGTAGAATTCTTCTCGCACTTCGTCAGTCAATAGGAATTACTTTTGAGTTATAGAGCTTTACTCCATGCAAACGCAATTTATTACCATTGCCTGGTAGGAGAGTCATGTAATGTGATGATTGAAGGTCGTGAGTTAAAATAAATTTGTGATAATCGACTGCATCTGTTTTCAATCAAGTAGTTGAAATCCCAAGTCACTTTCTTAATTAATTTTATGTTCAACATTTGCATCTGGTGTTCAATAGCTGCATATAACATAGATGTGCACCCCTTTTAATTAAAAGTGATCAATTCTGAATCAATTAATGTCAACACTGCCACCGCAGTTCAATCAGGAGTCACAGGGCCTTATTACTTTCTTTGCGTTATCCGATATTGCGGCAGTTTGCACTCTGTTGATCTATTAGTCAATTAGTTGGGGTGAACGCACGCCAAAACCAGCTAAGTGACGGGTGGGGTGTTACAGGTTAGTTGCAGTGGGCTCCTTTTGCAACAATTTTCTTAGGCTGGTAGTGAAAGGGCAAGTGACCTTTCTTTGCTGCCAGAATTCAAACTCTGCGCCAGTAACTGGGAAGAGGTGGCAGTCTGGTCCTTGAACAGCGGTTGAAACTAGGTAGTGGAAAGTATAGTGAACCTCTTTCCTTGTCTATATGAAAAGTAGTTGAAATTAGGTAGTTGAAAGCGTAGAGAACCCCTTTTCTTACCTATATGAAGAAATACCGCACCCCTAGTGGGAAAATGTGAAAGTTGTCATTTGTTCATTGAATATCGAAGTGGTACATCAAAATTGAAATGGAATAAAGTACTTGGGTAATTCATACGTCAGATGGGTAATGTGGGTATTACAATATTTATGAAAGATTATATCTGGAGCGTGGATAGAGGCAGCGCTCCGACGCTCGCGGGCCTGTGACGTCAGGAAATGACGCAAGATCGTCAGCTTTCTCTCGCGCCACATCACGGTGGCGTCCTCTGATGGCACGGATATGAACTAAGCCAGTTGCAGTCCAGACTCAGTGGCGAACACATGTGCCTGAAATTGGTTAAATAATAAAGACAAGTCCCTTTTTCCCACCTTTATCGTACTGGAATTTGAATTTCCCCCATTTTCTGGGGGGGGGAGGGGGGTTAGGTTAGTGGAGGTAGCCCAAGTGTCGTATTTTCCCGCCAAAATCCACCCCCTTAGATGATGTCACGGTGGCGCTCTCTGGTGGGGACGATATGAACTAAGTCAGTTGGAGTCCAGACTCGATGGCGAATACACATGCTTGAAATTGGTTACTTAATAAAGACAATTCCATTTTTCGCGCCATTTTCCCAGGTGTGACGCCTTATGATGTTGGAATTTGAACTTCCCGCCATTTTTCTGGGGGAGTGGGACGTGGCACTTTCCCGCCGAAATTCAAACTTCCCGCCAAAATCCGCCATCGTGGATGACGTCATCGCCGCTATCTTGGAGAAAGGTACTTTGGGACCATAACCCTGTTGTCCCAACACTTATAAGTTCCCATAACATCGTTGCACTTCGTGGACGATGTCAGTATGATTGGATAGTACTCTGCCATTGCTTGTCAGCACCTCATCAGTGAAGGTCCTCCTACGATTTGACCTGTGTTTGATGAGGTGATACACTGATGATATTTCATCTTCGAGCACAGAGTGAGTTTTAGATATTATCTTGACTCCTTCCATTTGGTTACGTAGACACGTGTATATCATGGGAGTTATCATACAGTTCTCTTAAAGCAGAGTAATAAAATTCAGTAGTCTTCCTACTGTCTGCTGCTTTCTGTCTCCCATAAAACATTAGACACTGCCGTGGTTTTCGTTTTGCGATATTAATCCACCATTCTACTTTAGATGGATGCATACTGAATGAGCGTAGGCAAGTATCCCATGTCGCCCAAACTGAATCGTCCAGCTCCGTCTCGTGAAAACGATGCGTTTAGCGTCCACTGGTTTCTGTACAATTTCGTTGGTTGTTTGTCCAAATTTATTGTTATACAAACTGCGCAGTGATCAGAAAATGGTTCAAATGGCTCTGAGCACTATGGGACTTAACATCTGCGGTCATCAGTTCCCTAGAACTTAGAACTACTTAAACCTAACTAACCTAAGGACAACACACACATCCATGCCCGAGGTAGGATTCGAACCTGCGACCGTAGCGGTCGCGCAGTTCCAGACTGAAGCGCCTAGTACCTATCGGCCGCACCGGCTGGCGCAGTGATCAGAGAAAGTGGCCAGAATAACTGCAAGAATTCGGTCACAGAGGTTGTCACTAATGTACAATCGGTCAAGACGACTGGACGAAGTGTAGGTAAAAAACGTATATCGCACTAGGGTGGGATATTTTAGTCCCCAAGCGTCTTTGAGGCTAAGGTGTTTCACAAGATCGTGTAATTCCCTGCAGTAGTTAAAGTTGGGAGACTGATCTTTCTCATTCACGACAGAATTGAAATCGCCGCCTGAAATGTGGTAGCACGGATTTTTCCGAAGAAGATAAATAATGTCCTCCTTGAAGTATTTGGCACGTTCGACTTTGTTAGTGCTACCGAAAGGTGCGTATAAATTTACCACAGTCATTTCATATATTGTAAAGCTGATTATCTCTGGCGGATTCTGAGAGCTCAATGTCATTAACTGGAATGTCTGCCCGAATTAAAATAACTGTTCCTGTACTGTCTTCTAGGAAATCGTTTTCTATGGTTTTAAATCATATATACGAAGACCCGTAAAAACAACTTTTTGTAAAAATACGATGTCGGCGTCAGATTCATAGATGAATTGCTGTAAAGCTGCGATTTTCAAATCTGTTTTAATCCTGTCAACTTTGAGTGTCAGTATCTCCTACGCTTGCATCAGTGTCTTATGTGTACTTGACTATCTTTCCCTCACGAATTAAGCTTCCGTGGCCTCGTACCAGTCCATTATCGGTTCGGCCTGTCCGCTTGCTTCCTGACTGTCATTGGTTTCAACAGCAATGCCAGAGTTTTTGCTGTTTACCGCGTAACGCTTACGTTGGACTGTAATTTGTTTCTACGCCACCCACTGGTGCCGGATCCTTCTGCGGAAGGCGGGGGCGGCGGGTCGCGTCAGGTGTCGGAGTCAATTCCACTTGCAGCTACGTCCCTTGCCGGCGCTTCAACCGATTTGATCTGCGGAGGTACTCTGCTTCCTGGAACACTCTCACTGTCCGAGTGTTTATCAACACTCGCTTCCCCGACCTGGTTATTATGGAAGCTCTGTTGATGCTGGCCAGTATGTTTACTTTCAGCCCCCACCGGCTCACGACTACACGCTGTTTGTTTGCGTCCTGGCTCTACCTGTTGTGGTTGCTGGACTTTGAATTGCTGTCCGGGTAGGGAACTCTCTTCCCGTTGCTGCGGTTCAGTAATAATGGAGTGATTAAGTAATAATGTCTATCTCGGTAGCCCGAACTTCAAGTTCAGACGCAACATTACTGGCATTCTTGCTGGTATCCTGCTTTGGGAGGAGTCTTCATTCGGGTTTTCCTCATCACACGTTCGCCTCATTTTGTTAGGTGCCGCCGGGTTAACGGAAGGTGTAACATTGTTAAAGGGAGATTGCGCTGTTATTACTTGCTGTAGCAATGGAGGAAATTCCACAGGGGCCTCCACCGCAGGATCTTGTGTGCTGATACCTGGTGTGGGTCCTACAACCTCCGTCACCTGGTTTGGGTTCACTAAATCAGTTAATGTCAGCTTTTTTCGCTGTTGCAAAGAACTGTTTGGAACAAAAACTCTCCCTGGACAGTCCTGACGCGTGTGGCCACTTTCGTTACAAATGAAACAGGGCCCTACCTGGCCACTGTACACGACATGCGCCTTATAACCACAAACAAGTACGTGGGAGGGAATATTTTTCTGTCACAGTTTGAGGGCGGTCCGGGACTCCAAGTCCTACCGCCACACAACCAACGTGTATTGCGGTGACGCAGTGTCAATACCCTGTGCATAAATTTAATACCTCACCAACACAGTTAAACCGCAAAAGACCGGTGGTGCTGTATTGTAACATATCACAAAAAAATTGCTGATTTTGGCAGTCTCCGCAGAATGACGACGTCCAATACTTAGTTCTTTTAATAAGTGTTTTACATTTCCTTTAAGGCCCCGGGGATGTCGCCATCGTCGTCGTCCTCGACGCTTCTGCAGTAGCAGCACCTTGCCATTGAGTCACAAAGGGTGAGGTAGCTTCTGCAGCCGACTGAGATGGCACTAAGTGTTTGATGCTGAATTGTAAACTCTGTGTAATCAGCGTCTTAATGGCTTGAATATAACGTGGTGTGGGAAACAGCAAGAGGTAGCATCGTATTTTTAGTAGTGAATTTTGTGATGGAGAATTGCGGCAAAAATGGGAAACTCATTTTCCCAGTTGTGCAAATGTTGATAATGAGGTGTGTGTGGGGGACGTTTGCGCGCTAGTGACGTGTGTGGCCCAATGGAGGTCAGTTCCGCTTGAGACGCGGTAGAGTGAGTATCGTTCCGCGTTCTGTGCTTTTTTTTTTCTTGTACGTTCTGTTGGTGTGTTCGTGATCCATAATTCTTTCGTTTGTTCTTGTCTGCGATTAATTGTGTGCATCCTTGTGCGTCTGCTTGTCATTAGCAGTTAGCGCTTCGGGTAATACGAGTCATGGCCCAAATGATTCCCACGAAAATCACCCTGAAATTTGAATTTGACAAAGAAACCCTATCCGTTCAACCGACTTCTCTCGAGATGCATGCCTGTTTATCGGATATCATTGGAGTGACCAGTGAGCAACTTCATACCGCCTACTATGACTTAGAACAGTATTGCTTTTTCGTGAAGCTGTACAATCGTGTACATTTGGAATGGCTGGTGCTAAAACATGGCGGAGGTGTTGAATGAATTCCGGTATCGAGATGGGACGGGGAGTACTGTTCAAATTTACAGTGCGGAAGTAGACTACAAGAATGTTCGTATTTACAATCTACCGCCCGAAGGTGACAATTCGTTCTTAAAAGAAACGTTGCTGCAATACGGTGATGTCAGGAATATTCGGCTTTAACGGTTGTCCACCCAGCGTAAGTTGCAGTGCTATAATGGCATCCGTACCGTCGAAATGCACGTTAAATTAAATATTCCCTCACACATTGTGGTTTGTGGCTATCGGTTGCAAGTAACATATTCCGGCCAATTGTCTACCTATTATATATGTAATGCAAATGGGCACATGAGACAAGATTGTCCGACACGCGTCACAGTACTCGAAACCACCTTCCTGCAACATAAAAAGTTAACAGCTGATATGGTTGCTGACAGTCCCTCAGTAGCCCAGACGCGTTCAGGTCCTGCTGTAACCGAGACTGGGAAGGATCTGACTGTTGCTCCCGACTTTCCCTCACTGCATCAGAACACCTCCAAAGGTGTCGTACCGACAGCCACAAATTAAAGGCGCAACACGTGTGACGGGAACGACACTGATGAAGAAGCACCTCAGCTGGTTTCAACGTCAAGCCTGATCGGGTCACACCCAGGGCTGATGTCCAGCTGCCTCGTGGCACCGCCCCGGATCCCGCGTGCGTCAGTCACAGTTCACGATCCGCCCAGCGCCATGTCGAGGCTGCTGTCGAGCGTCCGACACCATCGACACCTGAGTGCCAGCAACCCGGCCTACCACAACCAGACGCGGCGTCAGTCGTAAACAGTGCCGGCGCGGAAATGAGTCTTACAAGGCGAGGCCGCCAATTGTGAAATTCAGATTCGATTCATACTGCGCATAGTAAAAGCTCATGACCAGAGGTGTAATGTGGCAAAGCACCAAGATGCACTTCTCAGCCGTTGTCGATAAAATCGACAGTTAAAAGAAACCGTTGCGGTGAAATACTCTCTACGATTAATAACTTTCTACGGCGTCGTGGCGCAGCGATAAGCGCTTGGTCTCCTAATGCGAAGGTCGCCGGATCGAATCTCGTGCCATGCAACTTTTTTTCTTTTAGTATTTGTTTTTTGTGATTCAAATGGAATTATATATATATATATATATATATATATATATATGTGTGTGTGTGTGTGTGTGTGTGTGTGTGTGTGTGTATAATTCCCGGCAATCAGTTGCAACAATTATGCATATAATAAGTTGTTGAAAGTCGTTTGTCGTGGAAAAACTGGCGACTTCGAACATCATTATGTTTTCCGCAAAGAAAGTTGTATTTCACAAATGTTATTAATTGTCTTCATAATGTTAACCACGTACAGTTAACGGAAGACGTTGAAACAGTATTCCGAAACGAATACGTATAGCGTAAGTCAAACGTTCGAATTAGAATAGAGACCCGACGAACACAAATTTGCTGCGGCATGTACTAAATATAAACTCCGTTACTCGCTCGTTACACTTGAAGGACAGATGTTGAATGGGCCGAAACGAGCCGCCGCATAACAGCGTAGTTGCCTGCTAACTTCGAAAGAAGGTAGATGCGGTCCCTAGCGCAACTTATAACATCGTCGAAAATCAGTGCGGACGGGAGAGCTTTGGTACACCCTGTTAAAAAAACGGAAAAATGGAGGCGGTACAATTGGAGAGCGATCCGCCTTCACCAACATGCATAAACAATTCATAAAAAAAAAAAAACTGCATGGTGCGAGATTCGATCCGGCGACTTTCGGGTTACCAACCCAAGCGCTTACCGCTGCGCTACGACGCTGTAGAAAATCATTGATCGTAGAGAGTATTTCACCGCAACGGTTTCTTTTAACTGTCGATTTTATCGACAACGGCTGAGAAGTGCATCTTGGTGCTTTGCCACATTACACCTCTGACCATGAACTTTTCTTATGCGCAGTATGAATCGAATCTGAATTTCTCAATTGGCGGCCTCCCCTTGTTAGTCAACTACCTGTTGCAAGGAAACTTCCGCTCGATGCCAAGCAGAACAACGGCGACACTGTACATCCACCGTCTGTCGACGCCAGTGATAGTAAACAATCTGAACACGATGATGTTCACAAACTTACTCCGTCCGGCCGGCAGGGGTGGCCGAGCGGTTCTAGGCGCCACACTCTGGAACCTCGCGACCGCTACGGTCGCAGGTTCGAATCCTGCCTCGGACATGGATGTGTGTGATGTCCTTAGGTTAGTTAGGTTTAAGTAGTTCTAAGTTCTAGGGGACTGGTGACCACAGAAGTTAAGCCCCATAGTGCTCAGAGCCATTTGAACCATTTACTCCGTCCGTGTGTAAACATAGCGACACGCCGGATGAACAACGCGACGAGGCGCGTGTTACAAATGGTTCAACTGGCTCCGAGCACTATGGGACTCAACTTCTGTGATCACCAGTCGCCTAGAACTTAGAACTACTTAAACCTAACTAACCTAAGGACATCACACACATCCATCCCCGAGGCAGGATTCGAACCTGCGACCGTAACAGTCGCGCGGTTCAAAACTGTAGCGCGTAGAACCGCTCGGCCACACTGCCCGGCACGCCTGTTACAGACGCTGTGTGTGAGGCTATGAAACAGGAAGTGCGTCCAGGTCTTCCTTCGCTCCCTGTGGTAGAAAAGGCGAATTCCGTGGTGCGGACTAAAAGGAAGACACAGCCGAACGTAAATATGCCGCGCAACAAGATTCAAAGCAAAGATACCAAGGACGGCAACAACACAAGCTAGGACATTGACACGCGTGCGAGACGGCCATGGATTGGTATGACGATAATGAAAGTCTGTTCAGTTTAAAATAAGTTTCATCCTTACTTGCTCCAAGCATATAAACTGCTGACTGTCGATGTTCACAAACTGAAATCTGAACTGAAACTTGCTTCGCTACGATAATTCGTTTATGAGTCGAGGCTGATATTTGATTATCTAATGAAGTTGCCACCTTCAACCTCATCAGCCCGGCTTTCAATCCATCAAAAATGTTGCCCACGAACTGAATACAGGCACTGCGACATTAGTTCGGGAGGGCACCCCTGTAGACGACGTCGAAAAGCTAGAATCTGGTGCAGGATCTTTCATGTCACTGTATTATATGTGTATGCTCCTTCTGCGAGTAGCCACAAAGCGGCAAGGAGTGACTTTTTCAAGACTGATATTGTGTATTTACTTCGAAAGAACCCGACTAACGTAGTGATAGGAGGAGATTTTAATTCTATTGTGCAGAAGAAAGATCAGCGGCCACATTTTAACTACTGTAAAGAACTACAGGATCTTATTAAGTACGCTCGGCTCAAAGATACCTGGCAAATATTTCACCCCACTGTTGTGAAATTTACGTTTTCTACTCCCACTTCCAGTAGCTGCCTAGACAGATTTTATGTCTCGTCGTCCATCAGTGACGGCGTGACTGCCGCTGACGTTATCCCTGCCGCCTTTGCAGACCACTGCGCCTACGCTGTGACGATAAATTTAGATAAACAGCCCACGAGAGGGTACACGGGCCAATACATGCTCAATGTTTCTCACCTTTGAGATGCAGAGCTCGAAGATGTCATCAGAAACACGTGGACCGTTTGTTTACGCTTTGTACACAGGCACAGGAATAAAATAGAATGGTGGATTCACATAGCTAAACCAAAATTGCGGCAGTGTCTCATTTCTTGTTGTCGCCAGAAAGCGCATGACCAAAAAAGGACCACTGAATTTTATTAGACTGCGTTAAGAAAATTATACGACCAGTCCGGTGTAAGAAACACCTTCACGGCCCGATTACAGAAGATTAAAGCAAAACTGCTTAGCATTAAACGTCAGCAACTTGAAGGCCTCCGACTTAAATCCAAACTGAATGTGTGTCCGAAGGAGAAGCGGTGTCACTGTTCCATTTAGTCAAACATCATCATAACAGTGTACGGACATTCATTGATGCACTAAATACTGCAAATGGCGAACAACTTATCGTACAAAAGGATATCGTGTAGGAATTTTACCGCTATTATGACGAGATGTATACTGCACATCACATTGACAAAGATTCGGCAGCTGCACTCCTACATACTCTAAATTGTGACATGGCTGCTGCAGATAGTGGTGAGTTCATAGACGATTTCGCCGTTGATTACCAACTCTCCAGCGAACAAATTCCCTGGGCCGGACGGGCTTCCTAAAGAATTTTACACTAAATTCTGGCACATCATTGGACCGAATTTCACAGATCTATTAAATGAAATTTTGAGAGGGCATCCCCTACCAGTTTAATTGAAAGAAGGCAAAAAGTCCTAGTATCCATAAAGAGAGGTCACCACAGAATTGAAAATTTTCGGAAGATCATGCTGTAAGGCTTTTGATAGAGTCAGTAATCAGTACATACTGCTGATTATGAGACGGATTGGTCTGAACGATACAGTGGTAAAAGTGATTAAAAATTTCATTACACACATCAGTGCCCGAATAGTTAATGGGCAATTGACGACACCAATCTATCTGAGGCGAGGGGTACCACAAGGGAGTCCACTTCCACTGCTGCTCTTTGCTTTCTCATTAGAACCCATTCTGAGGAAACTCGACTGTAACTTACTGGGTGTCTCTCTTTCGGGTGTAAAACTTGCAGGCATTTGCTTAAGATGTTTCAATCATCATACAGAGTGCAGATGAAACAGAAACGGTCAAAGTGGAGCTCGACTTTTACTGTACGGAGTCTGGAAACCAACTCAATGTAGGTAAAACTCAAATGGTGAACTTGCGAGGTTTGGCACATGTCACCATCCCATGGGCCCAGAACGTGGAAAACGTGACTAGTCATTGATAAATGCCCACTTAAAATGGCGGCAAAAAACTGGAAGGCGGTTACCAATAGTACATTAGAAAACGCCTGATGGGCTGTCGCTCTACTAAAAAAAAATCAAAATAACCAACCTCTGACTCTTTTCAAAAGCCTACTACTCGGCACAAGTATTCCCTATACCTCAACTACAAGCTCGGAAACTGATACAACTGGTCAACAGATTTGTGTGGAAAGGCCAAGTCTTTAAGCTGTAGTATAAACCTCTTACCAAATCAAGGACGGACAGTGGCCTGTCGCTCGTACACATCCAACAGAAAGCCACTGCACTTTTCTTGATGAGGACTTGATGACTGATGTCTAACACCCCACCTACCATCACCGTAAATCTCTTCCGAGTCGCCTGCCCTGAAAGCGCACAACCGCCAGTAAATATCACTAAGATGAACTTCCTTTTAAGGCAAATACGAGAATTTTAAATCAATGCCAGTTACGTGGGCGGTATCATTTTCCGCAACCCCTACTTAACAACGGGAGATATACTCCAGAAATGGTGTCCATACGAAAAACCCAATGCTGTTGAAACTAAATACCCAGATTATAATTGGAAGATCATATGGCGAACCCTTAGCCTGAACATCCACACAATGTAAGTGGCATCGAAATGGTTTCAGGTGGTAAATAACACAGTAGCTACTAATGAAAAATTATACAGCATTGGCTTACCTTCTCCTGATAAATATCAGAAGGCGATCTAGTCGATACTCTGCTGCACCGTTTCGCTTGTTGTGAACACCTGTAAAGTTGGAGATGGGTGAAAGAAGAACTTGCACTCCTGTCAAGAAGCTGGGCAGCAAGATACTCGACAGAAATATTGGTAAAACCAGACACTAACATCTACCCAACTTCAAAGTACAATACTGTGATGTGGTTGTTGGGCAATTATATCACTTTCGTCATAACTCGACGTGGAGAAGACAAATTAATTAGTTTTTTTTAATATAAGCGCACAGCATACTGGCGCCTCAAACAGGTGGCGAATGTTAAAAAACATTGTCAACAAGAGCCATATAGTCCTCGAGAAGCAAGGCGTCAGCTAGCTGTGGAAACCCCGGGCACCTAATATGGTATACAAGGTGTTACAGAAAGGTACGGGCAAACTTTCAGGAAACATTCCTCAAACACAAAGAAAGAAAATATGTTATGTGGACATGTGTCCGGAAACGCTTACTTTACATGTTAGAGCTCAATTTATTACTTCTCTTCCAACCACATTAATCATGGAATGGAAACACACAGCAACAGAACGTACCAGCGTGACTTCAAACACTTTGTTACAGGAAATGTTCAAAATGTCCTCCGTTAACGAAGATACATGCATCCACCCTCCGTCGCATGGAATTCCTGATGCGCTGATGCAGCCCTGGAGAATGGCGTATTGTATAACAACCGTCCACAATACGAGCACGAAGAGTCTCTATATTTGGTACCGGTGTTGCGTAGACAAGAGCTTTCAAACGCCCCCATAAATGAAAGTCAAGAGGGTTGAGGTCAGGAGAGCGTGGAGGCCATGGAATTGGTCCGCCTCTACCAATCTATCGGTCACCGAATCTGTTGTTGAGAAGCGTACGAACACTTCGACTGAAATGTGCAGGAGCTCCATCGTGCATGAACCACATATTGTGTCGTACTTGTAAAGGCACATGTTCTAGCAGCACAGGTAGAGTATCCCGTATGAAATCATGATAACGTGCTGCATTGAGCGTAGGTGGAAGAACATGGGGTCCAATCAAGACATCACCAACGATGCCTGCCTAAACGTTCACAGAAAATCTGTGTTGATGACGTGATTGCACAATTGCGTGCGGATTCTCGTCAGCCCACACATGTTGATCGTGAAAATTTAAAATTTGATAACGTTGGAATGAAGCCTCATCCGTAAAGAGAACATTTGCACTGAAATGAGGATTGACACATTGTTGGATGAATCACTCGCAGAAGTGTACCCGTGGAGGCCAATCAGCTGCTGATAGTGCCTGCACACGCTGTATATGGTACGGAAACAACTGGTTCTCCCGTAGAACTCTCTATACAGCGACGTGGTCAACGTTATCTTGTACAGCAGCAACGTCTCTGACGCTGACATTAGGGTTATCGTCAACTGCACGAAGAATTGCCTCGTCCATTGCAGGTGTCCTAGGCCTTCCCCAGTCGCGAGTCATAGGCTGGAATGTTCCGTGCTCACTAAGACGCCGATCAATTGCTTCGAACGTCTTCCTGTCGGGACACCTTCGTTCTGGAAATCTGTCTCGATACAAACGTACCGCGCCACGGCTATTGCCCCGTGCTAATCCATACATCAAATGAGCATCTGCCAACTCCGCATTTGTAAACATTTCACTGACTACAAAACCACGTTCGTGATGAACACTAACCTGTTGCTGCTACGTACTGATGTGCTTGATGCTAGTACTGTAGAGCAATGAGTCGCATGTCAACACAAGCACCGATGTCAACATTACCTTCCTTCAATTGGGCCAACTGGCAGTGAATCGAGGAAGTACAGTACATACTGACGAAACTAAAATGAGCTCTATCATGGAAATTAAGCGTTTCCGGACACATGTCCACATAACTTCTTTTCTTTATTTGTGCGAGAGGAATGTTTCCTGAAAGTTTGGCCGTACCTTTTTGTAACACCCTGTATATACGAAACGACGTGTACAAAGGCGAAGTGACATACAAATAAATCTTGTGAGAAATGAAATAGTATTTCAGATGGAGCTCGTCTCGATGGATCCCTATGTTTTTATTTACATTTTAATTAGTTTATCACAACAATCCACAACTGACTACGTCCCAGGAAGAGCAGTGTTCGCAGATTTCTTAATTATTATAAGAAAACGGAAGAAAGAGAATGGACATATAGATTTCTTCTATGATGAAGATGGTGTTTGACCCTTGCCCACATCGTCCCCACCAGCCTCGCACTCAGAGGTTCCTCTAACGCAATTAAGACACACTAAAGAGGAAAGAATGTCGCATGAGCCTTCTGCTGGGAAAATAAAGTCTGTAAGGTTCGTGCCTGATCAACAACAACTGTGTAAGCTGTGGTTTAATATTGCACAATTATCGCAGAAATAAACACATTTACACAGTTTTACAATGTGACAATGTTACGACAGTTGTCAAACGAACACATCTCATCCTCAGAAACAAATAACCCTAAACACAACAATGGTAAATTTTAACTGGAAGTTTCTTTACAAAATTATTCTTACGACTACATCATGATGTTGGACAGTACTACAATAAATCATCCCATTCTGGATCAAAGTTCAGTACTATTTAGGATCACAATCAAGTCTACGGAGGATGGTTAGTTTTGTGACAAGTTGAGCAAAAGGTTACCCAAGGTCGCTCGAGTTTACAGTGGATGCAACCTGGTGAACCAACAAGTTCACGCCTTTGCGCGCGGTATTTACCTTAGCTGCGATGAGCTGTCATCTGCATGGCTGCTCTTGCCCACTGAAATTCCTATAAAATCTAATTAAGTCTTTGCTGACTTTTTCAGCAGAAACTCTCCCTATGTTTCTTGTGATGCGAGAAAACATGCACTCATCCCTAATCTTGGAATATGGCGATATGAAAGCACATGGCTGGAACAGTGTGCACAAAAAAACCCTCTCAGCCCTCGCAAGGACAAGTAACTAACTGGCTGGTTCGTTTCTCCACAGTGGGAGCTCAACGATGCTACAGCTAATACCTAGCTAAATGTCAGCCGCACTGAATGCAGTGTTTTTCAAATTTCTCCTCTGAGTCATGCAGAGTATTCTGTGCTCTGTTATGCACTTGACGCCAGTTCAATGAAGGGTCTCCGAAAATTTCTCTCTCGTCTTTCTCGTAGCCGAACCCTCTCCTCACCTGGGTTCTTTCGTTCTCGACATCATGTTTTTCGACCAATAGGAGCATTTCTCTTATTTTGTTGAAACTCTCTCTACCAATAAAAAGGGGCATACCATTGAACTGCATGGAAATCTCAGCACTTCACTCTTTCCTAGTCCGTTTCCGCCAATCGGACGTTTTGTGCCCGCTCACATGTGTACCATTCACTGTTCATGTGATCAACTGCGTCACGAATTCCAAAATGCAGTTTTCTAAAGCTTCTTTCTGTCCTACTTCTGGTGGCCCGTTACGTGCTCTGCAGTATGCCTCACGTGCCTGGTCACTGACTCCTGCTGTGGGACAACCTCCTTAAGAAATTCCATCGTGCCTCCCGGGTTGCGGCCTCTGCGTCTGCCCGTGCTGGCTTCCACACAAAACTTTTCCTCTCGCTGCTTGTTTCATCTTCTGCTCATTGACATGCGTTGTATAGGAGTGGTATGTTAATCCTGTCGATTGAGTGTCATCCGTTTTGCATTACATACGGATAGTCAAATCTGCTCGTTACTGCCGAAGTAAGTTAGGCGTCATATTCACCCTCCTGTTACAATGTATAAAACTCTTACGTAAGGTGCGAAATTGACCTTCATTTATTCTTCCGCCTTACATATCCTCCTCCTTCCCTGTTCAACTTTGTGCTGGCCGTTCGGTTAAAGGCGCTGCAGTCTGGAACCGCAAGACCGCTACGGTCGCAGGTTCGAATCCTGCCTCGGGCATGGATGTTTGTGATGTCCTTAGGTTAGTTAGGTTTAACTAGTTCTAAGTTCTAGGGGACTAATGACCTCAGCAGTTGAGTCCCATAGTGCTCAGAGCCATTTGAACCATTTTGTGCTGGGTCAATCAATGGTTGAGAAATTGATTAGAGTCAGTGAAAAATTGTTTCAACTGCTGATTGTAGCAATTGACCTATTTGCTGACCAACTTCCTATTTTAATATTTTGTATACCTTTGTCTGTTGTTTGATCTAGTCTCCTTATTTTCATATTTCACATTGTACTTGATTTGATGTATATGGATTTGAGCTCTTAAGTTATGTTCTTTTTTCTTTCAAAATTTAACATTATTTCTAGTTTTCTGAGTTTTATACAATTCTATTTAACTCATCTCAGCTCCTTTTTTTCAGTACAGTTGCGTACATTTTAATTTCAATTTAAATTCAAACAATTGGAGCTTATCATTAAATTTATATCATCCCTAAAAAATTTTAACTTTGAGACTGATCTGTTTTTTGATTACCTAATTTATGCTAAATGTTGATGGATATGCATTGAAGTTGAGGAAACCATCATTTAACATTATCCTCCCCTTTTCCAATATCTCCAGGTTTCAAATGAATCATAATCTAAAAGTTTCATTTCTTATAATGAAGCCTTATGATTTATTTTAAACTCAGCCAAATGATTCCCTTGACTTTACAGGCATAATCCTATTCATGAACATGTTTATATTCCCCCAAATCTTAAATCTACATATTATAACTGTACGAAAATTTTCAAATTTGACTTTTACAAACATATTAAATTTCTAATCCTATTAATTACTTTACAAAACTTAAAAAGACATCATGTAATACCTAAACTTACTTATATTTATCTGTCCTCTCTTTTTGAAAAAACCTATCACACACTAGAATCTTTAGGTTTTCTTAATTAAGACATGTTGAAAAATATGAAATACTAGAAAATATTGTCGTTGTGTCAAGATGAAATTTTAAGAAAGACATCGTTAATAAAGATTCATTGCTAACACATAAAAGTTTTCAAATTCAAATAATCCTAAAGACAATCAAAATTATCTTTTCGTGTTTGGTCTGATTGTAGTCTGTCACAGACAGTTCTTTCTCTTACATGGTTCACTGAAATCGTCACTTTGTTTTTCGTGCGTTTCGACGTGCCTCCGTCGAACATGGGATGACGATTGGCCGTGGGCCTCGCCGCGTCTCTGCTGAGCGTGGGATGACGGTCGGCAGAGAGAAAGTTTACTGAAGTTCTGAGCATGTTGTGAATGCGTGGTTGCCTTTGTTACATTTCGCATGTGTCTATGACGACGTTGTATTGCAGATCTATTCTTGGCAGCATTAACTTTTCTTCTCCATTTGACGAATCTTTATGTCGGTTCATCAATGGTCTATTCGTGTACAGGGTTTCATATGAGTAGTCATCTCCCATCTCTCGGTATGATATCTGAAGGTGTTGCAACTTACCACATTGAAAATCGGATATTTGCACTGCCGGCTGTGTTGGCCGAGCGGTTCTAGGCACTACAGTCTGGAACCGTGCGACCGTGTCGGAAGTTCCATGCGGCTTTTCGCGGATATGCTGTAGTATACAGAGAAGTTGCAGAATTAGAAAACTGCAGCGGAATGCAGGAAGATCTGCAGCGGATAGGCACTTGGTGCAGGGAGTGTCACCTGACCCTTAACATAGACAAATGTAATTTATTGCGAATACATAGAAAGAAGGATCCTTTATTGTATGATTGTATGATAGCGGAAAAAACACTGGCAGGAGTTACTTCCGTTAAATATCTGGGAGTATGCGTACGGAACGATTTGAAGTGGAATGATCATATAAAATTAATTGTTGGTAAGGCAGGTGCCAGGTTGGGATTCATTGGGAGAGTCCTTAGAAAATGTAGTCCTTCAACAAAGGAGGTGGCTTACAAAACACTCGTTCGACCTATACTTGAGTGTTGCTCATCAGTGTGGGATCCGTACCAGGTCGGGTTGACGGAGGAGGTAGAGAAGATCCAAAGAAGAGCGGCGCGTTTCGTCACAGGGTTACTTGGTAAGCGTGATAGCGTTACGGAGATGTTTAGCAAACTCAAGTGGCAGACTCTGCAAGAGAGGCGCTCTGCATCCGGTGTAGTTTTCTGTCCAGGTTTTGAGAGAGTGCGTTTCTGGATGCTTCCTCCTACTTATACCACCCGAGGACATCACGAATATAAAATTAGAGAGATTCGAGCGCGCATGGAGGCTTTGAGACAGTCGTTCTTCCCGCGAACCATACACGACTGGAACAGGAAAGGGAGGTAATGACAGTGGCACGTTAGGTGGCTTGCGGAGTATAAATGTAGATGTAGATGTAGACCGCTACGGTCGCAGGTTCGAATCCTGCCTCGGGCATGGGTGTGTGTGATGTCCTTAGTTAGGTTTAAGTAGTTCTAAGTTCTAGGGGACTGATGACCTCAGAAGTCCCATAGTCCTCAGAGCCATTTGAACCATATTTGCACTGCTAGAACAGTTAAATGCAATAATGGTCTAATATGGGAAGGGATTTAAACAGGTTTCTTGATCTCTTCTGCTCCAGGCTCTGCTTTCTTCCAAATCTTCTGTGTTGGATCTTCTCTTCTTGGTGCATCTTGCTCTCTTCTAACTTGTGTCTTCGGTTTTCTCTGGACCGGGAATTGGGATTGAAGACCTGCTAAACCTCGTTATCATTTAATCATTTCTTATGGCGTCTTCTTTGAAATCGTTGTCAATTCTTTACTGTGTTCGGTTCTTCATCAACACAGATTGGACAGCCTTCCATGGTTTTCTTGCTTCGTCCGATGAGTATTCAGGGGTTGTTTCGCAGTTGTTGCATCCCGTATGGTATGATAACCGTTTCAGCGATTCTGCACGTTGTGTTACAGAAACGCGTCCCTTCTTCTACCTGTGGTGAATTTAAACACCTGCTCTCCCTCGCTGTACTATGACCGCCTCTAATCCGGTTCGGTGGACATCACTCATCTCTCCATACGCTGAATTGAACAGTTTGTGATAGAAGTGTCAAGTATGTAACACTTTCGCAAGCATGCTTGGATGTGGCTTTCGTATGAATAAAGCTCACATGAGGGTACATGTTGATTGTATCCAGGATGCGTTGTAGCTCTGCAAACTCTTCCCCCAGCGGTGTTATCCTTTGGACCGTTGCTTACACCGAGGCCTCTTCCTTCGTCATCTCATGAGGTGACGTACCAGGCACTCACGCTCAGTGTCCCTTCCTCCTCTCTCCTCAGTCCTGCCGTCGATCTGGCCACAATGATGGTGCACCTTGTCTGATGACTTTATATCTAATACAATGTTTGTCCCTGCTTTACGTATCTTACCTCCTCACCTACTCTCTATTTTACATTATATCATTATCTATTTTATTTTAACCCTTACTCCGTTAAATTACGTTACAACTTTACAAACATAAAAATTTTCTTACTACATTTTACACAAGTTATTATTTTCTCCTTAAAATGTTTGTCTTATCTCTGGCTTCATAGATTCATCTTTCCTCCCATTGTATTTACTTTTCTTAATCTACAGGTCATGGTTTCCTCATCTTCATCACGATGGATAGTAAGAGTGAAACTGATGGTGATGACGGTTAGTAAGTTAGTGAATTCCTGCCACCATTTTATTATTCTAAGTATTTCATATGATTTTTGAAAACTTCACATCTGTACTCCGGCTCCCACGTCTTTTTCTCTGCAATGTCTTCTTTTTGGCATTAGCTATAACGGAACTTCAGGATACAATAAATCTCTTCTCTTTTCTTTTTCCTTTTCAAAAGTTTTCTCTAGTGTCCTATTGTACTGTTTTAAATCTTAAAATTTTTTTTTCTCTGTTGTACTTATCCCTTTCTCCTTTTTTCTCGATAGTAAACTTTTATGTTCCTTCCTTTCTCCAACATGCTCTTCCTTATTGAAACCTTTTCTGGGTCAATCTTACTTCCTGCTGTTTACCTCCTTCCACAAAATAACATGTTTGTTGCATAGCTTAATAATTCAATTCTATTTCCTATTTATTACCTCCTAACAACTTCTTATATTAATATCCCTCATATCTTTATTTCAATATCAGTTTGTGGTACCGTCCACAAATAACCTATGCATATACCCCCAAAATATATCCTCAATTATTTGTTGACCATCCTCGACGGAACAAATTAGAAATGACTATCTCCTTCTTACCTAATCCTTTATTTCCTTCGTAGGTCTTTACATTCTTTTGTCCACAAAAATCAGCCTCCTCCTCCTTTACACTACATCTTTAAGAGAGAATCTACTACTATTTCGTCAAACTATCCACATGCAAATCTGTATCTTTCTCCTTGCTTTCTACTCTTTCCCCAGAACACATTTCGTTTGCAGAAGAGTTACTTTAGGTGTTACTTTCCTGTCTTTTCTTCATAATATCCTATTACCTTCCTATGCAATTTGTTTTATGTAGCTAACTGTGATAATTTCAAGTTAAAAGATTTATCTGTGTGCATTTTGTTATCTTTCTTTAATTTCTGGAGATTTAATACACCTAAATTATCATATGGAGTTACTCTTTTTTTTCTTTTATTTGCCATTTATACAATTTCAAATGACTCACATGGTGCAAACCCTATGATTTTCCTGTTTTTGGATTAATCAGTTCGACTGCATTATCATGGACTACTTTACTCACTTCCATGTGGCCTATGTATATAGAAAAGAACTTGTGGCTTTGCTGTTCCTCCCTGATAGATAACGGTGGGTTTTTACTAGTACCTTTTGTCCTAGTGAAAATACTCATGAGTTTGCCATTCTGCCCACTTGGTTCTTTCTCTTTAATGCTGCATTCTTCAAATTGCTCAGTGCTAATTTTATTATTTGCTGATGTTGTTCTCTGGGTACTGATGGGAATTTAATTATTTCTCGGATTTTATCTGGTGCCGATTTATTTTTCAGAATTGTGATTGGAAGTAATAACGTACTGCTGTGAGGCATTTCGTTTATAACATCTTGGAAATCAGACAAATGTCTGTCCCACATATTATGCTGCTTGCTACAATACAAACGACAGGGGGTTCCCAAATCTTTCTTTGTTCGTTCAGCTGGGTTGGCACTTGGCTTGTACCTGGAAATGTAAATAGGCTTAATTTAATGTCGCAGCAGCGTGTTTTGCCATTGTGCTGAACGATATTGTGGTCCATTGTCCGGTAGCATTTTATCCACGCGACCAACTTGTCGAAGAAAATCTTGTCAGCACTTTGCCTATGCTCCTCCCCATTACTTTCTTCAAGAATGTAAATGTCACCTATTTTGACGTTAATCCTAGAACTATAAAAGTGAATACATGACCTCTCTGTGTACAGGGTAATAGACACATGAGATCTGTTGCTCCTATGTGTCTTAGTTTCTCAGGAATAATAGGGAACATTGGTGGCCTCATTTGAAAGGTTACATGTTTAGCTCTCTGGCATCTTTTACATTTAGCTAGAACCTCTCTGATTCTTTGCAGCCATATTTGCGAACTGACAAGACATTTATAATTTTAAAAAACATTTCTTCGGACCAAAATGGCTGTTACTCAAACAAGTGCACCAAATGTACTTATTTATCAGTTCCTGTGGTATGCGTGCGACCCATAGACTTGTATTTATGTCTGTAGAATAAGACATGGTCCCTTATGAGATACATCTGTCTAATGTCTGTTGATCCTGGTTTTTCCACTTAATCTTGGCTAGGTCTGGGTCTTTGTCTTGTTCCCTGTCTAACAGCTTTAAGGTATTGAACGTAAATTTCAAATGGCACATTTATCTGGTAATACATGCCTGCTTGCTTTTCTTCTGCATTGTTCACTCTGCTTTCGTTAACACCTTCTGGCAATCGGGAGAGGATATCAGCTATGACATTTGATGGTACAGGCATGTAAGTGATTCGAAAATCACATTCTTGCATCATTAACGCTACCACCGACCTAACCTTCCTGGCAACAGTTTTGTGCTGAAGATAAATTCTAGTGCCTTATGTTCCGCAAACACATTGGTTTTTCGACCAAACAAAAACTATCTGAATCTACGAACCCCCCATACTACTGCCAAGGCTTCCAACTCCGTGACTGAACAATTTTTCTCACATTTAGTGAGGATTCGACTAGCGAAAGCTATTGTCTATCTTATCCGTTGTCTGTCTTCCTCATATTGTTGAAAGAGTACCACACCCAAACCTGTTTTCGCACTGTTGGTGGCCATGCAGAATTCCTTCGTTAAGTCGCGATGCGCTAAAAATGGTGCCTTTAACAGTGAACTTTTTAGTTGTTGGAACTCCTGTTCTGCTTGGGTATCCCACACCCAGGGCATCGTTTTGCTAGTTAAGGCACATAAACGTGGGGTTGCAAGGGATTCTATCGAAATGAATCTTTTTTAGAGGTTAATGAATCGCAAGAACCCACGCAACGTCTTTCTATTATACGGAGTGCCTATGTTCTGTATGGCTTGCAGTTTGTTAGGATTAGGTTCAATTCCCTGTTCAGTGATAGCATGGCCTAAAAATTCGACCTTTTAATTCCCATAACTGGATTTAATTATGCTTACGGTTACTCCATATTAATTAATGTGCTTAGCAATCGGTCAAGCACCTCATTATGGAGTCGCCATGATGACTCTGCTGCTACAATGTCCACAATGTAACAGGTGCGACGCTGTTGGCGTTCTTTGTCCAACATAGTCCCTAAATCTCTTATAAAAGCAGCAGAGGATATGTTCACTCCGAAAGGGAGCCTTTTGAATTGATAACTTCGTCCAAATGCGATAAAAGACATATACTTTTACATTCATGTGTTAGTTCTGTTTGCCAAAAACTAGCACTCAAATCAAGGGAAGAGAAAATCTGAACTGCAAAGAGCTTTTGTAACAGCTCTTCCAATTTTTCTGGGCGATAGTTCTCAGAAATGATAATGGAATTTATCTGTCTTGCATCCTTCCTTTTGGAAGGGATTGTTGTATGTTGAGATTGAAGTTTCAATAATATCATCTTCTAGCATCTTATGTAATTCAAAAATACTTGTCTTTGGTAACACATTGAAATAGTGTAAGGTGATACTCTAAATGGCTTGTATTCTTTAACCTGGAATTCGTATTGAAAATTCTTTATGACACCGAGTTTTGGTACAAACACCTCGTCATATTGCCGTAATAGTCTTTCTAATACGTCTTTGTCTGTATCTGAAATATCCCTTACTTGTCGCAACTTATTATCGATCTCTTGATGAATTTCCACCTTTACCTCGTCATCTACAGATATTGTTTCTTTCGCCCTCCTATATCGTGGATATCCCTCGTCCGATTACTACAGATCCAGTTGCATAGTCATTTGTTTATTAGCCCCTGGCATCTCTTCATATCAGAGTTTCTCTTGTTAATTAAGATGCACCTTCTCGAGCATCATATACCCTTCATCCATATTGAGTGTAACTCGATTTTGACCCATGAAATCGGCTCCAATGATTATGGGTACAGAAAGTTTCAGCACAAATGCCATGTTCGCTTCTGTTTCATGCCCCTGACATGAGAAAGTTACACGCGTTTGTGTATTACTTACCGCTGACGCACCCATGATCTGTCCTTTGACTTTAATATGTCTTGCCCATAACACTGGTAGTGCCTGTTCAGTGTTACATTTCTCAAAGAGTTCTTCCGAAATCGCCGTCATTTCGCTTTCCGTATCAAGAATGGCGTCTACAAGGGTGCCACGTACCTCAACCCGAACGATCGGTTGCACCTCACGAGGAACTTTAGTTTCATTTTCGTGCATTAATGCCTCCTCGATCGAGTTATTGGTCCTCCCATTAGTTTTTTTATCGTTACTTTATTCTCCTTATTACTCTTAACATCTGTCATCTGAATGAGATGGATCTAGTTGCTCATAATATTCATGAAACGCCTCTATTACTTCTTCATATGTTCCTGTACTATATATGTCATCTGCCTTAGGTTATCAATGGTGCTTTATCCTCTTGACATACTACTTCTTTCTCCGTTTCATATAAGTGAGCTACATCTTTTACAATTTGGTCATCATCGGTTTTTGTACTACTGTCTATTTTTCGCGTTAAAAACTCCTGTTCCTCATCATCGGTCGATTCCCAGTCAATTGAATCCCAGTTTGGTGGCGTTTGTATCCGATTACTCGCTAAACCTACTTCAGGATTTTGCTGATCGAAACTAAGTCTATTTAAATGTTTAATTATGTAATTAACTTCATTTTTAGGCTGAATCACTTGTGAATGGTCTTCGTACCGTTCACATCGTCAATTCTATCTGTTACCTGGATTTGGTGGCCTCAACTCGATTTCCTGTACCAGTTCATATCGCGTATTTTGTCCTGCTACATCTTGATTTTCCCAACCTTTCTGCGTTGTGGCCATTCCGTTTCCACCTGAGTAACCTGGATTTTGTTGTTGAAGACCTCTAAATCTTCCTGCCTCCTTTGCACGGTGATTAT
This sequence comes from Schistocerca americana, assembly GCF_021461395.2. Lineage (NCBI taxonomy): Eukaryota > Metazoa > Arthropoda > Insecta > Orthoptera > Acrididae > Schistocerca > Schistocerca americana. The sequence continues at coordinate 43,780,853 of NC_060125.1, forward strand.
ATCTCGGATCATAGTTACTACCATAGTTTCTAGGACCTGATCCGCTATTGTAGTTCCGCAGCCCACCAGAACCATAATTATGATTAGACCTGTGTGAGTTTCCAAAACCAACGTTATTACTGTTATCCCACGGGTGATTGCCATTCTTTCCAAAGCGATTGCCTCTTCCTACATTATCACTGCCTTTGTACCTATTGTTATTTTTAAGCCTATTCGGTTGCTATTATTCCCTGTGTAATATGTCGTTGGATTTGTCAATTTTGAATGCGGCAAAGGATAACGTTCTGACGGTCTTCTCAAGTCCAGAGTGGTAAACAGACATTCCACATGCCTATTAATTCTGGCCCTATCTCAAAGTAATCAAAAATGCTACTGTGACATTCCAAGAATACATAAATCGATATTAATGACAACTTTAGGATTTAACCTAAAATGATAAAACAATCTCTCCCGTTTCCATGTTGTTGTTGTTGTGGTCTTCAGTCCTGAGACTGGTTTGATGCAGCTCTCCATGCCACTCTATCCCGTACAAGCTTCTTCATCTCCCAGTACCTGCTGCAACCTACATCCTTCTGAATCTGCTTAGTGTATTCATCTCTTGGTCTCCCTCTACGATTTTTACCCTCCACGCTGCCCTCCAATACTAAATTGGTGATCCCTTGATGCCTGAGAACATGTCCTACCAACCGATCGCTTCTTCTAGTCAAGTTGTGCCACAAACACCTCTTCTCCCCAATCCTATTCAATACTTTCTCATTAGTTATGTGATCTACCCATCTAATCTTCAGCATTCTTCTGTAGCACCACATTTCAAAAGCTTCTATTCTCTTCTTGTCCAAACTATTTATCGTCCATATTTCACTTCCATACATGGCTACACTCCATACAAATACTTTCAAAAAGACTTCCTGACACTTAAATATATACTCGATGTTAACAAATTTCTCTTCTTCGGAAACGCTTTCCTTGCCATTGCCAGTCTACATTTTATATCCTCTCTACTTCGACCATCATCAGTTATTTTGCTCCCCAAATAGCAAAACTCCTTTACTACTTTAAGTGTCTCATTTCCTAATCTAATTCCGTCAGCATCACCCGACTTAATTCGACTACATTCCACTATCCTCGTTTTGCTTTTGTTGATGTTCATCTTATATCCTCCTTTCAAGACACTATCCATTCCGTTCATCTGCTCTTCCAAGTCCTTTGCTGTCTCTGACAGAATTACAAAGTCATCGGCGAACCTCAAAGTTTTTATTTCTTCTCCATGGATTTTAATACCTACTCCGAATTTTTCTTTTGTTTCCTTCACTGCTTGCTCAATATAGCCGGCCGCGGTGGTCTCGCGGTTAAGGCGCTCAGTCCGGAACCGCGCGACTGCTACGGTCGCAGGTTCGAATCCTGCCTCGGGCATGGATGTGTGTGACGTCCTTAGGTTAGTTAGGTTTAAGTAGTTCTAAGTTCTAGGGGACTGATGACCACAGATGTTAAGTCCCATAGTGCTCAGAGCCATTTTTTTGCTCAATATACAGATTGAATAACATCAGGGATAAGACTACAACCCTGTTTCACTCCCTTCTCAACCACTGCTTCCCTTTCATGTCCCTCGACTCTTATAACTGCCATCTGGTTTCTGTACAAATTGTAAATAACCTGTCGCTCTCTGTATTTTACGCCTGTCACCTTCAGAATTTGAAAGAGAGTATTCCAGTCAACATTGTCAAAAGCTTTCTTTAAGTCAACAAATGCTAGAAACGTAGGTTTGCCCTTCGTTAGTCTAGCTTCTAAGATAAGTCGTAGGATCAGTATTGCCTCACGTGTTCCAACATTTCTACGGAATCCAAACCGATCTTCCCCGAGGTCGGCTTCTACTAGTTTTTCCATTCGTCTGTACAGAATTCGCGTTAGTATTTTGCAGCTGTGACTTATTAAACTGATAGTTCGGTAATTTTCACATCTGTCAACACCTGCTTTCCATATTACATTTAATTTACCAAAACTCTCAAGAATCAAGTTATAATCAATAAGCAAGTTTAACTACTACTTCTCTCAATAAATCAATATTTTAACATTGAATATGTAATTAATCAAACTATATCTCTATATATGAAAATGTTATCAACTGAAACAAGTAAATCTTTAGCAGTGAAAATTACACCTGTGTCACAGCTGTACAATGAACTAAGTTGGGGGAGAATGACTTTATCTAATCTATTCTCATGTACTCATTGGAGGGTAGGTTAGTAATTAGCTCTTGAATTTGTCTATTCAAAGCGTACACATGTTGAAGCATGCAACTCTCGCAAAATTGGACTCAACATTTAATTTCGCCAAAAGCGCTTCATACTTGACTGAAAGTAATCAATCTCAAAGACTCTGGATTGAAGCAACATGCTCAAAGTTTAACCAGAGAAGATTCCCATAGGAATATTTAACTATCGCTTTAGGTTTGTTGCCACGATACGTGAAGTGTATCGCCCTCATTTCGCAAACGTAAAGTGGAGTCAGAGTCGCGCCTTTACGACATGCAGTTGTGTGGCCCGCCGCTAGACGTGAGTGCCTGGTCCCTCTGTCTCTGTGTCGTAATTGAGCTCTCAAAGTGCTTTTATGTGACGTTATTATCCCCACCTCGATTCTACTATGTCACATGTCTGGCTTCAGCCGACCAGTCCCACGTTAAAGGTAAATTCTTATTTTCCTTGCCTGGGTCTCCACTCGTCAATGTACACTGACCACTTACTTGCGTCTCGGCCATGTTTATTCTCAGAGGTGTTATATTGATCTTCCCTTATTTCTTTCTGCAGTGCACTTGAGCTTTCTTTTGTTAGTGCTAATTGAGTCGTTCCAATGTCATTAGCCACCTGCCCTGTCCGTCTCATAGCTCCGTTCACTTTATTGTATTACTCATGCCCCTGTCATTGTAAGAGTAAATCGTTTGTTACTCCATACAAGAGATGGTTCTAATTATTTCCTGTTGTCAATAATATCGTTATTTGCTGGAAATTTTATTCGGTATCGTCGTTATGCAGCTTAAACTTCGGTTACGCGATAAATCACTCTAATCTAAGAGCCGTAAATTCAACTAAATATCCAGGTATTACAATTACGAACAACTTAAATTGGAACGAACACATAGAAAATGTTGTGTGGAAGGCTAACCAAAGACTGTGTTTTATTGGCAGGATACTTAGAAAATGTAACAGACTTACCAAGGAGAATGCCTTCACTATGCTTGTCTATCCTCTTTTAGAACACTGCTGCACGGTGTGGGATCCTTACCAGATAGGACGAAGTACATCGAAAAAGATCAAAGAAAGGCAGCACGTTTTGTATTATCACGAAATATAGGAGAAAGTGTCACAGAAATGATACAGGATTTGGGCTGGACATCATTAAAAGAAAGGCGTTTTTCTTCTCACGAAATTCGAATCACCAACTTTCTCCTCCGAATGCGAAAATATTTTGTTCACATCGACCTGCATAGGGAGGAACAATCACCACGATAAAATAAGGGAAATCAGAACTCGTACGGAAAGATATAGGTGTTCATGCGCACGTTTACCATTTCTCGCTCCATTGTCTGTTGTGACCGCACATTACTTCCCATTTGCTTCTGTTTCGTTTCGGTAATCATTGACGCAACCTCTTCTGGATATACAACTGGAATCTCATGCCTTTTTTGTGTTTCCGCTACTGCTATGGAATGCTGCACAACTGATCTGTTTACTTCTGGATTTCTGTCCATCACTATGTCAGATGATACTACCGATTTCGTTGCCTCACTGCTACTTTCTGTACGGCTCTCGATACCCTGTTCCAGTTTTGGTATGAAGCTGTTCATACTGTTTCTGATTTTTCGAGGCTATGTTTTCAAGTTGTTAACTCTTTGGTTAACATTATACACTGCAGCCTTCACCTTTTTCTGGTCAGCCAGTAACGACTGAATAAGCTCGCGCGATTCTCTCGTCTCTCTCCGGATTTCAGAAAACTGTTCATTAACTTCCGTTCGTAGTTTTTGCTGATCTTTGCGGACTTTTTCAAATCCAGCATACGTTTCACATTTAAGACCATTCAAGGCAGCATTGGTTGCCGATAACTCCGCATCTGTCGCTGTTTTAAAATTCGCTGTTTCTCTTTTCAAGTCTGCAAACCCCGTATTTGTCTGCTTTACGACCACAGTAAATTACTTCAATATTGCGAACACACTATCTCACTCTTCGCCATCGTCACCTGTCGCTATTTAATGTAAATTTTTCCGTTCGCGTCTTTCACATGGCGTCTCACCGACTTCCATACATAGTGCGGACGCACATACATACATTCTTTCTGTTGTAAACAATCCCGTATGATTGAGAATATCAATATTTAGGTCAACGTACTGCAGTTGCTGGTCCTCTGATTCTACTTCTGACCCACTAGACCCGACATTTGTTTGTTTTCGCGCATTCCCAGACTGTGACACCAATCGCGAAGGTACCACCATTCCCTCTGCACTAGCACTACGTTCCATTCCGTGACTCAGACTCGATACTTTCTGTTATACCTCAGTCTCTATCCTGTCAAGATCTTCAGTTTTCACTATCTGTGATAATTTCCATTATTCCGGTATCTCCGATCGTCTCAATAATCTCTGTCTTTCTCGAATTGAGAGAGCCTGAGCTCTCGTCAACATCACATTATGTGATCTTACACGTTTCCAGAATAACATAGAAAGTTTCTTAGACTATGTGCACATCATTAGCAATGTCGTTCACTGTTTTTAGAATTTCGAAACAACTCAACAACACCGTGAATAACTACGCGCGTGCCAGCAAGGCCATGCACAAGCTGCTTTTACACTAGAATAAACCTTGCCTCAATGATTAATGCAGCTTTTGTACACTTTTGAGCACACATTTACTGTATACTGACCACTATACACACACACGTACATTGGGCAACCTCGTCACAAAAACAACGAAAAAAAAGAAAACTTTTTTCAATTCAAAAATTTTAATTTCCCTTTATAATTTGACTAATTGCCATCCAAGCAGACATATTGCCATCCTGGCAGATACGCCATTCTGTAAGGTTCCTGTCTGATCAACAACAACTGTGTAAGCTGTAAATAACTTTGGTTTAATATTGCACAATTATCACAGAAATAAACACATTTACACAGTTTTACAATGTGACAATTTTATGACAGTTGTGAAACGAACACATCTCGTCCTCAGAAAGAAATAATCCTAAACATAGCAACCGCAAATTTTAACTGGAAGTTTCTTTACAAAATTATTCTTACGACTACATCATGATGTTGGACAGTACTACAATAAATCATCCCATTCTGGATCAAAGTTCAGTACTATTTAGGATCACAATCAAGTCTACGGAGGATGGTTAGTTTTGTGACAAGTTGAGCAAAAGGTTACCCAAGGCCGCTCGAGTTTACAGTGGATGCAACCTGGTGAACCAACAAGTTCACGCCTTTGCACGCGGTATTTACCTTAGCTGCGATGAGCTGTCATCTGCATGGCTGCTCTTGCCCACTGAAATTCCTATAAAATCTAATTAAGTCTTTGCTGACTTTTTCAGCAGAAACTCTCCCTATGTTTCTTGTGATGCGAGAAAACATGCACTCATCCCTAATCTTGGAATATGGCGATATGCAAGCACATGGCTGGAGCAGTGTGCACATTAAAAAACCCTCTCAGCCCTCGCAAGGACAAGTAACTAACTGGCTGGTTCGTTTCTCCACAGTGGGAGCTCAACGATGCTACAGCTAATACCTAGCTAAATGTCAGCCGCACTGAATGCAGTGTTTTTCAAATTTCTCCTCTGAGTCATGCAGAGTATTGTGTGCTCTGTTCTGCACTTGGCGCCAGTTCAGTGAAGGGTCTCCGAAAATTTCTCTCTCGTCTTTCTCGTAGCCGAACTCTCTCCTCACCTGGGTTCTTTCGTTCTCGACAACATGTTTTTCGACCAATAGGAGCATTTCTCTTATTTTGTTGAAACTCTCTCTACCAATAAAAAGGGGCATACCATTGAACTGCATGGAAATCTCAGCACTTCACTCTTTCCTAGTCCGTTTCCGCCAATCGGACATTTTGTGCCCGCTCACATGTGTACCATTCACTGTTCATGTGATCAACTGCGTCACTGGAATTCCAAAATGCAGTTTTCTAAAGCTTCTTTCTGTCCTACTGCTGGGGCCCGTTACGTGCTCTGCAGTATCCATCAGCTGTCCAGCTGCTAACTCCCACCACAGGACGCCCCCCTTAAGAGTTTTCCGTAGTGCCTCCCGGATTGCGGCCTCTGCGTCTGCCCGTGCTGGCTTCCACACAAAACTTTTCCTCTCGCTGCTTGTCTCACCTTCTGCTCATTGACATGCGTTGACTCCATATAGGAGTGGTGTGTTAATCCTGTCGATTGAGTGTCATCCGTTTTGCATTACATACGTATAGGCCAATCTGCTCATTACTGCCGAAGTAAGTTAGGTGTCATATTCACCTTCCTGTTATAATGTATAAGACTCTTATATAAGGTGCGAAATTTACCTTTATTTATTTTGCCACCTTTCAGTTCTAAGGCGCCAAATTAAAAATGTAAGAAAATGGATAAGGTGTCGTACTTTCGATCCATTGCATGTTCGAATCCTGTAACGGTCATGTTTATCCAGTTCTGCAAAAGATGCATGCTGTTTTACAGTGGTATTTGAGTACTGCAAAACTAGTTGAAAGTTGCTGTGGCCTGTTTCATGGCTGCAAACTGGATTGACCCCAAAGCACGGGCAAGACAATTGTGTTCTGTAGCGAAATTTCCGGGAGAGTTTTTGTTGGAACAACTGCATCTGATTCAGGACCGGAGAGCTACGCAACAGGCGTCTGAGCACAGTCGAGCGTGTGTGTTGAATAATGGTGCAGCCAGCCACGTAGCATTTCAAGCAGATTTGATGCCTCTCGGAGAGAATTTTTCATGAAATAGGATTGTAGCTCATTTTTACCATTAGGAAATAAGCTGGAGCCATGAGCATCTTCCATAAGAGATTGCAGGTCCCATCAGTAATGTGTGAGATCAGTCAGCTGTGTGGTCAGGGCGCCTGGCTAGATCGGTCGTTGGAGTATGAGACTCTTAATCTCAGGATCGTGGGTTGGAGCCCCTCTGGGCTTCTCAGAATTTTGCTTCCACGCGGATGCAACTTGCTCCCCTCTCGTGAGTCTTGCATAATGGACGTAAGCGCTTATGACGTTGCGTAGCTGCGTATCAATATCAGAGGCATGGTCTCTGAAGCTAAAAGTGATTCATCAAGTGAAATAAATGTGTTGTTTTGGCATTGTAGTTGTACATCGGTATCATGTGAGATGTGTAGGAAAACAGCAGCTGTGCTCCTTAAACGGAAGTAATGGTCGCTAATACGGTACGTTTGCAGCTGTAGGGCTACGATTCACTAGTACGTAAGATCGAAGTACCTGTCCATAGTTCTAGGGGGCTAGTCCTTAGCTAAGTGGCAGAGTGCTGGTCATGTAAACAAGAGGTCGTGGATTCGATCCTTACAGGAGGCAAATGAATTTTGTAACAGCACTTCCCAGCATACCCTTTCGAAGAAAGCGGTCAATAATAAAAGTATTATCAATAGTTGTAATGTTAAGAAATACTCTCGTAGGTGAGTAGCGCAAATGGGACAAATAATTGCTGAATCTCCCACCACTGCATGGATGCCTACAGCCTCAGTTCAATCTTTCTGTGGCCTACTCACACGATTAGCATGTCCCCGTGTACCCTTCACTACACCGACAATCGTCTTCCTGTTGCGCTTGGCGCAGTTGCCATTGGCCACCCCTGTCATCTCCCTGTTTGACCTCAGCCTCTCTTCGATGATCCTACCGAACACCTGATCCTCAGTCTCTTCTTCCGCGGCCTTATCCTCACCTGTGCCACCATTTATATGCGACCTAATACCACGATCCGTATGATTTCATCGCCCACATAGACCACACCTTCTCCTCCTACATGATTGCCGCCGACCTCAGCATCCACAGCCGCGCACCTGCCCAGTTACGGCGGTGTCATCGGTTTATTGCCACTCTCAATTGTGACCTCCTCCCTCTCCCTCAACATACCTGCCCAGAATCCAATACCATTCCCGATGTAGTCCTTACCTCCCCAAACCTCCTTGGGCGACATCACCCATGCCGCATCCTTTCTCCATCGGACATTGTCTGAGGCCGTTGAGTCGCACATCCCCATCAGAGCCACCCACCCTCCCGTCCTACCTTACCACCACAGGCCGTACACCTCCTCCATGAATCCCATCGCGTTTTTGCTCCTTCCTCCACACCTGGAACCGCGCCACACTCATATTAGAAACTTGCCAAAAAACGCCAGGCCTGGTGACAGACATACACTTGTCTTAATGCTTCACTGCTTATTATCTTCTACAAGTACTGGTCAGCCTTCCACTACCTTACCGGCACGAAACCTTCTCCCCACTATCCTCTCCTACACGATGACCACCATTCACCGAACGATACCAATATGGCCAATCATTTCCCCCCCCCCCACTTGTCTGACATCCTTTCCATCCCTGACGATCCCCAATTTGATTACTCCCACTTCAGTGACATCGACCACACTGACACCTCTCTTCTCCTCTTGCTCCTAGCTTCCAGTACTTTGGGGCCACACCACCATCCGATCTCAACATCCCCATTGTCACACAAGACATCGTCACCACACTATGCACCAAACGCAACACGGCTTCTGGTCACGATCTTCTTATATACTGCCACCTGAAGGAAGCCCCCTCTCCTGCCTTACAGTCCTAGCCACCCTCTATGATGTTATCCTCTCCCCTAGTATGTACCCCGACCTGTGGAAGACTTCCTGGATCCTTATGTTTCCCAAACCTGATGAACCCACTTCCGACAGCTCCTCCTATCGCTCTATCAGTCTCACGGTATTCAGCAAGGTCCTGGAATCCATCCTTACCTGCCACATTCACCATGATCTCCACCAGCACGGCCTCCTTCCCTTGACCCAATGTGGCTTCTGACCTTCCTTCTCTAGCGATGATCTCCTCCTCCACCTGACCCACCTCCTTTCCACTCACCTCAATTCCTATCACTCTGCCATCTTTTTGTCCCCTGACCTTGAACACACCTACGACCATGTCTGGCATCCCGGCCTCCTCTTCAGACTCCAGACTTACACCCTCCCCATCAACTATGTGTGCCTGATAGCCTCCTTCCTCTCTCACCGCCCCTCCTATGTTAACATCCACAACTCCAGATCTTACATCTTCTACCCCTCTGCAGGCATGCCCCAAGGCTCCGTTCTTTCCCCTCTCCTGTACCTCTTATACACAGCAGACATGTCGAAGCTCCCCCTCCTTCTGCCTCCTAGATTTCTACTTTACCATCTACGGCTGCCCCCTTGCCCCCACTCCCACCCTCAAGTAACTTGGCATCACCCTCAAGCGCCACCTTTCCTGGACCCCCCCCCATCTCCTTACAGTTGAAGCCAAAGCAAATAAGCATCTCTGTCTCCTCAAACTCCTCTCTGGTCGAACATAGGTATTAGACCCTTTCACTATCCTACATACATGTAAGTCCCTCATCCACCCTATCCTATGTTATGGCCACCTCACTAGAATCTCCGCCGCCCCCCCACCTACCACAAATCCCTCCAAATCCTTGAGCGCCATGCACTTGGCCTCACTTATCACATCTGTCTCCCATCCCCCACATGGATGTTTTATGATCTGATCCCTTGCCACACCTTCTCCTTTTCCTTGAATGAATATGGATCCTCTATGTCTCCCACAAACAGGATCCCCCCCCTCACCCCACCCACATCCTCTGGTTTCCTCCATCCTCTCCCACCCTAGCCCACTGCTGCGCCTGTACCACAGTGTCCCACCTGGTCTCCATCAACACATGTTCCATACACTCATCCAAGTTGACTTCTGCCAACTCCCCCTCCCAGATGATGTCCTTATGCCTTCCATCCATCCCTCCTACCAGCTCTAAATGCTCCTTCTTTCTCCCCTCCTCAAGGCTCCCTCTCTCCCTCCCTCTCCCCTTCTCTTCTTCCTCCTTTTCCCCTGCTGACCACCTTCTTTTCACCCCCTCCCCCTCCCTGGGCTTCTGGCTCCTTCCTTCTCCCCTCCACTGTCACCTCCTGGTTTCACCCCGCTGTCTCTCTCCCCCCTCCCTTCTCTTCCCCCCTCCAACCCTTCACCCGGTGGTCGATCCCCTTGGTGCAGTGATTCTTAACATTTTCGTTATGGTGTCAGTGTTTCTCCAGTGGCCTGTGTAGTACTACGTTCCACCAGCACCAAGAGGCTCTCGAGCATCATTCATTTGTGTACCCACTGTGGTGTTTCTTTGTTTTCGTGTCGACTCACAGTGCCCATTTTCCGCATGTGTGTGTCGCTCTCGTCTATGTTGTTTTTAAATCTACCATTTATACTCATCTAATTTTGTTCTTGTTTATTCACCAATTTATACCATTCTATGGTATGTGTTTTTTTCTGATTTGACTATGTTTCTCTGTAACTCTTTTGGCTGAAGAGCGGTGTATTGTGCCGATGCCAGCCCGCCCCGTTTTGGGGAGTAAACAAAAAAAAAAAAAAATGCTGAATTTGGCAGTCTCCACAGAATGCCGTCGTACAATTCATAGTTCTTGTAATGTCTTTTCTACATTTCATAAAGGCAGTAGAGGCAACCCGCCATTGTATTACATTGGGTGAGGTACCTTCTGTAACCGACCGAGATGGTACTGTGTTTGATACTGATTTGCAAACTCTGGTTCATAATCGTCATAAGGGCTTGAATGTAACGTGGGTGGAAAACAACAAGAGGTAGCGTCGTATTTATAGTAGTGAAATCTGAGATGGAGAATTGTGGCAAATATGGGTAACTCATTTTCCCGGGTGTACAAATGTCGAGAATGAGGTGTGTGTGGGGAGAGGTAGCGCGCCACTGACCGTATGGCCTAATGGATAAGGCGTTGGACTTCGGATCCGAAGATTGCAGGTTCGAATCCTGTCACCATCGTGAGCCCGTCGAGGCGCCGCCGTCTTGCAGGTCGGACGTGCCTGGAGCATTGTTCACGCGCACAGCGACGGCTTGCAGTGGGGCTAGTGGTGAGCCAAAGGCTTTTGCGGCGCCCATAACAAGCCCTTTTTGCAAACGATTAGAAACTAACATGAATCACCCAGGAATGAAGGACACTTTGAAGTTTGTATTTGATGGTAAGTTTTCACGTCCCAAATTTTACGAAATAGAACTATTCCTAGAAGAAGAAGAAGAAAAAGAAGAAGAAGAAGGATTTCATTGGGATCCACTTGTCGATTCTCAGTAGTACTGTATATATCAAATTGCGCAACCCCGAAATGTGTGACAAAATCGTCGAGTCATGTGGTGGAACATTCAAATTTAGATACATGACGGGAATGTTGATGAGGTGCCCGTTGCTCACGCCGAGCTCGGTGTTCGCACCGTGAGGATCTTCGAGTTGCCATTCGAAATAACGGCGGAACAAGTCAACGCAGCCATTAAGTCGTACGGTAAAATTATTAGCAATATTGGCGAAAAGCATCGTTCCATAAATAACCTGTCTTAAATAGTGTGGGGCAAATTAAAATCGAATTGTAACAGCATATTCCCTCACACCTAAGCCGGCCGGCATGGCCGAGCGGTTTTAGGCGCCACAGTCTGGAACAGCGCGACCGCTACGGTCACAGATTCGAATCCTGCCTCGGGCATGGATGTGTGTGATGTCCTTAGGTTTAAGTAGTTCTAAGTTCTAGGGGACTCATGACCTTAGAAGTTAAGTCCCATAGTGCTCAGAGCCATTTGAACCTCATACCTAACTATTTGCCGATACAGGGCGGTAATCATGTATGAAGGGCAGCCCCGAACATGTTCAGGTTGTAATTCCACGGGACACGTCCGTGCACAGTGCATCCAAAGACGTGTAACGCAGTTGTCTGCGGGTGAAGTCGACACTCCCCCGAAAACGACAATATTACCGACTACTTATGTAGCGGCAGTCCGTGCCAATAGACCCACGGCGACAGCAGCGGGCATGGGATTTAATGCAGGCAGTATTACGAATGATGACGGTGTACCAATGGAGATCCATTACACTGAGGCAGCTTTGCCTGACGAAGTCTTGTCAGCCGCGGTGCCCAATGACGCCCAACACGAGGAACCCACGGTCTTCGGTGTAGACACGGGTAACAACGAAACTGACAGGCGGCACGAATCCGGGAATCTTCCTCCTCCTTCAGATGATGCGGAAGTTTCGGTGAGACCCCACCGAAAAATCACAAGAAACGTCGGATCGCTCATCCTGATACAACACAATTGGCCCCCTCCTTGCGCGAGATGGCCAAACAAGGAGGCCGCATGACCTACGACGAAACATTGGGGAAAGGCGGTTGCTTTCAGTCGTCGCCTACATCCATGAGTATTGACGATAATGTTTCGACCCTTAACAGGGGGGGGGGGGCGGAGGGCGGGGGGAGGGCAGAGATTTGTGAAGCACCACGGACACCGCAAGTCCCCGTTGACCACGGTAACAGAACTCGGCGTGGATCTGGAACCACCACACAAGGCACATCCACAGCTATGTCTGTAGTTAATTTGGCGGATGATACTGAAGAAATGGCGGGCGACTACGAGAAGGTGAAACCGATGGCAACGGGAGGCACGCCGCTGGCGTCTCGGCGCAATACAGCGTCCACGGACGGCAACGCATAGACATATTCGACCTCGGAAGCGGACGGCTATCGAATGGATCCGAACCATAAATGTTTCCATCTGTCGATGACCGATCACCTCACTTCCTTTCTTCGAGGCAATCCTATAATATTCTACTTTGAATGTTAATTGTATTGTCTCTCAAGTTAAGATCCATAGCTTAGACAGTATTTACGGGCAGCTGACATCGACATTATACTCTGCAAGGAAGTCATGTCACCACTCCTAGCCAGTGTACCCGGTTATGATGCCATTGTCATATAGGAATGGAGGCCGGGACGATGATTCTGTACAAAGAAGGAATCGAATGTTCTTGTCTGACCATTCTACCAACCCCCGACGAGGGACTGCCGCCAAATTCCATGACGTACTCCTTCTTAATGTAGCCTATATTTCCCTTCCGGTTCCAGCGCGCGTGCGGCGAGGAGAGAATTTTACACTGGAGAGATCGTGAGTTTAATCATCGACTTGCGCCTGTGCATTCTTATGGGAGGTGACTTCAACTGCGTTTTGCGCCGCACCGACCAGACTCCGCAATTTAACTTCAGTCGGGAACTACAAAACTAACATATAGTAGGGGACGGGATTACAGAGATGTACAACGAAATACTTCGTGGGATTGCTCTACCTCTGATTTCACAGAGGGGTTAACAGTGTTAATACCTAAGACTTCGAAGCCGAACACCACCAAAGATTTACGGCCCATAACTTTTCTCAATGCAGACTTTAAACATCTGAAGCGCGCCTTCAGTGCCCGATTGCGGCAGCTGTTACCCGATCTTCTGCGGCCGTACCAAATGGGTGTAACCCGTGGTCGATCAGTGTCACACATTTTGGCCCTGTATAGGGATCTAGTCTCCTCAATTGGATCACCCGCACTCCTATGGCTATAGTACTTCTCGATTTTGATACGGCTTATGATAGAGTTGACTATACCTATCTCAGTAGCGTGATGGAAATAATGGGCTTCAGTCTTAATTTTGTTCATATTATCAACAACTGTATAAATGGTACCCGTACACGGTTTGTGATGAACAATACATTGACGGAGTACGTCTCGCTCTCAGGACGTATCAATCAAGGTTGCCCTCTCTCAACGACGCTAATATGCGATACTCATGGAACCCTTGTTGCGCAACCTACATCACAGGCTGCCTGGATTCCAGTTTTATGGTATAAAATCTGTGGTCCAAGCACACGCCGGCGATGTCAGCGCGCTCCTCAGCGATGATCACGATGTCGCCGAAGTGAAGCCTATTCTACAGGAATTTCAGAGCAATAGCGGTGCACTGTTAAACATCGATAAATCAGCCATCTTAACACTTGGTTAAGATCAATCCGTCACAGGAGACGCTGGCTGCCCCGTGTGCAGACAAGAAAACAAATTGGTACATATGTCACGGCGCGGCCTTCGGACTTGTGTAATAAAAATTTTAAACCTAGCTCTGTGACTAGCTCTGCAGATGAAGAAGAAATTGATGAAATGTATGATGAGATAAAAGAAATTATTCATGTAGTGAAGGGAGACGAAAATTTAATAGTCATGGGTGACTGGAATTCAAGAGTAGGAAAAGGGAGAGAAGGAAACATGGTAGGTGAATATGGATTGGGGCTAAGAAATGAAGGAGGGAGCCGCCTGATAGAATTTTGCGCAGAGCATAACTTAATCATGAAAGAAGATTGTATACATGAAAGAACTCTGGAAATACTAAAAGGTATCAGATAGATTATACAATGGTAAGACAGAGATTTAGGAACCAGGTTTTAAATTCCAGGGGCAGATGTGGGCTCTGGCCACAATCTATTAGTTATGAACTGTAGATTAAAACTGAAGAAACTGCAAAAAGGTGGGAATTTAAGGAGATGGGACCTGGATAAAGTGACTAAACCAAAGGTTGTACAGAGTTTCAGGGAGGGCATAAGGGAACAATTGACAGGAATGGGGGAAAGAAATACAGTAGAAGAAGAATGGGTAGCTCTGACGGATGAAGTAGTGAAGGCAGCAGACGATCAAATAGGTAAAAAGACGAGGGCTAGTAGAAATCCTTGGGTAACAAAAGAAATATTGAATTTAATTGATGAGAGGAGAAAATATAAAAATTCAGTAAATGAAGCAGGCAAAAAGGAATGAGAAGTGCAAAATGGCTAGGCAGGGATGGCTGGAGGACAAATGTAAGGATGTAGAGGCTTATCTCAGTAGGGGTAAGATAGATACTGCCTACATCAAAATTAAAGAGAGCTTTGGAGAAAAGAGAGCCACTTGTATGAATATCAAGAGCTCAGATGGAAGCCCAGTTCTAAGCAAAGAAGGGAAAGCAGAAAGGTGGATGGAGTATATAGAGGGTCTACACAAGGGCGATGTACTTGAGGACAATATTATGAAAATGGAAGAGGATGGAGATGAAGATGAAATTGGAGATACGATAGTGCGTGAAGAGTTTGACAGAGCACTGAATGACCTGAGTCGAAACGAGGCCCCAGGAGTAGACAACATTCCATTAGAACTACTGACGGCCTTGGGAGAGCCAGTCCTGACAAAACTCTACCATCTGGTGAGCAAGATGTGTGAGACAGGCGAAATACCATCAGACTTCAAGAAGAATATAATAATTCCAATCCCAAAGAAAGCAGGTGTTGACACATGTGAAAATAACGGAACTATCAGTTTCATCAGTCACAGCTGCAAAATAGTAACGCGAATTCTTTACAGACGAATGGAAAGACTGGTAGTAGCCGACCTCGGGGAAGATCAGTTTGGATTCCGTAGAAATGATGGAACACGTGAGGCAATACTGACCCTACGACTTATCTTAGAAGAAAGATTAAGGAAAGGCAAACCTACGTTTCTAACATTTGTAGACAGAGAAAGCTTTTGACAATGTTGATTGGAATACTCTTTTTCAAATTCTGAAGGTGGCAGGGGTAAAATACAGGGAGCGAAAGGCTATTTAAAATTTGTACAGAAATCAGATGGCAGTTATAAGAGTCGAGGGGTATGAAAGGGAAACAGTGGTTGGGAAGGGAGTGAGACGGGGTTGTAGCGTATCCTCGATGTTATTCAATCTGTATATTGAGCAAGCAGTAAAGGAAACAGAAGAAAAGTTCGGAGTAGGTATTAAAATCCATGGAGAAGAAATAAAGACTTTGAGGTTCGCCGATGACATTGTAATTCTGTCAGAGACAGCAAAGGACTTGGAAGAGCAGTTGAACGGAATGGACAGTGTCTTGAAAGGAGGATATAAGACGAACATCAAGAAAAGCAAAACGCGGATAATGGAATGTAGTCGAATTAAGTCGGGTGATGCTGAGGGAATTAGATTAGGAAATGAGACACTTAAACTAGTAAAGGAGTTTTGCTATTTGGGGAGCAAAATAACTGATTATGGTCGAAGTAGAGAGGATATAAAATGTAGACTGGCAATGGCAAGGAAAGCTTTTCTGAAGAAGAAAAATTTGTTAACATCGAGTGAAGATTTAAATGCCAGGTAGTCATTTCTGAAAGTATTTGTATGGAGTGTAGCCATGTATGGAAGTCAAACGTGGACGATAAATAGTTTAGACAAGAAGAGAATAGAAGCTTTCGAAATGTGGTGCTACAGAAGAATGCTGAAGATTAGATGGGTAGATCACATAACTAATGAGGAGGTATTGAATAGAATTGGGGAGAAGAGGAGTTTATGGCACAACTTGACAAGAAGAAGGGACTGGTTGGTAGGACATGTTCTGAGGCATCAAGGAATCACAAATTTAGAATTGGAGGGCAGCGTGGAGGGTAAAAATCGTAGAGGGAGACCAAGAGATGAATACACTAAGCAGATTCAGAAGGATGTAGGCTGCAGTAGGTACTGGGAGATGAGGAAGTTTGCGCAGGATAGAGTAGCATGGAGAGCTGCATCAAACCAGTCTCAGGACTGAAGACCACAACAACAAAAACACCTAAAATTCAGTCAGTAAAAGCACTCTTGCGCTAACAGAACATGAGACATCTAGATTGCCGATTGGCGACACCATGGAGTGTTCTGTGCACCACGACCAGGTAATGGATATAACTGGAAGGAGAAACAGCATTGGTCTTTATTTTTTGTTTTATTATCCGCAAAATCGGCTTTCGGTCACTTAGTGACCATCCTCAGTGCTAGAAAAAATTTTTTAACTTCTAGGACTGAGGATGGTCCCTAATTGACCGAAAGTCGATGTTGCGGATAATAAAACAAAAAAATACGACCAATGCTGTTTCTCCTTCCAATTATATCTAGATTGTCTACAGAGGGCCTTTCCGTCAACTCTTATGCCCTCTCCAAATTACAAATGTTGCCGCCATCCTACCAGTGGCCTCGGCCTGAAAAACCCATGCATCCACGCCTTGGCTATGTATCTGAAGCGCTCCTGACAGCTACTCAGCGCAAGCGACGACACCGTCACAAGCGGCTCTGTCAGCTGTCACGTCCACGAAACATGTCTCCGCCTGTAGACGTTGCCCATATCACCACACACCTTAAGCATATAGCGCTCTATTACCTCGAAAGCAGTTACACTGACGACGAGCTTTACAACAAGCGGACTGCTCAGCTGTACCGCCGCTTATTGCAGCCGTCACTGGCTGGCCCCTTGGAGAAGAAGTACCCGGCATGTGACTGGTCACTAGCTTCGGCTAATATCCACAACACGACACTCCCGACAGATGTACGATCCAAATGGTGTGATGTCGTCACTGAAACTGCTCCGACGCAAGAAAAGGGCACAGAATTGTCCGGCACCGAGTACCTACTGCGAATTGTGCCGCGTAGCGGCGACAGTTGCACATCTGTTTGTGACGACCGAGTGCACATCTGGAATTGGACGCCCAAAAAACTGGCTGTGCTTAACCGGACTGCGCCGCATGCGATTCGGATCCAAGACATTCTGCGCCCAGATTTTAGACTCTTCGTGGCTTCCATACATGACAGTTACATGTGGCTGGCGGGTCACCTTATCAACTACACTCTGTCCACCAGTGTCCCTAATGTCTTAGATTTCCACGTAGATCTATTAAATCGACACTGGCGCACTACCAGCCAATTTGGACACTGATACCAGAAAATATTCCAAAATTTTCTTCGCGTCATCCTTTAGAAGCCATTGGAAAAGAATTACATGATCAACCGTCAGCAGATTTCGTTTTTATTGTACTGAAGAAGAAGGTAATAATCTTTTCGAAGGCACTCCATTGCCTCCTGAAACTCGCGGACACAGAAAAATTTGCGTCTCAAAATAATTTCCTTCCCCTGGAGAAGTTATTTAAGAAGAAATATTTAGTTTGGTATTTTTTGTTCTTTCATAGCGGGGATACGCCTGCCTCCTTCAGTGTTTGCACCCACCGATCGACAAAAAACAAAAAAAAATCAAGAAATAAAATGAAAAAATAAATAAAATAAAATAAATGAACAATAAATAAAAAATGAACGAAAGTTAAAAAATATAAACAAGAAACAATACAAAAAACTTACAAATTAAAATTAAATCAAAAAACATTACTTCAAGCCCAAAAAAGTAGTTAAGGCGAAAAAAAGTGATGAACAAAGGGTTTAAGGCGAAAAAAATGGATAAGGTGTCGGACTTTGGATCCGAAGACTGCAGTTTCGAATCCTGTCACAGTCGTGTATTCCCAGTTATGCAAAAGAGGCATGCTGTTTTACTGTGGTGTTTGAGTACTGCAAAACTAGTTGAAAGTTGCTGCTGTCCGTTTCCTGGCTGCAAACCGGAGTCTACCTGAAGCACAGGCAAGACAATGGTGATCTGTAGCGAAATTTTCGGCACAGTGCCGTCCAGGAGAGTTTTTTCTTGGAACAACTGCATCTGATTCTGGACCCGAGAGCTACGCCACAGACGTCTGAGCGCAGTCGAGCATGTGTGTTGAATAATTTTGTTTCCACGAGGATGCAACCTGCTCCTCTCTCGTGAGCCTTGCGTAATGGACGTAACAGCTTACGACGTTGCGTATCTGCGTATCAATATCAGAAGAATGGTATTTGAAGCTGAAAGTGAGTAGTAAGTGAAATAAATGTGCCGATTTGGAATTGTAGGTGCACATCGTTATCGTGTGAGATGTGTAGAAGAGCAGCAGCTGTGCTCGTCAAACGCAAATAATGGTCGCTAATGCGGTGCGTTTCCAGCTGTAGGGCTCCGATCCACTAGTCCATATGAACAAAGTACCCGAAATGTGCGCTCGGAGGCGCCTCCTTAGCTCAGTGGCCTGGCCTTTGCCCTCACCGTGGTCGGTCGTACTTGCTGTTTACTCTGCGTACGTGAGCGCTAAGGCTCGTTTTTCGATCTGCGCCCTGTGTAACAGTCTATGTTTCTTTTTGTGTGGTGATTCTGATAATTGCGTTTGAATAGTGTTCGTCCGTCTCACGTGTCGTGTTTCGTCGCAATTTAGGTTGGTACCGGAATTTCGTCGCCACCAACCACGATGTCTGACACCGTACGGAAGAATCCTGTGGTCTCTTCGTTCGAGAAAGGAACTCGCCTTGTCCAGCCCACTGCACTGGAAATACATGATTGGCCTACAGAGGTAATCGGTATTTATTCTGACTCTGTACATACCACGTAACTAGATGCTGAAAAGTACTGTGTGTATGTTAAATTTCTTAACTCTGTGACGGTTGCTAAGTTAGTTGCACGGAGGGGTAATTCAGCTCAATTTGTTCATAGAGATAGTTCACAAAGTCTTGTTTCTGTCCGAAAAGCCGATATTATGTGCACCAATGTCATAGTTTTGAATGTTCCCATCGAAATTGATAATCAGTTAATTAAGGATGCCCTGTCTAAGTACGGGGACGTTAAATCTGTCTCCAATGAAAGGTGGTCGAAGATATATAAACTACAGTGTTTTAATGGCATTAGGTCTGTCGAAATGGAAGTGAAAGCTAATATTCCATCTCACATATCCGTCGCTGGTCGCAAAGCGCCTATTGTCTATTCCGGACAGGAGCCTACGTGCAATATTTGCAGTGAGACCGGTCATTTCCGACAAGATTGTCCACGCCGTGTATTTGTTCTTCGCAACAATTTAACACAGCGTCAAAAACTGACACTCAATGATGTCTTGTCAAGTAAAAGTCCACTTCTTCCGGTTAATGATAGTGGTGCCAGTACTTCTGCGGCGCCCGCCATAAGTAACAACGATTTCCCACCTTTGCAAGTAACACCGAACAGTCTTTCTGTTCGCGAATACGAGTTTCAAAACAAGTAGCAACCCTTAGAAACCGTCGAAGACGCCTCGGATGGCGATTCCTCCCCTAGCTCTCATTCCACCCGAAAACAGAAACAGTGTAGTGCAGAAGCGCTAGAGGAAACATGCAGTCCACAGCAGAAAATTCCGACAGCAGCTGAAGCCACCCTGCCGACAGCTGCCGTTGAACAAACTCAGGAAGTCAAAGGAGCTGAGCCCCTAATGAGTGAAGCGGTGACAGAGAAGCGGGACTCCGAAGAACTCGAACTGGCAAAACAACACCGCAGTCGTGTCTTATAGACAAACAATCCGACGCTTCAACTACTGCTATGGAGTCAGTGGACGAGGCGCAAGCAAATGAAGGTCACCAGCAGACCACTGTTGAGGTTGCTTCGGTAATGATAGAACTAAACACGGACAACTCGCTTATCCAACGGCGGCAGGGAGCTCACTGGTTGCGACCAGCGGACACTGGCCGTTCAAAACAAAAACAGATGACTGACGACTACGTGAATTTACACTATTCAGGTACTAAAACGCGATGCTACAACTCTCAAATACTATAATACGCCCGAAATTTGTGTTTTAGACTATGCAAGTACCCAAAAATACGCAAAGAAATTAAGAATTAAACTACGAAACAAATAAGTGAGCTAAGAGTACGACTTGTTGCTGGCTGCTGCTTACCCAACGGCGGCAGGGAGCTCCCTCTTAGCTCACTTATTTGTTTCATAGTTTAATTCTTAATTTCTTTGCGTGTTTTTGGGTACTTGCATAGTTTAATTCACAAATTTCGGGCGCATTATAGTATTTGAGAGTTGTAGCATTGCGTTTTAGTACCCGTATGAATTCGCGTAGTCGTGTCAACTGTTTGTTTTGTTTTGAACGGCTTGTGAGATAAAAGAGGGGAAAAAATTGTTAGGGATGGGTAGGGACTGCGCCTGTTGTGTACGGATTCAGGGGGAATTGGCCACCGTCCGTAAACACCTGGAAGCTGTCTTGGCCGTATTCGATAGGCTCCAGGATGTTGCCGTGGGCCGCGGTGGCATTGGGACAGCCGAGACGAGCGCTTTGGCGCCTCTGGAATCTGTAGCATCGCCTGGGATCTCTGATGCCACTGCGCCCTCGGATTTGGACGTCCCTGCAGGTCGGCACTTACCTGATGGTGTTTGGCGAACCGTAGCGGGGTCGCCAATCCCTGGGCGGAAGGTGAAAGTTGGTGCTGGCCGCAAGGCTGTACCCTTACGCCTCCGTAACAGGTTTGAGGTGCTGCCCACTGCTGAAAGTACTTCTGAGCCAGCAAGGGCGGTCTCGCCTGTTGCGGCAGTGGCCGGTCTTCCTGAGAGGCCCGGACAAGCCCAGAGGGTGGGGCTGCTTGTCATTGTGAGCTCCAATGCTAGGCGGGTGATGGAGCCCTTAGGGATATGGCAGCTAAGGACGGGAAGAAAGCCAATGTGCACCCCGTGTGCATACCGGGGGGGAGTCATCCAAGATGTGGAAAAGGTCCTTCCGGATGCCGTGAAGAGTACATGGTGCAGCCAACTGCTGGTGGTGGCTCATGTCGGCACTAATGACGTGTGTCGCTATGGATCGGAAGAGATTCTCTCTGGGTTCCGGCGGCTATCTGAGTTGGTTCAAATGACTCTAAGCACTATGGGACTTATCTGAAGTGATCAGTCCCCTAGACTTAGAACTACTTAAACCCAACTAACCTAAGGACATCACACACGTCCATACCCGAGGCAGGATTCGAACCTGCGACCGTAGCAGCCGCGTGGATTCAGACTGAAGTGGCTAGAACCGCTCAGCCACAGCGGCCGGCTCTGAGTTAGTGAAGACTGCCAGTCTTGCTATCGAGATGAAGGCAGAGCTCACCATCTGCAGCATCGTCGACAGGACCGATTACGGACCTTTTGTACAGATTCGAGTGAAGGGTCTGAATCAGGGGCTCAAACGGTTCTGCGACCTTGTAGGCTGCAGATTCCTCGACTTGGCCCATAGGGTGGTGAGGTTTCGGGTTCCGCTAAATAGGTCAGGTGTCCACTACACACAGGAGGCGGCTACACGTGTAGCACAGGCTGTGTGGCGTGGACTGGGCGGTTTTTTTAGGTCTCGTGAAAGATCAGAAAGGGATTCCAGTCTCAAAGGATACAGGGCAAAGAAACGACGAGAATCGACCAAACAACAGTCGGTATTGTAGTCGTAAATTGTCGTAGCTGTGTTGGAAAAGTACCAGTGCTTCAAGCTCTGATAGAAAGCACTGTAGCTGAAATCGTTATAGGAACAGAAAGATGGCTAAAACTGGAGATAAATTCTGCCGAAATTTTTACAGAAGGCCAAACAGTGTTCAGAAAGGATATATTAAATAAAGTTGGTGGTGGTGTGTTTTTGTCTGTCGGTAGTAGTTCATTTTGTACTGAAGTTGAAATAGATAGTTCCTGCGAATTACTATGGTAGAGGTTATGTTCAACAGCCGTACCAAAATAATAATTGGCTCCTTCTACAGACCCCCCCCCCCCCCCTCTCCCCGACTCACATGATATAATAGCTGAGCGATTCAAAGAAAACTTAAATCTCATTACAGATAAGTATCCCACTCATACAGTTATAATTGGAGGAGACTTCAATCTACCCTCGATTTGTTGGCGAAAATACATGTTCAAAGCAGGTGGTAGACAGAAAACATCTTCCGAAATTGAACTAAATGCTTTCTCTGAGAATTACTTTGAACAATTAGTTCATGAGCCCACACGAATTGTAAATGTTTGCGAAAACACACGTGACCTCTTAGCCACAAATACTCCTGATCTAATAGAGAGCGTCATGACGGATACAGGGATTAGTGAACACAAGGTCGTTGTAGCGAGGCTCAAACCCATATCAACCAAAACCACTAAAAATAAACGCAAAATATATCTATTTAAAACAGCAGATAAAAATTCGTTTGATGCCTTCGTAAGAGAGAATCTCCATTCCTTCCAAGCTAATTATGAAAGTGTAGACCAGATATGGCTCAAATTCAAAGATACAATATCGGCAGCATTCGATAGCTTCATACAGCACAATTTAATAAGAGACGAGATTGATCCACCATGATACACAAAACACGTCCGAACACTGTTGCAGAAGCGACGAAAAAAGCATGCCAAATTCAGAAGAACACAAAATCCCCAAGACTGGCTAAGTTTCACGGAAGCTCGAAATTTAGTGCGGACGTCTATGCGAGATGCTTTTAATAATTTCCACAATGAAACATTGTCCCAAAATATTATAGAAAGCCCAAAGAGATTCTGGTCGTATGTGAAGTACACCAGTGGTAAAAAACGGTCAATACCGTCACTGCGCGATAGCGATGAAAATGTTACCGCTGATGGTGCCACTAAAGCGGAGTTACTAAATACAGATGTCCGTAATTCCTTCGCGAAAGAAGACGAAGTAAGTATTCCAGAATTTGAAACCAGAACAGCTGTTAGCGTGAGTGACATAAAAGTAGATATCTTAGGTGTTGCAAAACCACTCAAATGAATTAAGAAAGGCAAGTCTTCCGGTCCAGATGGTATACCAACCAGGTTCCTTTCAGAGTATACAAACACACTAGCGCCTTTCTCAGCAATCATACACAGCCACTCACTTGACGAAAGGTTTGTTCCTAAAGACTGGAAAGTAGCACAGGTCATACCAACATTCAAGAAAGGAAATAGGAGTAACCAGTTGAATTACAGACCCGTATCACTGGCTTTAATTTGCAGTAGGATTTTGGAGCATGTACTATACTTGAACGTCATGAATCACCTTGAAGAAAATGACTTACTGATACATAACCAACACGGATTCAGAAAATATCGTTCTTGTGCAACACATGAAGTAATGAGTGTTTTCGACAAGACATCTCAGATCGATTCCATATTCCTAGATTTCCAGAAGGCTTTTGATACCGTTCCTCACAAGCGACTATTAATCAAATTGCGTGCATGTGGAGTATCGTCTCAGTTGTGTGACTGGATTCGTGATTTCCTCTCAGAGAGGTCACAGTTCGTAGTTATAGACGGTAAATCATGGAGTAGAACAAAAGTGATATCTGGCGTTCCGCAAGGTAGTGTCATAGGCCCTCTACTGTTCCTGATTTACATAAATGATCTAGGTGATAATCTGAGCAGCCCCCTTAGATTGTTTGCAGATGAGCTGTAATTTACTGTCTAGTAAAATCATCAGATGATCAATTCCAATTACAAAATTATCGAGAGAGAATTTCTGTATGGTGCAAACAGTGAAAATTGGCACTAAACAAAGAAAAGTGTGAGGTCATCCACAGGGTACTAAAAGAAATCCGATAAATTTTGGTTATAAGATAAATCGCACAAATCGACTAAATACCTAGGAATTACAATTACGAGCAACTTAAATTGGAAAGACCACATAGATAATATTGTGGGGAAGGCGAAACAAAGACTGCGCTTTGTTGCAGAACACTTAGAACATACGACAAGCCAACTAAAGAGACAGCCTACATTGCACTTGTCCGTCCTCTGCTGGAATATTGCTGCGCGGTGTGGGATCCTTATCGGGTAGGAGTGACGGAGGACATCGAAAAAGTGCAAAGGAGCGCAGCTCGTTTCGTGTTATTCCGCAATAGGGGTGAGAATGTCACTGATATGATACGCGAGTTGGGGTGGCAGTCACTGAAAAAAGGCGGTTTTCTTTGCGGCGAGATCTATTTACGAAATTTCAATCACTAACTTTCTCTTCCGAATGCGAAAATATTTTGTTGACACCCACCTACTTAGGGAGAAATGATCATCATAATAAAATAAGAGAAATCACAGCTCGAACGGAAAGATTTAGATGTTCTTTTTTCCCACGCGCTATTCGAGAGTGGAATGGTAGAGAAGTTGTATGAAAATGGTTCGATGAACCCTCTGCCAGTGCGATTTGCGGAGTAACCATATAGATGAAGATGTAGAAACCCGTTGAGCCAAGACGTCCAAAGACGTCGGCTCAAACCGCAGGCGAATCTCAAGGCTTCCCGCAGCCAAAGCTACAACACTCTGACAAGGTTGACGCAAAGGTTAAAAATATCCTGTATGATATATTTACGGAAAGAACTGGTGACGCAAAGTCGCTCGCTAATACCAAATCCTGAGAAGTTCGGAATCAAGTACTAAAATGACGCTTTTCTAAAATTATATGATACGTTAATACTTCTAATCGTAGCAATGTTCTTGTAATAATTTCCGAGGCACCAGATTTACGTATATGTATATGATTATTTACGGGTTGTTGTTTTAATCGACTGTTGAAGTAATATCTTTACTTTCTTCTAGAGGTAACGAAGTTCCCCTTTTCATTCCCATTTTATTCTGTATTATTAATTCATTTGTATTCTATATATCAGTTAAATGTCCCACACATACACAATTACAACTCTCAATGTTAATAGGATTACGTCCGAGACGATAGTGGCAGCGCTAAGGGATTATCTATATGAGTCAGGGAACGATATTGCTTTCTTGGAAGAAGTTGTGCTCACTAACTGCTGGTTATATCGAAACTTTAAATGTATCACTTGACACTAATGTAGGGACGGCAATTTTAATTAGGGAGGGGTTTGTTCAAATGTGTGTGAAATCTTATGGGACTTAACTTCTAAGCTCATCAGTCCCTAAGCTTACACACTACTTAACCTAAATTATCCTAAGGACAAACACACACATCCATGCCCGAGGGAGGACTCGAACCTCCGCCGGGACCAGCCGCACAGTCCATGACTGCAGCGTAGGGAGGGGTTTCCGGTAATAAATATTGAGAGGCTAGACTCCGGGATAGGTATGAAAGTGTTTGTGTAACCTTTATTAATCTATATGCCCCTTCCGTCACATCCAATAGACTTGACAGAGCACAATTTTTTAAAGAAATGGTCATTTACGAATTACGCAAAAACCCCAAATATCTTTTAATTGGAGGAGATTTTAATTGTGTTACAAACAAGAAAGACCTAACTCCCGGTTTTAATGGCTGTCAGGAACTAAAGACGCTACGGTCGCAGGTTCGAATCCTGCCTCGGGCATGGATGTGTGTGATGTCCTTAGGTTAGTTTGGTTTGATTAGTTCTAAGTTCTAGGCGACTTATGACCTCAGAAGTTAAGTCGCATAGCGCTCAGAGCCATTTGAACCATTTTTGAACTAAAGAGTTTAGGCACTGATTTACAACTCAGTGATGCATGGGAAATCAAATACTCCACAGCTGTAGCTTTCACATGCGTAGGTCCACAATCAGGTAGCAGAATAGACAGAATCTATGTGTCGCACAGCTCCTTCATTAAAGTAGGAGTGACGCCTGCGTGTTTTTCTGACCACAACACGGTGCTGGCTTTCAATCTGTTTAACCGAACAACCGACTCACCGTTTCCGAAGCCAATGGAACCGCAACATATCTATGCTGCAGGAAGATGAATTGGGAGAATGTCTGCAGGAAGCATGGAGAATGTGGCTGCGTTTTGCAGATAGGAAGCGACAGTAACAGAACGGTGGTACAACCGGGCAAAAGCGAAATTGAGAAAAGTTCTCATTCAACGTTCTCAACATTCAAAGTTCTCTTCAACGACCTAAGGACACGAAGAACACCATAGAATTATACTACGCCGTGTTACGAAATTTATATGAGCAGCCAGATAACTCCAAGATTCCTTTGGTGGATATCAAACAAATCAAGGCCAAATTGCTTAGTATTAAGAGACTTCTAGTATGTTAAAAAACGTTAGGTTAAATATATTTCAATTCTTTCAATTTAAATCTGTGTTTCATACTAGAATGTCGTGTTCCCAGTTTGGCACAGCTTTGGCACAGGATACACGAAAGCGGTCGAAGACGTCCGTCTTCTGGTCGGCTCCTGATCGTTGTCAGAAGGAGGCTAGTTTTTGATTACGCAAAGACTTCTGTTATTTGGAAAATTACAACCCGGATTTCTTTACGTAATCAGTATGAATTTTATAATAACCTAAGGGACCTTTAACAATGAACAGTAAAAAAAATGGCATTTGCAAATGATATCATTAATAAATGGGGCAGCTATGAGTTGTATAGAGGACAAGGGGCGGCCTTCTGTACACGACGAGGATGCCGCAGTATCCCCTGCTGTAATAAAGGCTGTTTGACATTTATAAAAATAATATGACATGGAGGTTAAAAAAGTATAAAGGAAAAGAACAGAATAAGAAATCTGGTAAACACTAAATATATTCAAACAATTCTCACTAGCAAATTGGGCTTATTTATAAACAATATAACTTACATAAGTACTTTTCTAACTGTATGGTGCGATCAGATTTCAGCCTGCCCTGTGCTGTCTCCTTGGTTTACGTTTTTTGTCACAAATTACAGTCATTACTTTTCTCCTTCGTTAAAGACAATTCTTGCACTGTTCAACACCTTCATAGCAATAACTTGCCGATTTACAGTTTCGAACATAAATTACCTGAATTTTATTAATTAATAATGTTGGCTGCACGCTGGCAAGACCGCTCACTTTTCTACCTTAAAGTCGACCTTCTTTACGTTTCCACATTACAAGCAGAAGTACATTAAAAATCTGAAGATCTACAAAAGTTTTTTTACTGTCATCTTTTATTTAGATCGAAGCGTAACGTCAGTTCAGCTTCTGTTAAAATGTTTCTTTGACTGCCCAATCGATGTATTAGCGTCCGCTCTAGATGCGCATCTTTACAGTTATGTAAATTATATAAAACAAATGTCTTTCAAAGAATATGTCTCATCTCATAAATTGATCATTTAACATACAGACAGGCGAATGCCTTTCCAAGGGTACTCAAAGCTTTCATATGACGGAAACCCCAATAGTATTACATCGCTTCCCGCGTGAGAAGTAATGATTCTGAAAGATCGTTACGACTCACGCGCAGTAGTAATATTATTGGATTCACGTACTTAGTGAATGAAGTATTTAAGGATCTCTCCTTGTAGGGAGCAAAACAAACATAACATAAGGCATATAGGGGTATATACGTTTCATATTAAGTAGTCAAAACTAATCACAGTTGCTTGATCATTAACAAACTTGGTAGTGGCTTGATGCCATCATAAGTGTTCAAGGATTTAACATAGCTTCCATCCTTTTTTTTGCGTGTTCTGAAGAATTACTCTCGTTCAATCAATAGAAACATTGAAATACTAACACAGATACAAATACAAATCAAATACACATACATATATACATTCGAAAATAAATTCGATTACAGGAATTCGTTTGAAGTATTGGTGCATTTCCGCCAATTTTGAACACAACATAAAACTTATCAGTCTTTCTCGTAGCGACGCCACTGTTCACTTTGTAGTTGGGAGTATTTCTCATGAACTCGGGTGATTTTCACAGGGGAATTCTTCCATCACCTTTCACTTTTCACTGCACTAAAACTGGGGATCACCTTTTCACATTCTGGTGGAAAACACTGAGAATTTACTATGTGAAGGGGGAAGTGATATTTCTTGACTCGACGATCCATCGGGTCACGTCGGGAAACAGGGAAGTCGATGACTGGTTCAATGACGAATGAGTCATTTTGGTGGCTGTCTTAATCTCATTCCAATTCATGTTCCAGCACATGAAAATACAGAAAAAAATCTGTATTAGGACTTGCTCATTAACTAGCATCTTAATCTAAGGGAATATACAGTAAGAATTTAAGACAATAAAAATTACTACATAGACTACGAACATATACATTATATATTATTCATGTTTTGTGTCTAGGTTTTATATTCTTTCGTTAGCAAATATTAGCAAAACACGTTTCGTCTTGTGCAGGTCTTTCTTAGCCAATGTATTTAGCAATATTGCCGTAGCAATTTTCATAGTTAAGGAAAAGTCATCATTAGTGTCCTTTTCATGTAAATATAGTAAAATCGTGCGTAGTTTATCAACGTTTTATTATTTTAATGTCCATTTTCATCTCAAATCTGGAGCACGCTCACGCCCGTTATGGAGAGGAATGCTTATTGTTGAGTACGGGACGGCGAGCAGTCAATGTTGCCACAGTGCTTCACAGTTACGGGATAACGAACTGGCGGTTTTAACAGGGTTGGCAGTCCGCGTCCTGCACGAGGCAGATAGTTCAGTGGCTACCAATCTTTTTTTTTTTTTTAACTTGTGCATTTTGTTGAATCGTGGATACTGGTTACTGGAGCAGCTCGTCAAGGCGACAAAGTGACTGCACCAGCGACGAAGAACAGTCATCGATGAAAATGACTACTGTCTCCTATTACAGTGAGTACAATAGCTTGTCTATCCTTTGACTGATAGTCACTGTATCGTCGTTACAACGTGAGAATACTTGTAATGCTACTTCACACGCGGAACATCACTCGTGTCCATAAGTTTATTACAGTTTTGATTCACACGAGAGATAACTAGTTTTTCGTGTCCACACATGTGTCAAACTACGATTTTACACACGTGTCCATCATTTTGTCACTGAGTCACACGCATCAATCCATACGTGTCCATTTAGGTGTCTTTATACTACAGAGTAGTACAGGTAATGCTAAAATTACTTATCGTGAAAGGATCATTTACAAAATATACATAGTTTTTTTTATTTAATTACTGTCCAAGACCTAACGAAAAACGTGTTTGCTATTCTGAATGGTGCTTCTGAAGCATGTTAGATTTTATATGTATTTTAACTCTGATTCTTTTCCTTTTCTTATTGTTCTATAACAGCCTTTCTTTGTTTCTTTGTTCATTTACTCGGTTACATCAATAATCAGTAAAATATACCCTCTTTGGCGTGCCGAACGGTTCACGTTCAAAACTTCATCTAACAGAAATCGGGAAAATTATTCCTATTTCCTAGGATGCTTTTGCTCACAGCAAATCAGATTTACATCACGTTTCAATAAGTAACTTCAGATACGCATTAACCAACGAGCCACGATCGTCAATACACACAATATACACACGTCAAGTCTTTTGCACCAATTTCCAAATTTCTTCCCCTACCGGGTAGGGTAGAAAGGTAAGAATGCTAAAGAAGAAAACTACAATAGGATAGTGCAAGGAAATGAAAGTTACGAAGATAGATAATAGGTGAAATAATCGAGCAAATTCATTCTTCGTCTCCACTGTTTTTAGTGTCATCCACGTGGCATAACTTGACTTCAGTATTAAAATGTCGCACAAATCCGCTTCCAAAGCATCTTCAAATACATCTCAAAATCACGGCATGCGGACATAGCAGAAGAATATAAGCAGATTATCTCAGTCCTCAACTAGGTATCTTAGTATCGAAGGTTTGTGCATGATACTCATGACATACGAATAGTCTCTCTACGTTTAACCAATACAGGACCTAATTATCATTATAAATGCATATTTCTCGACTGGTTGACTCATGATAATAAATAAATTAAAGTTGCTCTCCAGTTGCGAGTACCATTATTCATTCCTTTGTACATTAACTATATGTTGCTGCTTTTACTCGGTGTAATCTACAGATTAACATTGAAATGTATCAGTTTTGCAACGTACATGGTTCTAGCGACTTAAAATAGCAATCCTTTGAAAGCTTATCTTAGGTTATTACTTCACATACGGACATTCTGGTCTGAATGAGGGGTTTGAAGAAAACCTTTACAACTTGGTAAAAAGGAGATTTGCCATAACTTAAAACTAAAGCAGCAGGTGGCACTTTGGCACATCCCATACTCAATTCAACGACTGCAGCCCTCTATTGCTCAAGAAACTTAAAACTACCTTAAAACTAAGGCAAATCTTATTTTCCAAATACGTAGAGTACCTTCTTCATCACTTCATATCCTTCAAGCTCCATCATTGCTTTGTGTCCACCTCACTCAAATGATTACGTCACCTGCAGAATACATGTACATGCTGTTGACTCACATACTTTCTAAACAGATCACACTCTTGTTTCAAGTTGCAGCTTAACATAATAAATGATTTTTTTAAATGTTTTTCATGGTACTTCTTTAGGTCTACATGGTGGTAAAGTCCTTTTACTCGTCCACTAACTGGATCTGCCAACACATAACAACCAATATGTGGCTTCCTGACTATAACAAACGGTCCTTCGTATAGGTGTTGCCACTTACGATTTCTGTCGCAGTGCTTCCTTGCGGGATTGCGGAACTGCATAGGTGGTTTTACAGTAGGTGCTGTGGGGCTTAACCTTCATGACGAATACATAGTTGGCTATGATTCCCGGTTTCTTAGAAAACACTTTGATAAATTGTGTCAGCAGGTCGTATAGTTCCTTTCTTTGTCGGGCACCTAATCCGTCAGATTCATTAGCCTTCGTCAGTAATTCTTCATGTGTCGGTAATAAGTCAAAGTCTTCGTCCGCATCTCCTGATTCGTCTAAATAATTGAAATATTGCTGTCGAGATGTGAGCTTGCGGAGCTTTACCTTATGTTCTTGGCTGGACAGCTTAACTTTGGTCCTCATAAGTCGAATCACTACACTCTTATCACTGCATATGAGAGTACATGTACCTTCATACAAATCTATGATGACACGATTCTTACGTAGAAACTCCATTACTAGGAGGCAAGGTACTGACAGATTTTTAACAACTAGAAAAGTACATGGTACGGTGTCTGATGCAAATCTCACTGGTACATGAATTTGTAGCGTCACCTTTTGAACTAGAGAATTTACAGCTCCGGATACGGTACACCCTTGTACTGGCAATGACAGATCTTTTGCTACAGAACACACTTTCTTATATACACATAAAGACAAAACATTGATATTGGCACCAGTATCTATTATAGCGACAAGTGGTACATCATGAATATGAATCATAGTGGCTGCCTGAACCTGATTTTCCCATAAATCCTCACCATTCAAAACGTCATTCTCCTTCAGCAAGTCATCTCGTAAGTCACAGTCATTGTCATATGGTATAAGGTTGATTTGCCCTCTAATGAAATCGCCCCCAACGTGTTCCGCAGCTTCCCCAAGGAGGCAAGAAAAAGAAGCTGCTTTTAGTTTTCCGCATGTTCATTAGATTGAATTTCGCTCACAATTACATTTGAAGTACCGGGCGGTACGCTCGGTACGAAGTTTGTTTCCGTATTCCACCTAAGTTGCGAGCTATTTGCCGGAATTTCAGCCGAGATGGTGTGGTGTTGGCTGGTTTTCTTGGGCATAACAGATGCGAGAATTTTGAGGTTCGTGATTTTGAACTTGATTGTTATTAAAAGGTGGAGGACTATTCCTAAAGTTTGGAGCATACCGTTGTTTGTATTGCTTGGAAAATTCTGGAGCATTTCTCCCTTCACAACAGTGCTGGAATCTAGGTTGGATACCATACTGCTGTTGACTGTTGGTGTTAATCCAACGTCCTTTTCCATTGATATTATCATTACGTGGCGATCGTTATTGTAGTGATAGCGATCATTGTAATTAACTGGTGAATTACCGTATTGCTGTTGTGTTGTCTGGTATATGGGGTGGTTCCTGTTTTGATCCTGGAATTTATGTTTCTGCTTCCCGTTACGGCGATAGTAGTTGTTATCACACGGAACGTCGTGTCCTTTACTGTTGTTGGTTTGGTATGACATACCTGAGTCTGCACCTACACCGTGCGGCTGTGTAGTGCGCGGGCCAAGATTACAATTACTGCGCGCACTAGCACGCACGTCTTCTTGAATCATGTCAAGGTTGTCAAGTACTGACAGAACAGCCTCCGTGTCGTCGTCACTGACATTTACTAACTTCTCCCTGATTGATACCGGTAGCTTTGACTTAAGGATCATAATTACGTCCTTCGTGGAAATGGGCGTGTCCCAATATTGTTTTTTCGCAGGTATTTCTCAAAGTACCTACGGAGACCAGCACTTCTCGTATTAAACGGTTCAGCATTATATACTTCCTTTCTAAGGCCTTGTTGTGTGCCTGAACTCCAGAATTTGTTCAAAAATTGCTATTGCGAAGTCAGCGTAATTATTACATCTGTCAATTACTTCTGTTCCCCAGACAGAACCCTCTCCTTGAATGTAACCTACTATAAAGCACATACGTTGCTTGTCATCCCAGCTCTCAGGAAAAACACCATTAAATGGCTTCAGAAAAACCATTGGGTGGATGTTGCGTTTCTGGCAGAAAAGGCTGGAACACGCGGTGCTTGAGAACGCTTTCTTCTTTCATGAGCTCGACAAGAGTTACTTGATCACTCTGGTTGCGTACTAACGGATTCTTACTGCTGTGACCATGTACCATTGGAGAGAATTTTACACGAGACACGGGATTATTATTGTATTCATGTTCTGAAGAAAGCAAGTGTGAATATTCACTTCTATTGTCGTTAGGAAAATCATTGACTTGTTGTTTCAACTGCTCGATTTCCTCAGTGAGGTGTCGTTTCCACTCGGGAAGGTCTCGATGAAAAACTCTACAAATCTCTCCTAATTCAGTGAGAAGCGTATCTCCTGATGTACCTGGAGCAGTTAAAACTTCAACTGTGGCTGACTTAACGGCTTCTTTTAAGTCGTGTTGAACCTTGTTTTCTATGTACTGTTCCTTAGTCTCGACCCATTCTACAAATTCTTTTCCTGTCGTGGAACGTACGTTTGCTGCAGCATCATTCACCCTCTTTTCAATGTTTATTTCGGGTAGCGCCTGTGTCAGGTCATTGACCTGGCCTTGCAGAGTGACGACATTGTCTGCAAGCTTGTTTACTTTAGTTCCGACCTCAGCGGACTTCATTGAAACTTCCGTTGTAACTGCCTGGCAGCTTTCGATTTGTACCTTAATGTCTTTGTGCACGTTACCTACTGTGCTCTCACATGCATCTACCTTCTGCAGAATACCTTCTATCCTTTCATTAACTTTAGTACTTAATTCCGCGATATATTCCACCGTGACTGACCTTATTCTTGCCTCTAAGTTGGCATCAATATTATCTAACCTATTTTTCATTGTACCAATGGTGGTATTTAGATCAAACCATTTTAGCTCTGTCTCCCGTTCGTTTTCCCTTTCTTTTTGTTCCCTTTCTTGTCTATCACGTTGTTTTTGTAATTTATAAGCTTCCCTTTCCAGTTTCTCCTGTTCTCTTTCTTGAAAAAACATTCTCATCATTTCAACCATCGAATTTTCTCCCGCTTGCTGTGACGATGATTTCTGTGACGATACATCACGCACACCATCATCGTCTGCCGTTCTCTCCATTCGCGAATCGGGTCTGCCTGTTCCCGTTCGCGAACGTCATGGGTATGACTTGACAACTGTGTCATCAACGTCATCCACACTGTTTGTCGGTTTGCCTCTGTCATCTGACATGTTTATTTTCAAGTTTGTGACGTAACTGCTCAAAGAAATCTTTCGCAGCACGCCGATCGTTAACTCTCAGATGCGCGCGCTGCGACGCTTCCTAATAGTCAAACGTCATACCGCGGTAGCTGACAATTGCAGAGCTCTACCGGGTAGAAGACAAGATGGCACCTAACTTTGAAAATAAGTGACAAACACCTACTAGATACTTAATCCTGCTATTATGGCATCCATCTTGTGTTCTTATCCGTAGCAACAATGAATATGCTTATAATGCTAACAAACAAACTTTGAATGAAGAGATGATCAGAAATGAATTCTAACTACGTAAATAAGCAACTCTGCAAGGAAATTAACAGCGATAGGATTAAATGAAGCAGTAAGGAAAGAAATTCCGGAAATCAGTTATTTTTTATACAAGACGCGAGATTTTATGCGTAATGAAAACCGTACTTACATCAGTCGTTTTGCGCACTGCTGTTATTTTTCGATTTTTTTAAATACTTCCACGGTTTTGTTCAGTACTTCCTTTACGGCTTCCCGATGTCCACCGGAGGATGTCATGAAACAATAACAGAACAGATTAATATTTTACAATTTGCCCCTGTTCAGGCGCCACATCTAGTATGACAAAAAAAGTTAGGTTAAATATATTTCAATTCTTTCAATTTAAATCTGTGTTTCATACTAGAATGTCGTGTTCCCAGTTTGGCACAGCTTTGGCACAGGATACACGAAAGCGGTCGAAGACGTCCGTCTTCTGGTCGGCTCCTGATCGTTGTCAGAAGGAGGCTAGTTTTTGATTACGCAAAGGCTTCTGTTATTTGGAAAATTACAACCCGGATTTCTTTACGTAATCAGTATGAATTTTATAATTACCTAAGGGACCTTTAACAATGAACAGTAAAAAAAATGCATTTGCAAATGAAATCATAAATATATGGGGTAGCTATGAGTTGTATAGAGGACAAGGGGCGGCTTTCTGTACACGACCAGGATGCCGCAGTATTCCCTGCTGTAATAAAGGCTGTTTGACATTTCTAAAAGTAATATGACATGGAGGTTAAAAAAGTATAAAGGAAAAGAACAGAATAGGAAATCTGGCAAACACTAAATATATTCAAACAATTCTCACTAGCAAATTAGGGCTTATTTATAAACAATATAACTTACATAAGTACTTTTCTAACTGTATGGTGCGATCAGATTTCAGCCTGCCCTGTGCTGTCTCCTTGGTTTACGTTTTTTGTCACAAATTACAGTCATTACTTTTCTCCTTCGTTAAAGACAATTCTTGCACTGTTCAACACCTCCATAACAATAACATTATTAATTAATAATGTTATCTGCACGCTGGCAAGACCGCTCACTTTTCTACCTTAAAGTCGACTTTCTTTACGATTTCACATTACAAGCAGAAGTACATTAAAAATCTGAAGATCTACAAAAGTTTTTTTACTGTCATCGGAACGTCAGTTCAGCTTCTGTTAAAATGTTTCTTTGACTGCGCAATCGATGTATTAGCGTCCGCTCTAGATGCGCCTCCTTACAGTTATGTAAATTATATAAAACAAATGTCTTTCAAAGAATATGTCTCATCTCATAAGTTGATCATTTAACATACAGACAGGCGAATGCCTTTCCAAGGGTACTCAAAGCTTTCATACGACGGAAATCCCAATAATATTACAGACTGCAGATGAAAGGTCTGAAATTAAAATCTGAAGTATCGAATGAAAAACAGCCCACAGTTGCACTAATTATGATTATTCTAAACCTTGACTATGACAGTATGACTATAGCCTTCTTCAGAAGTCATAAGCTTTTAAAAAAGAATAACGTCTTATCCCAGTGGCTCCGTCAAGACCAATAAAATAAAATAACCTCAACAGACATAAGCCTGTTTCGATCATAAGCAAAACTACATATGGCACCGTATGTCCTCCGCCACTACGTCTGTTATACTGGGCGCAGGGTCGTCAGATGTGTGGAGCGCCACCTATGGCGCGCAGGACGCAACACATTTGAGGACCCTGCGCCCAGTATAACAGACGTAGTGGCGGAGGACATACGGTGCCATATGTAGTTTTGCTTATGATCGAAACAGGCTTATGTCTGTTGAAGTTAGCCGCTGGGCTGAGACGTTTTTCGTTTTTAAAAGCTTATGACTTGAAGAAGGCCGTATTATTATAGCAGAAAGCGTGGTCAAGGTTTAGAATAAACATAATTAGTGCAACTGTGGGCTGTTTTTCATTCGAGACAACTTCGTAACGGCTGCTGGTGTTGCTGCCATGATGAAAATAATAAAGTCTAAAGCTAAAACCGTGTCGGAGGATGAGACTATTGCCTCGTGTCAGCTGCTGCTACACGCCCGGAACAGAAGACGAACCTTCATTGACGAACTTGAATCTGACAGTGGCGTGACCCTCACGTCTCAGAAAGACATCGTCAATGGGGTGTGTCAGTATGACGAAAATCTGTATTCTGCAAGTCAGATATGTGAAGAGTCTTACGACGAATTTCTTGGTTCTGTAGTACCACGGGTATCGGACGAGGACAATGAAGACCTTCTCGTTGAGTTCACAAACGAACAAATTCGCAGAACCGTTTGCAAGTCTCCTTTGATGAAATCGCCAGGACCGGACGGTTTCGATATTGGGCCCTGATGGGAGATAAATTTACCCAAATGGCGAATGAGGTGCTTCTGAGAAAACCAATACCTGCTGCTTTTAAACAGATCAGTATAGTATTAATTCCAAAAAATGCGGCAAAAAGAAACCTCAACAGCTTCCGTTCTATTTCCCTGTTAAAATCCGATTATAAAATAATTGCAAGAATTTTAAACAACAGACTCTCTCAGTTGACCACGAAGATAATAATCCCATATCAGTCATGCGTGCCTAGCACAAGTATTTTTGAGAGTATAGCGGAATACAGAGACATAATTGCCATTATCGCTGTGACCAGCACAAAATGTGCACTCCTGTACGTTGACTTCCACAAAGGATTTGATTGGGTGAATCACAGTTTCCTTAGTGCAACGCTGAGAAAAATGGGTTTTGATGAACGAGTCGTTCGTGTGATTAGGAACTTTGCAACAGGCATCGGCGCCTGTGTATCAGCCGACTGCCGGCGAACGAAACAGCTTCAGGCAAGGCGCGGCGTACCTCAGGGTAGCCCCCTCTCAACGCTCTTATTCGTCCCTTCTTTGGAACCTTTACTTAGCAGTGTGCATGCTAGTTTAACTGGCCTCACATTATCTGGCCACAAAACAGTAATCAACGCTTATGCAGATGATGTCGGAGTCGTCCTGAGAAATACCGAAGACATATCCAAATTGCAACTGTTAATTAAAAACTGCTGTAGGGTCTCCGGAGCAAGCAACAACGACGACAAAAGCAAACTTCTAAACCTGCGGGGTTTCCACCACACTAAAATAGCTTGGACCATGTCGGCTACCAAATGTAAAGTTCTTGGAACAACATTGACAACTTGTCACATGAAAATGACGGCCATCAATTGGATGAACACATCGGACCAAATTTTTAGCACCACAAGAGAAAATCTACATCGTATCATCAACCAAGTTCAGTGAGTAATTTTAATTAACGATTGAATTCTCTCCAAAAGTATTATGCATCCCAAATCTTTCCGCTACCGAAAATGATTGCCAAAAAGATAATGTCAACCATCGCCAGCGGGGAGGGGAAATATTGAGAGTGGACGCAAAAACTTCGACTCTCGATCCCAAAAATGAAAGTGTAGGGTTGGTGGACATCACAAGTAAAGCCTCTGCACATTTGGGAAAAGAACGGCCACTGTCCTCAGAGAAAATGCTAATAGCATTACAACTAAGTTATTTGAAGTAGTCAGGCCAGCAAGTCTACAAGCACCAGTCGATGTACAAAAAAAAATCGCCGGCTCCAGCACGTTCGGGCATATTACGTGGAACTGAGCTACCTCAGCAATGACATAACCAATTCGCGACGGATAACGGCCCGAGAGATTATGTGTCACAGAAAGCGAATAGAGGGGAAAAACAAATTGGGTAGGAAATATCCACAGGTCGACTGGGACGCCATATGGAAAAACATCAGTATCAGTGGTCTACCATCGGACGTCAAATGCGCGTTGTACAAAACTGTGAATGGGATCGTCAGCACCAACGAAAGATTAAATGCACTCAGCATTTGTGAAACGAATCTTTGTCTCAAATGTACCCAAATAGACACATTAATACACAGATTCACGTGCAGTGGAAACATAAGAAATAGTCGCTGGAAAACAGTTGGCTTTTATTACGCGATCCTCCTTTTCAAATTTTCCCCCGGTAACATTTCTCAGGCCGGAGACTAGATACTTTCCTGCAACAAAAAACAACATGGTAGATATGTAAATCATATCATTAATAATCTGGGAACTGACAGTAACATTGATTTTCGTATGAACATGAAATGTGCATTTTACAGGAGTACAAAATTTAAAGACCACAAAAAGAGCTACGACAATATGCTCAAAAGTTTGTTTGAGCGACTGGGCGTTGGTTAAGAGTTTAACGAGACCAACGTAAGTTTTTTTTCTTACAAAAAGTGCTGGAAAACAGCCTCTTTGTCAGTCTTTGATTTAATGTAAACTTATGTTTAAGGAGAAGTTTCTCTTGCTTTACAAGAAGTAGGAGATAAAAACAAGAGAAAAAGAATGCAATAGAAGACAAAGAAATACATTATGATGATTCATTGTTACAGTGAATTTAATTTTATGCTTCAAAAGGAGTTTTGTTTCCTTCACAGAAGAAGGAACTACAGAATATGCAATCAGTACTCATCTGCAGGAGCGATTCCGTGGTAGGCATGGGGGGGGGGGGGGGGAGGGGGGCCATCGTAGCCAGGCCTCGAGTTCATTAAACCCAGCATACTTTGTCCCTGCCTGCCTCATACTAATCAGCTTCGGCTGGGAATATAAAAGCATAAAAATGTTCTAAATGAATGTTTTACTATAACTTTTTTTTATGTTTCAAACGAAGTTTCTTTTACCTTCAAGAAGACGAAATTAATATATTTGATGAAAAAACAATAAATAATAATATTAATAAATTTTATGAATACGAAGGAGTTTTCCTTTTTTCATGGAACATGGAATTGCAGATATGCAAATAGCCCTCAGCAGAAGAAGTGATGCAGTGACAGGCCCACTTTGTCCCCGCCTGCCTCATGCTCATCACTTTCATCTGGGAATACAAGGTTTAAAAAAATGTTTAAAGCACTGGGCTGCTAATTACAAAAAAATGCCGCAATTGGTTAGCGCAAGGTACTTATAAGGTACTGGCCATGACCATTGCTGGGGTTGTAAAAAACGGGCCAAGCGATAAAAAGGAAAGAGGAGTGGCAGAGTGCTGGTCTAGTAATTCAGAGGTCGTGAGTTCGATCCTCACAGGAGGCAAATCAGTTTTGTAACAGCACTAACGTGGCCCTTTCGAAAAACGCGTCATTGATAAAATATCAGTGGCCGTGGTACTAACAAATACTCTCGCAGGTGAATAGTGCGAATGGCGCTCGGTGGATGCCATCATCACCTGGTGCCGGACAAACAAAATAGCTCTCAATGCCGCCAAAACTACGGCAGTCTATTTCGCCAAACGACGCCCAGTCCTCCGCCACAATATTTCGATTGCAGGTGTGCAGGTGCCCTGGTCCCCGACAACCACCTACTCGGGGTCCAGATGGACCACAAGTTGCTCTTCCTCTATCATTTGGAGTATGTCTCCAACAAGGGACAAAAGCTGACCGGGGCTTTGTACCTATTCTTCCGCAGTAGGGAACTTAGCCTGCATACCAAGCTCCGCATTTACCGAACAGTTATCCTGCCTGCCCTCACCTATGGCTCCTCTGCATGGGCCACGATTAGTGTCACCAGGATGCGGACGTTGCAGCGCCTGCAGAACAAGGTTCTCAGGTGGAGCCTGCACGCCCAGTCCCTCACGAGAATTGTCACTCTCCACGAGGAAGCAGATATTGTCCCGGTCATGGCGACCTTACGCAACAACTCGCGACGGCTCTATGAGAAAGAGGATGCCCTGCGGGACACTGTCCATGGGTTACACCACGTTGGGACCACGCTTCCATGCCGCTGGCATCGACATCCGGTTTCCCTAACCATCCTAGAGGAATCGGATCCCGACCATGGCTAACGATAGGCCTGGCATGCCCACCATGGATGCATCCTTTGGCGGGACTAGCCCCATATTCTACGTCCAGTACTTTCCCACCCTACCTGCCCATGTCGGGCTAAATTTTTTTGCCTCACTGACGCAGTACTGTCACCGTCGGTGGGTAGTACAGGAGTCCAAGTCCCACCGCTACACCTCCAAAGTGTATTGCAGTAATGCTGTGTCACTTCCTATGGATAAATTTACTGCCTCACCAAGATATTTAAACTGGAAAAGATCGGTAATGCTGTATTGTAACATATCACAAAATAAAGGCTCCTCCTTGATCTCGAGGATACTTTAACGCTATCGGCCTATGGCCCCCACGAACCTACCCATATCCCAGTCCGTTCTTATTGACAGCCAGACGTTCTGGTTGTGGCCATCTTCATCACTGCACAGTTTCCACTGTAAGTTCTCCATGAACTGGCCTCCGACAATGACGCATTACCCCTGCACGTCACCGATGCTGCCCTTTCATTTGATGTTCGTTCCACTGTGACCCCCACCAATTGGGATAAGTTTTCCAGGTTACTTAATAACACCACTCGACACGACCTCGACTTGACAACACCAGCCAATATAGTCCGTGCTGTGGATTACCTTACTGCCAAAATACAGAAAGCAGTGAAACTCTCCACGTCCACTGCACCTTGGGATTTAATCCCACTGGATGATTTTCCTCCCATGTTTGTCCCGATGATCGCGTAGCTGCTTCCCCACCGCCGGTGGTAGTGGTCCTTTTGCACCTTCAGCTCCCGAAGCTGAAGGGGGAGCGGATGAAGTCATCCACGATCTGAATGGTGGGAGCTGAAGGTGCAAAAGAACCACTACCACCGACGATGGGGAAGCAGCTACACGATCCTCGGGACAAACGCCAAATGAAACGCCTCCAGCGCGAGTTCTGCCACCAGCTCGCCATCTGGAGGTCCGAAGAATGGGAGGACACGATGTCCGCTTTCCTCCTCCTCCATAAGTCTGACTTGGCTGTCATTCGCACCTTGCGGCGTTCTATGCTGGCGACTGCCCATCCTATTCGCATGGCAGCGGGCTTGTCGTATGATATCCTCCAAATTGCGGAAACGCTGGTGGATGCGTTCGAGGCCCAACACCGTCCTCTTGTGCAGGACCTTTCTCCGGACGCACTACAGGATGAACATGAAGTCCTGACAGCTGTTGCTGCTTTCTGCAACCGCCCACCCCAGTCTGCCACCCTTCTTACCTCTGTAGCAGAAATTCAGCGTATACTTCGACGGAAACCTGACCGGTAAGCCCCTGAATTGAATTTTAAATGAACGTCTTTGCCACCTTCCCCGCAAGCCTCTCATCTTGTTCACCAAGATTTTATACTGTTGTTTCATGTCTGGCCATTTCCCCCCTCAGTCGAAACACGCCAAGCTGACTGCGATACCCAAGCGGTTCAAGGACCCTATAATCCTCACCAACAACAGACCCATCAGCCTCCTAAATACTATGGCCAAGGTACTCAAATCTGTGACCCTCCACCGCCTTTACCAACCTCTGGTGGCAGTTGGGGCGATCCGACCTGAACAGTTTGGATTCACTTCGCAGCTCTCTGCCGAACTTCAGGTCCTACGGATCACTGAACACGTCAGCAAGGGCTTCAAAACAGCCAAGTCGACAGCTGCCGGTTATCTGGACTTGCAGAATGCCTACGACAAGATCTGGCAAGACAACCTAGTACAGAAGATGCTGACAAAGGCCCCTTTACGGCATATTCATGTCAAGATCGTGGATGGCTTCATCCGCAGAAGGACTTTCCTAGCGGCTCAATGGGCAAGGCATTCCGGCATTCGGCAATTGTCGGCAGCCATTCCACAAGGATCGGTGTTGTATCGAAATTTTCGGCAAACTGCCGTCCGCGACAGTTTTGTTGGAACAACCTCATCTCATTCAGGACCCGAGAGCTACGCGACAGGTGTGTGAGCGCAGTCGAGCATGTGTATTGAATAATGGTGCTGCTAGCCACGTAGCATTTCAAGCAGATTTGATGCCTCTCGGACACAATTTTTGTGTAATAGGATTCTAGCTCATTTTTGGCATTAGGAAATAATCTGGGGACATGAGGATCTTTTATAAGAGATCGCAGGTCGCATGAGTAACGTGTGACGTGTAATCCGTCTCTGCATGTTTAGGGAGCACGGCGACCTCAGTGGGTAGAGCGTGAGACTCTTAATCTCAGTGCCGTGGGTTCGAGCCCCACGCTGGGCGTAGCGGAATTTTGTTTCCACGCGGATGCAACCTACTCCTCTCTCGTGAGGGTTGCGTAATGGACGTAACGGGTTATGACGATGCCTCTCTGCGTATCAATATCAGAATGGTACTTGAAGCTAAAGTGATTCGTGAAGTAAAATAAATGTGTTGTTCTGGAATTGTAGGTGTACATCGGTATTATTTGAGATCTGTAGAAATGCAGCAGCTGTGCTCCTTACACGCAAATAATGCTCGCTAAAGCGGTGCGTTTCCAGCTAAGGGGCTTCGATTCACTAGTCCATGACAACAATGTATCCGAAAATTGCGCCAGGAGGCGAATGTAACGAATGCGTGGGAAACAGCAAGAGGCAACGGCTGTGTAGAACGAAAACACAATTCCTTAGGGGTATGAGCGTTTCCAGATGAATCGTATGTAAGGAATACTTGGTCGTCAGTGACCGTGTGGCCTGATGGATCATTCGCTGCTCGGCCGCCGAGCCGGACGGACGTGTGGCGGCAGCGCTACGAGGGCTGGCGTAAACAGCGGCTGTGTGGCTGTTACGAAGGTCAGCAGCGCGCTTTGTTTGCTTTCCTTCTTTCAGTGATTTAAAATGACAAAATGAACGAAATTAACTGTGAAAGAAGAGATACGGCTAGATTCACTTTTGATTGGACCTGCAAAAGACCAAAGGCTTTTGAGATTAAAAGGTGGCTTTCAGAAACAGTTAAGATCACAGGAGACGAAATTATTGGCGTTCATCTTTCTTTTGTTTCCAGTTCTGTCTTTTTGAAATTGATTTCCTCTGATTTGTGCTCCTCGATAGCTGACAAGTGTGGTGGCAAAATGAAATTTAATCATGTAGACGAAACCGTTAGTGACGTTCTTGTTTCCCATGCTGGGCTAGGCATTCGAACAGTGAGAGTTTTTGAACTGCCGTTCGAGGTTCCTGCCGGGGCAATTAATGCTGCTCTCCAGCCCTATGGTAGGGTTATATCTAATATTGCAGAAAAATGGTCGGAGCAATATGTTTCCGGTTTTGAATGGAGTTAGATAGATTAAGATTGAGCTCTTAAGACACATCCCTTCTTACTTGAATATCTGTGGCCATCGCGCTCTCATAATTTATGATGGGCAGCCACGGACTTGTGCGTTATGTAACGCCACAGGGCACGTCAGAAGTGAGTGCAGTAGAAGGCGTGTTCCTCAGTTACCGACTAACGAGGCGGCTGTCCCAGGACAAGTTGTCAGCATGCAAGTGACGTACGCTGCCGCGGCAGCTAGCCGGGACTCCTGTCAACAGAATACGGCCGAGCAGGCGGGACCATCCGACGCGCGCACGGAAACGGGAAGCACCGCGGGGTTGACTAACGATGACAATCAGAATCTGGCCAGTAATGACGTCACTGAGGACGCACCGCGCTTGCCTCTGAGTCTGACAACTCTTCCAACGAGCGACAAGCTTCATCGATAATACCTAAGGTAGACATGGTAGAGTACGAAGCGGTAGTTACACGCGAAACGGCCAACATCCCAGAGGGAACTACAGTGGATGGACATAAAGAGGAAATGATGCAACAAATAACAGACAACCACACAGATGACAGGACACCGCAGACAGGTTCAGGAAACCTCAAAGGAAAAGAAGGGGCGAAAGAAGACTAACCAATGACATCACCCATCTCACGTG
The DNA here is from genome assembly GCF_021461395.2 of Schistocerca americana. Classification (NCBI taxonomy): domain Eukaryota; kingdom Metazoa; phylum Arthropoda; class Insecta; order Orthoptera; family Acrididae; genus Schistocerca; species Schistocerca americana. Next base: position 43,825,225 of record NC_060125.1, read on the forward strand.
TCGTAGAAACAGCAGCAACGGTCGACTCCGAAATTAACGGAGCTCAAAAATCTTCCGCCACGAAGGCGGAACAGGTGACTTCTCCTCGAACTTCCATGGAGTCGCCTGGAAGTTCACCAAAGGTTTCACTGACGATTTCACCGAAATCATCAAAAAATAAAAAGAGACGAAGAGCACATCAAGCTGCAGAGAATTTGGCCCCTCCTTTAAGAGAGCGGCTGAGGAACATACAGGAGACCGAAAAGAAGGACGAAGATACACAAAAGGAAGCGGTCGGCGAGTCTTCGGATTGGAACAAGAAACAAGAACGGGCTGACACGCCACACGGAACATTTGAACCCTTGCGTGACAATACATCAGATATGGACAATGAAACCCGACTTGGACAAGGACACGGACACGACATCACAGCACCACGATTTAACTGTGCGGACGACAAGGAGGATCAGACTGATGCAATGGGGGCGGAAGGGGCTTTCGAGGAAGAATTTTTTTTATTAAAAATTGTCACATTGAACTCTGAGGAAAGAAAAAAAGAAGGAAAACCTTCAATGGAATAAAAGTAAAATAAACTAACACTATGTATATCTAACTAGAAGTTATTGTACCCGGCTCCAATAACATGTCCTCCATTTACGGTTTGTAGCGTCTCACAGTGGAGCATACATATAAAGTGACCACCCTCAACATAAACAAAATTCAGAGTCAAGGAAAGTTAGCTACACTGAAGGACTTTCTGTATCAGTCAGATACAGACATCGCATTCCTGCGGGAAGTTAATGTCAAAGCATAGTTTGTTTCAGGGTACAAAGAGGTGTTGAATGTGGCTCCAGAAAACTCGTGTGGAACAGCCATCCTTGCTAAAGAAGGGATCGAGATGACAAACGTGTGCCTTTTAGAGTCGGGGAGGGGAATTAGCTGCAAAATTTTTAACACCACTTTTATAAACCTATATGCACCTTCAGGCAACAATGCGAGACGTGAGAGGGCAGCCTTTTTTAAAAGTGACATTTTATTTCTACTCCAAGAAAACCCTGCAGAAATTGTCATTGGTGGAGATTTTAATAGCGTTTTAAATAAAAAGTATCAGAGACCAAATTTTAACATCTCCCAAGAACTGCAGGCGTTGGTCACCAACATGAAGTGGTTTGACGCGTGGGAAACAAAATATCCGACCCTGGTTCGCTTCACATATATCACTGGTGCTACACAGAGCAGAATCGACAGAATATAGGTCACCCCCACTTTTGCCACCAAAGTCAGTAGTATCGAGGTGATACCAGCTGCCTTCTCTGACCACCTCGGAGTGAGGTGCAGCATCAAATTAACCAGGCAAAAGACATATTGGGGTCGCCCACTATGGAAATTAAATATCAACATCCTCCCTGAAAACGCTCTAGCTTTAAAGATGCAAGAAACTTGGCAGTCTGTTTTAAGGATGCGTACTAAATATAGAACAACTATTGAATGGTGGACTATGGCCGCTAAGAAAAAGATAAGAGCAACGCTGATATCTTACGCCAAGGAAAGGGCAATATGGTCAAGACACACAATGGAGTTTTACTACTCTTGCTTAAGAGACCTTTACGACCAACCAATGTCTCAAGACGTCTTTATCAATATTAAAAACGTTAAAACCAAAATGATAAGTATCAAGAGGGTACATTTGGAGGGATTACAAATCAAATCACACATTAGAACGACGGTGGAGGCAGAAAACACCTCCATCTACCACTTGATACAACACACAAAAAACAGAAGAAGAAATTTTATTGCCAGCCTCAGAACGGAAAATAACAGAGTCCTGACAGAACAAAGGGATATCTTAAATGAAGCACATAGATTTTTTCAGCAATTATATTCTGGAAATGCTACTGACGACAACTCAGTACAAGAGTTTTTACAGAACTCCGGAATAGAGGCGGTTGTTACAGAGGAGGAGAACAGGGGTTTAACGTTAGACATTACGAATGACGAGGTTTCTGGTATACTCAAATCTTCACCTTCACGGAAGTCTCCCGGCCAGACGGCCTGCCTGTGGAGTTTTGTAGGACCTTTTGGCACCTAATAGGTTCCCAATTCACGGAAGTAGTAAATGACGTCTTGACGGGAGAGGAAATTCCTGCTGCTTTCAAGGAAAGTGTAACTGTACTACTTCCAAAGGGAAGGAGTACGGACACGAAAGATATTACTAAAATGAGGCCGATCAGTCTAATGAACTCAGATTATAAGGTAGTTGCACGTGTAATTAAAGAACTAATGGGACCGATTTTAGAAAAATTCATTGGATGCCACCAGACGTGTCTCCCTCGACGTACCATTTTTAAGACTGTATGTGAATATCGAGACATTATTTCTATTTTCTCATCATCGTCAGCGAATGGAGGCACTGTCTTCATTGATTTTGCTAAAGCGTTTGACAGAGTCAACTACGGATATCTGTTCAGAACCTTGAAACACATAGGTTTCAATGATGGAAACTTAGCGGTTTTAATGAACATCGTCAGAGGCATACGAACCAAAATCTCGATCAATGAACAATATACTAATGAAGTATTGATATCTAGTGGAGTTCCTCAGGGAAGTCCCCTGTCCATGATGTTTTATGTGGTTTCTCTGGAACCCCTTTTACGGCTTTTGAACACAACCTTAGAAGGCATAACAATAGCTGGGCTGAAGACGGTTACAAATGCATACGCTGACGATGTGGGAGTTCTATTAAGGAGCGATGATGACTGTGCCCAGCTAACGGACAAGTTATTGCTTTATCGTAGGGTAACAGGTGCGATGATAAATGAAACTAAAAGTTCCTTTATAAATTTACAGGGTCTCGACAATGTGCAGCTACCGTGGGCAAACAGGGTGGACCGTCACACTGCTTTTGGCATAACTTTTTACAGTTACCCCTTGAGAACAACGGCTGCTAATTGGAAACAGGAAAAATCAGAGGTAGCTTAATACTTCACGAAACGGGAGACTTAAATATCAAGTAACGAAATAAACTAATAAACTGTGCAGTTCTTTCGAAAGCTGCATATATCGCTCATATTTTACCAACACCTCCAGACATAGCGAAATCTATAATGAGCACAATCTGTCGATACGTATGGAAAGGCCATATTTTTAGAGTAGCAGTAGGAACGACTACATCGAGACCCGAAAACGGAGGTCTAGGGCTGACAGACCTTCGGAGGAAAAACACTGCCCTCTTCATTAAAAGAACGCTAAAACTTATAGAGACGCAGCCGAACAGCATAACAGCCGCTCTATTAGACCTTCTTAAACCCGGAAGCATGCAGGCGCCAGTAGATGATCACAACATAAATTACAACCTAAAGCATATTAAGGATTATTACGTAGAATTAAGCTACTTGACATGCATTTTGACAGACAAAAATAAGAGGACAAGTCAATATATAGTAGAGCAATTACAATCACGCGAAAACCAAAACAAAATGGAACTGAAGTATCCCAACAAAAACTGGGCAAAAATATGGACTAATATAAATAACAAAACACTGACTACTGAAGTGCAAGCGTCATGGTACAGATCTGTCAACAACACCATTAGTACCAATGAAAAATTGCATTCAATAGGACTACATGCAACCAACGTGTGCCAAAAATGTCACAATTTGGACTCCTTAAAGCATCGCTTCATCTGTAATGGATGCAAGAATATTTGGAATGACATTGTGTTGCAAGTCGCTTTTCTCAAACGGACCGATGGAATTGAGATCACGCTACACGATGTACTCTTCCGAGAAGAAGTTTCCTTTCCACCACAAAAAACAATGTCATCTTGTGGCTATTAGGAAATTTTGTCAATTATGCTGTCAACAACAAAGGTAATGACAATCTACAAGAATATCGAGAATATATGAAAGATGAATACTTCAAAATATACCGGAACAAAGACCATAAAAAGAAGTTCGGGAATATGATGCAAATTTTGTTTCAGAAACAAGGCATCGGTTAATACCTAAATAATAAGAAATCGACGGAACACGATAGACTGCCAAAGTAGGGGATTGCCGTTTGGGGGTGAAGTACGGTGGGGACTTGGTGTGCCCCCGGGACCGATACGGTAGCCGCGAAGGCCTCAACACAGCCCCGAAAAAGCATGTTTTCCCAAGAAGTAAGGGGAGTCATGCCACAGCACAAGAATACTAGGGAAAAACTATTCTAATGCATAAGACGTGCAGCACTGAAGAAGTTTGTCTGGTCCCTTTAATACCACAAACCAACCAACCACTGAAGAAGTTTAATTTCCTGTCTTAATGTTACTTTTGCTTCTCTCTCAACATTCGGTCGAGGTGGTGTTGACATCCCCCCCCGACACAGGCATCACAACATGTTGACGACACTTCGGTGCAGACAGCTGTTTGTCGGAAAATCGCTTCTAGAACTGCGCGCTCCGCTTCAGCGGATTCCAAACCTATCTCTCCACCTCCTACACTTCCAATACCTACACCTTCTGATGCCGGTGCCGATGTTCCTGATGCAGTTTTCCCCTTGCTTGCTCCTTCTTCTGATTCCTCTCGCCCTGCTAATCCTTCGGCTGCCTTGGTTGACGTGCCTGACCTCGAACCCCCCACTCCACCTGCTCTTGAATCTGGTGTGAATCAGATACGCCGTCGGGTGAAAGTGCCCCCCAATCTTCACGCGGTGCGGAAAAAACACAAGCATGCAAAGGATGACTCTGATTCCGTTGATTCCGGGCAATCACCCTCTGCCATGTCTGATGTTGATGATCTGGATGTAGTTGCTTCTAATGTGGTGTAATTAGGGTTCATTTTCCCTTTTTTGGTTGATGTTGCAGGCTTACACGTTTATTACCTTAAATATAAATAGCATTCAATCTGCTCTGAAGTTAGCGTCTCTGCAGCAGTTCATTTATGACTCTGCAGCTGATGTTGTTTTCCTGCAGGAAGTCTCCGTTGCACACCTGTTTGTTCCTGGCTTTCGCACTATTATAAATTTTGCGCCTGAGTTTTCCACAGGTACTGCCTTGCTAATTCGTGACGGTATCCCCGTTACCGAAATTGAGCTCTTAGACTCGGGAAGGGGTATTGGTTGTCGGTTATTTGACACAACCTTGATTAATATTTACGCCCCCTCTGGTTCCAGCAAACGGCAGGAAAGGTCTCGTTTTTATAAAGAGGATCTGATTTATCTTTTACGCAAAAATCCTGCGACTTTGATATTGGGGGGTGATTTTAATTGTGTATTACAAGCTAAGGACCAATCCCCTCATTTTAATTATTGTTTCGAGCTACATTCTCTTGTACGTCAACTACGACTACGTGATGCGTGGGAGGTTAAACACCCCACTTTAGTTAAATTAACATTTTTTACTGCCACGTCAAGTAGTCGACTGGACCGATTGTATATTTCTGATCCCCTTAGTGGTTCTGTTTTAAATGTAGATGTTATTCCAGCCAGTTTTCGGATCATTGTGCCCTTGCGGTTATAATTAATTTGGAGCGTCAGCCTCTTAAACTTTATCGGCCGCTGTGGAAATTAAATGTCTCCTTGCTCGATGACCCTGACATCGAACCTCTAATACAGACGGCGTGGGACATGTGTTTACGTTCTCTGCGATACTATCCGTCTAAGCTTCACTGGTGGATCCACTGTGCGAAGCCAAAACTACGTCGCACTTTAATGTCCTACAGTTATAATAGAGCGCGAGATCTGAAACTGACTTTTGAGTATTATTATTCGGTGCTTCGCGAACTTTATGATACTTCTCGAATGACATGTGCCCACCTTTCTGAGATTCGGAAAATTAAAGCCAAGCTCCTTAGTATTAAACGGCTTCAGATGGAAGGATTGAAGATTAAATCTAAACCGCCGTCCACCTTAGCACATGAAATGACTTCCATGTACCATCTGATTAGTCACCACAAGAACCGTCGACGTGTATTGATTGACGGCCTTATGGCAGCTGATGGTCGCCGGCTTACCTTACAGAATCAAATAACCCATGAACTTACCTGCTACTAAGAGACCTTATATGCTGTGGCTGATTCTGATCCGCTTGATGTTGACGAGATTTTAACTGCTATCCCATCAGTTTTAACAGAGGACCATAATATGGAATTTTTAGCTCCTTTTACTGCCGACGAAATTTCAGCTTTCATTGCTTGTTCACCATCTCACAAATCTCCTGGTCCGGATGGCCTTCCTAAGGAGTTTTTTGTTCGCTTTTGGACTATTATAGGGCCTGTTTTTACGGATATAGTAAATGAAATTTTGAATGGTGACACAATTCCAGCCGATTTCAAGAGAGGTACGGTTGTCCTGATACCGAAATCTGCTGGTTTGAAGACAGCTAGTGACTTTCGTCCTTTAATCCTTTTAAATTTTGATTATAAGACGGCTGCTAGGGCTGTTAATGCACGTCTATCCCTCTTGCTTACCCCTGTGATAACTCCTTGTCAAAGCTGCTTTCCGGGGCGCTCCATCTTGACGCCTCTGGCGGGGTATCGTGATATTGTGTCGATTGTCGCTGTCACCAATATTTCCTGTGCGCTTTTATTTGTTGATTTTAGTAAGGCTTTTGATCGTGTGTCCCATTCGTTTTTAGAGCTTCTGCTGCGCCGACTCGGTTTTAATGAAAAGGCGCTGCTGGTTCTTAAGAATATGACGACTGGCATTTCTGCTAAGATTGACATTAATGGACAGCTGACGAAGGTCATTGATATTAAACGTGGCGTCCCGCAAGGTAGCCCTTTATCCATGACCCTTTATGCTCTCTCCCTTCAACCACTCCTCACACGTCTCAACTCGACACTTCGTGGTCTTACGATCTCTGGGGTTACCCAGACAGCAACAGCTTATGCTGATGATTTGGTTGTTTTGCTTCGTTCCACCGCAGAAGTGCCGCCGTTGAAAATGGAACTAGATAAATTTTCTGCGGCCTCAGGTTCTCGTCTCAACCCCCGTAAAAGCAAACTTCTGAATTTGCGGGGCTTTGAACATGTGGTTGTTCCGTGGGTTACGGCTGTTGAACATCATACACATTTAGGTATCTATCTTGAACGGTGTCCTCTTCGTATGGCTGCGAAAAATTGGCAAGTGGCCATTTCCAAGCTTCAAGGTGTTTTATTAGAACACACATGGCGTTCGATACCGCTGCTGCAAAAAAAGCGTGTATTAGACACTTATGTTTTATGTAAAGTATATTGCGTTGCTCAGTTGTTTCCGCTTCCCAGAATGCAGGATGCAAAAATGGTCCAGCTTATTAACAGATATATTTGGCGGGGGCACATTTTTAAATTACGTTGTGATGTTCTTACGAAGCCGCGACTTGAGGGCGGATTGTCGTTCACCGATGTCCGTGTCAAGGCTGCTGCCCTTTATGTTAAGCGAACCCTCCATCTTTTATTTTCTGAGTCCCCGACTGTTACTTCGCGATTATTCCATGTCGTTCGTCCTGCGAGCTTGTCACCGCCAATTCACGTTGGGCCTCTAAATGCGAAGCTACGGCATGTTCGGGACTTCTATATTGAGATTAGTTATCTAGATCTCCACTTACAACGTCGTCCTGTTTTTACTACGCGAACACTGCTTGAAAAATGGCACAGGTCTTCTTCATCCAACCCGGTTGTTTTGCAGTATCCCCGCTTTAAATGGCGTAACCTATGGACGAATATTAGCTTACCCGTTCATTCTGCAACTGTTGCCTCCCTATGGTATAAGGTAGTTAATAAGCTGATTCCTACGAACGAACGACTTCATCGTATAGGTTTAAGTGTCTCTCCGCTTTGTCACACGTGTGGTTGTGTTGATACACTCCAACACCGATTTACCTGCGCTGACCGTCTTCGCATGTGGTACTGGCTGCGCCGACAATTGGCTTTACTCACCAGGAGCTCGGAATCGACATTTACAACTGATATTCTCTGCTGGCCGGACACGGTTTTTTATCCCCGGACCAAGAACAACACCATTATGTGGCTTCTTGGCCGTTACATTTTTGCAGTGGTTGATGGTGATTTTATTTCGTTTACTGGTTACATGGTTCATGAGTACTGGACGCAGCAATCTTTCCCACATCTTAAGAGGGACTTTGCGAATATGCTTAGTATTGTTTTCGAAAAACAGGGGGTTGGGTAAGTTGCCATTTCTATTGATCGCTCCTGTGCCAGATTCACTAATGGCACCGGTATAGGGGCATACTGATCTACCTTCCTGATAGGAAAGACATTCTGGCTAGTTTTCAGTTATTTTGCCTTCCTGTTAAACTTTTACCTGTTTGGATGGACAACGATTCCTAAGAAGCATGTCCACATATGAGTATTATAGGACTCCGATCCAAGGACAATTACATCGTAGTAGTGCCACTGTGCTCCAGTGCAGGGAGGGGGAGACGTCGTGGCCAGGCATCGGGATTCGACCCCTGCCCACCGCGCCACCGCCGACCTGCCCTGGATCATTACAATTAAAAACAAAAAAAAAAAAAAAAAAATGCTCTGTCACACATTATTAAAAGGAGCACGACACATCACTCTTTCCGTTATTCCACGTTTCTCGGGTTGGGAGGGCGCCGGAGACACTGTGGCCAGGCCTCGGATTGCGACCCCTGCCTACTTTGCCTCCGTAGCCACCCTGGCCTGATCTTACAAGAAAGTATATTTAGTTAAAAAAAAAAAAAAAAAGAGAGAAAATAAACAAACAAAAAAAATTAAAAAAATAAAAAAACGTTCTCGTCCGATCACCGAAGTTAAGCATCAACGGAAATAAAAAAAAAAAAAAAAAAAGGTGGCCTAATGGATAAGGCGTCGGACTTCGGATCCGAAGATTGCAGGTTCGAATCCTGTCACGGTCGTGTTTTTCCAATTCTGCAAAAGAAACACACCGTTTTAGTGTAGCTATTGAGCAGTACGAAATCGTCTGAATGTTGCTGTTGTCCATTTCCTGCTTGGAGATGCACTTGAGCTTGATACACACACAGCCAGAACGGTGTTATCTAGCGAAATGGTCGGCTGAGTGCCGTCACCGCGAGTTTTGGCTGGCATTTGCGCATCTAAGACAGCGTCGGAAAGTAACCCGTTCGGCTTCTGAGTCAAATCAAATATGTGTGTTAATTTTGACACCACTAGCGCTGCAGGTTTTCATGCAATTCCTGTACCTCTCAGAAATGATTATGAAATAAAACTGAAGTACGTGACGTGTGTGACGCTAGGAAAACATTAGGCAGCATGGAGAGATTCTGTATGGGACCACCCCACCCAAACGAGAACTGTGTGTCGTGCGACCCGACACGTAGTCACCGACGCAGCCCGGCTAGCTCTGTCGGTAGAGCATGAGACTCTTAATCTCAGGGTCGTGGGTTCGAGCCCCACGCTGGGCGGAACGTAATTTTGTTCCGCTGCAGATGTAAATTACCGTTTTTCTGATCAATGTGACGTAATGGAAATAGCAACTTAAAACTTTGCCTACGTCTCCATCATTCGCAAGGAAACTGTATCTAAAGGTGAAGGTGATTTCGTAGACATGTGTGAAAGACATGTTCTGAAATGTAAGTGGTATTGGTTGGAGAGCACATCGGTTACGTGTGAGATGTGTAGCCAAGCAGTAATGGTGCGCCATAGCTGCAAATATTAGTCGGTAATATGAAGTGTTGTCAGCTTAAGCCTGATGATCCAGACGAGCGGAAGCACGAAGTACGCAAAACTACCGCTAGGCCGCGCCTCTTTAGCTCAGTGGCAGAGCACTGGTCTAGTAAACCACGGGTCGTGAGTTCGATCCTCACAGGAGGCAAAAGAATTTTCGAAATCTGTTGCGCGTCGTGGCCGTATAGCAAGCAGTATCTGGAACGACGAACAATTAGCAACAGGTGTTTTATTTAGAATTACTCTCAGATGTGATTGTCGTCGTCGCCGCCGCTTCTGCAGAAGTAGCAAATCGCCATCGTAGCAAATGCGGCGAGGGACGCCCTGCCTTCGATTTCGAATGCACAAAGTGTGTGGTCTTGATTCCCAATCTCTAGTTGGTCGGCCTCTTAAGGGTTTGAATGTAACGAATGGGTGGGAAGCAGCAAGAGGCAGCGGCTGTGTAGAACGAAAACACAATTCCTCAGCGGTATGAGCGTTTCGAGATGACACGAATGTAAGGAATACTTCGCGGCCAGTGACCGTGTGGCCTAATGGACAGTCTGCCTTCGGCAGTGACACAGTGCGGACCGTGTTGCCTGCCGGCCGCGCTGTGGTGCGCGCGCCTGTTTATTTACGCCGGAGCAGCTTCGCGTGTGCGGTGAGTCTAGAACGAGATGGCACAATCGTACAGAAAAACGACTTTGAAGTTCAGTTTTGCGAACGACTATACACGACCAAAGGCACACGAGATTGAACGTTTCTTCAGAGAAGAGGTAAAAATCGATCCACAGGAACTCGTGGGAATCAATTTATCGCTCGTTTCAAGCATCGTCTATGTCAAGCTTGTTGACGAGGCTGCTTGCGAAAGACTTCTACAACGATCACCGAACGGGTATCGTTTCTGTCATGCCGACGGGAATGTTGGTGCGGTTACAGTCGATCACGCGGGAATGGGGATCCGCACTATACGAGTCTTGGAACTTCCGTTTGAGGTCCCGTCTGAACTTGTTACCGACGTCTTTCGACCATACGGTACAGTTCTATCCCATGTGGCCGAAAAATGGACGAGTTTTACCACGTACCCCGTTTTAAATGGGGTGAGACAAATACGGATAGAACTGCGCAAGCACGTCCCCTCTTATTTGTACATAGGAGGTTGTCGAGCGATTATAATCTATGATGGGCAACCTCGCACTTGCTCGGGGTGCGGGAAAGAAGGTCACGTCCGCTCGGAATGCCTCCAGCGACGTTTAGTGCAAACTCCACGGGATGACGTTCAGGCGCCACAACCGGCGACTGTCTTACCGTTGACCTTTGTGGAAGCCCTGAGAAGCGATGTGAGGGAGACTTCCGGTGGGCACCAGCAGCTGCCCCCTATAGAGAACATGGACACCAACGGGCTGGAACTCCGACCACCGGTTCCACCACAGCAGACACAGGACACCACACAAGAGATGCAGCTGACGGCCGCTCCAGGCTCATCCGTGGTGGCTGCCAGTGCTTCTACCGAGAGCGTGATAGGCCAGGCCCAAGACGGAGGATGCGCAACCCCAACAGCCGATGCGGAAGCAAGGCAACGGAAACAGCGTTCGCCGAAGAGAAGAAAGAAGCGTCGACTGACTTCTGCTGACGATAGCCATAGTCCCGAGGGGAAAGTGGACGACAACGACAGTATCGACCTGAGACCAGTGGGTTCAACAGATACCGAGATGACGATGCAGGAACTACACAGCGACGATAACTTGAACTCTTCTTCTGGTGACCGGAAGGCGGAAGTGGAGATGACAACTGTCCAACATCAGAGCGATGACAACGTTACCTTCCATCCTTCGACCAGTTCCGGAAATATCCTGGGGGACTGGGCGCAAGAAATGGACCAACAGGAACAGGATGAAAATACGAACGCGACGATTGAGGACAGTCCTGGCCAGAGGCCGGGAGGGGTCGGGAAATGTTGACCAACTTAGTGTGTTGAGGAGCGCCGGGGGTGCGGATGGACGCTTAATGACACCGCCCTACAACTGATGAACACAAGCCAGGCGTACCGCATTGCCACGATAAACATTAATGGCATACGGACACCGCTTAAAATTCAAATGCTGAAAGATACGTTACGCGCTGCGGACGTGGATATTGTACTCCTACAAGAAGTGCGTTTCACATCGCCGCCAGAGTTCTACGGTTACGAGGCACATTATTCAGTGCACGATGAAAGTGGATGCGGTGTGGCGATTCTCACCAGGGAAGGAATAGGAGTGGAGGACGTCAGGTCTCTCCCTTCGGCACGCGGCATAGCGATCACTGTCGACGGCGTTCGTTTCATCAATTTATACGCACCATCTGGCTCCACAAAACGAAGAGAAAGGGCGACTTTTTACACCGAAGAGATAGCACCGTTGTTCGCTGGACGCTTTGATAACTATATAGTGGGCGGCGACTTTAATTGTGTCGTCGACAAAAAGGACCAAGTACCTCATTATGTGCCATGCATGGAACTGCGTGCGTTGATTACCGAAATGGCGCTTCTGGATACCTGGGAACTGCAGCATGGTGACAGACAGGGTTATACGTTTGTCACGGGACACTCGGCGAGTAGACTTGATAGAGTGTACGTGACACGAGCTCTACGGACGATGATACTGGATGCCGAAATCTGGCCAGCGGCTTTTACGGATCATATGGCGTACGTCTGTACGATTTCACTAACGCGTCAGAAGATATGGCGGAGTAAAGGTCACTGGAAAATGAACTGTGCACTTTTACGTGACACTGAATGTCACCGGTCGATAGAGGCGTCCTGGGAGACCTGCGTTCGCCGCCAACGAGCATACACCTCGGTTCTCCAGTGGTGGATTAAATGCGCAAAACCAATGTTACGGAGAACGTTGATACGATACGGGCAGGACAAATCGCAGTGGACCCGCACAACGGCTGATTTTTATTTTACATCCCTGAGGGAGCTGATGACCCAACAACCATCGCCGGAAAGGCACACGGCCATGCGCAGGATAAAAGCCAAGTTATTACAGCTGACGAGACTAAGAATGGAAGGTATAATGGTCCGGGCGAGATTGGCGGACACAGTTGCTGCCGAAACCCCCTCCATGCACCACGTGGTACGTGAACGCCAACGACGACGCAGGACATTGATCAGGGAACTAATCTCTGAAACTGGCCAGCAAGTTGTGCACCAGCGTGATATTGCGCATGTGTTTAACGACTATTTCCGCCAGTTATATGGACCTGTACATGTGAACCACGAGACACTACATGATGTCATCTCGGAAATGCCAGATAGAGGACCACCACTGGATGCAGAGACTTTCATCACAGCGATAACAGAGGACGAGCTGACAGACGCAATTGCCAGGGGGGCTCCGAACAAGTCCCCAGGACAGGACGGCTTCCCAATTGAATTTTACCGCGCCTTTGCATACCTCATGGGACGAACCTGGATTCAGATGTACAACGAACTCCTGTTACCGCAGACTGAGATACCTGCCGAATTCACGGAGGGTATCATCATCCCAATACCCAAACCACGCGGTGGCAGAAATCCAGGAGATTATAGACCACTCACTCTCTTGAACTGCGACTATTAGATTTTCGCGCGCATCCTTGGGGCTCGCCTGCGGTCTTCACTTTCTGATAGACTCCTCATAGATCAAACTTGCCTCGGCGGTAAGAGCAACGTACATACGGCGCTCAGTGACTACCGAGATATCATCGCATTAGCAGCGGCATGCCGAGTGCGTGGGGCACTCGTCGCTATTGACTTCGATCATGCATTCGACAGAGTGGATCATACCTTTTTGCATGCGGTGATGGGCAGATTGGGAATCCCACAGGCCTTCATCCTAGTGATCATGCGACTGTTACACGGCGTACGATCAAAGGTCTCGGTGAATGGGCGGGGCACTGACTACATTGTTATTTCAAGATCAGTTCGTCAAGGTTGCCCCCTTTCGATATTTTTGTATGCAATGGCTTTGGAACCCTGTCTATATGGTCTCCGAAGACGGTTGGAGGGAGTGCCGTTGCCACAACTGACCTTTCATTGCCGCGCTTATGCTGACGATATGATGCTGGTGGCACGGACAGGCGAAGAAGTACGTACGGCGTTGGCGTGGATACAGTGATATGGGATGGCGGCAGGAAGCGTGCTTAATCTACACAAAACACGCTGCATGAATGTCGGTCGAGGATTACAACCGGGGGAGGAAGGCCCGCTCATCTTGGTTAAGACCATAAAATGCCTAGGTATTACGTTCCACACGGATGTGCAGCGGACAGCAGCGGATAACTACCGACGCATATTGAGGCTGATGCGGACAATGGTGCTGTTACAGAAATTAAGAGCGTTGGATATGATTCAGAGGGTGACCTATGTTAACGTATACCTAGCACCGAGACTCACTCACGTAGCGCATGTCCTGCCTTTAACGCGCACAATGGCATCACGGATACAAGCAACTTTCGGAACCTACGTGAGTGTGGGACACCTGTTTAAGATCCGATACACAACGCTTACGCTACCACCTGGAGAGGGTGGACTTGGTCTAGTGAACGTATATGAAAAGGCACGGGCGTTATTCGTCAGTACGATTTTCCGACAGTGGCGCGGTCAATTTCGCAATATCTCGGGTGCGTTGGCCGATGTACTAGCGCCCACTTCAATGCTGCCCCCAGTCGATGTGGGCCATATTTCACCGAAGCTGTCACATTTCAAGTCTTTTTTTTTGGAGCTTAGCTATGTCAGAGATTCCTTCCCAACAACACGACTACCGAAGACGCGAGACGTATACCAACTCTTACTGCGCCGGTGCCCCAGGAATACCCTGGAAAATAAGTACCCAGACAAGAACTGGCGACAGATATGGCGCGTTATACGGAACGTTTACCTCCCAGCGTCGGTACGCTCAACATGGTATGTGGTGATAAATAGGAAGTTCGCAACGAATCAACGGCGGCACGCGATTCATTTGCCAGACACTCCACTATGTTTAGGCTGCGCAACAGTGGACACTGATGAACATCGTTTAACATGTAGTGGGACGGCTCCAGTGTGGCACTTGGCACAACAGATATTGGCGTTCCTGTTACGCTCCGCCCCTCACACAATTTCATCAGACACACTTTTTTTCCCCCAAGAATATTATTTCCCGGTCCAAAAAACCAATGCAGTGACATGGGTGCGGGGAATGGTGGTGGGCTACGTGTATAACGAATCGGAAAAGGACAAAATTGATTTTTGGCATTTTCTCCTGGATGGACACACGAAGCTGCAACAGCATAAGAAATATAGACAAGACTTCGCTAATTACTTGCGACTTACATTTACCGACCCGCCGGCCAGATGGGGTGTGACGGGTGAGAGATGAGATAGACGAAAAAGCCGAGGTAGACATCGATCACACTTACGGACCTTTAGTTAATTTCGAGAAGACGACCCAGTCTTACACCAACGTCTGGAGAACGAGTCGATAGATGGCTCTCTTGCTCTATCGAACGTCGGGTCGTGAGCAGGTGTCGCCCCCGACACGAATTTCATTTCATTGCTAAAGGAGCATGTTTCTTTTGTATTTGTACTATCCGCAATGTCTTCATGTCTTTCATTTGGGAGTTTTCAGTTTTATTCATTTCCTTAATTAATTTTCTAATTAGCCACTATTTGTCAACATATGGACTTTGTAGACACTATTTATGCGATAGTACAACAACATGCATGTCAGCAAAGGTGGTAAGCCTGACATTGGACAAAAAAAAAAAAAAAAAAAAAAAAAAAGGTTCTAGGCGCAAAAAAAAAAAAAAAAAAAAATAAAAATGGATAAGGCGTCGGACTTCGGATCCGAAGATTGCAGGTTCGAATCCTGTCACGGTCGTGTTTTTCCAATTCTGCAAAAGAAACACACCGTTTTAGTGTAGCTATTGAGCAGTACGAAATCGTCTGAATGTTGCTGTTGTCCATTTCCTGCTTGGAGATGCACTTGAGCTTGATACACACCCAGCCAGAACGGTGTTATCTAGCGAAATGGTCGGCTGAGTGCCGTCACCGCGAGTTTTGGCTGGCATTTGCGCATCTAAGACAGCGTCGGAAAGTAACCCGTTCGGCTTCTGAGTCAAATCAAATATGTGTGTTAATTTTGACACCACTAGCGCTGCAGGTTTTCATGCAATTCCTGTACCTCTCAGAAATGATTATGAAATAAAACTGAAGTACGTGACGTGTGTGACGCTAGGAAAACATTAGGCAGCATGGAGAGATTCTGTATGGGACCACCCCACCCAAACGAGAACTGTGTGTCGTGCGACCCGACACGTAGTCACCGACGCAGCCCGGCTAGCTCAGTCGGTAGAGCATGAGACTCTTAATCTCAGGGTCGTGGGTTCGAGCCCCACGCTGGGCGGAACGTAATTTTGTTCCGCTGCAGATGTAAATTACCGTTTCTCTGATCAATGTGACGTAATGGAAATAGCAACTTAAAACTTTGCCTACGTCTCCATCAGTCGCAAGGAAAGTGTATCTGAAGGTGAAGGTGATTTCGTAGACATGTGCCAAAGACATGTTCTGAAATGTAAGTGGTGTTGGTTGGAGAGCACATCGGTTACGTGTGAGATGTGTAGCCAAGCAGTAATGGTGCGCCATAGCTGCAAATATTAGTCGGTAATATGAAGTGTTGTCAGCTTAAGCCTGATGATCCAGACGAGCGTAAGCACGAAGTACGCAAAACTACCGCTAGGCCGCGCCTCTTTAGCTCAGTGGCAGAGCACTGGTCTAGTAAACCAGGGGTCGTGAGTTCGATCCTCACAGGAGGCAAACGAATTTTCGAAATCAGTTGCGCGTCGTGGCCGTATAGCAAGCAGTATCTGGAACGGCGAACAATTAGCAACAGGTGTTTTATTTAGAATTACTCTCAGATGTGATTGAGGCGAATGTCGCACATAAAGCATTTTCCAAAGCGGTACAGCCATCATTCGAGGGTTGGATTCCCTCTCTTCTTCATCGAAGAGTTTCACTGCCTGGGCTACTCTCAGGGTGCGCCTTCGACGTGGAAGATTCCTGCCGTATCGTCTGCTTGCCGCCGCCGCCGCCGCCGCCGCTTGGTCGCCGCCTTCCGGTCCTCGCCGCCGCCGACGCCGCTGACGCCGCCGCCGCCGTCGCCGCCTGCCGGGGCTCGCCGCCGCCGCCGCCGCCGCCGCCATCCGGTGCCGCCTGGTTGCCGCCATCGCCGCCGTCCTGACCCTGGTCTACGGCCGTCTTCGTCTTCATCCGTCTTCGTCTTTGTCTGTCCCCAGTTTCTGTCCTCTCCTCTTCGTTCTGTTCGTTCTTGTTTCTCTCTCCCGTCATGTCCGCCCCCACCACCACTGTCACTACTACCACCACCGCCATTGTCTATGCCTCCCCTTCCGCCGCCTCCACCACTATAACTTGGTGTGCCCAGTCCCACCCCCCTCCTTCCATTCCACCTCTCCTCACTCTCCCTTCACCCTCTATCTTTGTCGCCCCCTCTCCCGCTTCTTCCTCCCGCTCCTCTCGTTCTGATCCCTTCCCCCCACTCCCCCAGCCTGTCACTGCAGCTCCGGCTCGGGTGGTGGCCCGTCGGGCCACTGCCCACGCCCAGCTCTCCCCGTCACCTTCGCCATCACCGCCGCCACTGCCACCGTCATCGTCATCGTCGCCGTCGCCTTCGCCTTCACCGTCACCGTCACCATCTCCGGCGCCGACTCCGGCCCCGGGACCTGCCCCTCCCCGCCACATTCCCGTTGTTCCCATCCCCCACACCTCCTCCACCGCCGTCAAGCGCCCCGGTGGCCCTCCTGCTTCCTCTGCTTCCAAAAAGGCTGCGCCTCGTCCTCCTTCCCCCACCCATGATGCCATGGAAGTCTCCCCGCCTGTCCCTGCCCCCTCATCCTCCTCCTCTCCCCCTTCCTCCTACCGCTACCTCCTCTCCCGTCCTGATCCCTCTCTCCTTGAAGCCCGGAACCTCACCCTCTTCCTTCGCCAGCATTGTCCTGGTGCCCCCATCTCCCTCCTCACTCCTCGCCGAGATTCGGTCCTCATCTCCTCCCCCAGCCCAACCCTCCACACCTCCCTCCTTTCCCGCATCCCTGTCACCCGCTTTGACCCTCATGCCTCTCTCACCCCAGCTCCTTCACCACCTCCCTCCCGCCAACCCCAACCTCCGCGTCGCCCGCCAACTCTCACCGCCGTGATCACTCGGCTTAGTCCAGTGATCGCGGAGGAGGAGGTGTTGGCGGAGCTCCAGGCGCATCCCCATTTGGAGGTGCGTGCGGTTCGCCGCATACATAACGCTGCCGGCCCCACCCGCCTTATGCGGGTTTTTTCTGAGCACGCCCCCTCCATTGACCGTCTCCTGAAGGAGGGTGCCCTCCTTTTTAACCAGCGGTACAAGGTCGACCCCTCCCGCTCCCCTTCTCAATCCCTGCGCTGCCAGAGGTGTCTACGCTATAACGCGCACCCCACAGCTGAGTGCCGCGAGGCCCCCACCTGCCCGCATTGTCGGCAAGCGCACTTCCTCAGGCAGTGCCCCAACCTCCAATCCCCTCCTTCCTGCAATACCTGCAATCTCCCCCATCCCACCTACTCCCAAAAGTGTAAAGCCGGACCCCCTCCAACCACTCCTGAACTCACCGTCCCTGTCCGTCCCCTGGACGCCCCCACCCCTCCTGGCAATTCCCTTCGTCCCCCCCCCACCGCTGAGGACATCATCAGGTTCCTTACCATCGTCCTCCAGAATGTTCATCCCTTTCAGCGCCCACACACCCTCCAACAGATCTCCCTCGCCGCCCGTTCCATATTCCAACTCAAGATGTCCGCCACCTACTCCAACAACCAGGCCCATTTCACCTTCTCCCGCCTCGACACCCTCGTCTAAATCCCTATCATGGCGCGACAGCAACGTATCCTTTTCAACAACATCCGCTCCCTACCTGCCAACAGGAACCTCTTTCTGCCCACCCTTGCCACCCACCGCGTGGATGCCTTCCTCCTTAATGAAACCTTCCTCCAACCCCACCACACCATTCACACTTCGCCCTACCTCCTCCACCACTCCGATAATCCCCTCCCGATTGCGCGTGGCGGAGTTGCCATTGGTCACCACCGCCAGATCCCCGTTCGGCTCCAACCTCTCCTTCCCGACCCCACCGAACACCTGATCCTTAGTCTCTTCTTCCCCGGCCTTACCGTTACCTGCGCCACCATCTATGTCCGCCCCAACACTCCTATTCCCTTCGACTTCCTCTCCCACGTCGATCGTACCTTTTCCTCCTACGTGATCGCCGCCGACCTCAACATCCATAGTCGTTCCGCTGCCCAGTTACGGCGATGGCATCGGTTCCTCTCCACCCTTCAAGGTGACCTCGTCCCCATCCCCCGGCATACCCGTCCTGAATCCAACTCCACTCCTGATGTTATCCTCTCCTCCCCCAACCTCCTTGGCCGCCTAACGGTGGATCTCCTGGAGCCTATTGGTAGCGACCATCTCCCTGTCCTCCTCACCGTTTCAGACGGTCGTCGCCCTCGCCCCGACCCTCGTACTGACCCTCCCCCTAAGTATGTCCACGACTATTCCCGAGCCGACTGGAATGCCTACCGGGATACCCTTTCCACCCAGGTCGATAGCCACCCTCTCACCTACCACCACCCTGACGATGTCACCCATGCCGCCTCCTTTCTCCAGCGGACCTTGTCTGAGGCCGTGGAGGCCCACGTTCCTACTGTCGCCATCCACCCCCACCGTCGGAGAGCCCATTGCCATACCGTCTGTCATTTCATAAAATTTATTACCATACAAGAATCTCAGAGTCCGAGCTCCTCGACCGCCTAGGTTGTATGGACTACCGAAGCTCCATAAGGATAATGTTCCCATGAGACCTATTGTCAGTGCAATTGGTTCTCCTACTTATAAGCTGGCCAAATACTTAACAAAGTTGATGACTCCTATAGTTGGCCGGTGTGAACATCACATCAAAAACTCCCAGATGTTCATTGAGAAAATCAAAGATATTAGAGTTGGTCCAAATGACATCTTAGTCAGCCTGGATGTGGTGTCGTTGTTCACAAAAGTTCCTGTGGAGGACACTTTGAAAATGCTGGCGGATCTCTTTCCTCCTGAAACTATAAAATTGTTCCGGCACGTGATGACGACCACCTACTTCTTGTATGGTAATAAATTTTATGAAATGACAGGCGGTATGGCAATGGGCTCTCCGTTGTCTCCATCATTGGCTAACTTTTTTATGGAGAATTTTGAAGAACGTGCACTAAATTCGGCTCCCCTCCGTCCGTCCTTATTTTATCGTTACGTTGACGATACATTTATGATCTGGCCACACGGCGAAGAAGCTCTTAAAGAATTCATTGAACACATGAACAGCATCCATTCGAACATCCAGTTCGCTGTCGAGACGGAGAAGGAAGGGAGACTGCCTTTCTTAGACGTTTTAGTACAACGACAGACGGACGGGCGTCTTGGCCACTCTGTATACCGTAAGCCGACGCATACCGATTTATACCTTAACGCACAGAGTTTCCATCACCCTGCTCAGAAGAGAGCCGTTTTGAACACGTTGGTACATAGAGCCAAAACTGTTTCTGACGAGGACCACTTAAGGTTCGAGATTAATCACCTAAAGAACGTGTTCCGAAAGAACGGCTATAGTGCACGCGATATAAAGGCAGTGTTCTCCAAAAGAAGGAAACGTGATAATGCTGCAACCTCACAGGATGAAACACCGATTGCGGTTCTTCCTTTTTGTGGCGCAATTTCCAGCAAAATAGGAAGAGTCCTGCGTAGACGTGGTATTAGACCGATTTTTCGTCCTCCTAAGAAAATTAAGGAGATGATGCGCCCTGTTAAGGACAATCTCGACCTCAGGGTCCCCGGTGTTTATAATATACCCTGTGAGTGTGGAAGCAATTATGTAGGTCAGACTATTCGTACCGTTTCCGACCGCTGTGCAGAACACCAACGCCACATTAAAAATAGAGAGCTTGAGAAATCGGCAATTGCGGAGCACAGCCTCACGAACAAACACAAAATATTGTTCGATGAAACTAAAATTCTGTCCCATGCCTCCACGTACTGGGATTCTGTTATTAAGGAGGCTGTTGAAATCAGAATGAGCCAAAAGAACTTTAACCGCGATAGCGGATACCATCTGAGCTGTGCGTGGAAACGAGCACTTGATGCAGAGAAGCAGCAGAGACGTTCCTTCCAAGGTTTACGTTTAAACGGAAGCGGTGGCGCCACCGGCGCACACAGTGACACCGTCTGAGACAGCAGCACGTAATCGCCGACCAATCAGAATCCGACCAATCAGAAGCCGCCTTCGGGCTATATAGAGGCTACCATAGCAGCAGTAGAGACAGTCAGCTCCTGACGATGACGATGGAGGTAATCGTCGAAAGCTCGAGATTTTATCTAGAACTGACGCGGCAAGAATACCGAGAATATTTTATACATAAGTATTCCTTACATTCGTGTCATGTCGAAACGCTCATACCGCTGAGGAATTGTGTTTTCGTTCTACACAGCCGCTGCCTCTTGCTGCTTCCCACCCATTCGTTACATTCAAGCCTTTACGAGACCGACCAAGTAGAGATTGGAAATCAAGACCACACACTTTGTGCATTCGAAATCGAAGGCAGGGCATCCCTCGCCGCATTTGCTACGATGGCGATTTGCTACTTCTGCAGAAGCGGCGGCGTCGACGACGACGCTCGCGAGAGGCTCTGTGATATTTGAAAAACACATGTAAAAAATATAATTCAGACTGCCGCCTCCCACCCTACGCTGTACCGCTTTTTTTTTTTTTTACTTTATTGTTATTTTAAAACCTGTACAACTCAGGTAGGCTGGCAGCGGCACACTACGCCGCTCTTCAGCCATAGCGTTTTACAAGAGTATAAAACATGGCGAATGACAATGAACAAAGTGACGGGCAAAAGAGAGAGGGCACAGAGACATAAAAAACACGGAGTCATTCACATGTGACGATAACAACACTGAAAACACGTTGGCACGGCGCACAAAACACTGATGAGTCCGACGGCACAAGTGAACGTAGGAGTGGGACGGCGGACACCAAAAACACTATACGACGTCACACACACAAGACACAAAAGGCGACGATCTCCGGCGCGCGAATGTTCACTATACGTGTGCGAGTCCGGGGACCTGCCAAGAGAGGAGGAGGAGGAAGGGCAGTGGGAGAGCGAGAGGGGAGAGCAGAGATGCCAAGGGCAGGGGAGATAGGGGGGAGGGAGGAAGGGGGAGAGGAAGCCCGGGGGAAGAGGGGGAAGGGAGGGGACAGGGAGATGGAAAAAGAAGGGAAGAGAAGAGAAGGGAGGGAGGGTGCCGAAAGGAAAGGACACGGGAGGTGGGGGGCGGGGCAGGGTCAAAGTTGATAGGAGGGGTAGATGGAGGGGACGAGGACATCATCAGGGAGAGGGAGCTGGCGGAAGCCACCTTGGGAGAGGGTATGGAGGGTGGAGAGATGGAGACCGGGTGGGACGTGGGAATACAGGCGCGGCAGCAGGCGGGGGTGGGAGAGGATCGGGGAAATGAGCGGGTGAGGAGGATCAAGTTTACGTGAGGTGTACAGGATACGTATCCTTTCAAGGAAAAGGAGGAGGTGGGGGAAGGGGATGAGATCATACAGGATCCGCATGGGGGAGGGGAGACGGATGCGATAGGCAAGGCGGAGAGCATGGCGTTCAAGGATTTGGAGGGATTTATAGAAGGTAGGGGGGGCGGAGATCCAAGCTGGATGGGCGTAACAAAGGATAGGGCGGATGAGGGATTTATAGGTGTGGAGGATCGTGGAGGGGTCCAGACCCCACGTGCGGCCGGAAAGGAGCTTGAGGAGACGGAGTCGGGAACATGCCTTGGCTTGGATTGTCTGGAGATGGGGAGTCCAGGAGAGGCGACGGTCGAGGGTGACGCCAAGGTACTTAAGGGTGGGAGTGAGGGCGATAGGACGGCCATAGACGGTGAGATAGAAATCAAGGAGGCGGAAGGAAGGGGTGGTTTTGCCTACAATGATCGCCTGGGTTTTGGAGGGATTGACCTTGAGCAACCACTGTTTGCACCAAGCGGTGAACCGGTCAAGATGGGATTGGAGAAGGCGTTGGGAGCGTTGCAGGGTGGGGGCAAGGGCGAGGAAGGCGGTGTCATCGGCAAACTGGAGGAGGTGGACGGGGGGCGACGGCGGCGGCATGTCCGCCGTGTACAAAAGGTACAGAAGGGGGGAGAGGACGGAGCCTTGGGGCACACCGGCGGAGGGGAAAAAGGTGTAGGAATCGGTGTTATGGATGGTGACATAGGAAGGACGGCGGGAGAGAAAGGAACCGATCAGACGGACGTAGTTAATGGGAAGGGCAAAGGTTTGGAGCTTGAAGAGGAGACCGGAATGCCAGACGCGGCCAAATTTTGTGTCTACGCGGATGCAACCTGCGCCCCTCTCGTGAGCCTTGCGTAATGAACGTAACGGGTTACGACGATGCCTAGCTTCGTATGAATATCAGAGGAATGGTTTTTGAAGCTGAAAGTAACTCTGAAATGAATTAAATGTGTTGATTTGGAGTTTTAGGCGTACATCGATATCGTGTGAGATGTGTAAGACAGCAGCAGCTGTGCTAACTAAATGCAAATAATGGTCGCTAATGCGGTGCGTTTCCAGCTGAAGGGCTCCGATTCACTAGTCCATAAGAATAAAGTACCCGAAAAGTGCGCTAGGCCGCGCCTCTTTAGCTCAGTGTCAGTTGCGCTTGAGACGCGCTAGTGTGAGGAGGTCACGTCCGCTCCGCCAAGCTAGCGATTGTTTACAAGTGGTGTTTGTGTCCGTCGCGTGTCGTATTACTGTTCTGTGCCTGCGTGTTGTTGTGTCTTTCGTGTTAACGTTCGATGCTGATAGCCCGTTAAGGGTTAATTAGCGATATGTCTCGTCAGTGTCCCAGGAAGAATACCCTGAAATTTGAATTTGATAAGTCAACCCGTGCTCTGCAACCAAGCTCACTAGAGATCCACGAATGGATTGTCGACGTCCTCGGTATAACTACAGAACAGGTCCACACTGCCTATTACGATTTGGAACAATACTGTTTCTTCGTCAAGCTGCACAATCCTATTATTATGGAGCGACTGCTGCTGAAATTCGGGGGACGCATTGAATTTCGCCATCGGAACGGAACTGTGAGTATCGTTACTATTTCAAATGCTGATGTAGAGTTGAAAAAGTCCGAGTTTTCAATCTCCCACCTGAAGTTGAAAATTGCTACCTGAAGGAGGTTTTGTCGAAGTACGGTGACGTCAGGTCTGTTAGAAATGAAATGTGGTCCAGGGAACATAAGTTGCAGTGTTATAGCGGGGTACGATCCGTTGAAATGGGAGTAAAGGTTAATATCCCGTCGCACATAATGGTGAGTGGATACAAAGGGCTAGTTACCTATACCGGACAAATTCCCACGTGCCATATTTGTAACGAGAGTGGTCACCTGAGGCAGGATTGTCCCCGTCGCATGTTTGTTTTAAAAAACAATTTGCAACAGCGACAGCGGCTTACATTTAGTGATGTCCTGATGCGACGTAATGGAGAACAGCCCGTTGTCTCTCTGAATTCCGATACCGTGCAAGATCCCACTTTAGTGAATGACAGTGCAATGATAATGCCTATTGTAGAGGAGCAATCTGCCCCTGCTGCTAGTGACCGTAGTGCCTCCGGCAATAAGCGTCCTCGGGACTCAGCCGATATTTCTTCAGATGAGGAAGGTTCCGGTCACACCCACTCTGTGCAAAAGCAAAAAGCCAGTAATGAACCAGCACTGGAATCAGCCATTGCAATGGAGGCGGAATCATCAGGCCAACCCAATGACAATGTTCCATTATCAGCTAATGATGCAGTCGCTGAAATGGAACCGGCCGAGGCAGCCATGCAGGCATCAATTCCAGAGGGACCCGAAAATACGAATCAGGAATGTGCTCAACATACTGAAAGCCCTTCCTCGCCTACGGTAGAACAAGGCACTACGGTGCAACTTGTTGATCAAGTCGGTAGTAGTGATCACGTTCACGACTTACATGACCCCCACAGTGCTGCCCAAAAACAAGAGGGACCTGCACAAGGGACAGGCATTCCAAATACAGCCGGAACCGCGCAAGACACACAGCGGCGCCGCCTGAAGCCGCAGCCAAACGTCAACGTCGGCAGGGCGCAGGCGAAACGCAACGGGAGCACACAACGGCAAAAATCACCTGACCGTAAAGGAGTTGGACATCCTGAAGTGTCAGTCAGTGTAGATCAAGACACTGGCAAAGATAGACATACAGCCTCCGCAGCTTCACAAACAGTAGTGAAGTAGCAGCGGATTTCCGACTGGCTCATCTTCCCCTAAAATACATTGTACACATTGGGCGAAGTGTAAATCTCGGATTTTGTACTCACTCTACTTTGACGTCCATTCATGACCATTAACCTTCTCGGATGAGTCAAGCTTATAAAATATTAACTATTAACGTTAACAGGATAATGTCAGATTTGAAACAAGTTGTGTTAAAACAATTTATCTATGAAACAGAGGCGGATGTTGTTTTGTTGCAAGAAGTGTTATTCACTGATTTCACCGTGCCCGGTTTTCAAGTATTTTATAATGTCCTACCGGACGCAAATACAGGAACCGCAATTTTAACTCGTGAAGGTATACCGGTAATGTTGTTGGATAAACTAGTTACAGGAAGAGGCCTAAGTTGTCAAATATTTGATGTCACTGTTGTAAATGTTTATGCACCGTCCGGTACCACCAACAGAACTGCGAGAGCTCAATTCTTCAAGGAAGACATAATCTACTTGCTGAGGAAAAATCCTGCGTCTGTAATAATTGGTGGCGACTTCAATTGTGTAGTTAACAGGAAAGATCAGGTACCGCATTTTAACTACTCCAAGGAGCTGCATGACTTAATCAAAAACATGAAGTACAAAGATGCATGGGAAGTCAAATTCCCTACGCTCGTCAAATTCACGCATTTCACTTCGACATGCAGTCGGATAGATAGGCAGTATGTGTCGGAGAATCTAAGTCATAACGTGTTGGACGTGGAAGTAATCCCGACATACTGCTCGGATCACTGTGGGTTTTCTGTGACTATCAATTTAGCAAAGCAACCTACGAAACTTTACCGTAATCAGTGGATGCTTAACATTGCCCATCTCAATGATGACGAACTAGAAGAGTGGGTCAAAGCCACATGGACGGCATGTTTGAAATCAGTGCATAAATACGGATCTAAAATCGAATGGTGGGTCAAGTTTGCCAAACCTAAACTTAGGCAAACCTTAAAATCATACAGTTTTCAAAAAACTAGAGATGGCAAAAAGACAATCGAATTTTGCTATACAGTATTGCGAGAACTACATGACAAACACAACGTAGCTACTACTCATCTAGAGCAAATTCGCAAAATAAAAGCGAAGCTTCTCAGCATCACACGACAGCAGTTAGAGGGATTAAAGCTTAAATCAAAGGCAAAGTCTCTACTACAAGAAGAAACTACTTCAATGTTTCGCCTGATCAGACACCAACTTAATAGGCGACGCAGTTTTATTGAAGACCTCCAACTCGAAGACGGGACTGTACTTACAGACCAAAATGACATAGTGCGCGCAATCCAACAACATTTCGCTCACCTCTACACTGAAGACCAGACTGCCGAGACTGCAAGTACTGAAATGTTGCACTTATTAACGGAAAGGATCACTAATGAAGAAAACAACTGTCTGATTGCTGCATTTGCAGAGGACGAAATATTTGATCTCGTAAAGACGTCACCTTCCAACAAATCGGCGGGTCCAGATGGATTACCAAAAGAATTTTATCAAAAGTTTTGGCATATAATTGGTTCAACATTCACGGCTGTAATAAACGAAACCTTACATGGAGGAGACTTACCAACTGAACTTAAGGAAGGAAAACTGGTCTTGATTCCGAAAAGTACAGGACGAAAGAAAATCGATAATTTTCGCCCATTAATGTTGATGAACTATGATTACAAGACCATTGCCCGAGCACTTAAGGAGAGACTCACCCCACTTCTCAGAACAGTCATAAAAGGCCATCAAGCCTGCTTCCCGGGCCGGACAATCATGTCAGTCATCTCCGAATACAGAGACCTTGTTTCTATCGTCGCAGTCACCGACATCAGGAGTGCTCTATACTTCATCGATTTCTGCAAGGCATTTGACCATGTCAGCCACCGGTACGTGGATCTCATATTTAAACACCTGGCTTTTGACGATCGAGCAGTTAGAGTCATCCATCAGATGATGACCGGCATAACTGCAAAGGCTTACGTAAACGGGCAGCCGACGAAAACTATTCATATACAGAGGGGCGTTCCACAAGGGAGCCCATTATCAATGCTTTTGTATGTTCTTGCACTTGAGCCTTTGCTACGACAACTCAGAGACAAATTAAGTGGCGTCACAATATCCGGGGTCACGCTTACAGCAAAAGCATATGCCGATGACGTGGGCGTCGTCCTTCGACACGGAGGTGACATTACAATTCTGGAAGAGACGATACGTCAATATAGTCGCGCCTCTGGTGCAAAGGTGAACATACGTAAGAGTAAAATCTTAAACCTAAGAGGATTTGACAGGGTACGCAGCCAATGGGCTACACTAGTTGATTCCCACAAAGCACTAGGTATTACTATAAACAATTGTCCTATGAAGATGGCTGCAGTAAATTGGCGGGACACGGCGAACAAAATACAGGGTGCGTTCAACGAACTTTGTTGGCGATCCGCGAATTTATTGCAGAAAGTTCAATTAATTAACACCTACATGTTTTCTAAAGCCTGTTTTGTAGCACAAATATTCCCAGCACCGAAATTACAGGTGAAAAAGGTAATGCGACTTGCCCATAGATACTTGTGGAAAGGCAACATTTTTAAAGTTAGACTCGACAGTGTGACCAAAGCAAGACTGATGGGCGGTTTAGGGCTAACTAATTTGGTCAAAAAAGCATCTGCACTTTACGTCAAAAGAACCCTGTTTATGATTAATAAGGACAGAAATAACATTGCCTCCAGCCTCTTCACAATTGTCCAGCCAGGTTCCCTGCAACCCCCGGTGAATGTGGGCCGACTCAACAACAAACTCACGCATGTCAAGGAATTTTATATTGAGGTCAGCTTCTTAGAGGCAGGCACGGTGTACAAGTCACATATAACTACAAGAGAGATTCTAAATACATGGAACAAATCGGATACACAAAATACCATAGAAATCAAATATCCGAACGTCATATGGCGTACTGTATGGAAAAATATTAGCCTCAAAATCCATTCAACAGACGTGGCTTCCACTTGGTACAAGGTCGTCAGCGACACTGTGCCAACCAATGAAAAACTTTCTCGAATAGGACTCAGTGATACACATCACTGCATTAAGTGTGGATTAGTGGACACACTTCAACACAGATTCACGTGCAGTGGACTAGTACACAATTGGACATGGATCAGAAGAAAGATGGCACTCCTCACCAGAAGTGATGGCCGCAATTATACGCCACAAATGCTGTTACAGCCTGAAGAGATATTTTTCCCAGAACGGAAAAATAACACTGTCATGTGGCTCATGGGTCACTACACACATTACGTCATTGGTAGAAATGGATCTGACAATTCAATTGATTTCATGGTCTACATGGAATCAGCTTACTGGGAATCCAAAAAATTCAATAACCATAACAACCTCTACGGCAACATGTTGAATATAGTCTTCGAGAAAACAGGCATAGGATAACAACGAACCACAACACGATAGAAACTATAAGGACGTAAATGGCCAACAGTGACTCAGTCAACTATTATTGATCATTGAGAAATGACTACGGCCACTACAGGGTATTATATACGAAAATAACAAAACCAACAGAAACCAATAAAGAAAAAGGTAACGTATGACAAAACCAAACCAAAAACAGGAGTGATTAAAAACGACAAAAAATTGGTCAAAACAAAGTGGTTAAGGCGTAAGTAAAAAAAAAAAAAAAAAAAAAAAAGTGGCAGAGCGCTGGTCTAGTAAACCAGAGGTCATGAGTTCGATCCTCACAGGGGGCAAATGAATTTTGTAAAAGCCCCTTCTACCATAGCCCTTTCGAAAAAAGCGGTCAAGGATAAAAAAATTGTGAATGGGTGCGGTATTAAAGAAGTGCTCTCGCAAATGAATAGTGCGAATGGCGCTATTAAAGTAGGCACCAGAAACTGCTGCTTTTGGCAGTCTCCGGAGAATGCCGACGTGAAATACTTAGTTCTTGTGATGTATTTTCTACCCCTGGTAGAGACCCTCGCGGTTGTCGTCGTCGTCGGCGCCGCCGCCGCTTTGGTAATAGCGGCAACTCGCCATTGTATGACATAGGGTGAGGTACCTTCTGCAACCGACTGAGATGGCAGTAAGCGATTGAAGCTGATTTGCAACCTCTTGTTTGATCAGCGTCATAAGGGCTTGAATGTAACTTGCGATGGGACACAGCAAGAAGTAGCGTCGCCTTTTTAGTACTGAAATTGGAGATGGAGAATTGCGTCAAAGATGGGAAATTCATTAAAAAAAATAAAAAAAAAGTCGGTAGAGCATGAGACTCTTAATCTCAGGGTCGTGGGTTCGAGCCCCACGCTGGGCGGAACGTAATTTTGTTCCGCTGCAGATGTAAATTACCGTTTCTCTGATCAATGTGACGTAATGGAAATAGCAACTTAAAACTTTGCCTACATCTCCATCAGTCGCAAGGAAGTGTATCTGAAGGTGAAGGTGATTTCGTAGACATGTGTCAAAGACATGTTCTGAAATGTAAGTGGTGTTGGTTGGAGAGCACATCGGTTACGTGTGAGATGTGTAGCCAAGCAGTAATGGTGCGCCATAGCTGCAAATATTAGTCGGTAATATGAAGTGTTGTCAGCTTAAGCCTGATGATCCAGACGAGCGTAAGCACGAAGTACGCAAAACTACCGCTAGGCCGCGCCTCTTTAGCTCAGTGGCAGGGGTCGTGAGTTCGATCCTCACAGGAGGCAAATGAATTTTCGAAATCAGTTGCGCGTCGTGGCCGTATAGCAAGCAGTATCTGGAACGGCGAACAATTAGCAACAGGTGTTTTATTTAGAATTACTCTCAGATGTGATTGAGGCGAATGTCGCAGATAAAGCATTTTCCAAAGCGGTACAGCGTAGGGTGGGAGGCGGCAGTCTGAATTATAGTTTTTACATGTGTTTTTCAAATATCACAGAGCCTCTCGCGAGCGTCGTCGTCGTCGTCGACGCCGCCGCTTCTGCAGAAGTAGCAAATCGCCATCGTAGCAAATGCGGCGAGGGACGCCCTGCCTTCGATTTCGAATGCACAAAGTGAGTGGTCTTGATTCCCAATCTCTACTTGGTCGGTCTCGTAAAGGCTTGAATGTAACGAATGGGTGGGAAGCAGCAAGAGGCAGCGGCTGTGTAGAACGAAAACACAATTCCTCAGCGGTATGAGCGTTTCGAGATGACACGAATGTAAGGAATACTTGGCGGCCAGTGTCCGTGTGGCCAGTTCCGCTTGAGACGCGACAGCGATCGGACGTGCTGTGTATTCGATCCGCCGTTTCCCTCGGGTTGTGACTATTTACTTTCTGTGTGTGACGTTTCTTTGTCTTCTTTTCTTCGTTGTTTCGTCGCCTTAGTGTTTGTGTTGTGTCTTGTGTTGTATAGCGGCTTTTGCCGCATTAATTAAGTGTTATGGCTTCCCGGTTGTTTCCGCGGAAGTGTACTCTCAGTTTTCAGTTTAACAAGGCCACCAGGAATGTTCAACCAACTTCGTTGGAAATTCACGAATGAATTGTGGATACGATTGGCATTACATCGGACCAGGTACATACGGCGTATTTTGACACAGAACTTTACTGCTTTTTTGTGAAATTGTTGAACCCAGTTTTGCTAGATAAGATTTTACTTAAACATGGTGAGCAAGTGTCGTTCCGTCATAGAGATGGTTCTGTTAGCAGTGTTACTGTTTCAAATGCGGAAATTGCGTATACCACAGTTCGGGTTTATAATTTACCCCCTGAAGTTGAAAACTGTTATCTCAAGGAAGCTTTGCTTGGTTATGGTACCGTTCGGTCAATTCGAAATGAACGTTGGTCTGCACAACATAAGCTGCAATGTTATAATGGTATCAGATCGGTTGAAATGCATATTAAGTCGAATATACCGTCCCATCTGGTTGTATGTGGTTATCGTGTTCATCTTACTTATGAGGGGCAAGTTGGTACGTGTTTTCTATGTAATAAAAATGGTCATGTTCGTGCTAATTGCCCTAAGCGGGTGTTTGTGCTTAAAAATGGGCTAGCACAACGCCGCAAATTAACGGTTGCCGATCTTGTGCCAGCAGCTTCCTCCACTGTCTCGTGTCAGCCTCCTGCAGTCGATTCTTCACAACGGGTGACACCTTCCTCTGATGCAGGTTTTCCCCCGTTACCCACTCGCCCAGATGTATCGGCTGCTTCTACACCGATTCCGTCTGTTTCCAATAACAAACGCCGTCGTGCTAGTGATACCGGTAGCACTGATGACGAAGCTGCTGTTTCGCAGCCGGTTTGCGAATCTGACGAGAGAATTCCGGAATCTCCCATGCTTGATTTGGATTCTGTTCCCACTGTGTCTCCTGCTTTGCCTGATGACGTCAAACCTGCTGCCACGCTGTCGGCGCAAGAGCCCCAACATTCGGTCGAGGTGGTGTTGACATCCCTCCCGACACAGGCATCACAACATGTTGACGACACTTCGGTGCAGACAGCTGTTTGTCGGAAAATCGCTTCTAGAACTGCGCGCTCCGCTTCAGCGGATTCCAAACCTATCTTTCCACCTCCTACACTTCCAATACCTACACCTTCTGATGCCGGTGCCGATGTTCCTGATGCAGTTTTCCCCTTGCTTGCTCCTTCTTCTGATTCCTCTCGTCCTGCTAATCCTTCGGATGCCTTGGTTGACGTGCCTGATCTCGAACCCCCCACTCCACCTGCTCTTGAATCTGGTGTGCATCAGATACGCCGTCGGGTGAAAGTGCCCCCCAATCTTCACGCGGTGCGGAAAAAACACAAGCATGCAAAGGATGACTCTGATTCCGTTGATTCCGGGCAATCACCCTCTGCCATGTCTGATGTTGATGATCTGGATGTAGTTGCTTCTAATGTGGTGTAATTAGGGTTCATTTTCCCTTTTTTGGTTGATGTTGCAGGCGTACACGTTTATTACCTTAAATATAAATAGCATTCAATCTGCTCTGAAGTTAGCGTCTCTGCAGCAGTTCATTTATGACTCTGCAGCTGATGTTGTTTTCCTGCAGGAAGTCTCCGTTGCACACCTGTTTGTTCCTGGCTTTCGCACTATTATAAATTTTGCGCCTGAGTTTTCCACAGGTACTGCCTTACTAATTCGTGACGGTATCCCCGTTACCGAAATTGAGCTCTTGGACTCGGGAAGGGGTATTGGTTGTCGGTTATTTGACACAACCTTGGTTAATATTTACGCCCCCTCTGGTTCCAGCAAACGGCAAGAAAGGTCTCGTTTTTATAAAGAGGATCTGATTTATCTTTTACGCAAAAATCCTGCGACTTTGATATTGGGGGGTGATTTTAATTGTGTATTACAAGCTAAGGACCAATCCCCTCATTTTAATTATTGTTTCGAGCTACATTCTCTTGTACGTCGACTACGACTACGCGATGCGTGGGAGGTTAAACACCCCACTTTAGTTAAATTTACATTTTTTACTGCCACGTCAAGTAGTCGACTGGACCGTTTGTATATTTCTGATCCCCTTAGTGTTTCTGTTTTAAATGTAGATGTTATTCCAGCCAGTTTTACGGATCATTGTGCCCTTGCGGTTATAATTAATTTGGAGCGTCAGCCTCTTAAACTTTATCGGCCACTGTGGAAATTAAATGTCTCCTTGCTCGATGATCCTGACATCGAACCTCTAATACAGACGGCGTGGGACATGTGTTTACGTTCTCTGCGATACTATCCGTCTAAGCTTCACTGGTGGATCCACTGTGCGAAGCCAAAACTACGTCGCACTTTAATGTCCTACAGTTATAATAGAGCGCGAGATCTGAAACTGACTTTTGAGTATTATTATTCGGTGCTTCGCGAACTTTATGATACTTCTCGAATGACATGTGCCCACCTTTCTGAGGTTCGGAAAATTAAAGCCAAGCTCCTTAGTATTAAACGACTTCAGATGGAAGGATTGAAGATTAAATCTAAAGCGCCGTCCACCTTAGCACATGAAATGACTTCCATGTACCATCTGTTTCGTCACCACAAGAACCGTCGACGTGTATTGATTGACGGCCTTATGGCAGCTGATGGTCGCCGGCTTACCTTACAGAATCAAATAACCCATGAACTTACTTGCTACTATGAGACATTATATGCTGTGGCTGATTCTGATCCGCTTGATGTTGACGAGATTTTAACTGCTATCCCATCAGTTTTAACAGAGGACCATAATATGGAATTTTTAGCTCCTTTTACTGCAGACGAAATTTCAGCTTTCATTGCTTGTTCACCATCTCACAAATCTCCTGGTCCGGATGGCCTTCCTAAGGAGTTTTTTGTTCGCTTTTGGACTATTATAGGGCCTGTTTTTACGGATATAGTAAATGAAATTTTGAATGGTGGCACAATTCCAGCCGATTTCAAGAGAGGTACGGTTGTCCTGATACCGAAATCTGCTGGTTTGAAGACAGCTAGTGACTTTCGTCCTTTAATCCTTTTAAATTTTGATTATAAGACGGCTGCTAGGGCTGTTAATGCACGTCTATCCCTCTTGCTTACCCCTGTGATAACTCCTTGTCAAAGCTCCTTTCCGGGGCGCTCCATCTTGACGCCTCTGGCGGGGTATCGTGATATTGTGTCGATTGTCGCTGTCACCAATATTTCCTGTGCGCTTTTATTTGTTGATTTTAGTAAGGCTTTTGATCGTGTGTCCCATTCGTTTTTAGAGCTTCTGCTGCGCCGACTCGGTTTTAATGAAAAGGCGCTGCTGGTTCTTAAGAATATGACGACTGGCATTTCTGCTAAGATTGACATTAATGGACAGCTGACGAAGGTCATTGATATTAAACGTGGCGTCCCGCAAGGTAGCCCTTTATCCATGACCCTTTATGCTCTCTCTCCCTTCAACCACTCCTCACACGTCTCAACTCGACACTTCGTGGTCTTACGATCTCTGGGGTTACCCAGACAGCAACAGCTTATGCTGATGATTTGGTTGTTTTGCTTCGTTCCACCGCAGAAGTGCCGCCGTTGAAAATGGAACTAGATAAATTTTCTGCGGCCTCAGGTTCTCGTCTCAACCCCCGTAAAAGCAAACTTCTGAATTTGCGGGGCTTTGAACATGTGGTTGTTCCGTGGGTTACGGCTGTTGAACATCATACACATTTAGGTATCTATCTTGAACGGTGTCCTCTTCGTATGGCTGCGAAAAATTGGCAAGTGGCCATTTCCAAGCTTCAAGGTGTTTTATTCGAACACTCATGGCGTTCGATACCGATACTGCAAAACAAGTATGTATTAGACACTTATGTTTTATGTAAAGTATATTACGTTGCTCAGTTGTTTCCGCTTCCCAGAATGCAGGGTGCAAAAATGGTCCAGCTTATTAACAGATATATTTGGCGGGGGCACATTTTTAAATTACGTTGTGATGTTCTTACGAAGCCGCGACTTGAGGGCGGATTGTCGTTCACCGATGTCCGTGTCAAGGCTGCTGCCCTTTATGTTAAGCGCACCCTCCATCTTTTATTTTCTGAGTCCCCGACTGTTACTTCGCGATTATTCCATGTCGTTCGTCCTGCGAGCTTGTCACCGCCTATTAACGTAGGGCCTCTAAATGCGAAGCTACGGCATGTTCGGGACTTCTACATTGAGATTAGTTATCTGGATCTCCACTTACAACGTAGTCCTGTTTTTACTACGCGAACACTGCTTGACAAATGGCACAGGTCTTCTTCTTCCATCCCGATTGTTTTACAATATCCCCGTTTTCATTGGCGTAACATATGGACACCCGTTCATTCCGCAACTGTTGCCTCCCTATGGTATAAGGTAGTTAATCAGCTGATTCCTACGAACGAACGACTTCATCGTATAGGTTTAAGTGTCTCTCCGCTTTGTCAAACGTGTGGTTGTATTGATACACTCCCACATCGATTTACCTGCGCTGACCGTCTTCGCATGTGGTACTGGCTGCGCCGACAATTGGCGTTACTCACCAGAAGCTCGGAATCAGCTTTTACAACTGACATTCTCTGCTGGCCGGACACGGTTTTTTATCCCCGGACAAAGAACAACACCATTATGTGGCTTCTTGGCCGTTACATTTTTGCAGTGGTTGATGGTGATGGTATTTCCGATTTTATTTCGTTTACTGGTTACATGCTTCATGAGTACTGGACGCAACAATCTTTCCCACATCTTAAGAGGGACTTTGCGAATATGCTCAGTATTGTTTTCGAAAAGCAGGGGATTGGTTAAGTTTCCACTTCTATTGCTCGCTCCTGCGCCAGTTGCATTAATGGCACCGGTATAGGGGGTTACTGATCTCACTTCATGATAGGGGAGACATTCACGCTAGCTCTTAGTTATTTTGCCTTCCTGCCAAGCTTTTACCTGTTTAGATAGTCAACGCATAACTAAGCCCCGTGTCCACATATCAGTATATGAGACTCCGAACCAAGGACAATTACTACGTATTGGTGACACTGTGCTTCAGTGCAGGGAGGAGGAGACGTCATGGCCAGGCCTGGGGATTCGACCCCTGCCCAACGCGCCTTCACCGAGCTGCACTGGGTCCTTAAAATGGTTTAACACAACAACAACAAAAAAAGTGGTTAAGGCGTCTGAAAAAAAAAAAAAAAAAAAAAAATAAGGGGGGGGGGGTATGATTCCTGCTTCGGGTGCAGGTCAAAAAAAAAAAAAAGCGGTCTAAGGCGCTGGTTTAAGGCACCAGTCTCTTCGGAAAAAAAAAGTTTTTTTTTTTATAAAAAAAAAAAAATGGATAAGGCGTCGGACTTCGGATCCGAAGATTGCAGGTTCGAATCCTGTCACGGTCGTGTTTTTCCAATTCTGCAAAAGAAACACACCGTTTTAGTGTAGCTATTGAGCAGTACGAAATCGTCTGAATGTTGCTGTTGTCCATTTCCTGCTTGGAGATGCACTTGAGCTTGATACACACACAGCCAGAACGGTGCTATCTAGCGAAATGGTCGGCTGAGTGCCGTCACCGCGAGTTTTGGCTGGCATTTGCGCATCTAAGACAGCGTCGGAAAGTAACCCGTTCGGCTTCTGAGTCAAATCAAATATGTGTGTTAATTTTGACACCACTAGCGCTGCAGGTTTTCATGCAATTCCTGTACCTCTCAGAAATGATTATGAAATAAAACTGAAGTACGTGACGTGTGTGACGCTAGGAAAACATTAGGCAGCATGGAGAGATTCTGTATGGGACCACCCCACCGAAACGAGAACTGTGTGTCGTGCGACCCGACACGTAGTCACCGACGCAGCCCGGCTAGCTCAGTCGGTAGAGCATGAGACTCTTAATCTCAGGGTCGTGGGTTCGAGCCCCACGCTGGGCGGAACGTAATTTTGTTCCGCTGCAGATGTAAATTACCGTTTCTCTGATCAATGTGACGTAATGGAAATAGCAACTTAAAACTTTGCCTACGTCTCCATCAGTCGCAAGGAAGTGTATCTGAAGGTGAAGGTGATTTCGTAGACATGTGTCAAAGACATGTTCTGAAATGTAAGTGGTGTTGGTTGGAGAGCACATCGGTTACGTGTGAGATGTGTAGCCAAGCAGTAATGGTGCGCCATAGCTGCAAATATTAGTCGGTAATATGAAGTGTTGTCAGCTTAAGCCTGATGATCCAGACGAGCGTAAGCACGAAGTACGCAAAACTACCGCTAGGCCGCGCCTCTTTAGCTCAGTGGCAGAGCACTGGTCTAGTAAACCAGGGGTCGTGAGTTCGATCCTCACAGGAGGCAAACGAATTTTCGAAATCAGTTGCGCGTCGTGGCCGTATAGCAAGCAGTGTCTGGAACGACGAACAATTAGCAACAGGTGTTTTATTTAGAATTACTCTCAGATGTGATTGAGGCGAATGTCGCAGATAAAGCATTTTCCAAAGCGGTACAGCGTAGGGTGGGAGGCGGCAGTCTGAATTATATTTTTTACATGTGTTTTTCAAATATCACAGAGCCTCTCGCGAGCGTCGTCGTCGTCGTCGTCGACGCCGCCGCTTCTGCAGAAGTAGCAAATCGCCATCGTAGCAAATGCGGCGAGGGACGCCCTGCCTTCGATTTCGAATGCACAAAGTGTGTGGTCTTGATTCCCAATCTCTACTTGGTCGGTCTCGTAAAGGCTTGCATGTAACGAATGGGTGGGAAGCAGCAAGAGGCAGCGGCTGTGTAGAACGAAAACACAATTCCTCAGCGGTATGAGCGTTTCGAGATGACACGAATGTAAGGAATACTTGGCGGCCAGTGACCGTGTGGCCTAATGGATAAGGCGTCGGACTTCGGATCCGAAGATTGCAGGTTCGAATCCTGTCACGGTCGTGTTTTTCCAATTCTGCAAAAGAAACACACCGTTTTAGTGTAGCTATTGAGCAGTACGAAATCGTCTGAATGTTGCTGTTGTCCATTTCCTGCTTGGAGATGCACTTGAGCTTGATACACACACAGCCAGAACGGTGTTATCTAGCGAAATGGTCGGCTGAGTGCCGTCACCGCGAGTTTTGGCTGGCATTTGCGCATCTAAGACAGCGTCGGAAAGTAACCCGTTCGGCTTCTGAGTCAAATCAAATATGTGTGTTAATTTTGACACCACTAGCGCTGCAGGTTTTCATGCAATTCCTGTACCTCTCAGAAATGATTATGAAATAAAACTGAAGTACGTGACGTGTGTGACGCTAGGAAAACATTAGGCAGCATGGAGAGATTCTGTATGGGACCACCCCACCGAAACGAGAACTGTGTGTCGTGCGACCCGACACGTAGTCACCGACGCAGCCCGGCTAGCTCAGTCGGTAGAGCATGAGACTCTTAATCTCAGGGTCGTGGGTTCGAGCCCCACGCTGGGCGGAACGTAATTTTGTTCCGCTGCAGATGTAAATTACCGTTTCTCTGATCAATGTGACGTAATGGAAATAGCAACTTAAAACTTTGCCTACGTCTCCATCAGTCGCAAGGAAGTGTATCTGAAGGTGAAGGTGATTTCGTAGACATGTGTCAAAGACATGTTCTGAAATGTAAGTGGTGTTGGTTGGAGAGCACATCGGTTACGTGTGAGATGTGTAGCCAAGCAGTAATGGTGCGCCATAGCTGCAAATATTAGTCGGTAATATGAAGTGTTGTCAGCTTAAGCCTGATGATCCAGACGAGCGTAAGCACGAAGTACGCAAAACTACCGCTAGGCCGCGCCTCTTTAGCTCAGTGGCAGAGCACTGGTCTAGTAAACCAGGGGTCGTGAGTTCGATCCTCACAGGAGGCAAACGAATTTTCGAAATCAGTTGCGCGTCGTGGCCGTATAGCAAGCAGTGTCTGGAACGACGAACAATTAGCAACAGGTGTTTTATTTAGAATTACTCTCAGATGTGATTGAGGCGAATGTCGCAGATAAAGCATTTTCCAAAGCGGTACAGCGTAGGGTGGGAGGCGGCAGTCTGAATTATATTTTTTACATGTGTTTTTCAAATATCACAGAGCCTCTCGCGAGCGTCGTCGTCGTCGTCGTCGTCGTCGACGCCGCCGCTTCTGCAGAAGTAGCAAATCGCCATCGTAGCAAATGCGGCGAGGGACGCCCTGCCTTCGATTTCGAATGCACAAAGTGTGTGGTCTTGATTCCCAATCTCTACTTGGTCGGTCTCGTAAAGGCTTGCATGTAACGAATGGGTGGGAAGCAGCAAGAGGCAGCGGCTGTGTAGAACGAAAACACAATTCCTCAGCGGTATGAGCGTTTCGAGATGACACGAATGTAAGGAATACTTGGCGGCCAGTGACCGTGTGGCCTAATGGATAAGGCGTCGGACTTCGGATCCGAAGATTGCAGGTTCGAATCCTGTCACGGTCGTGTTTTTCCAATTCTGCAAAAGAAACACACCGTTTTAGTGTAGCTATTGAGCAGTACGAAATCGTCTGAATGTTGCTGTTGTCCATTTCCTGCTTGGAGATGCACTTGAGCTTGATACACACACAGCCAGAACGGTGTTATCTAGCGAAATGGTCGGCTGAGTGCCGTCACCGCGAGTTTTGGCTGGCATTTGCGCATCTAAGACAGCGTCGGAAAGTAACCCGTTCGGCTTCTGAGTCAAATCAAATATGTGTGTTAATTTTGACACCACTAGCGCTGCAGGTTTTCATGCAATTCCTGTACCTCTCAGAAATGATTATGAAATAAAACTGAAGTACGTGACGTGTGTGACGCTAGGAAAACATTAGGCAGCATGGAGAGATTCTGTATGGGACCACCCCACCGAAACGAGAACTGTGTGTCGTGCGACCCGACACGTAGTCACCGACGCAGCCCGGCTAGCTCAGTCGGTAGAGCATGAGACTCTTAATCTCAGGGTCGTGGGTTCGAGCCCCACGCTGGGCGGAACGTAATTTTGTTCCGCTGCAGATGTAAATTACCGTTTCTCTGATCAATGTGACGTAATGGAAATAGCAACTTAAAACTTTGCCTACGTCTCCATCAGTCGCAAGGAAGTGTATCTGAAGGTGAAGGTGATTTCGTAGACATGTGTCAAAGACATGTTCTGAAATGTAAGTGGTGTTGGTTGGAGAGCACATCGGTTACGTGTGAGATGTGTAGCCAAGCAGTAATGGTGCGCCATAGCTGCAAATATTAGTCGGTAATATGAAGTGTTGTCAGCTTAAGCCTGATGATCCAGACGAGCGTAAGCACGAAGTACGCAAAACTACCGCTAGGCCGCGCCTCTTTAGCTCAGTGGCAGAGCACTGGTCTAGTAAACCAGGGGTCGTGAGTTCGATCCTCACAGGAGGCAAACGAATTTTCGAAATCAGTTGCGCGTCGTGGCCGTATAGCAAGCAGTGTCTGGAACGACGAACAATTAGCAACAGGTGTTTTATTTAGAATTACTCTCAGATGTGATTGAGGCGAATGTCGCAGATAAAGCATTTTCCAAAGCGGTACAGCGTAGGGTGGGAGGCGGCAGTCTGAATTATATTTTTTACATGTGTTTTTCAAATATCACAGAGCCTCTCGCGAGCGTCGTCGTCGTCGTCGTCGTCGACGCCGCCGCTTCTGCAGAAGTAGCAAATCGCCATCGTAGCAAATGCGGCGAGGGACGCCCTGCCTTCGATTTCGAATGCACAAAGTGTGTGGTCTTGATTCCCAATCTCTACTTGGTCGGTCTCGTAAAGGCTTGCATGTAACGAATGGGTGGGAAGCAGCAAGAGGCAGCGGCTGTGTAGAACGAAAACACAATTCCTCAGCGGTATGAGCGTTTCGAGATGACACGAATGTAAGGAATACTTGGCGGCCAGTGACCGTGTGGCCTAATGGATAAGGCGTCGGACTTCGGATCCGAAGATTGCAGGTTCGAATCCTGTCACGGTCGTGTTTTTCCAATTCTGCAAAAGAAACACACCGTTTTAGTGTAGCTATTGAGCAGTACGAAATCGTCTGAATGTTGCTGTTGTCCATTTCCTGCTTGGAGATGCACTTGAGCTTGATACACACACAGCCAGAACGGTGTTATCTAGCGAAATGGTCGGCTGAGTGCCGTCACCGCGAGTTTTGGCTGGCATTTGCGCATCTAAGACAGCGTCGGAAAGTAACCCGTTCGCCTTCTGAGTCAAATCAAATATGTGTGTTAATTTTGA
The DNA here is from genome assembly GCF_021461395.2 of Schistocerca americana. Taxonomy (NCBI): domain Eukaryota; kingdom Metazoa; phylum Arthropoda; class Insecta; order Orthoptera; family Acrididae; genus Schistocerca; species Schistocerca americana. The sequence goes on from NC_060125.1 coordinate 43,865,795, forward strand.
CACCACTAGCGCTGCAGGTTTTCATGCAATTCCTGTACCTCTCAGAAATGATTATGAAATAAAACTGAAGTACGTGACGTGTGTGACGCTAGGAAAACATTAGGCAGCATGGAGAGATTCTGTATGGGACCACCCCACCGAAACGAGAACTGTGTGTCGTGCGACCCGACACGTAGTCACCGACGCAGCCCGGCTAGCTCAGTCGGTAGAGCATGAGACTCTTAATCTCAGGGTCGTGGGTTCGAGCCCCACGCTGGGCGGAACGTAATTTTGTTCCGCTGCAGATGTAAATTACCGTTTCTCTGATCAATGTGACGTAATGGAAATAGCAACTTAAAACTTTGCCTACGTCTCCATCAGTCGCAAGGAAGTGTATCTGAAGGTGAAGGTGATTTCGTAGACATGTGTCAAAGACATGTTCTGAAATGTAAGTGGTGTTGGTTGGAGAGCACATCGGTTACGTGTGAGATGTGTAGCCAAGCAGTAATGGTGCGCCATAGCTGCAAATATTAGTCGGTAATATGAAGTGTTGTCAGCTTAAGCCTGATGATCCAGACGAGCGTAAGCACGAAGTACGCAAAACTACCGCTAGGCCGCGCCTCTTTAGCTCAGTGGCAGAGCACTGGTCTAGTAAACCAGGGGTCGTGAGTTCGATCCTCACAGGAGGCAAACGAATTTTCGAAATCAGTTGCGCGTCGTGGCCGTATAGCAAGCAGTGTCTGGAACGACGAACAATTAGCAACAGGTGTTTTATTTAGAATTACTCTCAGATGTGATTGAGGCGAATGTCGCAGATAAAGCATTTTCCAAAGCGGTACAGCGTAGGGTGGGAGGCGGCAGTCTGAATTATATTTTTTACATGTGTTTTTCAAATATCACAGAGCCTCTCGCGAGCGTCGTCGTCGTCGTCGTCGTCGACGCCGCCGCTTCTGCAGAAGTAGCAAATCGCCATCGTAGCAAATGCGGCGAGGGACGCCCTGCCTTCGATTTCGAATGCACAAAGTGTGTGGTCTTGATTCCCAATCTCTACTTGGTCGGTCTCGTAAAGGCTTGCATGTAACGAATGGGTGGGAAGCAGCAAGAGGCAGCGGCTGTGTAGAACGAAAACACAATTCCTCAGCGGTATGAGCGTTTCGAGATGACACGAATGTAAGGAATACTTGGCGGCCAGTGACCGTGTGGCCTAATGGATAAGGCGTCGGACTTCGGATCCGAAGATTGCAGGTTCGAATCCTGTCACGGTCGTGTTTTTCCAATTCTGCAAAAGAAACACACCGTTTTAGTGTAGCTATTGAGCAGTACGAAATCGTCTGAATGTTGCTGTTGTCCATTTCCTGCTTGGAGATGCACTTGAGCTTGATACACACACAGCCAGAACGGTGTTATCTAGCGAAATGGTCGGCTGAGTGCCGTCACCGCGAGTTTTGGCTGGCATTTGCGCATCTAAGACAGCGTCGGAAAGTAACCCGTTCGGCTTCTGAGTCAAATCAAATATGTGTGTTAATTTTGACACCACTAGCGCTGCAGGTTTTCATGCAATTCCTGTACCTCTCAGAAATGATTATGAAATAAAACTGAAGTACGTGACGTGTGTGACGCTAGGAAAACATTAGGCAGCATGGAGAGATTCTGTATGGGACCACCCCACCGAAACGAGAACTGTGTGTCGTGCGACCCGACACGTAGTCACCGACGCAGCCCGGCTAGCTCAGTCGGTAGAGCATGAGACTCTTAATCTCAGGGTCGTGGGTTCGAGCCCCACGCTGGGCGGAACGTAATTTTGTTCCGCTGCAGATGTAAATTACCGTTTCTCTGATCAATGTGACGTAATGGAAATAGCAACTTAAAACTTTGCCTACGTCTCCATCAGTCGCAAGGAAGTGTATCTGAAGGTGAAGGTGATTTCGTAGACATGTGTCAAAGACATGTTCTGAAATGTAAGTGGTGTTGGTTGGAGAGCACATCGGTTACGTGTGAGATGTGTAGCCAAGCAGTAATGGTGCGCCATAGCTGCAAATATTAGTCGGTAATATGAAGTGTTGTCAGCTTAAGCCTGATGATCCAGACGAGCGTAAGCACGAAGTACGCAAAACTACCGCTAGGCCGCGCCTCTTTAGCTCAGTGGCAGAGCACTGGTCTAGTAAACCAGGGGTCGTGAGTTCGATCCTCACAGGAGGCAAACGAATTTTCGAAATCAGTTGCGCGTCGTGGCCGTATAGCAAGCAGTGTCTGGAACGACGAACAATTAGCAACAGGTGTTTTATTTAGAATTACTCTCAGATGTGATTGAGGCGAATGTCGCAGATAAAGCATTTTCCAAAGCGGTACAGCGTAGGGTGGGAGGCGGCAGTCTGAATTATATTTTTTACATGTGTTTTTCAAATATCACAGAGCCTCTCGCGAGCGTCGTCGTCGTCGTCGTCGTCGTCGACGCCGCCGCTTCTGCAGAAGTAGCAAATCGCCATCGTAGCAAATGCGGCGAGGGACGCCCTGCCTTCGATTTCGAATGCACAAAGTGTGTGGTCTTGATTCCCAATCTCTACTTGGTCGGTCTCGTAAAGGCTTGCATGTAACGAATGGGTGGGAAGCAGCAAGAGGCAGCGGCTGTGTAGAACGAAAACACAATTCCTCAGCGGTATGAGCGTTTCGAGATGACACGAATGTAAGGAATACTTGGCGGCCAGTGACCGTGTGGCCTAATGGATAAGGCGTCGGACTTCGGATCCGAAGATTGCAGGTTCGAATCCTGTCACGGTCGTGTTTTTCCAATTCTGCAAAAGAAACACACCGTTTTAGTGTAGCTATTGAGCAGTACGAAATCGTCTGAATGTTGCTGTTGTCCATTTCCTGCTTGGAGATGCACTTGAGCTTGATACACACACAGCCAGAACGGTGTTATCTAGCGAAATGGTCGGCTGAGTGCCGTCACCGCGAGTTTTGGCTGGCATTTGCGCATCTAAGACAGCGTCGGAAAGTAACCCGTTCGGCTTCTGAGTCAAATCAAATATGTGTGTTAATTTTGACACCACTAGCGCTGCAGGTTTTCATGCAATTCCTGTACCTCTCAGAAATGATTATGAAATAAAACTGAAGTACGTGACGTGTGTGACGCTAGGAAAACATTAGGCAGCATGGAGAGATTCTGTATGGGACCACCCCACCGAAACGAGAACTGTGTGTCGTGCGACCCGACACGTAGTCACCGACGCAGCCCGGCTAGCTCAGTCGGTAGAGCATGAGACTCTTAATCTCAGGGTCGTGGGTTCGAGCCCCACGCTGGGCGGAACGTAATTTTGTTCCGCTGCAGATGTAAATTACCGTTTCTCTGATCAATGTGACGTAATGGAAATAGCAACTTAAAACTTTGCCTACGTCTCCATCAGTCGCAAGGAAGTGTATCTGAAGGTGAAGGTGATTTCGTAGACATGTGTCAAAGACATGTTCTGAAATGTAAGTGGTGTTGGTTGGAGAGCACATCGGTTACGTGTGAGATGTGTAGCCAAGCAGTAATGGTGCGCCATAGCTGCAAATATTAGTCGGTAATATGAAGTGTTGTCAGCTTAAGCCTGATGATCCAGACGAGCGTAAGCACGAAGTACGCAAAACTACCGCTAGGCCGCGCCTCTTTAGCTCAGTGGCAGAGCACTGGTCTAGTAAACCAGGGGTCGTGAGTTCGATCCTCACAGGAGGCAAACGAATTTTCGAAATCAGTTGCGCGTCGTGGCCGTATAGCAAGCAGTGTCTGGAACGACGAACAATTAGCAACAGGTGTTTTATTTAGAATTACTCTCAGATGTGATTGAGGCGAATGTCGCAGATAAAGCATTTTCCAAAGCGGTACAGCGTAGGGTGGGAGGCGGCAGTCTGAATTATATTTTTTACATGTGTTTTTCAAATATCACAGAGCCTCTCGCGAGCGTCGTCGTCGTCGTCGTCGTCGTCGACGCCGCCGCTTCTGCAGAAGTAGCAAATCGCCATCGTAGCAAATGCGGCGAGGGACGCCCTGCCTTCGATTTCGAATGCACAAAGTGTGTGGTCTTGATTCCCAATCTCTACTTGGTCGGTCTCGTAAAGGCTTGCATGTAACGAATGGGTGGGAAGCAGCAAGAGGCAGCGGCTGTGTAGAACGAAAACACAATTCCTCAGCGGTATGAGCGTTTCGAGATGACACGAATGTAAGGAATACTTGGCGGCCAGTGACCGTGTGGCCTAATGGATAAGGCGTCGGACTTCGGATCCGAAGATTGCAGGTTCGAATCCTGTCACGGTCGTGTTTTTCCAATTCTGCAAAAGAAACACACCGTTTTAGTGTAGCTATTGAGCAGTACGAAATCGTCTGAATGTTGCTGTTGTCCATTTCCTGCTTGGAGATGCACTTGAGCTTGATACACACACAGCCAGAACGGTGTTATCTAGCGAAATGGTCGGCTGAGTGCCGTCACCGCGAGTTTTGGCTGGCATTTGCGCATCTAAGACAGCGTCGGAAAGTAACCCGTTCGGCTTCTGAGTCAAATCAAATATGTGTGTTAATTTTGACACCACTAGCGCTGCAGGTTTTCATGCAATTCCTGTACCTCTCAGAAATGATTATGAAATAAAACTGAAGTACGTGACGTGTGTGACGCTAGGAAAACATTAGGCAGCATGGAGAGATTCTGTATGGGACCACCCCACCGAAACGAGAACTGTGTGTCGTGCGACCCGACACGTAGTCACCGACGCAGCCCGGCTAGCTCAGTCGGTAGAGCATGAGACTCTTAATCTCAGGGTCGTGGGTTCGAGCCCCACGCTGGGCGGAACGTAATTTTGTTCCGCTGCAGATGTAAATTACCGTTTCTCTGATCAATGTGACGTAATGGAAATAGCAACTTAAAACTTTGCCTACGTCTCCATCAGTCGCAAGGAAGTGTATCTGAAGGTGAAGGTGATTTCGTAGACATGTGTCAAAGACATGTTCTGAAATGTAAGTGGTGTTGGTTGGAGAGCACATCGGTTACGTGTGAGATGTGTAGCCAAGCAGTAATGGTGCGCCATAGCTGCAAATATTAGTCGGTAATATGAAGTGTTGTCAGCTTAAGCCTGATGATCCAGACGAGCGTAAGCACGAAGTACGCAAAACTACCGCTAGGCCGCGCCTCTTTAGCTCAGTGGCAGAGCACTGGTCTAGTAAACCAGGGGTCGTGAGTTCGATCCTCACAGGAGGCAAACGAATTTTCGAAATCAGTTGCGCGTCGTGGCCGTATAGCAAGCAGTGTCTGGAACGACGAACAATTAGCAACAGGTGTTTTATTTAGAATTACTCTCAGATGTGATTGAGGCGAATGTCGCAGATAAAGCATTTTCCAAAGCGGTACAGCGTAGGGTGGGAGGCGGCAGTCTGAATTATATTTTTTACATGTGTTTTTCAAATATCACAGAGCCTCTCGCGAGCGTCGTCGTCGTCGTCGTCGTCGACGCCGCCGCTTCTGCAGAAGTAGCAAATCGCCATCGTAGCAAATGCGGCGAGGGACGCCCTGCCTTCGATTTCGAATGCACAAAGTGTGTGGTCTTGATTCCCAATCTCTACTTGGTCGGTCTCGTAAAGGCTTGCATGTAACGAATGGGTGGGAAGCAGCAAGAGGCAGCGGCTGTGTAGAACGAAAACACAATTCCTCAGCGGTATGAGCGTTTCGAGATGACACGAATGTAAGGAATACTTGGCGGCCAGTGACCGTGTGGCCTAATGGATAAGGCGTCGGACTTCGGATCCGAAGATTGCAGGTTCGAATCCTGTCACGGTCGTGTTTTTCCAATTCTGCAAAAGAAACACACCGTTTTAGTGTAGCTATTGAGCAGTACGAAATCGTCTGAATGTTGCTGTTGTCCATTTCCTGCTTGGAGATGCACTTGAGCTTGATACACACACAGCCAGAACGGTGTTATCTAGCGAAATGGTCGGCTGAGTGCCGTCACCGCGAGTTTTGGCTGGCATTTGCGCATCTAAGACAGCGTCGGAAAGTAACCCGTTCGGCTTCTGAGTCAAATCAAATATGTGTGTTAATTTTGACACCACTAGCGCTGCAGGTTTTCATGCAATTCCTGTACCTCTCAGAAATGATTATGAAATAAAACTGAAGTACGTGACGTGTGTGACGCTAGGAAAACATTAGGCAGCATGGAGAGATTCTGTATGGGACCACCCCACCGAAACGAGAACTGTGTGTCGTGCGACCCGACACGTAGTCACCGACGCAGCCCGGCTAGCTCAGTCGGTAGAGCATGAGACTCTTAATCTCAGGGTCGTGGGTTCGAGCCCCACGCTGGGCGGAACGTAATTTTGTTCCGCTGCAGATGTAAATTACCGTTTCTCTGATCAATGTGACGTAATGGAAATAGCAACTTAAAACTTTGCCTACGTCTCCATCAGTCGCAAGGAAGTGTATCTGAAGGTGAAGGTGATTTCGTAGACATGTGTCAAAGACATGTTCTGAAATGTAAGTGGTGTTGGTTGGAGAGCACATCGGTTACGTGTGAGATGTGTAGCCAAGCAGTAATGGTGCGCCATAGCTGCAAATATTAGTCGGTAATATGAAGTGTTGTCAGCTTAAGCCTGATGATCCAGACGAGCGTAAGCACGAAGTACGCAAAACTACCGCTAGGCCGCGCCTCTTTAGCTCAGTGGCAGAGCACTGGTCTAGTAAACCAGGGGTCGTGAGTTCGATCCTCACAGGAGGCAAACGAATTTTCGAAATCAGTTGCGCGTCGTGGCCGTATAGCAAGCAGTGTCTGGAACGACGAACAATTAGCAACAGGTGTTTTATTTAGAATTACTCTCAGATGTGATTGAGGCGAATGTCGCAGATAAAGCATTTTCCAAAGCGGTACAGCGTAGGGTGGGAGGCGGCAGTCTGAATTATATTTTTTACATGTGTTTTTCAAATATCACAGAGCCTCTCGCGAGCGTCGTCGTCGTCGTCGTCGTCGTCGACGCCGCCGCTTCTGCAGAAGTAGCAAATCGCCATCGTAGCAAATGCGGCGAGGGACGCCCTGCCTTCGATTTCGAATGCACAAAGTGTGTGCGATTTCGAATGCACAAAGTGTGTGGTCTTGATTCCCAATCTCTACTTGGTCGGTCTCGTAAAGGCTTGCATGTAACGAATGGGTGGGAAGCAGCAAGAGGCAGCGGCTGTGTAGAACGAAAACACAATTCCTCAGCGGTATGAGCGTTTCGAGATGACACGAATGTAAGGAATACTTGGCGGCCAGTGACCGTGGTGGCCTAATGGATAAGGCGTCGGACTTCGGATCCGAAGATTGCAGGTTCGAATCCTGTCACGGTCGTGTTTTTCCAATTCTGCAAAAGAAACACACCGTTTTAGTGTAGCTATTGAGCAGTACGAAATCGTCTGAATGTTGCTGTTGTCCATTTCCTGCTTGGAGATGCACTTGAGCTTGATACACACACAGCCAGAACGGTGTTATCTAGCGAAATGGTCGGCTGAGTGCCGTCACCGCGAGTTTTGGCTGGCATTTGCGCATCTAAGACAGCGTCGGAAAGTAACCCGTTCGGCTTCTGAGTCAAATCAAATATGTGTGTTAATTTTGACACCACTAGCGCTGCAGGTTTTCATGCAATTCCTGTACCTCTCAGAAATGATTATGAAATAAAACAGTACGTGACGTGTGTACGCTAGGAAAACATTAGGCAGCATGGAGAGATTCTGTATGGGACCACCCCACCGAAACGAGAACTGTGTGTCGTGCGACCCGACACGTAGTCACCGACGCAGCCCGGCTAGCTCAGTCGGTAGAGCATGAGACTCTTAATCTCAGGGTCGTGGGTTCGAGCCCCACGCTGGGCGGAACGTAATTTTGTTCCGCTGCAGATGTAAATTACCGTTTCTCTGATCAATGTGACGTAATGGAAATAGCAACTTAAAACTTTGCCTACGTCTCCATCAGTCGCAAGGAAGTGTATCTGAAGGTGAAGGTGATTTCGTAGACATGTGTCAAAGACATGTTCTGAAATGTAAGTGGTGTTGGTTGGAGAGCACATCGGTTACGTGTGAGATGTGTAGCCAAGCAGTAATGGTGCGCCATAGCTGCAAATATTAGTCGGTAATATGAAGTGTTGTCAGCTTAAGCCTGATGATCCAGACGAGCGTAAGCACGAAGTACGCAAAACTACCGCTAGGCCGCGCCTCTTTAGCTCAGTGGCAGAGCACTGGTCTAGTAAACCAGGGGTCGTGAGTTCGATCCTCACAGGAGGCAAACGAATTTTCGAAATCAGTTGCGCGTCGTGGCCGTATAGCAAGCAGTGTCTGGAACGACGAACAATTAGCAACAGGTGTTTTATTTAGAATTACTCTCAGATGTGATTGAGGCGAATGTCGCAGATAAAGCATTTTCCAAAGCGGTACAGCGTAGGGTGGGAGGCGGCAGTCTGAATTATATTTTTTACATGTGTTTTTCAAATATCACAGAGCCTCTCGCGAGCGTCGTCGTCGTCGTCGTCGTCGTCGACGCCGCCGCTTCTGCAGAAGTAGCAAATCGCCATCGTAGCAAATGCGGCGAGGGACGCCCTGCCTTCGATTTCGAATGCACAAAGTGTGTGGTCTTGATTCCCAATCTCTACTTGGTCGGTCTCGTAAAGGCTTGCATGTAACGAATGGGTGGGAAGCAGCAAGAGGCAGCGGCTGTGTAGAACGAAAACACAATTCCTCAGCGGTATGAGCGTTTCGAGATGACACGAATGTAAGGAATACTTGGCGGCCAGTGACCGTGTGGCCTAATGGATAAGGCGTCGGACTTCGGATCCGAAGATTGCAGGTTCGAATCCTGTCACGGTCGTGTTTTTTCCAATTCTGCAAAAGAAACACACCGTTTTAGTGTAGCTATTGAGCAGTACGAAATCGTCTGAATGTTGCTGTTGTCCATTTCCTGCTTGGAGATGCACTTGAGCTTGATACACACACAGCCAGAACGGTGTTATCTAGCGAAATGGTCGGCTGAGTGCCGTCACCGCGAGTTTTGGCTGGCATTTGCGCATCTAAGACAGCGTCGGAAAGTAACCCGTTCGGCTTCTGAGTCAAATCAAATATGTGTGTTAATTTTGACACCACTAGCGCTGCAGGTTTTCATGCAATTCCTGTACCTCTCAGAAATGATTATGAAATAAAACTGAAGTACGTGACGTGTGTGACGCTAGGAAAACATTAGGCAGCATGGAGAGATTCTGTATGGGACCACCCCACCGAAACGAGAACTGTGTGTCGTGCGACCCGACACGTAGTCACCGACGCAGCCCGGCTAGCTCAGTCGGTAGAGCATGAGACTCTTAATCTCAGGGTCGTGGGTTCGAGCCCCACGCTGGGCGGAACGTAATTTTGTTCCGCTGCAGATGTAAATTACCGTTTCTCTGATCAATGTGACGTAATGGAAATAGCAACTTAAAACTTTGCCTACGTCTCCATCAGTCGCAAGGAAGTGTATCTGAAGGTGAAGGTGATTTCGTAGACATGTGTCAAAGACATGTTCTGAAATGTAAGTGGTGTTGGTTGGAGAGCACATCGGTTACGTGTGAGATGTGTAGCCAAGCAGTAATGGTGCGCCATAGCTGCAAATATTAGTCGGTAATATGAAGTGTTGTCAGCTTAAGCCTGATGATCCAGACGAGCGTAAGCACGAAGTACGCAAAACTACCGCTAGGCCGCGCCTCTTTAGCTCAGTGGCAGAGCACTGGTCTAGTAAACCAGGGGTCGTGAGTTCGATCCTCACAGGAGGCAAACGAATTTTCGAAATCAGTTGCGCGTCGTGGCCGTATAGCAAGCAGTGTCTGGAACGACGAACAATTAGCAACAGGTGTTTTATTTAGAATTACTCTCAGATGTGATTGAGGCGAATGTCGCAGATAAAGCATTTTCCAAAGCGGTACAGCGTAGGGTGGGAGGCGGCAGTCTGAATTATATTTTTTACATGTGTTTTTCAAATATCACAGAGCCTCTCGCGAGCGTCGTCGTCGTCGTCGTCGTCGACGCCGCCGCTTCTGCAGAAGTAGCAAATCGCCATCGTAGCAAATGCGGCGAGGGACGCCCTGCCTTCGATTTCGAATGCACAAAGTGTGTGGTCTTGATTCCCAATCTCTACTTGGTCGGTCTCGTAAAGGCTTGCATGTAACGAATGGGTGGGAAGCAGCAAGAGGCAGCGGCTGTGTAGAACGAAAACACAATTCCTCAGCGGTATGAGCGTTTCGAGATGACACGAATGTAAGGAATACTTGGCGGCCAGTGACCGTGTGGCCTAATGGATAAGGCGTCGGACTTCGGATCCGAAGATTGCAGGTTCGAATCCTGTCACGGTCGTGTTTTTCCAATTCTGCAAAAGAAACACACCGTTTTAGTGTAGCTATTGAGCAGTACGAAATCGTCTGAATGTTGCTGTTGTCCATTTCCTGCTTGGAGATGCACTTGAGCTTGATACACACACAGCCAGAACGGTGTTATCTAGCGAAATGGTCGGCTGAGTGCCGTCACCGCGAGTTTTGGCTGGCATTTGCGCATCTAAGACAGCGTCGGAAAGTAACCCGTTCGGCTTCTGAGTCAAATCAAATATGTGTGTTAATTTTGACACCACTAGCGCTGCAGGTTTTCATGCAATTCCTGTACCTCTCAGAAATGATTATGAAATAAAACTGAAGTACGTGACGTGTGTGACGCTAGGAAAACATTAGGCAGCATGGAGAGATTCTGTATGGGACCACCCCACCGAAACGAGAACTGTGTGTCGTGCGACCCGACACGTAGTCACCGACGCAGCCCGGCTAGCTCAGTCAGTAGAGCATGAGACTCTTAATCTCAGGGTCGTGGGTTCGAGCCCCACGCTGGGCGGAACGTAATTTTGTTCCGCTGCAGATGTAAATTACCGTTTCTCTGATCAATGTGACGTAATGGAAATAGCAACTTAAAACTTTGCCTACGTCTCCATCAGTCGCAAGGAAGTGTATCTGAAGGTGAAGGTGATTTCGTAGACATGTGTCAAAGACATGTTCTGAAATGTAAGTGGTGTTGGTTGGAGAGCACATCGGTTACGTGTGAGATGTGTAGCCAAGCAGTAATGGTGCGCCATAGCTGCAAATATTAGTCGGTAATATGAAGTGTTGTCAGCTTAAGCCTGATGATCCAGACGAGCGTAAGCACGAAGTACGCAAAACTACCGCTAGGCCGCGCCTCTTTAGCTCAGTGGCAGAGCACTGGTCTAGTAAACCAGGGGTCGTGAGTTCGATCCTCACAGGAGGCAAACGAATTTTCGAAATCAGTTGCGCGTCGTGGCCGTATAGCAAGCAGTGTCTGGAACGACGAACAATTAGCAACAGGTGTTTTATTTAGAATTACTCTCAGATGTGATTGAGGCGAATGTCGCAGATAAAGCATTTTCCAAAGCGGTACAGCGTAGGGTGGGAGGCGGCAGTCTGAATTATATTTTTTACATGTGTTTTTCAAATATCACAGAGCCTCTCGCGAGCGTCGTCGTCGTCGACGCCGCCGCTTCTGCAGAAGTAGCAAATCGCCATCGTAGCAAATGCGGCGAGGGACGCCCTGCCTTCGATTTCGAATGCACAAAGTGTGTGGTCTTGATTCCCAATCTCTACTTGGTCGGTCTCGTAAAGGCTTGCATGTAACGAATGGGTGGGAAGCAGCAAGAGGCAGCGGCTGTGTAGAACGAAAACACAATTCCTCAGCGGTATGAGCGTTTCGAGATGACACGAATGTAAGGAATACTTGGCGGCCAGTGACCGTGTGGCCTAATGGATAAGGCGTCGGACTTCGGATCCGAAGATTGCAGGTTCGAATCCTGTCACGGTCGTGTTTTTCCAATTCTGCAAAAGAAACACACCGTTTTAGTGTAGCTATTGAGCAGTACGAAATCGTCTGAATGTTGCTGTTGTCCATTTCCTGCTTGGAGATGCACTTGAGCTTGATACACACACAGCCAGAACGGTGTTATCTAGCGAAATGGTCGGCTGAGTGCCGTCACCGCGAGTTTTGGCTGGCATTTGCGCATCTAAGACAGCGTCGGAAAGTAACCCGTTCGGCTTCTGAGTCAAATCAAATATGTGTGTTAATTTTGACACCACTAGCGCTGCAGGTTTTCATGCAATTCCTGTACCTCTCAGAAATGATTATGAAATAAAACTGAAGTACGTGACGTGTGTGACGCTAGGAAAACATTAGGCAGCATGGAGAGATTCTGTATGGGACCACCCCACCGAAACGAGAACTGTGTGTCGTGCGACCCGACACGTAGTCACCGACGCAGCCCGGCTAGCTCAGTCAGTAGAGCATGAGACTCTTAATCTCAGGGTCGTGGGTTCGAGCCCCACGCTGGGCGGAACGTAATTTTGTTCCGCTGCAGATGTAAATTACCGTTTCTCTGATCAATGTGACGTAATGGAAATAGCAACTTAAAACTTTGCCTACGTCTCCATCAGTCGCAAGGAAGTGTATCTGAAGGTGAAGGTGATTTCGTAGACATGTGTCAAAGACATGTTCTGAAATGTAAGTGGTGTTGGTTGGAGAGCACATCGGTTACGTGTGAGATGTGTAGCCAAGCAGTAATGGTGCGCCATAGCTGCAAATATTAGTCGGTAATATGAAGTGTTGTCAGCTTAAGCCTGATGATCCAGACGAGCGTAAGCACGAAGTACGCAAAACTACCGCTAGGCCGCGCCTCTTTAGCTCAGTGGCAGAGCACTGGTCTAGTAAACCAGGGGTCGTGAGTTCGATCCTCACAGGAGGCAAACGAATTTTCGAAATCAGTTGCGCGTCGTGGCCGTATAGCAAGCAGTGTCTGGAACGACGAACAATTAGCAACAGGTGTTTTATTTAGAATTACTCTCAGATGTGATTGAGGCGAATGTCGCAGATAAAGCATTTTCCAAAGCGGTACAGCGTAGGGTGGGAGGCGGCAGTCTGAATTATATTTTTTACATGTGTTTTTCAAATATCACAGAGCCTCTCGCGAGCGTCGTCGTCGTCGACGCCGCCGCTTCTGCAGAAGTAGCAAATCGCCATCGTAGCAAATGCGGCGAGGGACGCCCTGCCTTCGATTTCGAATGCACAAAGTGTGTGGTCTTGATTCCCAATCTCTACTTGGTCGGTCTCGTAAAGGCTTGCATGTAACGAATGGGTGGGAAGCAGCAAGAGGCAGCGGCTGTGTAGAACGAAAACACAATTCCTCAGCGGTATGAGCGTTTCGAGATGACACGAATGTAAGGAATACTTGGCGGCCAGTGACCGTGTGGCCTAATGGATAAGGCGTCGGACTTCGGATCCGAAGATTGCAGGTTCGAATCCTGTCACGGTCGTGTTTTTCCAATTCTGCAAAAGAAACACACCGTTTTAGTGTAGCTATTGAGCAGTACGAAATCGTCTGAATGTTGCTGTTGTCCATTTCCTGCTTGGAGATGCACTTGAGCTTGATACACACACAGCCAGAACGGTGTTATCTAGCGAAATGGTCGGCTGAGTGCCGTCACCGCGAGTTTTGGCTGGCATTTGCGCATCTAAGACAGCGTCGGAAAGTAACCCGTTCGGCTTCTGAGTCAAATCAAATATGTGTGTTAATTTTGACACCACTAGCGCTGCAGGTTTTCATGCAATTCCTGTACCTCTCAGAAATGATTATGAAATAAAACTGAAGTACGTGACGTGTGTGACGCTAGGAAAACATTAGGCAGCATGGAGAGATTCTGTATGGGACCACCCCACCGAAACGAGAACTGTGTGTCGTGCGACCCGACACGTAGTCACCGACGCAGCCCGGCTAGCTCAGTCAGTAGAGCATGAGACTCTTAATCTCAGGGTCGTGGGTTCGAGCCCCACGCTGGGCGGAACGTAATTTTGTTCCGCTGCAGATGTAAATTACCGTTTCTCTGATCAATGTGACGTAATGGAAATAGCAACTTAAAACTTTGCCTACGTCTCCATCAGTCGCAAGGAAGTGTATCTGAAGGTGAAGGTGATTTCGTAGACATGTGTCAAAGACATGTTCTGAAATGTAAGTGGTGTTGGTTGGAGAGCACATCGGTTACGTGTGAGATGTGTAGCCAAGCAGTAATGGTGCGCCATAGCTGCAAATATTAGTCGGTAATATGAAGTGTTGTCAGCTTAAGCCTGATGATCCAGACGAGCGTAAGCACGAAGTACGCAAAACTACCGCTAGGCCGCGCCTCTTTAGCTCAGTGGCAGAGCACTGGTCTAGTAAACCAGGGGTCGTGAGTTCGATCCTCACAGGAGGCAAACGAATTTTCGAAATCAGTTGCGCGTCGTGGCCGTATAGCAAGCAGTGTCTGGAACGACGAACAATTAGCAACAGGTGTCTTATTTAGAATTACTCTCAGATGTGATTGAGGCGAATGTCGCAGATAAAGCATTTTCCAAAGCGGTACAGCGTAGGGTGGGAGGCGGCAGTCTGAATTATATTTTTTACATGTGTTTTTCAAATATCACAGAGCCTCTCGCGAGCGTCGTCGTCGTCGTCGTCGTCGACGCCGCCGCTTCTGCAGAAGTAGCAAATCGCCATCGTAGCAAATGCGGCGAGGGACGCCCTGCCTTCGATTTCGAATGCACAAAGTGTGTGGTCTTGATTCCCAATCTCTACTTGGTCGGTCTCGTAAAGGCTTGCATGTAACGAATGGGTGGGAAGCAGCAAGAGGCAGCGGCTGTGTAGAACGAAAACACAATTCCTCAGCGGTATGAGCGTTTCGAGATGACACGAATGTAAGGAATACTTGGCGGCCAGTGACCGTGTGGCCTAATGGATAAGGCGTCGGACTTCGGATCCGAAGATTGCAGGTTCGAATCCTGTCACGGTCGTGTTTTTCCAATTCTGCAAAAGAAACACACCGTTTTAGTGTAGCTATTGAGCAGTACGAAATCGTCTGAATGTTGCTGTTGTCCATTTCCTGCTTGGAGATGCACTTGAGCTTGATACACACACAGCCAGAACGGTGTTATCTAGCGAAATGGTCGGCTGAGTGCCGTCACCGCGAGTTTTGGCTGGCATTTGCGCATCTAAGACAGCGTCGGAAAGTAACCCGTTCGGCTTCTGAGTCAAATCAAATATGTGTGTTAATTTTGACACCACTAGCGCTGCAGGTTTTCATGCAATTCCTGTACCTCTCAGAAATGATTATGAAATAAAACTGAAGTACGTGACGTGTGTGACGCTAGGAAAACATTAGGCAGCATGGAGAGATTCTGTATGGGACCACCCCACCGAAACGAGAACTGTGTGTCGTGCGACCCGACACGTAGTCACCGACGCAGCCCGGCTAGCTCAGTCAGTAGAGCATGAGACTCTTAATCTCAGGGTCGTGGGTTCGAGCCCCACGCTGGGCGGAACGTAATTTTGTTCCGCTGCAGATGTAAATTACCGTTTCTCTGATCAATGTGACGTAATGGAAATAGCAACTTAAAACTTTGCCTACGTCTCCATCAGTCGCAAGGAAGTGTATCTGAAGGTGAAGGTGATTTCGTAGACATGTGTCAAAGACATGTTCTGAAATGTAAGTGGTGTTGGTTGGAGAGCACATCGGTTACGTGTGAGATGTGTAGCCAAGCAGTAATGGTGCGCCATAGCTGCAAATATTAGTCGGTAATATGAAGTGTTGTCAGCTTAAGCCTGATGATCCAGACGAGCGTAAGCACGAAGTACGCAAAACTACCGCTAGGCCGCGCCTCTTTAGCTCAGTGGCAGAGCACTGGTCTAGTAAACCAGGGGTCGTGAGTTCGATCCTCACAGGAGGCAAACGAATTTTCGAAATCAGTTGCGCGTCGTGGCCGTATAGCAAGCAGTGTCTGGAACGACGAACAATTAGCAACAGGTGTTTTATTTAGAATTACTCTCAGATGTGATTGAGGCGAATGTCGCAGATAAAGCATTTTCCAAAGCGGTACAGCGTAGGGTGGGAGGCGGCAGTCTGAATTATATTTTTTACATGTGTTTTTCAAATATCACAGAGCCTCTCGCGAGCGTCGTCGTCGTCGTCGTCGACGCCGCCGCTTCTGCAGAAGTAGCAAATCGCCATCGTAGCAAATGCGGCGAGGGACGCCCTGCCTTCGATTTCGAATGCACAAAGTGTGTGGTCTTGATTCCCAATCTCTACTTGGTCGGTCTCGTAAAGGCTTGCATGTAACGAATGGGTGGGAAGCAGCAAGAGGCAGCGGCTGTGTAGAACGAAAACACAATTCCTCAGCGGTATGAGCGTTTCGAGATGACACGAATGTAAGGAATACTTGGCGGCCAGTGACCGTGTGGCCTAATGGATAAGGCGTCGGACTTCGGATCCGAAGATTGCAGGTTCGAATCCTGTCACGGTCGTGTTTTTCCAATTCTGCAAAAGAAACACACCGTTTTAGTGTAGCTATTGAGCAGTACGAAATCGTCTGAATGTTGCTGTTGTCCATTTCCTGCTTGGAGATGCACTTGAGCTTGATACACACACAGCCAGAACGGTGTTATCTAGCGAAATGGTCGGCTGAGTGCCGTCACCGCGAGTTTTGGCTGGCATTTGCGCATCTAAGACAGCGTCGGAAAGTAACCCGTTCGGCTTCTGAGTCAAATCAAATATGTGTGTTAATTTTGACACCACTAGCGCTGCAGGTTTTCATGCAATTCCTGTACCTCTCAGAAATGATTATGAAATAAAACTGAAGTACGTGACGTGTGTGACGCTAGGAAAACATTAGGCAGCATGGAGAGATTCTGTATGGGACCACCCCACCGAAACGAGAACTGTGTGTCGTGCGACCCGACACGTAGTCACCGACGCAGCCCGGCTAGCTCAGTCAGTAGAGCATGAGACTCTTAATCTCAGGGTCGTGGGTTCGAGCCCCACGCTGGGCGGAACGTAATTTTGTTCCGCTGCAGATGTAAATTACCGTTTCTCTGATCAATGTGACGTAATGGAAATAGCAACTTAAAACTTTGCCTACGTCTCCATCAGTCGCAAGGAAGTGTATCTGAAGGTGAAGGTGATTTCGTAGACATGTGTCAAAGACATGTTCTGAAATGTAAGTGGTGTTGGTTGGAGAGCACATCGGTTACGTGTGAGATGTGTAGCCAAGCAGTAATGGTGCGCCATAGCTGCAAATATTAGTCGGTAATATGAAGTGTTGTCAGCTTAAGCCTGATGATCCAGACGAGCGTAAGCACGAAGTACGCAAAACTACCGCTAGGCCGCGCCTCTTTAGCTCAGTGGCAGAGCACTGGTCTAGTAAACCAGGGGTCGTGAGTTCGATCCTCACAGGAGGCAAACGAATTTTCGAAATCAGTTGCGCGTCGTGGCCGTATAGCAAGCAGTGTCTGGAACGACGAACAATTAGCAACAGGTGTCTTATTTAGAATTACTCTCAGATGTGATTGAGGCGAATGTCGCAGATAAAGCATTTTCCAAAGCGGTACAGCGTAGGGTGGGAGGCGGCAGTCTGAATTATATTTTTTACATGTGTTTTTCAAATATCACAGAGCCTCTCGCGAGCGTCGTCGTCGTCGTCGTCGTCGTCGACGCCGCCGCTTCTGCAGAAGTAGCAAATCGCCATCGTAGCAAATGCGGCGAGGGACGCCCTGCCTTCGATTTCGAATGCACAAAGTGTGTGGTCTTGATTCCCAATCTCTACTTGGTCGGTCTCGTAAAGGCTTGCATGTAACGAATGGGTGGGAAGCAGCAAGAGGCAGCGGCTGTGTAGAACGAAAACACAATTCCTCAGCGGTATGAGCGTTTCGAGATGACACGAATGTAAGGAATACTTGGCGGCCAGTGACCGTGTGGCCTAATGGATAAGGCGTCGGACTTCGGATCCGAAGATTGCAGGTTCGAATCCTGTCACGGTCGTGTTTTTCCAATTCTGCAAAAGAAACACACCGTTTTAGTGTAGCTATTGAGCAGTACGAAATCGTCTGAATGTTGCTGTTGTCCATTTCCTGCTTGGAGATGCACTTGAGCTTGATACACACACAGCCAGAACGGTGTTATCTAGCGAAATGGTCGGCTGAGTGCCGTCACCGCGAGTTTTGGCTGGCATTTGCGCATCTAAGACAGCGTCGGAAAGTAACCCGTTCGGCTTCTGAGTCAAATCAAATATGTGTGTTAATTTTGACACCACTAGCGCTGCAGGTTTTCATGCAATTCCTGTACCTCTCAGAAATGATTATGAAATAAAACTGAAGTACGTGACGTGTGTGACGCTAGGAAAACATTAGGCAGCATGGAGAGATTCTGTATGGGACCACCCCACCGAAACGAGAACTGTGTGTCGTGCGACCCGACACGTAGTCACCGACGCAGCCCGGCTAGCTCAGTCGGTAGAGCATGAGACTCTTAATCTCAGGGTCGTGGGTTCGAGCCCCACGCTGGGCGGAACGTAATTTTGTTCCGCTGCAGATGTAAATTACCGTTTCTCTGATCAATGTGACGTAATGGAAATAGCAACTTAAAACTTTGCCTACGTCTCCATCAGTCGCAAGGAAGTGTATCTGAAGGTGAAGGTGATTTCGTAGACATGTGTCAAAGACATGTTCTGAAATGTAAGTGGTGTTGGTTGGAGAGCACATCGGTTACGTGTGAGATGTGTAGCCAAGCAGTAATGGTGCGCCATAGCTGCAAATATTAGTCGGTAATATGAAGTGTTGTCAGCTTAAGCCTGATGATCCAGACGAGCGTAAGCACGAAGTACGCAAAACTACCGCTAGGCCGCGCCTCTTTAGCTCAGTGGCAGAGCACTGGTCTAGTAAACCAGGGGTCGTGAGTTCGATCCTCACAGGAGGCAAACGAATTTTCGAAATCAGTTGCGCGTCGTGGCCGTATAGCAAGCAGTGTCTGGAACGACGAACAATTAGCAACAGGTGTCTTATTTAGAATTACTCTCAGATGTGATTGAGGCGAATGTCGCAGATAAAGCATTTTCCAAAGCGGTACAGCGTAGGGTGGGAGGCGGCAGTCTGAATTATATTTTTTACATGTGTTTTTCAAATATCACAGAGCCTCTCGCGAGCGTCGTCGTCGTCGTCGTCGTCGACGCCGCCGCTTCTGCAGAAGTAGCAAATCGCCATCGTAGCAAATGCGGCGAGGGACGCCCTGCCTTCGATTTCGAATGCACAAAGTGTGTGGTCTTGATTCCCAATCTCTACTTGGTCGGTCTCGTAAAGGCTTGCATGTAACGAATGGGTGGGAAGCAGCAAGAGGCAGCGGCTGTGTAGAACGAAAACACAATTCCTCAGCGGTATGAGCGTTTCGAGATGACACGAATGTAAGGAATACTTGGCGGCCAGTGACCGTGTGGCCTAATGGATAAGGCGTCGGACTTCGGATCCGAAGATTGCAGGTTCGAATCCTGTCACGGTCGTGTTTTTCCAATTCTGCAAAAGAAACACACCGTTTTAGTGTAGCTATTGAGCAGTACGAAATCGTCTGAATGTTGCTGTTGTCCATTTCCTGCTTGGAGATGCACTTGAGCTTGATACACACACAGCCAGAACGGTGTTATCTAGCGAAATGGTCGGCTGAGTGCCGTCACCGCGAGTTTTGGCTGGCATTTGCGCATCTAAGACAGCGTCGGAAAGTAACCCGTTCGGCTTCTGAGTCAAATCAAATATGTGTGTTAATTTTGACACCACTAGCGCTGCAGGTTTTCATGCAATTCCTGTACCTCTCAGAAATGATTATGAAATAAAACTGAAGTACGTGACGTGTGTGACGCTAGGAAAACATTAGGCAGCATGGAGAGATTCTGTATGGGACCACCCCACCGAAACGAGAACTGTGTGTCGTGCGACCCGACACGTAGTCACCGACGCAGCCCGGCTAGCTCAGTCGGTAGAGCATGAGACTCTTAATCTCAGGGTCGTGGGTTCGAGCCCCACGCTGGGCGGAACGTAATTTTGTTCCGCTGCAGATGTAAATTACCGTTTCTCTGATCAATGTGACGTAATGGAAATAGCAACTTAAAACTTTGCCTACGTCTCCATCAGTCGCAAGGAAGTGTATCTGAAGGTGAAGGTGATTTCGTAGACATGTGTCAAAGACATGTTCTGAAATGTAAGTGGTGTTGGTTGGAGAGCACATCGGTTACGTGTGAGATGTGTAGCCAAGCAGTAATGGTGCGCCATAGCTGCAAATATTAGTCGGTAATATGAAGTGTTGTCAGCTTAAGCCTGATGATCCAGACGAGCGTAAGCACGAAGTACGCAAAACTACCGCTAGGCCGCGCCTCTTTAGCTCAGTGGCAGAGCACTGGTCTAGTAAACCAGGGGTCGTGAGTTCGATCCTCACAGGAGGCAAACGAATTTTCGAAGTCAGTTGCGCGTCGTGGCCGTATAGCAAGCAGTGTCTGGAACGACGAACAATTAGCAACAGGTGTCTTATTTAGAATTACTCTCAGATGTGATTGAGGCGAATGTCGCAGATAAAGCATTTTCCAAAGCGGTACAGCGTAGGGTGGGAGGCGGCAGTCTGAATTATATTTTTTACATGTGTTTTTCAAATATCACAGAGCCTCTCGCGAGCGTCGTCGTCGTCGTCGTCGTCGTCGACGCCGCCGCTTCTGCAGAAGTAGCAAATCGCCATCGTAGCAAATGCGGCGAGGGACGCCCTGCCTTCGATTTCGAATGCACAAAGTGTGTGGTCTTGATTCCCAATCTCTACTTGGTCGGTCTCGTAAAGGCTTGCATGTAACGAATGGGTGGGAAGCAGCAAGAGGCAGCGGCTGTGTAGAACGAAAACACAATTCCTCAGCGGTATGAGCGTTTCGAGATGACACGAATGTAAGGAATACTTGGCGGCCAGTGACCGTGTGGCCTAATGGATAAGGCGTCGGACTTCGGATCCGAAGATTGCAGGTTCGAATCCTGTCACGGTCGTGTTTTTCCAATTCTGCAAAAGAAACACACCGTTTTAGTGTAGCTATTGAGCAGTACGAAATCGTCTGAATGTTGCTGTTGTCCATTTCCTGCTTGGAGATGCACTTGAGCTTGATACACACACAGCCAGAACGGTGTTATCTAGCGAAATGGTCGGCTGAGTGCCGTCACCGCGAGTTTTGGCTGGCATTTGCGCATCTAAGACAGCGTCGGAAAGTAACCCGTTCGGCTTCTGAGTCAAATCAAATATGTGTGTTAATTTTGACACCACTAGCGCTGCAGGTTTTCATGCAATTCCTGTACCTCTCAGAAATGATTATGAAATAAAACTGAAGTACGTGACGTGTGTGACGCTAGGAAAACATTAGGCAGCATGGAGAGATTCTGTATGGGACCACCCCACCGAAACGAGAACTGTGTGTCGTGCGACCCGACACGTAGTCACCGACGCAGCCCGGCTAGCTCAGTCAGTAGAGCATGAGACTCTTAATCTCAGGGTCGTGGGTTCGAGCCCCACGCTGGGCGGAACGTAATTTTGTTCCGCTGCAGATGTAAATTACCGTTTCTCTGATCAATGTGACGTAATGGAAATAGCAACTTAAAACTTTGCCTACGTCTCCATCAGTCGCAAGGAAGTGTATCTGAAGGTGAAGGTGATTTCGTAGACATGTGTCAAAGACATGTTCTGAAATGTAAGTGGTGTTGGTTGGAGAGCACATCGGTTACGTGTGAGATGTGTAGCCAAGCAGTAATGGTGCGCCATAGCTGCAAATATTAGTCGGTAATATGAAGTGTTGTCAGCTTAAGCCTGATGATCCAGACGAGCGTAAGCACGAAGTACGCAAAACTACCGCTAGGCCGCGCCTCTTTAGCTCAGTGGCAGAGCACTGGTCTAGTAAACCAGGGGTCGTGAGTTCGATCCTCACAGGAGGCAAACGAATTTTCGAAATCAGTTGCGCGTCGTGGCCGTATAGCAAGCAGTGTCTGGAACGACGAACAATTAGCAACAGGTGTCTTATTTAGAATTACTCTCAGATGTGATTGAGGCGAATGTCGCAGATAAAGCATTTTCCAAAGCGGTACAGCGTAGGGTGGGAGGCGGCAGTCTGAATTATATTTTTTACATGTGTTTTTCAAATATCACAGAGCCTCTCGCGAGCGTCGTCGTCGTCGTCGTCGTCGTCGACGCCGCCGCTTCTGCAGAAGTAGCAAATCGCCATCGTAGCAAATGCGGCGAGGGACGCCCTGCCTTCGATTTCGAATGCACAAAGTGTGTGGTCTTGATTCCCAATCTCTACTTGGTCGGTCTCGTAAAGGCTTGCATGTAACGAATGGGTGGGAAGCAGCAAGAGGCAGCGGCTGTGTAGAACGAAAACACAATTCCTCAGCGGTATGAGCGTTTCGAGATGACACGAATGTAAGGAATACTTGGCGGCCAGTGACCGTGTGGCCTAATGGATAAGGCGTCGGACTTCGGATCCGAAGATTGCAGGTTCGAATCCTGTCACGGTCGTGTTTTTCCAATTCTGCAAAAGAAACACACCGTTTTAGTGTAGCTATTGAGCAGTACGAAATCGTCTGAATGTTGCTGTTGTCCATTTCCTGCTTGGAGATGCACTTGAGCTTGATACACACACAGCCAGAACGGTGTTATCTAGCGAAATGGTCGGCTGAGTGCCGTCACCGCGAGTTTTGGCTGGCATTTGCGCATCTAAGACAGCGTCGGAAAGTAACCCGTTCGGCTTCTGAGTCAAATCAAATATGTGTGTTAATTTTGACACCACTAGCGCTGCAGGTTTTCATGCAATTCCTGTACCTCTCAGAAATGATTATGAAATAAAACTGAAGTACGTGACGTGTGTGACGCTAGGAAAACATTAGGCAGCATGGAGAGATTCTGTATGGGACCACCCCACCGAAACGAGAACTGTGTGTCGTGCGACCCGACACGTAGTCACCGACGCAGCCCGGCTAGCTCAGTCGGTAGAGCATGAGACTCTTAATCTCAGGGTCGTGGGTTCGAGCCCCACGCTGGGCGGAACGTAATTTTGTTCCGCTGCAGATGTAAATTACCGTTTCTCTGATCAATGTGACGTAATGGAAATAGCAACTTAAAACTTTGCCTACGTCTCCATCAGTCGCAAGGAAGTGTATCTGAAGGTGAAGGTGATTTCGTAGACATGTGTCAAAGACATGTTCTGAAATGTAAGTGGTGTTGGTTGGAGAGCACATCGGTTACGTGTGAGATGTGTAGCCAAGCAGTAATGGTGCGCCATAGCTGCAAATATTAGTCGGTAATATGAAGTGTTGTCAGCTTAAGCCTGATGATCCAGACGAGCGTAAGCACGAAGTACGCAAAACTACCGCTAGGCCGCGCCTCTTTAGCTCAGTGGCAGAGCACTGGTCTAGTAAACCAGGGGTCGTGAGTTCGATCCTCACAGGAGGCAAACGAATTTTCGAAATCAGTTGCGCGTCGTGGCCGTATAGCAAGCAGTGTCTGGAACGACGAACAATTAGCAACAGGTGTCTTATTTAGAATTACTCTCAGATGTGATTGAGGCGAATGTCGCAGATAAAGCATTTTCCAAAGCGGTACAGCGTAGGGTGGGAGGCGGCAGTCTGAATTATATTTTTTACATGTGTTTTTCAAATATCACAGAGCCTCTCGCGAGCGTCGTCGTCGTCGTCGTCGTCGACGCCGCCGCTTCTGCAGAAGTAGCAAATCGCCATCGTAGCAAATGCGGCGAGGGACGCCCTGCCTTCGATTTCGAATGCACAAAGTGTGTGGTCTTGATTCCCAATCTCTACTTGGTCGGTCTCGTAAAGGCTTGCATGTAACGAATGGGTGGGAAGCAGCAAGAGGCAGCGGCTGTGTAGAACGAAAACACAATTCCTCAGCGGTATGAGCGTTTCGAGATGACACGAATGTAAGGAATACTTGGCGGCCAGTGACCGTGTGGCCTAATGGATAAGGCGTCGGACTTCGGATCCGAAGATTGCAGGTTCGAATCCTGTCACGGTCGTGTTTTTCCAATTCTGCAAAAGAAACACACCGTTTTAGTGTAGCTATTGAGCAGTACGAAATCGTCTGAATGTTGCTGTTGTCCATTTCCTGCTTGGAGATGCACTTGAGCTTGATACACACACAGCCAGAACGGTGTTATCTAGCGAAATGGTCGGCTGAGTGCCGTCACCGCGAGTTTTGGCTGGCATTTGCGCATCTAAGACAGCGTCGGAAAGTAACCCGTTCGGCTTCTGAGTCAAATCAAATATGTGTGTTAGTTTTGACACCACTAGCGCTGCAGGTTTTCATGCAATTCCTGTACCTCTCAGAAATGATTATGAAATAAAACTGAAGTACGTGACGTGTGTGACGCTAGGAAAACATTAGGCAGCATGGAGAGATTCTGTATGGGACCACCCCACCGAAACGAGAACTGTGTGTCGTGCGACCCGACACGTAGTCACCGACGCAGCCCGGCTAGCTCAGTCAGTAGAGCATGAGACTCTTAATCTCAGGGTCGTGGGTTCGAGCCCCACGCTGGGCGGAACGTAATTTTGTTCCGCTGCAGATGTAAATTACCGTTTCTCTGATCAATGTGACGTAATGGAAATAGCAACTTAAAACTTTGCCTACGTCTCCATCAGTCGCAAGGAAGTGTATCTGAAGGTGAAGGTGATTTCGTAGACATGTGTCAAAGACATGTTCTGAAATGTAAGTGGTGTTGGTTGGAGAGCACATCGGTTACGTGTGAGATGTGTAGCCAAGCAGTAATGGTGCGCCATAGCTGCAAATATTAGTCGGTAATATGAAGTGTTGTCAGCTTAAGCCTGATGATCCAGACGAGCGTAAGCACGAAGTACGCAAAACTACCGCTAGGCCGCGCCTCTTTAGCTCAGTGGCAGAGCACTGGTCTAGTAAACCAGGGGTCGTGAGTTCGATCCTCACAGGAGGCAAACGAATTTTCGAAATCAGTTGCGCGTCGTGGCCGTATAGCAAGCAGTGTCTGGAACGACGAACAATTAGCAACAGGTGTTTTATTTAGAATTACTCTCAGATGTGATTGAGGCGAATGTCGCAGATAAAGCATTTTCCAAAGCGGTACAGCGTAGGGTGGGAGGCGGCAGTCTGAATTATATTTTTTACATGTGTTTTTCAAATATCACAGAGCCTCTCGCGAGCGTCGTCGTCGTCGACGCCGCCGCTTCTGCAGAAGTAGCAAATCGCCATCGTAGCAAATGCGGCGAGGGACGCCCTGCCTTCGATTTCGAATGCACAAAGTGTGTGGTCTTGATTCCCAATCTCTACTTGGTCGGTCTCGTAAAGGCTTGCATGTAACGAATGGGTGGGAAGCAGCAAGAGGCAGCGGCTGTGTAGAACGAAAACACAATTCCTCAGCGGTATGAGCGTTTCGAGATGACACGAATGTAAGGAATACTTGGCGGCCAGTGACCGTGTGGCCTAATGGATAAGGCGTCGGACTTCGGATCCGAAGATTGCAGGTTCGAATCCTGTCACGGTCGTGTTTTTCCAATTCTGCAAAAGAAACACACCGTTTTAGTGTAGCTATTGAGCAGTACGAAATCGTCTGAATGTTGCTGTTGTCCATTTCCTGCTTGGAGATGCACTTGAGCTTGATACACACACAGCCAGAACGGTGTTATCTAGCGAAATGGTCGGCTGAGTGCCGTCACCGCGAGTTTTGGCTGGCATTTGCGCATCTAAGACAGCGTCGGAAAGTAACCCGTTCGGCTTCTGAGTCAAATCAAATATGTGTGTTAATTTTGACACCACTAGCGCTGCAGGTTTTCATGCAATTCCTGTACCTCTCAGAAATGATTATGAAATAAAACTGAAGTACGTGACGTGTGTGACGCTAGGAAAACATTAGGCAGCATGGAGAGATTCTGTATGGGACCACCCCACCGAAACGAGAACTGTGTGTCGTGCGACCCGACACGTAGTCACCGACGCAGCCCGGCTAGCTCAGTCAGTAGAGCATGAGACTCTTAATCTCAGGGTCGTGGGTTCGAGCCCCACGCTGGGCGGAACGTAATTTTGTTCCGCTGCAGATGTAAATTACCGTTTCTCTGATCAATGTGACGTAATGGAAATAGCAACTTAAAACTTTGCCTACGTCTCCATCAGTCGCAAGGAAGTGTATCTGAAGGTGAAGGTGATTTCGTAGACATGTGTCAAAGACATGTTCTGAAATGTAAGTGGTGTTGGTTGGAGAGCACATCGGTTACGTGTGAGATGTGTAGCCAAGCAGTAATGGTGCGCCATAGCTGCAAATATTAGTCGGTAATATGAAGTGTTGTCAGCTTAAGCCTGATGATCCAGACGAGCGTAAGCACGAAGTACGCAAAACTACCGCTAGGCCGCGCCTCTTTAGCTCAGTGGCAGAGCACTGGTCTAGTAAACCAGGGGTCGTGAGTTCGATCCTCACAGGAGGCAAACGAATTTTCGAAATCAGTTGCGCGTCGTGGCCGTATAGCAAGCAGTGTCTGGAACGACGAACAATTAGCAACAGGTGTCTTATTTAGAATTACTCTCAGATGTGATTGAGGCGAATGTCGCAGATAAAGCATTTTCCAAAGCGGTACAGCGTAGGGTGGGAGGCGGCAGTCTGAATTATATTTTTTACATGTGTTTTTCAAATATCACAGAGCCTCTCGCGAGCGTCGTCGTCGTCGTCGTCGTCGTCGACGCCGCCGCTTCTGCAGAAGTAGCAAATCGCCATCGTAGCAAATGCGGCGAGGGACGCCCTGCCTTCGATTTCGAATGCACAAAGTGTGTGGTCTTGATTCCCAATCTCTACTTGGTCGGTCTCGTAAAGGCTTGCATGTAACGAATGGGTGGGAAGCAGCAAGAGGCAGCGGCTGTGTAGAACGAAAACACAATTCCTCAGCGGTATGAGCGTTTCGAGATGACACGAATGTAAGGAATACTTGGCGGCCAGTGACCGTGTGGCCTAATGGATAAGGCGTCGGACTTCGGATCCGAAGATTGCAGGTTCGAATCCTGTCACGGTCGTGTTTTTCCAATTCTGCAAAAGAAACACACCGTTTTAGTGTAGCTATTGAGCAGTACGAAATCGTCTGAATGTTGCTGTTGTCCATTTCCTGCTTGGAGATGCACTTGAGCTTGATACACACACAGCCAGAACGGTGTTATCTAGCGAAATGGTCGGCTGAGTGCCGTCACCGCGAGTTTTGGCTGGCATTTGCGCATCTAAGACAGCGTCGGAAAGTAACCCGTTCGGCTTCTGAGTCAAATCAAATATGTGTGTTAATTTTGACACCACTAGCGCTGCAGGTTTTCATGCAATTCCTGTACCTCTCAGAAATGATTATGAAATAAAACTGAAGTACGTGACGTGTGTGACGCTAGGAAAACATTAGGCAGCATGGAGAGATTCTGTATGGGACCACCCCACCGAAACGAGAACTGTGTGTCGTGCGACCCGACACGTAGTCACCGACGCAGCCCGGCTAGCTCAGTCGGTAGAGCATGAGACTCTTAATCTCAGGGTCGTGGGTTCGAGCCCCACGCTGGGCGGAACGTAATTTTGTTCCGCTGCAGATGTAAATTACCGTTTCTCTGATCAATGTGACGTAATGGAAATAGCAACTTAAAACTTTGCCTACGTCTCCATCAGTCGCAAGGAAGTGTATCTGAAGGTGAAGGTGATTTCGTAGACATGTGTCAAAGACATGTTCTGAAATGTAAGTGGTGTTGGTTGGAGAGCACATCGGTTACGTGTGAGATGTGTAGCCAAGCAGTAATGGTGCGCCATAGCTGCAAATATTAGTCGGTAATATGAAGTGTTGTCAGCTTAAGCCTGATGATCCAGACGAGCGTAAGCACGAAGTACGCAAAACTACCGCTAGGCCGCGCCTCTTTAGCTCAGTGGCAGAGCACTGGTCTAGTAAACCAGGGGTCGTGAGTTCGATCCTCACAGGAGGCAAACGAATTTTCGAAATCAGTTGCGCGTCGTGGCCGTATAGCAAGCAGTGTCTGGAACGACGAACAATTAGCAACAGGTGTTTTATTTAGAATTACTCTCAGATGTGATTGAGGCGAATGTCGCAGATAAAGCATTTTCCAAAGCGGTACAGCGTAGGGTGGGAGGCGGCAGTCTGAATTATATTTTTTACATGTGTTTTTCAAATATCACAGAGCCTCTCGCGAGCGTCGTCGTCGTCGTCGACGCCGCCGCTTCTGCAGAAGTAGCAAATCGCCATCGTAGCAAATGCGGCGAGGGACGCCCTGCCTTCGATTTCGAATGCACAAAGTGTGTGGTCTTGATTCCCAATCTCTACTTGGTCGGTCTCGTAAAGGCTTGCATGTAACGAATGGGTGGGAAGCAGCAAGAGGCAGCGGCTGTGTAGAACGAAAACACAATTCCTCAGCGGTATGAGCGTTTCGAGATGACACGAATGTAAGGAATACTTGGCGGCCAGTGACCGTGTGGCCTAATGGATAAGGCGTCGGACTTCGGATCCGAAGATTGCAGGTTCGAATCCTGTCACGGTCGTGTTTTTCCAATTCTGCAAAAGAAACACACCGTTTTAGTGTAGCTATTGAGCAGTACGAAATCGTCTGAATGTTGCTGTTGTCCATTTCCTGCTTGGAGATGCACTTGAGCTTGATACACACACAGCCAGAACGGTGTTATCTAGCGAAATGGTCGGCTGAGTGCCGTCACCGCGAGTTTTGGCTGGCATTTGCGCATCTAAGACAGCGTCGGAAAGTAACCCGTTCGGCTTCTGAGTCAAATCAAATATGTGTGTTAATTTTGACACCACTAGCGCTGCAGGTTTTCATGCAATTCCTGTACCTCTCAGAAATGATTATGAAATAAAACTGAAGTACGTGACGTGTGTGACGCTAGGAAAACATTAGGCAGCATGGAGAGATTCTGTATGGGACCACCCCACCGAAACGAGAACTGTGTGTCGTGCGACCCGACACGTAGTCACCGACGCAGCCCGGCTAGCTCAGTCGGTAGAGCATGAGACTCTTAATCTCAGGGTCGTGGGTTCGAGCCCCACGCTGGGCGGAACGTAATTTTGTTCCGCTGCAGATGTAAATTACCGTTTCTCTGATCAATGTGACGTAATGGAAATAGCAACTTAAAACTTTGCCTACGTCTCCATCAGTCGCAAGGAAGTGTATCTGAAGGTGAAGGTGATTTCGTAGACATGTGTCAAAGACATGTTCTGAAATGTAAGTGGTGTTGGTTGGAGAGCACATCGGTTACGTGTGAGATGTGTAGCCAAGCAGTAATGGTGCGCCATAGCTGCAAATATTAGTCGGTAATATGAAGTGTTGTCAGCTTAAGCCTGATGATCCAGACGAGCGTAAGCACGAAGTACGCAAAACTACCGCTAGGCCGCGCCTCTTTAGCTCAGTGGCAGAGCACTGGTCTAGTAAACCAGGGGTCGTGAGTTCGATCCTCACAGGAGGCAAACGAATTTTCGAAATCAGTTGCGCGTCGTGGCCGTATAGCAAGCAGTGTCTGGAACGACGAACAATTAGCAACAGGTGTTTTATTTAGAATTACTCTCAGATGTGATTGAGGCGAATGTCGCAGATAAAGCATTTTCCAAAGCGGTACAGCGTAGGGTGGGAGGCGGCAGTCTGAATTATATTTTTTACATGTGTTTTTCAAATATCACAGAGCCTCTCGCGAGCGTCGTCGTCGTCGTCGACGCCGCCGCTTCTGCAGAAGTAGCAAATCGCCATCGTAGCAAATGCGGCGAGGGACGCCCTGCCTTCGATTTCGAATGCACAAAGTGTGTGGTCTTGATTCCCAATCTCTACTTGGTCGGTCTCGTAAATTCTTGCATGTAACGAATGGGTGGGAAGCAGCAAGAGGCAGCGGCTGTGTAGAACGAAAACACAATTCCTCAGCGGTATGAGCGTTTCGAGATGACACGAATGTAAGGAATACTTGGCGGCCAGTGACCGTGTGGCCTAATGGATAAGGCGTCGGACTTCGGATCCGAAGATTGCAGGTTCGAATCCTGTCACGGTCGTGTTTTTCCAATTCTGCAAAAGAAACACACCGTTTTAGTGTAGCTATTGAGCAGTACGAAATCGTCTGAATGTTGCTGTTGTCCATTTCCTGCTTGGAGATGCACTTGAGCTTGATACACACACAGCCAGAACGGTGTTATCTAGCGAAATGGTCGGCTGAGTGCCGTCACCGCGAGTTTTGGCTGGCATTTGCGCATCTAAGACAGCGTCGGAAAGTAACCCGTTCGGCTTCTGAGTCAAATCAAATATGTGTGTTAATTTTGACACCACTAGCGCTGCAGGTTTTCATGCAATTCCTGTACCTCTCAGAAATGATTATGAAATAAAACTGAAGTACGTGACGTGTGTGACGCTAGGAAAACATTAGGCAGCATGGAGAGATTCTGTATGGGACCACCCCACCGAAACGAGAACTGTGTGTCGTGCGACCCGACACGTAGTCACCGACGCAGCCCGGCTAGCTCAGTCGGTAGAGCATGAGACTCTTAATCTCAGGGTCGTGGGTTCGAGCCCCACGCTGGGCGGAACGTAATTTTGTTCCGCTGCAGATGTAAATTACCGTTTCTCTGATCAATGTGACGTAATGGAAATAGCAACTTAAAACTTTGCCTACGTCTCCATCAGTCGCAAGGAAGTGTATCTGAAGGTGAAGGTGATTTCGTAGACATGTGTCAAAGACATGTTCTGAAATGTAAGTGGTGTTGGTTGGAGAGCACATCGGTTACGTGTGAGATGTGTAGCCAAGCAGTAATGGTGCGCCATAGCTGCAAATATTAGTCGGTAATATGAAGTGTTGTCAGCTTAAGCCTGATGATCCAGACGAGCGTAAGCACGAAGTACGCAAAACTACCGCTAGGCCGCGCCTCTTTAGCTCAGTGGCAGAGCACTGGTCTAGTAAACCAGGGGTCGTGAGTTCGATCCTCACAGGAGGCAAACGAATTTTCGAAATCAGTTGCGCGTCGTGGCCGTATAGCAAGCAGTGTCTGGAACGACGAACAATTAGCAACAGGTGTCTTATTTAGAATTACTCTCAGATGTGATTGAGGCGAATGTCGCAGATAAAGCATTTTCCAAAGCGGTACAGCGTAGGGTGGGAGGCGGCAGTCTGAATTATATTTTTTACATGTGTTTTTCAAATATCACAGAGCCTCTCGCGAGCGTCGTCGTCGTCGTCGACGCCGCCGCTTCTGCAGAAGTAGCAAATCGCCATCGTAGCAAATGCGGCGAGGGACGCCCTGCCTTCGATTTCGAATGCACAAAGTGTGTGGTCTTGATTCCCAATCTCTACTTGGTCGGTCTCGTAAAGGCTTGCATGTAACGAATGGGTGGGAAGCAGCAAGAGGCAGCGGCTGTGTAGAACGAAAACACAATTCCTCAGCGGTATGAGCGTTTCGAGATGACACGAATGTAAGGAATACTTGGCGGCCAGTGACCGTGTGGCCTAATGGATAAGGCGTCGGACTTCGGATCCGAAGATTGCAGGTTCGAATCCTGTCACGGTCGTGTTTTTCCAATTCTGCAAAAGAAACACACCGTTTTAGTGTAGCTATTGAGCAGTACGAAATCGTCTGAATGTTGCTGTTGTCCATTTCCTGCTTGGAGATGCACTTGAGCTTGATACACACACAGCCAGAACGGTGTTATCTAGCGAAATGGTCGGCTGAGTGCCGTCACCGCGAGTTTTGGCTGGCATTTGCGCATCTAAGACAGCGTCGGAAAGTAACCCGTTCGGCTTCTGAGTCAAATCAAATATGTGTGTTAATTTTGACACCACTAGCGCTGCAGGTTTTCATGCAATTCCTGTACCTCTCAGAAATGATTATGAAATAAAACTGAAGTACGTGACGTGTGTGACGCTAGGAAAACATTAGGCAGCATGGAGAGATTCTGTATGGGACCACCCCACCGAAACGAGAACTGTGTGTCGTGCGACCCGACACGTAGTCACCGACGCAGCCCGGCTAGCTCAGTCGGTAGAGCATGAGACTCTTAATCTCAGGGTCGTGGGTTCGAGCCCCACGCTGGGCGGAACGTAGTTTTGTTCCGCTGCAGATGTAAATTACCGTTTCTCTGATCAATGTGACGTAATGGAAATAGCAACTTAAAACTTTGCCTACGTCTCCATCAGTCGCAAGGAAGTGTATCTGAAGGTGAAGGTGATTTCGTAGACATGTGTCACAGACATGTTCTGAAATGTAAGTGGTGTTGGTTGGAGAGCACATCGGTTACGTGTGAGATGTGTAGCCAAGCAGTAATGGTGCGCCATAGCTGCAAATATTAGTCGGTAATATGAAGTGTTGTCAGCTTAAGCCTGATGATCCAGACGAGCGTAAGCACGAAGTACGCAAAACTACCGCTAGGCCGCGCCTTTTTAGCTCAGTGGCAGAGCACTGGTCTAGTAAATCAGGGGTCGTGAGTTCGATCCTCACAGGAGGCAAACGAATTTTCGAAATCAGTTGCGCGTCGTGGCCGTATAGCAAGCAGTGTCTGGAACGACGAACAATTAGCAACAGGTGTTTTATTTAGAATTACTCTCAGATGTGATTGAGGCGAATGTCGCAGATAAAGCATTTTCCAAAGCGGTACAGCGTAGGGTGGGAGGCGGCAGTCTGAATTATATTTTTTACATGTGTTTTTCAAATATCACAGAGCCTCTCGCGAGCGTCGTCGTCGTCGACGCCGCCGCTTCTGCAGAAGTAGCAAATCGCCATCGTAGCAAATGCGGCGAGGGACGCCCTGCCTTCGATTTCGAATGCACAAAGTGTGTGGTCTTGATTCCCAATCTCTACTTGGTCGGTCTCGTAAAGGCTTGCATGTAACGAATGGGTGGGAAGCAGCAAGAGGCAGCGGCTGTGTAGAACGAAAACACAATTCCTCAGCGGTATGAGCGTTTCGAGATGACACGAATGTAAGGAATACTTGGCGGCCAGTGACCGTGTGGCCTAATGGATAAGGCGTCGGACTTCGGATCCGAAGATTGCAGGTTCGAATCCTGTCACGGTCGTGTTTTTCCAATTCTGCAAAAGAAACACACCGTTTTAGTGTAGCTATTGAGCAGTACGAAATCGTCTGAATGTTGCTGTTGTCCATTTCCTGCTTGGAGATGCACTTGAGCTTGATACACACACAGCCAGAACGGTGTTATCTAGCGAAATGGTCGGCTGAGTGCCGTCACCGCGAGTTTTGGCTGGCATTTGCGCATCTAAGACAGCGTCGGAAAGTAACCCGTTCGGCTTCTGAGTCAAATCAAATATGTGTGTTAATTTTGACACCACTAGCGCTGCAGGTTTTCATGCAATTCCTGTACCTCTCAGAAATGATTATGAAATAAAACTGAAGTACGTGACGTGTGTGACGCTAGGAAAACATTAGGCAGCATGGAGAGATTCTGTATGGGACCACCCCACCGAAACGAGAACTGTGTGTCGTGCGACCCGACACGTAGTCACCGACGCAGCCCGGCTAGCTCAGTCAGTAGAGCATGAGACTCTTAATCTCAGGGTCGTGGGTTCGAGCCCCACGCTGGGCGGAACGTAATTTTGTTCCGCTGCAGATGTAAATTACCGTTTCTCTGATCAATGTGACGTAATGGAAATAGCAACTTAAAACTTTGCCTACGTCTCCATCAGTCGCAAGGAAGTGTATCTGAAGGTGAAGGTGATTTCGTAGACATGTGTCAAAGACATGTTCTGAAATGTAAGTGGTGTTGGTTGGAGAGCACATCGGTTACGTGTGAGATGTGTAGCCAAGCAGTAATGGTGCGCCATAGCTGCAAATATTAGTCGGTAATATGAAGTGTTGTCAGCTTAAGCCTGATGATCCAGACGAGCGTAAGCACGAAGTACGCAAAACTACCGCTAGGCCGCGCCTCTTTAGCTCAGTGGCAGAGCACTGGTCTAGTAAACCAGGGGTCGTGAGTTCGATCCTCACAGGAGGCAAACGAATTTTCGAAATCAGTTGCGCGTCGTGGCCGTATAGCAAGCAGTGTCTGGAACGACGAACAATTAGCAACAGGTGTCTTATTTAGAATTACTCTCAGATGTGATTGAGGCGAATGTCGCAGATAAAGCATTTTCCAAAGCGGTACAGCGTAGGGTGGGAGGCGGCAGTCTGAATTATATTTTTTACATGTGTTTTTCAAATATCACAGAGCCTCTCGCGAGCGTCGTCGTCGTCGTCGTCGTCGACGCCGCCGCTTCTGCAGAAGTAGCAAATCGCCATCGTAGCAAATGCGGCGAGGGACGCCCTGCCTTCGATTTCGAATGCACAAAGTGTGTGGTCTTGATTCCCAATCTCTACTTGGTCGGTCTCGTAAAGGCTTGCATGTAACGAATGGGTGGGAAGCAGCAAGAGGCAGCGGCTGTGTAGAACGAAAACACAATTCCTCAGCGGTATGAGCGTTTCGAGATGACACGAATGTAAGGAATACTTGGCGGCCAGTGACCGTGTGGCCTAATGGATAAGGCGTCGGACTTCGGATCCGAAGATTGCAGGTTCGAATCCTGTCACGGTCGTGTTTTTCCAATTCTGCAAAAGAAACACACCGTTTTAGTGTAGCTATTGAGCAGTACGAAATCGTCTGAATGTTGCTGTTGTCCATTTCCTGCTTGGAGATGCACTTGAGCTTGATACACACACAGCCAGAACGGTGTTATCTAGCGAAATGGTCGGCTGAGTGCCGTCACCGCGAGTTTTGGCTGGCATTTGCGCATCTAAGACAGCGTCGGAAAGTAACCCGTTCGGCTTCTGAGTCAAATCAAATATGTGTGTTAATTTTGACACCACTAGCGCTGCAGGTTTTCATGCAATTCCTGTACCTCTCAGAAATGATTATGAAATAAAACTGAAGTACGTGACGTGTGTGACGCTAGGAAAACATTAGGCAGCATGGAGAGATTCTGTATGGGACCACCCCACCGAAACGAGAACTGTGTGTCGTGCGACCCGACACGTAGTCACCGACGCAGCCCGGCTAGCTCAGTCGGTAGAGCATGAGACTCTTAATCTCAGGGTCGTGGGTTCGAGCCCCACGCTGGGCGGAACGTAATTTTGTTCCGCTGCAGATGTAAATTACCGTTTCTCTGATCAATGTGACGTAATGGAAATAGCAACTTAAAACTTTGCCTACGTCTCCATCAGTCGCAAGGAAGTGTATCTGAAGGTGAAGGTGATTTCGTAGACATGTGTCAAAGACATGTTCTGAAATGTAAGTGGTGTTGGTTGGAGAGCACATCGGTTACGTGTGAGATGTGTAGCCAAGCAGTAATGGTGCGCCATAGCTGCAAATATTAGTCGGTAATATGAAGTGTTGTCAGCTTAAGCCTGATGATCCAGACGAGCGTAAGCACGAAGTACGCAAAACTACCGCTAGGCCGCGCCTCTTTAGCTCAGTGGCAGAGCACTGGTCTAGTAAACCAGGGGTCGTGAGTTCGATCCTCACAGGAGGCAAACGAATTTTCGAAATCAGTTGCGCGTCGTGGCCGTATAGCAAGCAGTGTCTGGAACGACGAACAATTAGCAACAGGTGTTTTATTTAGAATTACTCTCAGATGTGATTGAGGCGAATGTCGCAGATAAAGCATTTTCCAAAGCGGTACAGCGTAGGGTGGGAGGCGGCAGTCTGAATTATATTTTTTACATGTGTTTTTCAAATATCACAGAGCCTCTCGCGAGCGTCGTCGTCGTCGTCGACGCCGCCGCTTCTGCAGAAGTAGCAAATCGCCATCGTAGCAAATGCGGCGAGGGACGCCCTGCCTTCGATTTCGAATGCACAAAGTGTGTGGTCTTGATTCCCAATCTCTACTTGGTCGGTCTCGTAAAGGCTTGCATGTAACGAATGGGTGGGAAGCAGCAAGAGGCAGCGGCTGTGTAGAACGAAAACACAATTCCTCAGCGGTATGAGCGTTTCGAGATGACACGAATGTAAGGAATACTTGGCGGCCAGTGACCGTGTGGCCTAATGGATAAGGCGTCGGACTTCGGATCCGAAGATTGCAGGTTCGAATCCTGTCACGGTCGTGTTTTTCCAATTCTGCAAAAGAAACACACCGTTTTAGTGTAGCTATTGAGCAGTACGAAATCGTCTGAATGTTGCTGTTGTCCATTTCCTGCTTGGAGATGCACTTGAGCTTGATACACACACAGCCAGAACGGTGTTATCTAGCGAAATGGTCGGCTGAGTGCCGTCACCGCGAGTTTTGGCTGGCATTTGCGCATCTAAGACAGCGTCGGAAAGTAACCCGTTCGGCTTCTGAGTCAAATCAAATATGTGTGTTAATTTTGACACCACTAGCGCTGCAGGTTTTCATGCAATTCCTGTACCTCTCAGAAATGATTATGAAATAAAACTGAAGTACGTGACGTGTGTGACGCTAGGAAAACATTAGGCAGCATGGAGAGATTCTGTATGGGACCACCCCACCGAAACGAGAACTGTGTGTCGTGCGACCCGACACGTAGTCACCGACGCAGCCCGGCTAGCTCAGTCGGTAGAGCATGAGACTCTTAATCTCAGGGTCGTGGGTTCGAGCCCCACGCTGGGCGGAACGTAATTTTGTTCCGCTGCAGATGTAAATTACCGTTTCTCTGATCAATGTGACGTAATGGAAATAGCAACTTAAAACTTTGCCTACGTCTCCATCAGTCGCAAGGAAGTGTATCTGAAGGTGAAGGTGATTTCGTAGACATGTGTCAAAGACATGTTCTGAAATGTAAGTGGTGTTGGTTGGAGAGCACATCGGTTACGTGTGAGATGTGTAGCCAAGCAGTAATGGTGCGCCATAGCTGCAAATATTAGTCGGTAATATGAAGTGTTGTCAGCTTAAGCCTGATGATCCAGACGAGCGTAAGCACGAAGTACGCAAAACTACCGCTAGGCCGCGCCTCTTTAGCTCAGTGGCAGAGCACTGGTCTAGTAAACCAGGGGTCGTGAGTTCGATCCTCACAGGAGGCAAACGAATTTTCGAAATCAGTTGCGCGTCGTGGCCGTATAGCAAGCAGTGTCTGGAACGACGAACAATTAGCAACAGGTGTTTTATTTAGAATTACTCTCAGATGTGATTGAGGCGAATGTCGCAGATAAAGCATTTTCCAAAGCGGTACAGCGTAGGGTGGGAGGCGGCAGTCTGAATTATATTTTTTACATGTGTTTTTCAAATATCACAGAGCCTCTCGCGAGCGTCGTCGTCGTCGTCGTCGACGCCGCCGCTTCTGCAGAAGTAGCAAATCGCCATCGTAGCAAATGCGGCGAGGGACGCCCTGCCTTCGATTTCGAATGCACAAAGTGTGTGGTCTTGATTCCCAATCTCTACTTGGTCGGTCTCGTAAATTCTTGCATGTAACGAATGGGTGGGAAGCAGCAAGAGGCAGCGGCTGTGTAGAACGAAAACACAATTCCTCAGCGGTATGAGCGTTTCGAGATGACACGAATGTAAGGAATACTTGGCGGCCAGTGACCGTGTGGCCTAATGGATAAGGCGTCGGACTTCGGATCCGAAGATTGCAGGTTCGAATCCTGTCACGGTCGTGTTTTTCCAATTCTGCAAAAGAAACACACCGTTTTAGTGTAGCTATTGAGCAGTACGAAATCGTCTGAATGTTGCTGTTGTCCATTTCCTGCTTGGAGATGCACTTGAGCTTGATACACACACAGCCAGAACGGTGTTATCTAGCGAAATGGTCGGCTGAGTGCCGTCACCGCGAGTTTTGGCTGGCATTTGCGCATCTAAGACAGCGTCGGAAAGTAACCCGTTCGGCTTCTGAGTCAAATCAAATATGTGTGTTAATTTTGACACCACTAGCGCTGCAGGTTTTCATGCAATTCCTGTACCTCTCAGAAATGATTATGAAATAAAACTGAAGTACGTGACGTGTGTGACGCTAGGAAAACATTAGGCAGCATGGAGAGATTCTGTATGGGACCACCCCACCGAAACGAGAACTGTGTGTCGTGCGACCCGACACGTAGTCACCGACGCAGCCCGGCTAGCTCAGTCGGTAGAGCATGAGACTCTTAATCTCAGGGTCGTGGGTTCGAGCCCCACGCTGGGCGGAACGTAATTTTGTTCCGCTGCAGATGTAAATTACCGTTTCTCTGATCAATGTGACGTAATGGAAATAGCAACTTAAAACTTTGCCTACGTCTCCATCAGTCGCAAGGAAGTGTATCTGAAGGTGAAGGTGATTTCGTAGACATGTGTCAAAGACATGTTCTGAAATGTAAGTGGTGTTGGTTGGAGAGCACATCGGTTACGTGTGAGATGTGTAGCCAAGCAGTAATGGTGCGCCATAGCTGCAAATATTAGTCGGTAATATGAAGTGTTGTCAGCTTAAGCCTGATGATCCAGACGAGCGTAAGCACGAAGTACGCAAAACTACCGCTAGGCCGCGCCTCTTTAGCTCAGTGGCAGAGCACTGGTCTAGTAAACCAGGGGTCGTGAGTTCGATCCTCACAGGAGGCAAACGAATTTTCGAAATCAGTTGCGCGTCGTGGCCGTATAGCAAGCAGTGTCTGGAACGACGAACAATTAGCAACAGGTGTCTTATTTAGAATTACTCTCAGATGTGATTGAGGCGAATGTCGCAGATAAAGCATTTTCCAAAGCGGTACAGCGTAGGGTGGGAGGCGGCAGTCTGAATTATATTTTTTACATGTGTTTTTCAAATATCACAGAGCCTCTCGCGAGCGTCGTCGTCGTCGACGCCGCCGCTTCTGCAGAAGTAGCAAATCGCCATCGTAGCAAATGCGGCGAGGGACGCCCTGCCTTCGATTTCGAATGCACAAAGTGTGTGGTCTTGATTCCCAATCTCTACTTGGTCGGTCTCGTAAAGGCTTGCATGTAACGAATGGGTGGGAAGCAGCAAGAGGCAGCGGCTGTGTAGAACGAAAACACAATTCCTCAGCGGTATGAGCGTTTCGAGATGACACGAATGTAAGGAATACTTGGCGGCCAGTGACCGTGTGGCCTAATGGATAAGGCGTCGGACTTCGGATCCGAAGATTGCAGGTTCGAATCCTGTCACGGTCGTGTTTTTCCAATTCTGCAAAAGAAACACACCGTTTTAGTGTAGCTATTGAGCAGTACGAAATCGTCTGAATGTTGCTGTTGTCCATTTCCTGCTTGGAGATGCACTTGAGCTTGATACACACACAGCCAGAACGGTGTTATCTAGCGAAATGGTCGGCTGAGTGCCGTCACCGCGAGTTTTGGCTGGCATTTGCGCATCTAAGACAGCGTCGGAAAGTAACCCGTTCGGCTTCTGAGTCAAATCAAATATGTGTGTTAATTTTGACACCACTAGCGCTGCAGGTTTTCATGCAATTCCTGTACCTCTCAGAAATGATTATGAAATAAAACTGAAGTACGTGACGTGTGTGACGCTAGGAAAACATTAGGCAGCATGGAGAGATTCTGTATGGGACCACCCCACCGAAACGAGAACTGTGTGTCGTGCGACCCGACACGTAGTCACCGACGCAGCCCGGCTAGCTCAGTCGGTAGAGCATGAGACTCTTAATCTCAGGGTCGTGGGTTCGAGCCCCACGCTGGGCGGAACGTAATTTTGTTCCGCTGCAGATGTAAATTACCGTTTCTCTGATCAATGTGACGTAATGGAAATAGCAACTTAAAACTTTGCCTACGTCTCCATCAGTCGCAAGGAAGTGTATCTGAAGGTGAAGGTGATTTCGTAGACATGTGTCAAAGACATGTTCTGAAATGTAAGTGGTGTTGGTTGGAGAGCACATCGGTTACGTGTGAGATGTGTAGCCAAGCAGTAATGGTGCGCCATAGCTGCAAATATTAGTCGGTAATATGAAGTGTTGTCAGCTTAAGCCTGATGATCCAGACGAGCGTAAGCACGAAGTACGCAAAACTACCGCTAGGCCGCGCCTCTTTAGCTCAGTGGCAGAGCACTGGTCTAGTAAACCAGGGGTCGTGAGTTCGATCCTCACAGGAGGCAAACGAATTTTCGAAATCAGTTGCGCGTCGTGGCCGTATAGCAAGCAGTGTCTGGAACGACGAACAATTAGCAACAGGTGTTTTATTTAGAATTACTCTCAGATGTGATTGAGGCGAATGTCGCAGATAAAGCATTTTCCAAAGCGGTACAGCGTAGGGTGGGAGGCGGCAGTCTGAATTATATTTTTTACATGTGTTTTTCAAATATCACAGAGCCTCTCGCGAGCGTCGTCGTCGTCGTCGACGCCGCCGCTTCTGCAGAAGTAGCAAATCGCCATCGTAGCAAATGCGGCGAGGGACGCCCTGCCTTCGATTTCGAATGCACAAAGTGTGTGGTCTTGATTCCCAATCTCTACTTGGTCGGTCTCGTAAAGGCTTGCATGTAACGAATGGGTGGGAAGCAGCAAGAGGCAGCGGCTGTGTAGAACGAAAACACAATTCCTCAGCGGTATGAGCGTTTCGAGATGACACGAATGTAAGGAATACTTGGCGGCCAGTGACCGTGTGGCCTAATGGATAAGGCGTCGGACTTCGGATCCGAAGATTGCAGGTTCGAATCCTGTCACGGTCGTGTTTTTCCAATTCTGCAAAAGAAACACACCGTTTTAGTGTAGCTATTGAGCAGTACGAAATCGTCTGAATGTTGCTGTTGTCCATTTCCTGCTTGGAGATGCACTTGAGCTTGATACACACACAGCCAGAACGGTGTTATCTAGCGAAATGGTCGGCTGAGTGCCGTCACCGCGAGTTTTGGCTGGCATTTGCGCATCTAAGACAGCGTCGGAAAGTAACCCGTTCGGCTTCTGAGTCAAATCAAATATGTGTGTTAATTTTGACACCACTAGCGCTGCAGGTTTTCATGCAATTCCTGTACCTCTCAGAAATGATTATGAAATAAAACTGAAGTACGTGACGTGTGTGACGCTAGGAAAACATTAGGCAGCATGGAGAGATTCTGTATGGGACCACCCCACCGAAACGAGAACTGTGTGTCGTGCGACCCGACACGTAGTCACCGACGCAGCCCGGCTAGCTC
Organism: Schistocerca americana; assembly: GCF_021461395.2. Classification (NCBI taxonomy): domain Eukaryota; kingdom Metazoa; phylum Arthropoda; class Insecta; order Orthoptera; family Acrididae; genus Schistocerca; species Schistocerca americana. The sequence goes on from NC_060125.1 coordinate 43,906,731, forward strand.
AGTCGGTAGAGCATGAGACTCTTAATCTCAGGGTCGTGGGTTCGAGCCCCACGCTGGGCGGAACGTAATTTTGTTCCGCTGCAGATGTAAATTACCGTTTCTCTGATCAATGTGACGTAATGGAAATAGCAACTTAAAACTTTGCCTACGTCTCCATCAGTCGCAAGGAAGTGTATCTGAAGGTGAAGGTGATTTCGTAGACATGTGTCAAAGACATGTTCTGAAATGTAAGTGGTGTTGGTTGGAGAGCACATCGGTTACGTGTGAGATGTGTAGCCAAGCAGTAATGGTGCGCCATAGCTGCAAATATTAGTCGGTAATATGAAGTGTTGTCAGCTTAAGCCTGATGATCCAGACGAGCGTAAGCACGAAGTACGCAAAACTACCGCTAGGCCGCGCCTCTTTAGCTCAGTGGCAGAGCACTGGTCTAGTAAACCAGGGGTCGTGAGTTCGATCCTCACAGGAGGCAAACGAATTTTCGAAATCAGTTGCGCGTCGTGGCCGTATAGCAAGCAGTGTCTGGAACGACGAACAATTAGCAACAGGTGTCTTATTTAGAATTACTCTCAGATGTGATTGAGGCGAATGTCGCAGATAAAGCATTTTCCAAAGCGGTACAGCGTAGGGTGGGAGGCGGCAGTCTGAATTATATTTTTTACATGTGTTTTTCAAATATCACAGAGCCTCTCGCGAGCGTCGTCGTCGTCGACGCCGCCGCTTCTGCAGAAGTAGCAAATCGCCATCGTAGCAAATGCGGCGAGGGACGCCCTGCCTTCGATTTCGAATGCACAAAGTGTGTGGTCTTGATTCCCAATCTCTACTTGGTCGGTCTCGTAAAGGCTTGCATGTAACGAATGGGTGGGAAGCAGCAAGAGGCAGCGGCTGTGTAGAACGAAAACACAATTCCTCAGCGGTATGAGCGTTTCGAGATGACACGAATGTAAGGAATACTTGGCGGCCAGTGACCGTGTGGCCTAATGGATAAGGCGTCGGACTTCGGATCCGAAGATTGCAGGTTCGAATCCTGTCACGGTCGTGTTTTTCCAATTCTGCAAAAGAAACACACCGTTTTAGTGTAGCTATTGAGCAGTACGAAATCGTCTGAATGTTGCTGTTGTCCATTTCCTGCTTGGAGATGCACTTGAGCTTGATACACACACAGCCAGAACGGTGTTATCTAGCGAAATGGTCGGCTGAGTGCCGTCACCGCGAGTTTTGGCTGGCATTTGCGCATCTAAGACAGCGTCGGAAAGTAACCCGTTCGGCTTCTGAGTCAAATCAAATATGTGTGTTAATTTTGACACCACTAGCGCTGCAGGTTTTCATGCAATTCCTGTACCTCTCAGAAATGATTATGAAATAAAACTGAAGTACGTGACGTGTGTGACGCTAGGAAAACATTAGGCAGCATGGAGAGATTCTGTATGGGACCACCCCACCGAAACGAGAACTGTGTGTCGTGCGACCCGACACGTAGTCACCGACGCAGCCCGGCTAGCTCAGTCGGTAGAGCATGAGACTCTTAATCTCAGGGTCGTGGGTTCGAGCCCCACGCTGGGCGGAACGTAATTTTGTTCCGCTGCAGATGTAAATTACCGTTTCTCTGATCAATGTGACGTAATGGAAATAGCAACTTAAAACTTTGCCTACGTCTCCATCAGTCGCAAGGAAGTGTATCTGAAGGTGAAGGTGATTTCGTAGACATGTGTCAAAGACATGTTCTGAAATGTAAGTGGTGTTGGTTGGAGAGCACATCGGTTACGTGTGAGATGTGTAGCCAAGCAGTAATGGTGCGCCATAGCTGCAAATATTAGTCGGTAATATGAAGTGTTGTCAGCTTAAGCCTGATGATCCAGACGAGCGTAAGCACGAAGTACGCAAAACTACCGCTAGGCCGCGCCTCTTTAGCTCAGTGGCAGAGCACTGGTCTAGTAAACCAGGGGTCGTGAGTTCGATCCTCACAGGAGGCAAACGAATTTTCGAAATCAGTTGCGCGTCGTGGCCGTATAGCAAGCAGTGTCTGGAACGACGAACAATTAGCAACAGGTGTTTTATTTAGAATTACTCTCAGATGTGATTGAGGCGAATGTCGCAGATAAAGCATTTTCCAAAGCGGTACAGCGTAGGGTGGGAGGCGGCAGTCTGAATTATATTTTTTACATGTGTTTTTCAAATATCACAGAGCCTCTCGCGAGCGTCGTCGTCGTCGTCGACGCCGCCGCTTCTGCAGAAGTAGCAAATCGCCATCGTAGCAAATGCGGCGAGGGACGCCCTGCCTTCGATTTCGAATGCACAAAGTGTGTGGTCTTGATTCCCAATCTCTACTTGGTCGGTCTCGTAAAGGCTTGCATGTAACGAATGGGTGGGAAGCAGCAAGAGGCAGCGGCTGTGTAGAACGAAAACACAATTCCTCAGCGGTATGAGCGTTTCGAGATGACACGAATGTAAGGAATACTTGGCGGCCAGTGACCGTGTGGCCTAATGGATAAGGCGTCGGACTTCGGATCCGAAGATTGCAGGTTCGAATCCTGTCACGGTCGTGTTTTTCCAATTCTGCAAAAGAAACACACCGTTTTAGTGTAGCTATTGAGCAGTACGAAATCGTCTGAATGTTGCTGTTGTCCATTTCCTGCTTGGAGATGCACTTGAGCTTGATACACACACAGCCAGAACGGTGTTATCTAGCGAAATGGTCGGCTGAGTGCCGTCACCGCGAGTTTTGGCTGGCATTTGCGCATCTAAGACAGCGTCGGAAAGTAACCCGTTCGGCTTCTGAGTCAAATCAAATATGTGTGTTAATTTTGACACCACTAGCGCTGCAGGTTTTCATGCAATTCCTGTACCTCTCAGAAATGATTATGAAATAAAACTGAAGTACGTGACGTGTGTGACGCTAGGAAAACATTAGGCAGCATGGAGAGATTCTGTATGGGACCACCCCACCGAAACGAGAACTGTGTGTCGTGCGACCCGACACGTAGTCACCGACGCAGCCCGGCTAGCTCAGTCGGTAGAGCATGAGACTCTTAATCTCAGGGTCGTGGGTTCGAGCCCCACGCTGGGCGGAACGTAATTTTGTTCCGCTGCAGATGTAAATTACCGTTTCTCTGATCAATGTGACGTAATGGAAATAGCAACTTAAAACTTTGCCTACGTCTCCATCAGTCGCAAGGAAGTGTATCTGAAGGTGAAGGTGATTTCGTAGACATGTGTCAAAGACATGTTCTGAAATGTAAGTGGTGTTGGTTGGAGAGCACATCGGTTACGTGTGAGATGTGTAGCCAAGCAGTAATGGTGCGCCATAGCTGCAAATATTAGTCGGTAATATGAAGTGTTGTCAGCTTAAGCCTGATGATCCAGACGAGCGTAAGCACGAAGTACGCAAAACTACCGCTAGGCCGCGCCTCTTTAGCTCAGTGGCAGAGCACTGGTCTAGTAAACCAGGGGTCGTGAGTTCGATCCTCACAGGAGGCAAACGAATTTTCGAAATCAGTTGCGCGTCGTGGCCGTATAGCAAGCAGTGTCTGGAACGACGAACAATTAGCAACAGGTGTCTTATTTAGAATTACTCTCAGATGTGATTGAGGCGAATGTCGCAGATAAAGCATTTTCCAAAGCGGTACAGCGTAGGGTGGGAGGCGGCAGTCTGAATTATATTTTTTACATGTGTTTTTCAAATATCACAGAGCCTCTCGCGAGCGTCGTCGTCGTCGTCGACGCCGCCGCTTCTGCAGAAGTAGCAAATCGCCATCGTAGCAAATGCGGCGAGGGACGCCCTGCCTTCGATTTCGAATGCACAAAGTGTGTGGTCTTGATTCCCAATCTCTACTTGGTCGGTCTCGTAAAGGCTTGCATGTAACGAATGGGTGGGAAGCAGCAAGAGGCAGCGGCTGTGTAGAACGAAAACACAATTCCTCAGCGGTATGAGCGTTTCGAGATGACACGAATGTAAGGAATACTTGGCGGCCAGTGACCGTGTGGCCTAATGGATAAGGCGTCGGACTTCGGATCCGAAGATTGCAGGTTCGAATCCTGTCACGGTCGTGTTTTTCCAATTCTGCAAAAGAAACACACCGTTTTAGTGTAGCTATTGAGCAGTACGAAATCGTCTGAATGTTGCTGTTGTCCATTTCCTGCTTGGAGATGCACTTGAGCTTGATACACACACAGCCAGAACGGTGTTATCTAGCGAAATGGTCGGCTGAGTGCCGTCACCGCGAGTTTTGGCTGGCATTTGCGCATCTAAGACAGCGTCGGAAAGTAACCCGTTCGGCTTCTGAGTCAAATCAAATATGTGTGTTAATTTTGACACCACTAGCGCTGCAGGTTTTCATGCAATTCCTGTACCTCTCAGAAATGATTATGAAATAAAACTGAAGTACGTGACGTGTGTGACGCTAGGAAAACATTAGGCAGCATGGAGAGATTCTGTATGGGACCACCCCACCGAAACGAGAACTGTGTGTCGTGCGACCCGACACGTAGTCACCGACGCAGCCCGGCTAGCTCAGTCGGTAGAGCATGAGACTCTTAATCTCAGGGTCGTGGGTTCGAGCCCCACGCTGGGCGGAACGTAATTTTGTTCCGCTGCAGATGTAAATTACCGTTTCTCTGATCAATGTGACGTAATGGAAATAACAACTTAAAACTTTGCCTACGTCTCCATCAGTCGCAAGGAAGTATATCTGAAGGTGAAGGTGATTTCGTAGACATGTGTCACAGACATGTTCTGAAATGTAAGTGGTGTTGGTTGGAGAGCACATCGGTTACGTGTGAGATGTGTAGCCAAGCAGTAATGGTGCGCCATAGCTGCAAATATTAGTCGGTAATATGAAGTGTTGTCAGCTTAAGCCTGATGATCCAGACGAGCGTAAGCACGAAGTACGCAAAACTACCGCTAGGCCGCGCCTCTTTAGCTCAGTGGCAGAGCACTGGTCTAGTAAACCAGGGGTCGTGAGTTCGATCCTCACAGGAGGCAAACGAATTTTCGAAATCAGTTGCGCGTCGTGGCCGTATAGCAAGCAGTGTCTGGAACGACGAACAATTAGCAACAGGTGTTTTATTTAGAATTACTCTCAGATGTGATTGAGGCGAATGTCGCAGATAAAGCATTTTCCAAAGCGGTACAGCGTAGGGTGGGAGGCGGCAGTCTGAATTATATTTTTTACATGTGTTTTTCAAATATCACAGAGCCTCTCGCGAGCGTCGTCGTCGTCGTCGTCGTCGTCGACGCCGCCGCTTCTGCAGAAGTAGCAAATCGCCATCGTAGCAAATGCGGCGAGGGACGCCCTGCCTTCGATTTCGAATGCACAAAGTGTGTGGTCTTGATTCCCAATCTCTACTTGGTCGGTCTCGTAAAGGCTTGCATGTAACGAATGGGTGGGAAGCAGCAAGAGGCAGCGGCTGTGTAGAACGAAAACACAATTCCTCAGCGGTATGAGCGTTTCGAGATGACACGAATGTAAGGAATACTTGGCGGCCAGTGACCGTGTGGCCTAATGGATAAGGCGTCGGACTTCGGATCCGAAGATTGCAGGTTCGAATCCTGTCACGGTCGTGTTTTTCCAATTCTGCAAAAGAAACACACCGTTTTAGTGTAGCTATTGAGCAGTACGAAATCGTCTGAATGTTGCTGTTGTCCATTTCCTGCTTGGAGATGCACTTGAGCTTGATACACACACAGCCAGAACGGTGTTATCTAGCGAAATGGTCGGCTGAGTGCCGTCACCGCGAGTTTTGGCTGGCATTTGCGCATCTAAGACAGCGTCGGAAAGTAACCCGTTCGGCTTCTGAGTCAAATCAAATATGTGTGTTAATTTTGACACCACTAGCGCTGCAGGTTTTCATGCAATTCCTGTACCTCTCAGAAATGATTATGAAATAAAACTGAAGTACGTGACGTGTGTGACGCTAGGAAAACATTAGGCAGCATGGAGAGATTCTGTATGGGACCACCCCACCGAAACGAGAACTGTGTGTCGTGCGACCCGACACGTAGTCACCGACGCAGCCCGGCTAGCTCAGTCGGTAGAGCATGAGACTCTTAATCTCAGGGTCGTGGGTTCGAGCCCCACGCTGGGCGGAACGTAATTTTGTTCCGCTGCAGATGTAAATTACCGTTTCTCTGATCAATGTGACGTAATGGAAATAGCAACTTAAAACTTTGCCTACGTCTCCATCAGTCGCAAGGAAGTGTATCTGAAGGTGAAGGTGATTTCGTAGACATGTGTCACAGACATGTTCTGAAATGTAAGTGGTGTTGGTTGGAGAGCACATCGGTTACGTGTGAGATGTGTAGCCAAGCAGTAATGGTGCGCCATAGCTGCAAATATTAGTCGGTAATATGAAGTGTTGTCAGCTTAAGCCTGATGATCCAGACGAGCGTAAGCACGAAGTACGCAAAACTACCGCTAGGCCGCGCCTCTTTAGCTCAGTGGCAGAGCACTGGTCTAGTAAACCAGGGGTCGTGAGTTCGATCCTCACAGGAGGCAAACGAATTTTCGAAATCAGTTGCGCGTCGTGGCCGTATAGCAAGCAGTGTCTGGAACGACGAACAATTAGCAACAGGTGTTTTATTTAGAATTACTCTCAGATGTGATTGAGGCGAATGTCGCAGATAAAGCATTTTCCAAAGCGGTACAGCGTAGGGTGGGAGGCGGCAGTCTGAATTATATTTTTTACATGTGTTTTTCAAATATCACAGAGCCTCTCGCGAGCGTCGTCGTCGTCGTCGACGCCGCCGCTTCTGCAGAAGTAGCAAATCGCCATCGTAGCAAATGCGGCGAGGGACGCCCTGCCTTCGATTTCGAATGCACAAAGTGTGTGGTCTTGATTCCCAATCTCTACTTGGTCGGTCTCGTAAAGGCTTGCATGTAACGAATGGGTGGGAAGCAGCAAGAGGCAGCGGCTGTGTAGAACGAAAACACAATTCCTCAGCGGTATGAGCGTTTCGAGATGACACGAATGTAAGGAATACTTGGCGGCCAGTGACCGTGTGGCCTAATGGATAAGGCGTCGGACTTCGGATCCGAAGATTGCAGGTTCGAATCCTGTCACGGTCGTGTTTTTCCAATTCTGCAAAAGAAACACACCGTTTTAGTGTAGCTATTGAGCAGTACGAAATCGTCTGAATGTTGCTGTTGTCCATTTCCTGCTTGGAGATGCACTTGAGCTTGATACACACACAGCCAGAACGGTGTTATCTAGCGAAATGGTCGGCTGAGTGCCGTCACCGCGAGTTTTGGCTGGCATTTGCGCATCTAAGACAGCGTCGGAAAGTAACCCGTTCGGCTTCTGAGTCAAATCAAATATGTGTGTTAATTTTGACACCACTAGCGCTGCAGGTTTTCATGCAATTCCTGTACCTCTCAGAAATGATTATGAAATAAAACTGAAGTACGTGACGTGTGTGACGCTAGGAAAACATTAGGCAGCATGGAGAGATTCTGTATGGGACCACCCCACCGAAACGAGAACTGTGTGTCGTGCGACCCGACACGTAGTCACCGACGCAGCCCGGCTAGCTCAGTCGGTAGAGCATGAGACTCTTAATCTCAGGGTCGTGGGTTCGAGCCCCACGCTGGGCGGAACGTAATTTTGTTCCGCTGCAGATGTAAATTACCGTTTCTCTGATCAATGTGACGTAATGGAAATAGCAACTTAAAACTTTGCCTACGTCTCCATCAGTCGCAAGGAAGTGTATCTGAAGGTGAAGGTGATTTCGTAGACATGTGTCAAAGACATGTTCTGAAATGTAAGTGGTGTTGGTTGGAGAGCACATCGGTTACGTGTGAGATGTGTAGCCAAGCAGTAATGGTGCGCCATAGCTGCAAATATTAGTCGGTAATATGAAGTGTTGTCAGCTTAAGCCTGATGATCCAGACGAGCGTAAGCACGAAGTACGCAAAACTACCGCTAGGCCGCGCCTCTTTAGCTCAGTGGCAGAGCACTGGTCTAGTAAATCAGGGGTCGTGAGTTCGATCCTCACAGGAGGCAAACGAATTTTCGAAATCAGTTGCGCGTCGTGGCCGTATAGCAAGCAGTGTCTGGAACGACGAACAATTAGCAACAGGTGTTTTATTTAGAATTACTCTCAGATGTGATTGAGGCGAATGTCGCAGATAAAGCATTTTCCAAAGCGGTACAGCGTAGGGTGGGAGGCGGCAGTCTGAATTATATTTTTTACATGTGTTTTTCAAATATCACAGAGCCTCTCGCGAGCGTCGTCGTCGTCGTCGACGCCGCCGCTTCTGCAGAAGTAGCAAATCGCCATCGTAGCAAATGCGGCGAGGGACGCCCTGCCTTCGATTTCGAATGCACAAAGTGTGTGGTCTTGATTCCCAATCTCTACTTGGTCGGTCTCGTAAAGGCTTGCATGTAACGAATGGGTGGGAAGCAGCAAGAGGCAGCGGCTGTGTAGAACGAAAACACAATTCCTCAGCGGTATGAGCGTTTCGAGATGACACGAATGTAAGGAATACTTGGCGGCCAGTGACCGTGTGGCCTAATGGATAAGGCGTCGGACTTCGGATCCGAAGATTGCAGGTTCGAATCCTTTCACGGTCGTGTTTTTCCAATTCCGCAAAAGAAACACACCGTTTTAGTGTAGCTATTGAGCAGTACGAAATCGTCTGAATGTTGCTGTTGTCCATTTCCTGCTTGGAGATGCACTTGAGCTTGATACACACACAGCCAGAACGGTGTTATCTAGCGAAATGGTCGGCTGAGTGCCGTCACCGCGAGTTTTGGCTGGCATTTGCGCATCTAAGACAGCGTCGGAAAGTAACCCGTTCGGCTTCTGAGTCAAATCAAATATGTGTGTTAATTTTGACACCACTAGCGCTGCAGGTTTTCATGCAATTCCTGTACCTCTCAGAAATGATTATGAAATAAAACTGAAGTACGTGACGTGTGTGACGCTAGGAAAACATTAGGCAGCATGGAGAGATTCTGTATGGGACCACCCCACCGAAACGAGAACTGTGTGTCGTGCGACCCGACACGTAGTCACCGACGCAGCCCGGCTAGCTCAGTCGGTAGAGCATGAGACTCTTAATCTCAGGGTCGTGGGTTCGAGCCCCACGCTGGGCGGAACGTAATTTTGTTCCGCTGCAGATGTAAATTACCGTTTCTCTGATCAATGTGACGTAATGGAAATAGCAACTTAAAACTTTGCCTACGTCTCCATCAGTCGCAAGGAAGTGTATCTGAAGGTGAAGGTGATTTCGTAGACATGTGTCACAGACATGTTCTGAAATGTAAGTGGTGTTGGTTGGAGAGCACATCGGTTACGTGTGAGATGTGTAGCCAAGCAGTAATGGTGCGCCATAGCTGCAAATATTAGTCGGTAATATGAAGTGTTGTCAGCTTAAGCCTGATGATCCAGACGAGCGTAAGCACGAAGTACGCAAAACTACCGCTAGGCCGCGCCTCTTTAGCTCAGTGGCAGAGCACTGGTCTAGTAAACCAGGGGTCGTGAGTTCGATCCTCACAGGAGGCAAACGAATTTTCGAAATCAGTTGCGCGTCGTGGCCGTATAGCAAGCAGTGTCTGGAACGACGAACAATTAGCAACAGGTGTTTTATTTAGAATTACTCTCAGATGTGATTGAGGCGAATGTCGCAGATAAAGCATTTTCCAAAGCGGTACAGCGTAGGGTGGGAGGCGGCAGTCTGAATTATATTTTTTACATGTGTTTTTCAAATATCACAGAGCCTCTCGCGAGCGTCGTCGTCGTCGTCGACGCCGCCGCTTCTGCAGAAGTAGCAAATCGCCATCGTAGCAAATGCGGCGAGGGACGCCCTGCCTTCGATTTCGAATGCACAAAGTGTGTGGTCTTGATTCCCAATCTCTACTTGGTCGGTCTCGTAAAGGCTTGCATGTAACGAATGGGTGGGAAGCAGCAAGAGGCAGCGGCTGTGTAGAACGAAAACACAATTCCTCAGCGGTATGAGCGTTTCGAGATGACACGAATGTAAGGAATACTTGGCGGCCAGTGACCGTGTGGCCTAATGGATAAGGCGTCGGACTTCGGATCCGAAGATTGCAGGTTCGAATCCTGTCACGGTCGTGTTTTTCCAATTCTGCAAAAGAAACACACCGTTTTAGTGTAGCTATTGAGCAGTACGAAATCGTCTGAATGTTGCTGTTGTCCATTTCCTGCTTGGAGATGCACTTGAGCTTGATACACACACAGCCAGAACGGTGTTATCTAGCGAAATGGTCGGCTGAGTGCCGTCACCGCGAGTTTTGGCTGGCATTTGCGCATCTAAGACAGCGTCGGAAAGTAACCCGTTCGGCTTCTGAGTCAAATCAAATATGTGTGTTAATTTTGACACCACTAGCGCTGCAGGTTTTCATGCAATTCCTGTACCTCTCAGAAATGATTATGAAATAAAACTGAAGTACGTGACGTGTGTGACGCTAGGAAAACATTAGGCAGCATGGAGAGATTCTGTATGGGACCACCCCACCGAAACGAGAACTGTGTGTCGTGCGACCCGACACGTAGTCACCGACGCAGCCCGGCTAGCTCAGTCGGTAGAGCATGAGACTCTTAATCTCAGGGTCGTGGGTTCGAGCCCCACGCTGGGCGGAACGTAATTTTGTTCCGCTGCAGATGTAAATTACCGTTTCTCTGATCAATGTGACGTAATGGAAATAGCAACTTAAAACTTTGCCTACGTCTCCATCAGTCGCAAGGAAGTGTATCTGAAGGTGAAGGTGATTTCGTAGACATGTGTCAAAGACATGTTCTGAAATGTAAGTGGTGTTGGTTGGAGAGCACATCGGTTACGTGTGAGATGTGTAGCCAAGCAGTAATGGTGCGCCATAGCTGCAAATATTAGTCGGTAATATGAAGTGTTGTCAGCTTAAGCCTGATGATCCAGACGAGCGTAAGCACGAAGTACGCAAAACTACCGCTAGGCCGCGCCTCTTTAGCTCAGTGGCAGAGCACTGGTCTAGTAAACCAGGGGTCGTGAGTTCGATCCTCACAGGAGGCAAACGAATTTTCGAAATCAGTTGCGCGTCGTGGCCGTATAGCAAGCAGTGTCTGGAACGACGAACAATTAGCAACAGGTGTTTTATTTAGAATTACTCTCAGATGTGATTGAGGCGAATGTCGCAGATAAAGCATTTTCCAAAGCGGTACAGCGTAGGGTGGGAGGCGGCAGTCTGAATTATATTTTTTACATGTGTTTTTCAAATATCACAGAGCCTCTCGCGAGCGTCGTCGTCGTCGTCGACGCCGCCGCTTCTGCAGAAGTAGCAAATCGCCATCGTAGCAAATGCGGCGAGGGACGCCCTGCCTTCGATTTCGAATGCACAAAGTGTGTGGTCTTGATTCCCAATCTCTACTTGGTCGGTCTCGTAAAGGCTTGCATGTAACGAATGGGTGGGAAGCAGCAAGAGGCAGCGGCTGTGTAGAACGAAAACACAATTCCTCAGCGGTATGAGCGTTTCGAGATGACACGAATGTAAGGAATACTTGGCGGCCAGTGACCGTGTGGCCTAATGGATAAGGCGTCGGACTTCGGATCCGAAGATTGCAGGTTCGAATCCTTTCACGGTCGTGTTTTTCCAATTCCGCAAAAGAAACACACCGTTTTAGTGTAGCTATTGAGCAGTACGAAATCGTCTGAATGTTGCTGTTGTCCATTTCCTGCTTGGAGATGCACTTGAGCTTGATACACACACAGCCAGAACGGTGTTATCTAGCGAAATGGTCGGCTGAGTGCCGTCACCGCGAGTTTTGGCTGGCATTTGCGCATCTAAGACAGCGTCGGAAAGTAACCCGTTCGGCTTCTGAGTCAAATCAAATATGTGTGTTAATTTTGACACCACTAGCGCTGCAGGTTTTCATGCAAGTCCTGTACCTCTCAGAAATGATTATGAAATAAAACTGAAGTACGTGACGTGTGTGACGCTAGGAAAACATTAGGCAGCATGGAGAGATTCTGTATGGGACCACCCCACCGAAACGAGAACTGTGTGTCGTGCGACCCGACACGTAGTCACCGACGCAGCCCGGCTAGCTCAGTCGGTAGAGCATGAGACTCTTAATCTCAGGGTCGTGGGTTCGAGCCCCACACTGGGCGGAACGTAATTTTGTTCCGCTGCAGATGTAAATTACCGTTTCTCTGATCAATGTGACGTAATGGAAATAGCAACTTAAAACTTTGCCTACGTCTCCATCAGTCGCAAGGAAGTGTATCTGAAGGTGAAGGTGATTTCGTAGACATGTGTCACAGACATGTTCTGAAATGTAAGTGGTGTTGGTTGGAGAGCACATCGGTTACGTGTGAGATGTGTAGCCAAGCAGTAATGGTGCGCCATAGCTGCAAATATTAGTCGGTAATATGAAGTGTTGTCAGCTTAAGCCTGATGATCCAGACGAGCGTAAGCACGAAGTACGCAAAACTACCGCTAGGCCGCGCCTCTTTAGCTCAGTGGCAGAGCACTGGTCTAGTAAACCAGGGGTCGTGAGTTCGATCCTCACAGGAGGCAAACGAATTTTCGAAATCAGTTGCGCGTCGTGGCCGTATAGCAAGCAGTGTCTGGAACGACGAACAATTAGCAACAGGTGTTTTATTTAGAATTACTCTCAGATGTGATTGAGGCGAATGTCGCAGATAAAGCATTTTCCAAAGCGGTACAGCGTAGGGTGGGAGGCGGCAGTCTGAATTATATTTTTTACATGTGTTTTTCAAATATCACAGAACCTCTCGCGAGCGTCGTCGTCGTCGTCGTCGTCGTCGTCGACGCCGCCGCTTCTGCAGAAGTAGCAAATCGCCATCGTAGCAAATGCGGCGAGGGACGCCCTGCCTTCGATTTCGAATGCACAAAGTGTGTGGTCTTGATTCCCAATCTCTACTTGGTCGGTCTCGTAAAGGCTTGCATGTAACGAATGGGTGGGAAGCAGCAAGAGGCAGCGGCTGTGTAGAACGAAAACACAATTCCTCAGCGGTATGAGCGTTTCGAGATGACACGAATGTAAGGAATACTTGGCGGCCAGTGACCGTGTGGCCTAATGGATAAGGCGTCGGACTTCGGATCCGAAGATTGCAGGTTCGAATCCTGTCACGGTCGTGTTTTTCCAATTCTGCAAAAGAAACACACCGTTTTAGTGTAGCTATTGAGCAGTACGAAATCGTCTGAATGTTGCTGTTGTCCATTTCCTGCTTGGAGATGCACTTGAGCTTGATACACACACAGCCAGAACGGTGTTATCTAGCGAAATGGTCGGCTGAGTGCCGTCACCGCGAGTTTTGGCTGGCATTTGCGCATCTAAGACAGCGTCGGAAAGTAACCCGTTCGGCTTCTGAGTCAAATCAAATATGTGTGTTAATTTTGACACCACTAGCGCTGCAGGTTTTCATGCAATTCCTGTACCTCTCAGAAATGATTATGAAATAAAACTGAAGTACGTGACGTGTGTGACGCTAGGAAAACATTAGGCAGCATGGAGAGATTCTGTATGGGACCACCCCACCGAAACGAGAACTGTGTGTCGTGCGACCCGACACGTAGTCACCGACGCAGCCCGGCTAGCTCAGTCGGTAGAGCATGAGACTCTTAATCTCAGGGTCGTGGGTTCGAGCCCCACGCTGGGCGGAACGTAATTTTGTTCCGCTGCAGATGTAAATTACCGTTTCTCTGATCAATGTGACGTAATGGAAATAGCAACTTAAAACTTTGCCTACGTCTCCATCAGTCGCAAGGAAGTGTATCTGAAGGTGAAGGTGATTTCGTAGACATGTGTCAAAGACATGTTCTGAAATGTAAGTGGTGTTGGTTGGAGAGCACATCGGTTACGTGTGAGATGTGTAGCCAAGCAGTAATGGTGCGCCATAGCTGCAAATATTAGTCGGTAATATGAAGTGTTGTCAGCTTAAGCCTGATGATCCAGACGAGCGTAAGCACGAAGTACGCAAAACTACCGCTAGGCCGCGCCTCTTTAGCTCAGTGGCAGAGCACTGGTCTAGTAAACCAGGGGTCGTGAGTTCGATCCTCACAGGAGGCAAACGAATTTTCGAAATCAGTTGCGCGTCGTGGCCGTATAGCAAGCAGTGTCTGGAACGACGAACAATTAGCAACAGGTGTTTTATTTAGAATTACTCTCAGATGTGATTGAGGCGAATGTCGCAGATAAAGCATTTTCCAAAGCGGTACAGCGTAGGGTGGGAGGCGGCAGTCTGAATTATATTTTTTACATGTGTTTTTCAAATATCACAGAGCCTCTCGCGAGCGTCGTCGTCGTCGTCGACGCCGCCGCTTCTGCAGAAGTAGCAAATCGCCATCGTAGCAAATGCGGCGAGGGACGCCCTGCCTTCGATTTCGAATGCACAAAGTGTGTGGTCTTGATTCCCAATCTCTACTTGGTCGGTCTCGTAAAGGCTTGCATGTAACGAATGGGTGGGAAGCAGCAAGAGGCAGCGGCTGTGTAGAACGAAAACACAATTCCTCAGCGGTATGAGCGTTTCGAGATGACACGAATGTAAGGAATACTTGGCGGCCAGTGACCGTGTGGCCTAATGGATAAGGCGTCGGACTTCGGATCCGAAGATTGCAGGTTCGAATCCTTTCACGGTCGTGTTTTTCCAATTCCGCAAAAGAAACACACCGTTTTAGTGTAGCTATTGAGCAGTACGAAATCGTCTGAATGTTGCTGTTGTCCATTTCCTGCTTGGAGATGCACTTGAGCTTGATACACACACAGCCAGAACGGTGTTATCTAGCGAAATGGTCGGCTGAGTGCCGTCACCGCGAGTTTTGGCTGGCATTTGCGCATCTAAGACAGCGTCGGAAAGTAACCCGTTCGGCTTCTGAGTCAAATCAAATATGTGTGTTAATTTTGACACCACTAGCGCTGCAGGTTTTCATGCAAGTCCTGTACCTCTCAGAAATGATTATGAAATAAAACTGAAGTACGTGACGTGTGTGACGCTAGGAAAACATTAGGCAGCATGGAGAGATTCTGTATGGGACCACCCCACCGAAACGAGAACTGTGTGTCGTGCGACCCGACACGTAGTCACCGACGCAGCCCGGCTAGCTCAGTCGGTAGAGCATGAGACTCTTAATCTCAGGGTCGTGGGTTCGAGCCCCACGCTGGGCGGAACGTAATTTTGTTCCGCTGCAGATGTAAATTACCGTTTCTCTGATCAATGTGACGTAATGGAAATAGCAACTTAAAACTTTGCCTACGTCTCCATCAGTCGCAAGGAAGTGTATCTGAAGGTGAAGGTGATTTCGTAGACATGTGTCACAGACATGTTCTGAAATGTAAGTGGTGTTGGTTGGAGAGCACATCGGTTACGTGTGAGATGTGTAGCCAAGCAGTAATGGTGCGCCATAGCTGCAAATATTAGTCGGTAATATGAAGTGTTGTCAGCTTAAGCCTGATGATCCAGACGAGCGTAAGCACGAAGTACGCAAAACTACCGCTAGGCCGCGCCTCTTTAGCTCAGTGGCAGAGCACTGGTCTAGTAAACCAGGGGTCGTGAGTTCGATCCTCACAGGAGGCAAACGAATTTTCGAAATCAGTTGCGCGTCGTGGCCGTATAGCAAGCAGTGTCTGGAACGACGAACAATTAGCAACAGGTGTTTTATTTAGAATTACTCTCAGATGTGATTGAGGCGAATGTCGCAGATAAAGCATTTTCCAAAGCGGTACAGCGTAGGGTGGGAGGCGGCAGTCTGAATTATATTTTTTACATGTGTTTTTCAAATATCACAGAGCCTCTCGCGAGCGTCGTCGTCGTCGTCGTCGTCGACGCCGCCGCTTCTGCAGAAGTAGCAAATCGCCATCGTAGCAAATGCGGCGAGGGACGCCCTGCCTTCGATTTCGAATGCACAAAGTGTGTGGTCTTGATTCCCAATCTCTACTTGGTCGGTCTCGTAAAGGCTTGCATGTAACGAATGGGTGGGAAGCAGCAAGAGGCAGCGGCTGTGTAGAACGAAAACACAATTCCTCAGCGGTATGAGCGTTTCGAGATGACACGAATGTAAGGAATACTTGGCGGCCAGTGACCGTGTGGCCTAATGGATAAGGCGTCGGACTTCGGATCCGAAGATTGCAGGTTCGAATCCTGTCACGGTCGTGTTTTTCCAATTCTGCAAAAGAAACACACCGTTTTAGTGTAGCTATTGAGCAGTACGAAATCGTCTGAATGTTGCTGTTGTCCATTTCCTGCTTGGAGATGCACTTGAGCTTGATACACACACAGCCAGAACGGTGTTATCTAGCGAAATGGTCGGCTGAGTGCCGTCACCGCGAGTTTTGGCTGGCATTTGCGCATCTAAGACAGCGTCGGAAAGTAACCCGTTCGGCTTCTGAGTCAAATCAAATATGTGTGTTAATTTTGACACCACTAGCGCTGCAGGTTTTCATGCAATTCCTGTACCTCTCAGAAATGATTATGAAATAAAACTGAAGTACGTGACGTGTGTGACGCTAGGAAAACATTAGGCAGCATGGAGAGATTCTGTATGGGACCACCCCACCGAAACGAGAACTGTGTGTCGTGCGACCCGACACGTAGTCACCGACGCAGCCCGGCTAGCTCAGTCGGTAGAGCATGAGACTCTTAATCTCAGGGTCGTGGGTTCGAGCCCCACGCTGGGCGGAACGTAATTTTGTTCCGCTGCAGATGTAAATTACCGTTTCTCTGATCAATGTGACGTAATGGAAATAGCAACTTAAAACTTTGCCTACGTCTCCATCAGTCGCAAGGAAGTGTATCTGAAGGTGAAGGTGATTTCGTAGACATGTGTCAAAGACATGTTCTGAAATGTAAGTGGTGTTGGTTGGAGAGCACATCGGTTACGTGTGAGATGTGTAGCCAAGCAGTAATGGTGCGCCATAGCTGCAAATATTAGTCGGTAATATGAAGTGTTGTCAGCTTAAGCCTGATGATCCAGACGAGCGTAAGCACGAAGTACGCAAAACTACCGCTAGGCCGCGCCTCTTTAGCTCAGTGGCAGAGCACTGGTCTAGTAAACCAGGGGTCGTGAGTTCGATCCTCACAGGAGGCAAACGAATTTTCGAAATCAGTTGCGCGTCGTGGCCGTATAGCAAGCAGTGTCTGGAACGACGAACAATTAGCAACAGGTGTTTTATTTAGAATTACTCTCAGATGTGATTGAGGCGAATGTCGCAGATAAAGCATTTTCCAAAGCGGTACAGCGTAGGGTGGGAGGCGGCAGTCTGAATTATATTTTTTACATGTGTTTTTCAAATATCACAGAGCCTCTCGCGAGCGTCGTCGTCGTCGTCGACGCCGCCGCTTCTGCAGAAGTAGCAAATCGCCATCGTAGCAAATGCGGCGAGGGACGCCCTGCCTTCGATTTCGAATGCACAAAGTGTGTGGTCTTGATTCCCAATCTCTACTTGGTCGGTCTCGTAAAGGCTTGCATGTAACGAATGGGTGGGAAGCAGCAAGAGGCAGCGGCTGTGTAGAACGAAAACACAATTCCTCAGCGGTATGAGCGTTTCGAGATGACACGAATGTAAGGAATACTTGGCGGCCAGTGACCGTGTGGCCTAATGGATAAGGCGTCGGACTTCGGATCCGAAGATTGCAGGTTCGAATCCTTTCACGGTCGTGTTTTTCCAATTCCGCAAAAGAAACACACCGTTTTAGTGTAGCTATTGAGCAGTACGAAATCGTCTGAATGTTGCTGTTGTCCATTTCCTGCTTGGAGATGCACTTGAGCTTGATACACACACAGCCAGAACGGTGTTATCTAGCGAAATGGTCGGCTGAGTGCCGTCACCGCGAGTTTTGGCTGGCATTTGCGCATCTAAGACAGCGTCGGAAAGTAACCCGTTCGGCTTCTGAGTCAAATCAAATATGTGTGTTAATTTTGACACCACTAGCGCTGCAGGTTTTCATGCAATTCCTGTACCTCTCAGAAATGATTATGAAATAAAACTGAAGTACGTGACGTGTGTGACGCTAGGAAAACATTAGGCAGCATGGAGAGATTCTGTATGGGACCACCCCACCGAAACGAGAACTGTGTGTCGTGCGACCCGACACGTAGTCACCGACGCAGCCCGGCTAGCTCAGTCGGTAGAGCATGAGACTCTTAATCTCAGGGTCGTGGGTTCGAGCCCCACGCTGGGCGGAACGTAATTTTGTTCCGCTGCAGATGTAAATTACCGTTTCTCTGATCAATGTGACGTAATGGAAATAGCAACTTAAAACTTTGCCTACGTCTCCATCAGTCGCAAGGAAGTGTATCTGAAGGTGAAGGTGATTTCGTAGACATGTGTCACAGACATGTTCTGAAATGTAAGTGGTGTTGGTTGGAGAGCACATCGGTTACGTGTGAGATGTGTAGCCAAGCAGTAATGGTGCGCCATAGCTGCAAATATTAGTCGGTAATATGAAGTGTTGTCAGCTTAAGCCTGATGATCCAGACGAGCGTAAGCACGAAGTACGCAAAACTACCGCTAGGCCGCGCCTCTTTAGCTCAGTGGCAGAGCACTGGTCTAGTAAACCAGGGGTCGTGAGTTCGATCCTCACAGGAGGCAAACGAATTTTCGAAATCAGTTGCGCGTCGTGGCCGTATAGCAAGCAGTGTCTGGAACGACGAACAATTAGCAACAGGTGTTTTATTTAGAATTACTCTCAGATGTGATTGAGGCGAATGTCGCAGATAAAGCATTTTCCAAAGCGGTACAGCGTAGGGTGGGAGGCGGCAGTCTGAATTATATTTTTTACATGTGTTTTTCAAATATCACAGAGCCTCTCGCGAGCGTCGTCGTCGTCGTCGTCGTCGTCGTCGTCGACGCCGCCGCTTCTGCAGAAGTAGCAAATCGCCATCGTAGCAAATGCGGCGAGGGACGCCCTGCCTTCGATTTCGAATGCACAAAGTGTGTGGTCTTGATTCCCAATCTCTACTTGGTCGGTCTCGTAAAGGCTTGCATGTAACGAATGGGTGGGAAGCAGCAAGAGGCAGCGGCTGTGTAGAACGAAAACACAATTCCTCAGCGGTATGAGCGTTTCGAGATGACACGAATGTAAGGAATACTTGGCGGCCAGTGACCGTGTGGCCTAATGGATAAGGCGTCGGACTTCGGATCCGAAGATTGCAGGTTCGAATCCTGTCACGGTCGTGTTTTTCCAATTCTGCAAAAGAAACACACCGTTTTAGTGTAGCTATTGAGCAGTACGAAATCGTCTGAATGTTGCTGTTGTCCATTTCCTGCTTGGAGATGCACTTGAGCTTGATACACACACAGCCAGAACGGTGTTATCTAGCGAAATGGTCGGATGAGTGCCGTCACCGCGAGTTTTGGCTGGCATTTGCGCATCTAAGACAGCGTCGGAAAGTAACCCGTTCGGCTTCTGAGTCAAATCAAATATGTGTGTTAATTTTGACACCACTAGCGCTGCAGGTTTTCATGCAATTCCTGTACCTCTCAGAAATGATTATGAAATAAAACTGAAGTACGTGACGTGTGTGACGCTAGGAAAACATTAGGCAGCATGGAGAGATTCTGTATGGGACCACCCCACCGAAACGAGAACTGTGTGTCGTGCGACCCGACACGTAGTCACCGACGCAGCCCGGCTAGCTCAGTCGGTAGAGCATGAGACTCTTAATCTCAGGGTCGTGGGTTCGAGCCCCACGCTGGGCGGAACGTAATTTTGTTCCGCTGCAGATGTAAATTACCGTTTCTCTGATCAATGTGACGTAATGGAAATAGCAACTTAAAACTTTGCCTACGTCTCCATCAGTCGCAAGGAAGTGTATCTGAAGGTGAAGGTGATTTCGTAGACATGTGTCAAAGACATGTTCTGAAATGTAAGTGGTGTTGGTTGGAGAGCACATCGGTTACGTGTGAGATGTGTAGCCAAGCAGTAATGGTGCGCCATAGCTGCAAATATTAGTCGGTAATATGAAGTGTTGTCAGCTTAAGCCTGATGATCCAGACGAGCGTAAGCACGAAGTACGCAAAACTACCGCTAGGCCGCGCCTCTTTAGCTCAGTGGCAGAGCACTGGTCTAGTAAACCAGGGGTCGTGAGTTCGATCCTCACAGGAGGCAAACGAATTTTCGAAATCAGTTGCGCGTCGTGGCCGTATAGCAAGCAGTGTCTGGAACGACGAACAATTAGCAACAGGTGTTTTATTTAGAATTACTCTCAGATGTGATTGAGGCGAATGTCGCAGATAAAGCATTTTCCAAAGCGGTACAGCGTAGGGTGGGAGGCGGCAGTCTGAATTATATCTTTTACATGTGTTTTTCAAATATCACAGAGCCTCTCGCGAGCGTCGTCGTCGTCGTCGTCGACGCCGCCGCTTCTGCAGAAGTAGCAAATCGCCATCGTAGCAAATGCGGCGAGGGACGCCCTGCCTTCGATTTCGAATGCACAAAGTGTGTGGTCTTGATTCCCAATCTCTACTTGGTCGGTCTCGTAAAGGCTTGCATGTAACGAATGGGTGGGAAGCAGCAAGAGGCAGCGGCTGTGTAGAACGAAAACACAATTCCTCAGCGGTATGAGCGTTTCGAGATGACACGAATGTAAGGAATACTTGGCGGCCAGTGACCGTGTGGCCTAATGGATAAGGCGTCGGACTTCGGATCCGAAGATTGCAGGTTCGAATCCTGTCACGGTCGTGTTTTTCCAATTCTGCAAAAGAAACACACCGTTTTAGTGTAGCTATTGAGCAGTACGAAATCGTCTGAATGTTGCTGTTGTCCATTTCCTGCTTGGAGATGCACTTGAGCTTGATACACACACAGCCAGAACGGTGTTATCTAGCGAAATGGTCGGCTGAGTGCCGTCACCGCGAGTTTTGGCTGGCATTTGCGCATCTAAGACAGCGTCGGAAAGTAACCCGTTCGGCTTCTGAGTCAAATCAAATATGTGTGTTAATTTTGACACCACTAGCGCTGCAGGTTTTCATGCAATTCCTGTACCTCTCAGAAATGATTATGAAATAAAACTGAAGTACGTGACGTGTGTGACGCTAGGAAAACATTAGGCAGCATGGAGAGATTCTGTATGGGACCACCCCACCGAAACGAGAACTGTGTGTCGTGCGACCCGACACGTAGTCACCGACGCAGCCCGGCTAGCTCAGTCGGTAGAGCATGAGACTCTTAATCTCAGGGTCGTGGGTTCGAGCCCCACGCTGGGCGGAACGTAATTTTGTTCCGCTGCAGATGTAAATTACCGTTTCTCTGATCAATGTGACGTAATGGAAATAGCAACTTAAAACTTTGCCTACGTCTCCATCAGTCGCAAGGAAGTGTATCTGAAGGTGAAGGTGATTTCGTAGACATGTGTCAAAGACATGTTCTGAAATGTAAGTGGTGTTGGTTGGAGAGCACATCGGTTACGTGTGAGATGTGTAGCCAAGCAGTAATGGTGCGCCATAGCTGCAAATATTAGTCGGTAATATGAAGTGTTGTCAGCTTAAGCCTGATGATCCAGACGAGCGTAAGCACGAAGTACGCAAAACTACCGCTAGGCCGCGCCTCTTTAGCTCAGTGGCAGAGCACTGGTCTAGTAAACCAGGGGTCGTGAGTTCGATCCTCACAGGAGGCAAACGAATTTTCGAAATCAGTTGCGCGTCGTGGCCGTATAGCAAGCAGTGTCTGGAACGACGAACAATTAGCAACAGGTGTTTTATTTAGAATTACTCTCAGATGTGATTGAGGCGAATGTCGCAGATAAAGCATTTTCCAAAGCGGTACAGCGTAGGGTGGGAGGCGGCAGTCTGAATTATATTTTTTACATGTGTTTTTCAAATATCACAGAGCCTCTCGCGAGCGTCGTCGTCGTCGTCGACGCCGCCGCTTCTGCAGAAGTAGCAAATCGCCATCGTAGCAAATGCGGCGAGGGACGCCCTGCCTTCGATTTCGAATGCACAAAGTGTGTGGTCTTGATTCCCAATCTCTACTTGGTCGGTCTCGTAAAGGCTTGCATGTAACGAATGGGTGGGAAGCAGCAAGAGGCAGCGGCTGTGTAGAACGAAAACACAATTCCTCAGCGGTATGAGCGTTTCGAGATGACACGAATGTAAGGAATACTTGGCGGCCAGTGACCGTGTGGCCTAATGGATAAGGCGTCGGACTTCGGATCCGAAGATTGCAGGTTCGAATCCTGTCACGGTCGTGTTTTTCCAATTCTGCAAAAGAAACACACCGTTTTAGTGTAGCTATTGAGCAGTACGAAATCGTCTGAATGTTGCTGTTGTCCATTTCCTGCTTGGAGATGCACTTGAGCTTGATACACACACAGCCAGAACGGTGTTATCTAGCGAAATGGTCGGCTGAGTGCCGTCACCGCGAGTTTTGGCTGGCATTTGCGCATCTAAGACAGCGTCGGAAAGTAACCCGTTCGGCTTCTGAGTCAAATCAAATATGTGTGTTAATTTTGACACCACTAGCGCTGCAGGTTTTCATGCAATTCCTGTACCTCTCAGAAATGATTATGAAATAAAACTGAAGTACGTGACGTGTGTGACGCTAGGAAAACATTAGGCAGCATGGAGAGATTCTGTATGGGACCACCCCACCGAAACGAGAACTGTGTGTCGTGCGACCCGACACGTAGTCACCGACGCAGCCCGGCTAGCTCAGTCGGTAGAGCATGAGACTCTTAATCTCAGGGTCGTGGGTTCGAGCCCCACGCTGGGCGGAACGTAATTTTGTTCCGCTGCAGATGTAAATTACCGTTTCTCTGATCAATGTGACGTAATGGAAATAGCAACTTAAAACTTTGCCTACGTCTCCATCAGTCGCAAGGAAGTGTATCTGAAGGTGAAGGTGATTTCGTAGACATGTGTCAAAGACATGTTCTGAAATGTAAGTGGTGTTGGTTGGAGAGCACATCGGTTACGTGTGAGATGTGTAGCCAAGCAGTAATGGTGCGCCATAGCTGCAAATATTAGTCGGTAATATGAAGTGTTGTCAGCTTAAGCCTGATGATCCAGACGAGCGTAAGCACGAAGTACGCAAAACTACCGCTAGGCCGCGCCTCTTTAGCTCAGTGGCAGAGCACTGGTCTAGTAAACCAGGGGTCGTGAGTTCGATCCTCACAGGAGGCAAACGAATTTTCGAAATCAGTTGCGCGTCGTGGCCGTATAGCAAGCAGTGTCTGGAACGACGAACAATTAGCAACAGGTGTTTTATTTAGAATTACTCTCAGATGTGATTGAGGCGAATGTCGCAGATAAAGCATTTTCCAAAGCGGTACAGCGTAGGGTGGGAGGCGGCAGTCTGAATTATATCTTTTACATGTGTTTTTCAAATATCACAGAGCCTCTCGCGAGCGTCGTCGTCGTCGTCGTCGTCGACGCCGCCGCTTCTGCAGAAGTAGCAAATCGCCATCGTAGCAAATGCGGCGAGGGACGCCCTGCCTTCGATTTCGAATGCACAAAGTGTGTGGTCTTGATTCCCAATCTCTACTTGGTCGGTCTCGTAAAGGCTTGCATGTAACGAATGGGTGGGAAGCAGCAAGAGGCAGCGGCTGTGTAGAACGAAAACACAATTCCTCAGCGGTATGAGCGTTTCGAGATGACACGAATGTAAGGAATACTTGGCGGCCAGTGACCGTGTGGCCTAATGGATAAGGCGTCGGACTTCGGATCCGAAGATTGCAGGTTCGAATCCTGTCACGGTCGTGTTTTTCCAATTCTGCAAAAGAAACACACCGTTTTAGTGTAGCTATTGAGCAGTACGAAATCGTCTGAATGTTGCTGTTGTCCATTTCCTGCTTGGAGATGCACTTGAGCTTGATACACACACAGCCAGAACGGTGTTATCTAGCGAAATGGTCGGCTGAGTGCCGTCACCGCGAGTTTTGGCTGGCATTTGCGCATCTAAGACAGCGTCGGAAAGTAACCCGTTCGGCTTCTGAGTCAAATCAAATATGTGTGTTAATTTTGACACCACTAGCGCTGCAGGTTTTCATGCAATTCCTGTACCTCTCAGAAATGATTATGAAATAAAACTGAAGTACGTGACGTGTGTGACGCTAGGAAAACATTAGGCAGCATGGAGAGATTCTGTATGGGACCACCCCACCGAAACGAGAACTGTGTGTCGTGCGACCCGACACGTAGTCACCGACGCAGCCCGGCTAGCTCAGTCGGTAGAGCATGAGACTCTTAATCTCAGGGTCGTGGGTTCGAGCCCCACGCTGGGCGGAACGTAATTTTGTTCCGCTGCAGATGTAAATTACCGTTTCTCTGATCAATGTGACGTAATGGAAATAGCAACTTAAAACTTTGCCTACGTCTCCATCAGTCGCAAGGAAGTGTATCTGAAGGTGAAGGTGATTTCGTAGACATGTGTCAAAGACATGTTCTGAAATGTAAGTGGTGTTGGTTGGAGAGCACATCGGTTACGTGTGAGATGTGTAGCCAAGCAGTAATGGTGCGCCATAGCTGCAAATATTAGTCGGTAATATGAAGTGTTGTCAGCTTAAGCCTGATGATCCAGACGAGCGTAAGCACGAAGTACGCAAAACTACCGCTAGGCCGCGCCTCTTTAGCTCAGTGGCAGAGCACTGGTCTAGTAAACCAGGGGTCGTGAGTTCGATCCTCACAGGAGGCAAACGAATTTTCGAAATCAGTTGCGCGTCGTGGCCGTATAGCAAGCAGTGTCTGGAACGACGAACAATTAGCAACAGGTGTTTTATTTAGAATTACTCTCAGATGTGATTGAGGCGAATGTCGCAGATAAAGCATTTTCCAAAGCGGTACAGCGTAGGGTGGGAGGCGGCAGTCTGAATTATATTTTTTACATGTGTTTTTCAAATATCACAGAACCTCTCGCGAGCGTCGTCGTCGTCGTCGTCGTCGTCGTCGACGCCGCCGCTTCTGCAGAAGTAGCAAATCGCCATCGTAGCAAATGCGGCGAGGGACGCCCTGCCTTCGATTTCGAATGCACAAAGTGTGTGGTCTTGATTCCCAATCTCTACTTGGTCGGTCTCGTAAAGGCTTGCATGTAACGAATGGGTGGGAAGCAGCAAGAGGCAGCGGCTGTGTAGAACGAAAACACAATTCCTCAGCGGTATGAGCGTTTCGAGATGACACGAATGTAAGGAATACTTGGCGGCCAGTGACCGTGTGGCCTAATGGATAAGGCGTCGGACTTCGGATCCGAAGATTGCAGGTTCGAATCCTTTCACGGTCGTGTTTTTCCAATTCCGCAAAAGAAACACACCGTTTTAGTGTAGCTATTGAGCAGTACGAAATCGTCTGAATGTTGCTGTTGTCCATTTCCTGCTTGGAGATGCACTTGAGCTTGATACACACACAGCCAGAACGGTGTTATCTAGCGAAATGGTCGGCTGAGTGCCGTCACCGCGAGTTTTGGCTGGCATTTGCGCATCTAAGACAGCGTCGGAAAGTAACCCGTTCGGCTTCTGAGTCAAATCAAATATGTGTGTTAATTTTGACACCACTAGCGCTGCAGGTTTTCATGCAATTCCTGTACCTCTCAGAAATGATTATGAAATAAAACTGAAGTACGTGACGTGTGTGACGCTAGGAAAACATTAGGCAGCATGGAGAGATTCTGTATGGGACCACCCCACCGAAACGAGAACTGTGTGTCGTGCGACCCGACACGTAGTCACCGACGCAGCCCGGCTAGCTCAGTCGGTAGAGCATGAGACTCTTAATCTCAGGGTCGTGGGTTCGAGCCCCACGCTGGGCGGAACGTAATTTTGTTCCGCTGCAGATGTAAATTACCGTTTCTCTGATCAATGTGACGTAATGGAAATAGCAACTTAAAACTTTGCCTACGTCTCCATCAGTCGCAAGGAAGTGTATCTGAAGGTGAAGGTGATTTCGTAGACATGTGTCAAAGACATGTTCTGAAATGTAAGTGGTGTTGGTTGGAGAGCACATCGGTTACGTGTGAGATGTGTAGCCAAGCAGTAATGGTGCGCCATAGCTGCAAATATTAGTCGGTAATATGAAGTGTTGTCAGCTTAAGCCTGATGATCCAGACGAGCGTAAGCACGAAGTACGCAAAACTACCGCTAGGCCGCGCCTCTTTAGCTCAGTGGCAGAGCACTGGTCTAGTAAACCAGGGGTCGTGAGTTCGATCCTCACAGGAGGCAAACGAATTTTCGAAATCAGTTGCGCGTCGTGGCCGTATAGCAAGCAGTGTCTGGAACGACGAACAATTAGCAACAGGTGTTTTATTTAGAATTACTCTCAGATGTGATTGAGGCGAATGTCGCAGATAAAGCATTTTCCAAAGCGGTACAGCGTAGGGTGGGAGGCGGCAGTCTGAATTATATCTTTTACATGTGTTTTTCAAATATCACAGAGCCTCTCGCGAGCGTCGTCGTCGTCGTCGTCGTCGACGCCGCCGCTTCTGCAGAAGTAGCAAATCGCCATCGTAGCAAATGCGGCGAGGGACGCCCTGCCTTCGATTTCGAATGCACAAAGTGTGTGGTCTTGATTCCCAATCTCTACTTGGTCGGTCTCGTAAAGGCTTGCATGTAACGAATGGGTGGGAAGCAGCAAGAGGCAGCGGCTGTGTAGAACGAAAACACAATTCCTCAGCGGTATGAGCGTTTCGAGATGACACGAATGTAAGGAATACTTGGCGGCCAGTGACCATGTGGCCTAATGGATAAGGCGTCGGACTTCGGATCCGAAGATTGCAGGTTCGAATCCTGTCACGGTCGTGTTTTTCCAATTCTGCAAAAGAAACACACCGTTTTAGTGTAGCTATTGAGCAGTACGAAATCGTCTGAATGTTGCTGTTGTCCATTTCCTGCTTGGAGATGCACTTGAGCTTGATACACACACAGCCAGAACGGTGTTATCTAGCGAAATGGTCGGCTGAGTGCCGTCACCGCGAGTTTTGGCTGGCATTTGCGCATCTAAGACAGCGTCGGAAAGTAACCCGTTCGGCTTCTGAGTCAAATCAAATATGTGTGTTAATTTTGACACCACTAGCGCTGCAGGTTTTCATGCAATTCCTGTACCTCTCAGAAATGATTATGAAATAAAACTGAAGTACGTGACGTGTGTGACGCTAGGAAAACATTAGGCAGCATGGAGAGATTCTGTATGGGACCACCCCACCGAAACGAGAACTGTGTGTCGTGCGACCCGACACGTAGTCACCGACGCAGCCCGGCTAGCTCAGTCGGTAGAGCATGAGACTCTTAATCTCAGGGTCGTGGGTTCGAGCCCCACGCTGGGCGGAACGTAATTTTGTTCCGCTGCAGATGTAAATTACCGTTTCTCTGATCAATGTGACGTAATGGAAATAGCAACTTAAAACTTTGCCTACGTCTCCATCAGTCGCAAGGAAGTGTATCTGAAGGTGAAGGTGATTTCGTAGACATGTGTCAAAGACATGTTCTGAAATGTAAGTGGTGTTGGTTGGAGAGCACATCGGTTACGTGTGAGATGTGTAGCCAAGCAGTAATGGTGCGCCATAGCTGCAAATATTAGTCGGTAATATGAAGTGTTGTCAGCTTAAGCCTGATGATCCAGACGAGCGTAAGCACGAAGTACGCAAAACTACCGCTAGGCCGCGCCTCTTTAGCTCAGTGGCAGAGCACTGGTCTAGTAAACCAGGGGTCGTGAGTTCGATCCTCACAGGAGGCAAACGAATTTTCGAAATCAGTTGCGCGTCGTGGCCGTATAGCAAGCAGTGTCTGGAACGACGAACAATTAGCAACAGGTGTTTTATTTAGAATTACTCTCAGATGTGATTGAGGCGAATGTCGCAGATAAAGCATTTTCCAAAGCGGTACAGCGTAGGGTGGGAGGCGGCAGTCTGAATTATATTTTTTACATGTGTTTTTCAAATATCACAGAACCTCTCGCGAGCGTCGTCGTCGTCGTCGTCGTCGTCGTCGACGCCGCCGCTTCTGCAGAAGTAGCAAATCGCCATCGTAGCAAATGCGGCGAGGGACGCCCTGCCTTCGATTTCGAATGCACAAAGTGTGTGGTCTTGATTCCCAATCTCTACTTGGTCGGTCTCGTAAAGGCTTGCATGTAACGAATGGGTGGGAAGCAGCAAGAGGCAGCGGCTGTGTAGAACGAAAACACAATTCCTCAGCGGTATGAGCGTTTCGAGATGACACGAATGTAAGGAATACTTGGCGGCCAGTGACCGTGTGGCCTAATGGATAAGGCGTCGGACTTCGGATCCGAAGATTGCAGGTTCGAATCCTTTCACGGTCGTGTTTTTCCAATTCCGCAAAAGAAACACACCGTTTTAGTGTAGCTATTGAGCAGTACGAAATCGTCTGAATGTTGCTGTTGTCCATTTCCTGCTTGGAGATGCACTTGAGCTTGATACACACACAGCCAGAACGGTGTTATCTAGCGAAATGGTCGGCTGAGTGCCGTCACCGCGAGTTTTGGCTGGCATTTGCGCATCTAAGACAGCGTCGGAAAGTAACCCGTTCGGCTTCTGAGTCAAATCAAATATGTGTGTTAATTTTGACACCACTAGCGCTGCAGGTTTTCATGCAATTCCTGTACCTCTCAGAAATGATTATGAAATAAAACTGAAGTACGTGACGTGTGTGACGCTAGGAAAACATTAGGCAGCATGGAGAGATTCTGTATGGGACCACCCCACCGAAACGAGAACTGTGTGTCGTGCGACCCGACACGTAGTCACCGACGCAGCCCGGCTAGCTCAGTCGGTAGAGCATGAGACTCTTAATCTCAGGGTCGTGGGTTCGAGCCCCACGCTGGGCGGAACGTAATTTTGTTCCGCTGCAGATGTAAATTACCGTTTCTCTGATCAATGTGACGTAATGGAAATAGCAACTTAAAACTTTGCCTACGTCTCCATCAGTCGCAAGGAAGTGTATCTGAAGGTGAAGGTGATTTCGTAGACATGTGTCAAAGACATGTTCTGAAATGTAAGTGGTGTTGGTTGGAGAGCACATCGGTTACGTGTGAGATGTGTAGCCAAGCAGTAATGGTGCGCCATAGCTGCAAATATTAGTCGGTAATATGAAGTGTTGTCAGCTTAAGCCTGATGATCCAGACGAGCGTAAGCACGAAGTACGCAAAACTACCGCTAGGCCGCGCCTCTTTAGCTCAGTGGCAGAGCACTGGTCTAGTAAACCAGGGGTCGTGAGTTCGATCCTCACAGGAGGCAAACGAATTTTCGAAATCAGTTGCGCGTCGTGGCCGTATAGCAAGCAGTGTCTGGAACGACGAACAATTAGCAACAGGTGTTTTATTTAGAATTACTCTCAGATGTGATTGAGGCGAATGTCGCAGATAAAGCATTTTCCAAAGCGGTACAGCGTAGGGTGGGAGGCGGCAGTCTGAATTATATTTTTTACATGTGTTTTTCAAATATCACAGAACCTCTCGCGAGCGTCGTCGTCGTCGTCGTCGTCGTCGTCGTCGACGCCGCCGCTTCTGCAGAAGTAGCAAATCGCCATCGTAGCAAATGCGGCGAGGGACGCCCTGCCTTCGATTTCGAATGCACAAAGTGTGTGGTCTTGATTCCCAATCTCTACTTGGTCGGTCTCGTAAAGGCTTGCATGTAACGAATGGGTGGGAAGCAGCAAGAGGCAGCGGCTGTGTAGAACGAAAACACAATTCCTCAGCGGTATGAGCGTTTCGAGATGACACGAATGTAAGGAATACTTGGCGGCCAGTGACCGTGTGGCCTAATGGATAAGGCGTCGGACTTCGGATCCGAAGATTGCAGGTTCGAATCCTGTCACGGTCGTGTTTTTCCAATTCTGCAAAAGAAACACACCGTTTTAGTGTAGCTATTGAGCAGTACGAAATCGTCTGAATGTTGCTGTTGTCCATTTCCTGCTTGGAGATGCACTTGAGCTTGATACACACACAGCCAGAACGGTGTTATCTAGCGAAATGGTCGGCTGAGTGCCGTCACCGCGAGTTTTGGCTGGCATTTGCGCATCTAAGACAGCGTCGGAAAGTAACCCGTTCGGCTTCTGAGTCAACTCAAATATGTGTGTTAATTTTGACACCACTAGCGCTGCAGGTTTTCATGCAATTCCTGTACCTCTCAGAAATGATTATGAAATAAAACTGAAGTACGTGACGTGTGTGACGCTAGGAAAACATTAGGCAGCATGGAGAGATTCTGTATGGGACCACCCCACCGAAACGAGAACTGTGTGTCGTGCGACCCGACACGTAGTCACCGACGCAGCCCGGCTAGCTCAGTCGGTAGAGCATGAGACTCTTAATCTCAGGGTCGTGGGTTCGAGCCCCACGCTGGGCGGAACGTAATTTTGTTCCGCTGCAGATGTAAATTACCGTTTCTCTGATCAATGTGACGTAATGGAAATAGCAACTTAAAACTTTGCCTACGTCTCCATCAGTCGCAAGGAAGTGTATCTGAAGGTGAAGGTGATTTCGTAGACATGTGTCAAAGACATGTTCTGAAATGTAAGTGGTGTTGGTTGGAGAGCACATCGGTTACGTGTGAGATGTGTAGCCAAGCAGTAATGGTGCGCCATAGCTGCAAATATTAGTCGGTAATATGAAGTGTTGTCAGCTTAAGCCTGATGATCCAGACGAGCGTAAGCACGAAGTACGCAAAACTACCGCTAGGCCGCGCCTCTTTAGCTCAGTGGCAGAGCACTGGTCTAGTAAACCAGGGGTCGTGAGTTCGATCCTCACAGGAGGCAAACGAATTTTCGAAATCAGTTGCGCGTCGTGGCCGTATAGCAAGCAGTGTCTGGAACGACGAACAATTAGCAACAGGTGTTTTATTTAGAATTACTCTCAGATGTGATTGAGGCGAATGTCGCAGATAAAGCATTTTCCAAAGCGGTACAGCGTAGGGTGGGAGGCGGCAGTCTGAATTATATTTTTTACATGTGTTTTTCAAATATCACAGAGCCTCTCGCGAGCGTCGTCGTCGTCGTCGTCGTCGACGCCGCCGCTTCTGCAGAAGTAGAAAATCGCCATCGTAGCAAATGCGGCGAGGGACGCCCTGCCTTCGATTTCGAATGCACAAAGTGTGTGGTCTTGATTCCCAATCTCTACTTGGTCGGTCTCGTAAAGGCTTGCATGTAACGAATGGGTGGGAAGCAGCAAGAGGCAGCGGCTGTGTAGAACGAAAACACAATTCCTCAGCGGTATGAGCGTTTCGAGATGACACGAATGTAAGGAATACTTGGCGGCCAGTGACCGTGTGGCCTAATGGATAAGGCGTCGGACTTCGGATCCGAAGATTGCAGGTTCGAATCCTGTCACGGTCGTGTTTTTCCAATTCTGCAAAAGAAACACACCGTTTTAGTGTAGCTATTGAGCAGTACGAAATCGTCTGAATGTTGCTGTTGTCCATTTCCTGCTTGGAGATGCACTTGAGCTTGATACACACACAGCCAGAACGGTGTTATCTAGCGAAATGGTCGGCTGAGTGCCGTCACCGCGAGTTTTGGCTGGCATTTGCGCATCTAAGACAGCGTCGGAAAGTAACCCGTTCGGCTTCTGAGTCAACTCAAATATGTGTGTTAATTTTGACACCACTAGCGCTGCAGGTTTTCATGCAATTCCTGTACCTCTCAGAAATGATTATGAAATAAAACTGAAGTACGTGACGTGTGTGACGCTAGGAAAACATTAGGCAGCATGGAGAGATTCTGTATGGGACCACCCCACCGAAACGAGAACTGTGTGTCGTGCGACCCGACACGTAGTCACCGACGCAGCCCGGCTAGCTCAGTCGGTAGAGCATGAGACTCTTAATCTCAGGGTCGTGGGTTCGAGCCCCACGCTGGGCGGAACGTAATTTTGTTCCGCTGCAGATGTAAATTACCGTTTCTCTGATCAATGTGACGTAATGGAAATAGCAACTTAAAACTTTGCCTACGTCTCCATCAGTCGCAAGGAAGTGTATCTGAAGGTGAAGGTGATTTCGTAGACATGTGTCAAAGACATGTTCTGAAATGTAAGTGGTGTTGGTTGGAGAGCACATCGGTTACGTGTGAGATGTGTAGCCAAGCAGTAATGGTGCGCCATAGCTGCAAATATTAGTCGGTAATATGAAGTGTTGTCAGCTTAAGCCTGATGATCCAGACGAGCGTAAGCACGAAGTACGCAAAACTACCGCTAGGCCGCGCCTCTTTAGCTCAGTGGCAGAGCACTGGTCTAGTAAACCAGGGGTCGTGAGTTCGATCCTCACAGGAGGCAAACGAATTTTCGAAATCAGTTGCGCGTCGTGGCCGTATAGCAAGCAGTGTCTGGAACGACGAACAATTAGCAACAGGTGTTTTATTTAGAATTACTCTCAGATGTGATTGAGGCGAATGTCGCAGATAAAGCATTTTCCAAAGCGGTACAGCGTAGGGTGGGAGGCGGCAGTCTGAATTATATTTTTTACATGTGTTTTTCAAATATCACAGAGCCTCTCGCGAGCGTCGTCGTCGTCGTCGTCGTCGACGCCGCCGCTTCTGCAGAAGTAGCAAATCGCCATCGTAGCAAATGCGGCGAGGGACGCCCTGCCTTCGATTTCGAATGCACAAAGTGTGTGGTCTTGATTCCCAATCTCTACTTGGTCGGTCTCGTAAAGGCTTGCATGTAACGAATGGGTGGGAAGCAGCAAGAGGCAGCGGCTGTGTAGAACGAAAACACAATTCCTCAGCGGTATGAGCGTTTCGAGATGACACGAATGTAAGGAATACTTGGCGGCCAGTGACCGTGTGGCCTAATGGATAAGGCGTCGGACTTCGGATCCGAAGATTGCAGGTTCGAATCCTGTCACGGTCGTGTTTTTCCAATTCTGCAAAAGAAACACACCGTTTTAGTGTAGCTATTGAGCAGTACGAAATCGTCTGAATGTTGCTGTTGTCCATTTCCTGCTTGGAGATGCACTTGAGCTTGATACACACACAGCCAGAACGGTGTTATCTAGCGAAATGGTCGGCTGAGTGCCGTCACCGCGAGTTTTGGCTGGCATTTGCGCATCTAAGACAGCGTCGGAAAGTAACCCGTTCGGCTTCTGAGTCAACTCAAATATGTGTGTTAATTTTGACACCACTAGCGCTGCAGGTTTTCATGCAATTCCTGTACCTCTCAGAAATGATTATGAAATAAAACTGAAGTACGTGACGTGTGTGACGCTAGGAAAACATTAGGCAGCATGGAGAGATTCTGTATGGGACCACCCCACCGAAACGAGAACTGTGTGTCGTGCGACCCGACACGTAGTCACCGACGCAGCCCGGCTAGCTCAGTCGGTAGAGCATGAGACTCTTAATCTCAGGGTCGTGGGTTCGAGCCCCACGCTGGGCGGAACGTAATTTTGTTCCGCTGCAGATGTAAATTACCGTTTCTCTGATCAATGTGACGTAATGGAAATAGCAACTTAAAACTTTGCCTACGTCTCCATCAGTCGCAAGGAAGTGTATCTGAAGGTGAAGGTGATTTCGTAGACATGTGTCAAAGACATGTTCTGAAATGTAAGTGGTGTTGGTTGGAGAGCACATCGGTTACGTGTGAGATGTGTAGCCAAGCAGTAATGGTGCGCCATAGCTGCAAATATTAGTCGGTAATATGAAGTGTTGTCAGCTTAAGCCTGATGATCCAGACGAGCGTAAGCACGAAGTACGCAAAACTACCGCTAGGCCGCGCCTCTTTAGCTCAGTGGCAGAGCACTGGTCTAGTAAACCAGGGGTCGTGAGTTCGATCCTCACAGGAGGCAAACGAATTTTCGAAATCAGTTGCGCGTCGTGGCCGTATAGCAAGCAGTGTCTGGAACGACGAACAATTAGCAACAGGTGTTTTATTTAGAATTACTCTCAGATGTGATTGAGGCGAATGTCGCAGATAAAGCATTTTCCAAAGCGGTACAGCGTAGGGTGGGAGGCGGCAGTCTGAATTATATTTTTTACATGTGTTTTTCAAATATCACAGAGCCTCTCGCGAGCGTCGTCGTCGTCGTCGTCGTCGACGCCGCCGCTTCTGCAGAAGTAGCAAATCGCCATCGTAGCAAATGCGGCGAGGGACGCCCTGCCTTCGATTTCGAATGCACAAAGTGTGTGGTCTTGATTCCCAATCTCTACTTGGTCGGTCTCGTAAAGGCTTGCATGTAACGAATGGGTGGGAAGCAGCAAGAGGCAGCGGCTGTGTAGAACGAAAACACAATTCCTCAGCGGTATGAGCGTTTCGAGATGACACGAATGTAAGGAATACTTGGCGGCCAGTGACCGTGTGGCCTAATGGATAAGGCGTCGGACTTCGGATCCGAAGATTGCAGGTTCGAATCCTGTCACGGTCGTGTTTTTCCAATTCTGCAAAAGAAACACACCGTTTTAGTGTAGCTATTGAGCAGTACGAAATCGTCTGAATGTTGCTGTTGTCCATTTCCTGCTTGGAGATGCACTTGAGCTTGATACACACACAGCCAGAACGGTGTTATCTAGCGAAATGGTCGGCTGAGTGCCGTCACCGCGAGTTTTGGCTGGCATTTGCGCATCTAAGACAGCGTCGGAAAGTAACCCGTTCGGCTTCTGAGTCAACTCAAATATGTGTGTTAATTTTGACACCACTAGCGCTGCAGGTTTTCATGCAATTCCCGTACCTCTCAGAAATGATTATGAAATAAAACTGAAGTACGTGACGTGTGTGACGCTAGGAAAACATTAGGCAGCATGGAGAGATTCTGTATGGGACCACCCCACCGAAACGAGAACTGTGTGTCGTGCGACCCGACACGTAGTCACCGACGCAGCCCGGCTAGCTCAGTCGGTAGAGCATGAGACTCTTAATCTCAGGGTCGTGGGTTCGAGCCCCACGCTGGGCGGAACGTAATTTTGTTCCGCTGCAGATGTAAATTACCGTTTCTCTGATCAATGTGACGTAATGGAAATAGCAACTTAAAACTTTGCCTACGTCTCCATCAGTCGCAAGGAAGTGTATCTGAAGGTGAAGGTGATTTCGTAGACATGTGTCAAAGACATGTTCTGAAATGTAAGTGGTGTTGGTTGGAGAGCACATCGGTTACGTGTGAGATGTGTAGCCAAGCAGTAATGGTGCGCCATAGCTGCAAATATTAGTCGGTAATATGAAGTGTTGTCAGCTTAAGCCTGATGATCCAGACGAACGTAAGCACGAAGTACGCAAAACTACCGCTAGGCCGCGCCTCTTTAGCTCAGTGGCATTCGCGCCTCGTCTTCGGCGCGAGACGGACGTGTGGCGGCCGCTGCGGACGTTTCGTGTCAACAAGGCTGTTTTCCTGCGAGCCAGGTAGGCCGGCTTGCAAGCGCATTACTTCACTTAATTGTGTATTGGTTTGATGAAGATGAGAAAAGACACGATTAAATTCGCTTTCGATAGAAATTTCGTACGACCGAAAGCTTTTGAAATCAAACTGTGGCTCACAGAAAAAGTTGGAATTACGAAAGATGATTTAGTTGGAGTTCATTTATCGTTTGTGACTCACTCGGCATATGTGAAATTGGCAGATCCTGATAAATGTGTCGCACTTGTTGAACAATGTGGAGGTATTATTAAGTTCAATCACTTAGACGGCTCCGTTAGCGATGTCGTAGTATCCTATGCTGGGATGGGAATACGAACAGTAAGAGTATTTGAGCTTCCTTTTGAAATGCCTGTAGTCGAAATCAATCGTGTTCTCGGGGCGTATGGCAGAGTAATTTCCAATGTTGCGGAAATGTGGTCAGAACCACACATGTTTCCCGTTTTGAATGGCGTTCGCCAGGTTAAGATGGAACTTCTCAAGCACATTCCTTCCTTTGTAATTATTGGAGGATACCGTGCGTTGATCATTTACGATGGACAGCCTCGTACCTGTGCCATTTGTAACTCGACAGAGCACGTGCGTGCTGAGTGCAGTAGACGGAGGGTTCCTCAATTACCAAGGGTAGAATCCGAAGGTGCAGGGCCTGTAGTTCACCTGCAGATGACGTACGCTGCTGCCACGTCACCTTTGCGATCAGCTCGGCAGACATCTTTCGGACTGGGGGACCAATGCGAGCATCCCGAGAGTGTTAACAACCATATAGACAGTGGTAGATCCGTAGCTATGACTAACCATACAGCGCCCCAGTGTCCCACCAGTGAAAGTCAGGTACCTGTACCTTACGACGGTGCCGAGCCTTCTCGTAGCTCGCGAGCAGAACCTTCTGCGGTTACTGTGGATACCTCCCTGCAACCGCCTGATTGCGCACGACAGGACGAGACCACCACGAAAGTAGCGGCAACGGACGATCCAGTTCAGAATATTGTTGGGCAAGACATGAGCATAGATCACTCGATCATCCAACTGACACAAGGAGTCAATGACTACGGTTCTGCTTCCCACAGCGCGGCTGACAGGTCCCCTGCGACAGAGGCGAGTCTAACTGCGGTAGTCCTTTCTTCCACGCCTGGTGAAAAGAGCGGCGTTGGCTCTTCGACTAGGACACAAGACCGGCTTGCATCGCCGACTTCGTCTCCGCATTCGTCCGAAAAGTCCCCTGATTCGTCTCCAGAGCGGTCAAGATCGCCTCGGAAAGCTAGGAAACGTCGCAAAAAGAGGTTAGCACACCAGGCTGCTGAAAGCTTAGCCCCGGCTCTGCGGGATAGGTTGAGGAGCATTCAGGAACAGACAACGATCGACGACCATGGCCGGACGGAACCTGAGGTCGGTAGCATACCATCGCATCTACGGACATCACCTGAGCACGGTGTCAGGGACGAAGGAGCACCAGGCCTCGAATTTTCAGACCATCAGGACGTACCTACTTCCCAACGTAGACAATCTCCCCAGAATAGTCGTTTTGAATGGGCAGACGATACGGAGACAACACTGCCACATGTATCTGCGAACGATGGTATGGCATGTTAACCGCAACCTATCAAGCTCACGACTACACTTTGAGCCCACGAATGACATGTGAATTCGGCCTACATATGCCTAATCGCCGGAAAGTCCAGTAAACAATAACAGCTCTTGCTTATGGATCAAACGTATCACGTTATGACTCTTAATATTAACAAGATCCAGAGTGCAACTAACATTGCTGCCCTCCGTGACTTCATATATCAGTCCGATACCGATATTGCGCTTTTTCAAGAAGTGTGTTTTTCAAATTTGTATGTTCCGGGATTTACTGCAATTCTCAATGTCGCCTCAGAAGGCGCTTGCGGCACCGCTGTCCTGGTCAAGGAAGGTATTGCAATAACAGATGTAACCATGTTGGAATCGGGGCGGGGAATCAGTTTTAAGATTTTCGGTGTTACGATTCTAAATGTTTATGTACCTTCGGGAAGCAGTGGTCGAACAGAACGAGCCGATTTTTTTAAAAATGATCTAGTGTTTTTACTAAAGGAAAACCCCGTTGATGTAATAGTCGGAGGTGACTGGAATTGTGTCCTACACAGGAAAGACCAAACGCCAAATTTCAATTTCTCCCCAGAACTAGATGGTCTTGTGAAAACGATGAAATGGCAGGACGCTTGGGAGGTCAAATACCCCGTGTCTGTCCAGTACACATATTTTAGCACTAAAGCGCAAAGTCGGATCGACCGCATATACGTAAGTTCACATTTAGCCAGCAAAATCAGTGGCGTCGAACGAATACCAACTTTCTTTTCCGACCATCTAGCACTAAGGTGCAGCATTGGACTTCTTAAACAGAAGACATACTGGGGCCGTCCTTTTTGGAAATTAAATATCGCCGTGCTTCGAGATAACGCCCTAACTGAGCAGTTAGAAGCTTCTTGGCAACTTTCACTCCGACAAAGCCACAAATACCGGTCAACGATAGATTGGTGGACTTTATGCGCCAAAAAGAAACTTAGATCTACTCTAATTTCTTACAGTAGGGAAAGGGCACTTTGGTCTCGGCGCACTGTCGAGTTCTATTATACTTGTCTGCGTGACCTTTATGATATGCCAATGTCCGCGGCTGTCAGAACGGGTATCAAACAGGTCAAGGCCGAACTTCTTAGTCTTAAACGCAAACAGCTGGAAGGCATGACAATAAAATCACGAGTTAAAACCACAGTGGAAGAAGAACACGCTTCACTCTATCATCTACTCCAGCACGAAAAAAATCGTCGAAGAAATTTTATTCAGTCATTGCTCTCTGAAGATCAAAGTCTATTAACTCAACAAAAAGATATTTTAAACGAGGCTCATAGGTATTATAATCAATTGTACAGTGCTCACCAGTATCACCCAGATCATGGACAGGAACTGCTCCGAAACTGTGATATGGAACAACTAGTAACTGCAGAACACAACAGGAGCCTCACTGTTGAAATCCTGTCTGAAGACATTTTCGAAGTAATTAAAAGCTCACCTGTTAAAAAATCACCTGGGCCCGACGGTTTACCCGTAGAATTTTATTCCCAATATTGGCATATTATAAGGAATAAATTCACACAAGTCGTCAACGAAATCTTGAGTGGAGGGCACATACCTGACGAAATGAAAGAGTGTGTCACTGTTTTACTTCCTAAGGGAATCAATTCGGATGTCAAACAGCTCAACAAAATGAGACCGATATCCTTAATGAACTCTGATTATAAAATTATTGCCAGGGTTGTAAAAAACAGACTCCGACCGGTGTTTGATACTGTAATTGGTCCCCATCAAACGTGTCTCCCGGGTCGGAATATTTTTAAAACAGTCTGCGAATACAGGGACATAATCAGTATCTTCTCAACGACATTGACGAAGGCTGGCCTCGTTTTTATCGATTTTTCTAAAGCCTTTGATAGGGTAAACCATGAATATTTATTTACCACTCTGATGCATATAGGTTTTAACGACAAATTTTTAATTGTCTTAAAAAATCTATTGCAAGGGATGAAAACCAAAATTTTAATCAATGGACACTATACTCGAGATGTCGAAATAGCAAATGGTGTCCCGCAGGGAAGTCCTTTATCAATGATGCTATTTGTGGTCGCACTAGAACCTTTGCTGAAACGATTAAACAAGGAATTAGAAGGCATATCAATTTCAGGGGTCAGTAACGCTACCAACGCTTACGCCGACGACGTCGGTGTCATCGTCAGAAGTAATGACGACGTTGTAAGACTGAGAGAGATTGTTCGCCTTTACAGCTTCGCAACGGGAGCGCAAATCAACGATATGAAAAGCTCCTTTCTAAATCTCCATGGCTTCAGGAACACTGCCCTCGAATGGGCCAGGTCTGTAGACCATCACACTGCGTTAGGTGTGAGGTTCTACCGATGCCCCCTGCAAACAACGACATTCAACTGGAAGAAGGTCTTACATAGTATTCGAGGTACTTTAATAATGAACCGACTTAGAGACTTGAACATTATCCAAAGGGTGCAATTAATCAACTGCGCTGTCCTTTCGAAAGCAGTATATGTAGGTCAAATACTGCCGATACCTAAAGCGATATCCAGAACCATCATGAGCTTCATCTGCAAGTATGTATGGAGAGGTGAGATATTTAAAGTGGCGGCCAGTACTATAACTTTAAAACCGCGAGAAGGAGGCCTCGGACTGACCGATATCCGCCGCAAAACTACGGCTCTTTATATCAAGCGTACACTTCAGCTTTTAGAAGACCGCCACTATAATTTATCATCGAAACTTTTCCGCATCCTTACACCGGAGAGTATGGAACCACCTATTAACATAAGTAAAATCTCTTACAAATTGCAGCACATCAGATTCTACTATTTAGAACTCAGTTATCTGCACTGCATTGTCGCGGATAGGACCAAAAGAAACTGTAGTTTCATCATGGATTGCCTTACTACAAAGGACAACCGTAACAGAATGGAATCAAAATATCCCACCCGAAATTGGCACAATATATGGAAGAATATAAACAATAAAGTACTGTCCACCAATGTGCGCGGTGCCTGGTACAAGGTTGTCAATAATACCGTTGCCACAAATGAAAGATTACAGTCTATAGGATTGAGTGACACAAATCAGTGTCCACGTTGTAATGTGATAGACACCCTCCGGCATCGTCTCATATGCAACGGCTACCAGGTCATTTGGGACAGAGTCCGCCAACAGGTGGCGTTTATCAATAGGAACGACGGCAGACACCTTACTGTCGACATTCTCGTCAACCCCGAAAGCGTTGCTTTCCCTATTCCGAAGAATAATGTTACCCTATGGCTACTGGGGAACTATGTCAATTATGTCATTAATAACCTCGGCCTGCCCGACGTACTGGACTATGAGCAACATGTATTACTGGAATATTACAAAATATGTGGACAACGACGCCACAAGACTTTGTATGGTAACATGCTAAAAATATTATTTGACAAACAAGGCATCGGATGACGTACGCAATGACGAATAGCGGATAAAATATCGGATTTTGCGATGCCAAAGTAGGGGATTGCTGCTAAGGGCGACGTACGGTGGGGACTTCGTGGGCCCCAGGGCCGCTACGGTAGCCGTGAAGGCCTTCGCAGAACCCTGAAAAGGCCTTGCATTCTATGCCTATGCTTTAAAAAAAAAAAAAAAAAAAAAAAAAAAAAAAAAAAAAAAAAAAGAGATCAGTGTCTTGTATTGTGTGTGTCCTTAAGAAGCCTACATTTCTCAGTTAACCAATAAATTTTTCTTTCTTTATCCACAATTTTCACCAGATCATTTTCAGTTATTTTGAACAACCATCAACGTTACAACATAAGTTCATTTGGATGGAGACATTTCCTTTTCTCACCACGTTTGATATGGATTCCCTTACTTGCAAAGGAGTATTTCATTTGATTTTAGCAATGAAGCTCGCCGAAGAAGGCGCATGAAGGAGAGCGAATGGAAGGGCTAGAAGGGGAGATGGGAGGCCCTAAAAGGAAAAAAAAGAAAAGAGAAAAAAAAAAAAAAAAAAAAAAAAAAAAGTGGCAGAGCACTGGTCTAGTAAACCAGGGGTCGTGAGTTCGATCCTCACAGGAGGCAAACGAATTTTCGAAATCAGTTGCGCGTCGTGGCCGTATAGCAAGCAGTGTCTGGAACGACGAACAATTAGCAACAGGTGTTTTATTTAGAATTACTCTCAGATGTGATTGAGGCGAATGTCGCAGATAAAGCATTTTCCAAAGCGGTACAGCGTAGGGTGGGAGGCGGCAGTCTGAATTATATTTTTTACATGTGTTTTTCAAATATCACAGAGCCTCTCGCGAGCGTCGTCGTCGTCGTCGTCGTCGTCGACGCCGCCGCTTCTGCAGAAGTAGCAAATCGCCATCGTAGCAAATGCGGCGAGGGACGCCCTGCCTTCGATTTCGAATGCACAAAGTGTGTGGTCTTGATTCCCAATCTCTACTTGGTCGGTCTCGTAAAGGCTTGCATGTAACGAATGGGTGGGAAGCAGCAAGAGGCAGCGGCTGTGTAGAACGAAAACACAATTCCTCAGCGGTATGAGCGTTTCGAGATGACACGAATGTAAGGAATACTTGGGGGCCAGTGACCGTGTGGCCTAATGGATAAGGCGTCGGACTTCGGATCCGAAGATTGCAGGTTCGAATCCTGTCACGGTCGTGTTTTTCCAATTCTGCAAAAGAAACACACCGTTTTAGTGTAGCTATTGAGCAGTACGAAATCGTCTGAATGTTGCTGTTGTCCATTTCCTGCTTGGAGATGCACTTGAGCTTGATACACACACAGCCAGAACGGTGTTATCTAGCGAAATGGTCGGCTGAGTGCCGTCACCGCGAGTTTTGGCTGGCATTTGCGCATCTAAGACAGCGTCGGAAAGTAACCCGTTCGGCTTCTGAGTCAACTCAAATATGTGTGTTAATTTTGACACCACTAGCGCTGCAGGTTTTCATGCAATTCCTGTACCTCTCAGAAATGATTATGAAATAAAACTGAAGTACGTGACGTGTGTGACGCTAGGAAAACATTAGGCAGCATGGAGAGATTCTGTATGGGACCACCCCACCGAAACGAGAACTGTGTGTCGTGCGACCCGACACGTAGTCACCGACGCAACCCGGCTAGCTCAGTCGGTAGAGCATGAGACTCTTAATCTCAGGGTCGTGGGTTCGAGCCCCACGCTGGGCGGAACGTAATTTTGTTCCGCTGCAGATGTAAATTACCGTTTCTCTGATCAATGTGACGTAATGGAAATAGCAACTTAAAACTTTGCCTACGTCTCCATCAGTCGCAAGGAAGTGTATCTGAAGGTGAAGGTGATTTCGTAGACATGTGTCAAAGACATGTTCTGAAATGTAAGTGGTGTTGGTTGGAGAGCACATCGGTTACGTGTGAGATGTGTAGCCAAGCAGTAATGGTGCGCCATAGCTGCAAATATTAGTCGGTAATATGAAGTGTTGTCAGCTTAAGCCTGATGATCCAGACGAGCGTAAGCACGAAGTACGCAAAACTACCGCTAGGCCGCGCCTCTTTAGCTCAGTGGCAGAGCACTGGTCTAGTAAACCAGGGGTCGTGAGTTCGATCCTCACAGGAGGCAAACGAGTTTTCGAAATCAGTTGCGCGTCGTGGCCGTATAGCAAGCAGTGTCTGGAACGACGAACAATTAGCAACAGGTGTTTTATTTAGAATTACTCTCAGATGTGATTGAGGCGAATGTCGCAGATAAAGCATTTTCCAAAGCGGTACAGCGTAGGGTGGGAGGCGGCAGTCTGAATTATATTTTTTACATGTGTTTTTCA
This sequence comes from Schistocerca americana, assembly GCF_021461395.2. Taxonomy (NCBI): domain Eukaryota; kingdom Metazoa; phylum Arthropoda; class Insecta; order Orthoptera; family Acrididae; genus Schistocerca; species Schistocerca americana. Next base: position 43,949,317 of record NC_060125.1, read on the forward strand.
AATATCACAGAGCCTCTCGCGAGCGTCGTCGTCGACGCCGCCGCTTCTGCAGAAGTAGCAAATCGCCATCGTAGCAAATGCGGCGAGGGACGCCCTGCCTTCGATTTCGAATGCACAAAGTGTGTGGTCTTGATTCCCAATCTCTACTTGGTCGGTCTCGTAAAGGCTTGCATGTAACGAATGGGTGGGAAGCAGCAAGAGGCAGCGGCTGTGTAGAACGAAAACACAATTCCTCAGCGGTATGAGCGTTTCGAGATGACACGAATGTAAGGAATACTTGGGGGCCACTGACCGTGTGGCCTAATGGATAAGGCGTCGGACTTCGGATCCGAAGATTGCAGGTTCGAATCCTGTCACGGTCGTGTTTTTCCAATTCTGCAAAAGAAACACACCGTTTTAGTGTAGCTATTGAGCAGTACGAAATCGTCTGAATGTTGCTGTTGTCCATTTCCTGCTTGGAGATGCACTTGAGCTTGATACACACACAGCCAGAACGGTGTTATCTAGCGAAATGGTCGGCTGAGTGCCGTCACCGCGAGTTTTGGCTGGCATTTGCGCATCTAAGACAGCGTCGGAAAGTAACCCGTTCGGCTTCTGAGTCAACTCAAATATGTGTGTTAATTTTGACACCACTAGCGCTGCAGGTTTTCATGCAATTCCTGTACCTCTCAGAAATGATTGTGAAATAAAACTGAAGTACGTGACGTGTGTGACGCTAGGAAAACATTAGGCAGCATGGAGAGATTCTGTATGGGACCACCCCACCGAAACGAGAACTGTGTGTCGTGCGACCCGACACGTAGTCACCGACGCAGCCCGGCTAGCTCAGTCGGTAGAGCATGAGACTCTTAATCTCAGGGTCGTGGGTTCGAGCCCCACGCTGGGCGGAACGTAATTTTGTTCCGCTGCAGATGTAAATTACCGTTTCTCTGATCAATGTGACGTAATGGAAATAGCAACTTAAAACTTTGCCTACGTCTCCATCAGTCGCAAGGAAGTGTATCTGAAGGTGAAGGTGATTTCGTAGACATGTGTCAAAGACATGTTCTGAAATGTAAGTGGTGTTGGTTGGAGAGCACATCGGTTACGTGTGAGATGTGTAGCCAAGCAGTAATGGTGCGCCATAGCTGCAAATATTAGTCGGTAATATGAAGTGTTGTCAGCTTAAGCCTGATGATCCAGACGAGCGTAAGCACGAAGTACGCAAAACTACCGCTAGGCCGCGCCTCTTTAGCTCAGTGGCAGAGCACTGGTCTAGTAAACCAGGGGTCGTGAGTTCGATCCTCACAGGAGGCAAACGAATTTTCGAAATCAGTTGCGCGTCGTGGCCGTATAGCAAGCAGTGTCTGGAACGACGAACAATTAGCAACAGGTGTTTTATTTAGAATTACTCTCAGATGTGATTGAGGCGAATGTCGCAGATAAAGCATTTTCCAAAGCGGTACGGCGTAGGGTGGGAGGCGGCAGTCTGAATTATATTTTTTACATGTGTTTTTCAAATATCACAGAGCCTCTCGCGAGCGTCGTCGTCGTCGTCGTCGACGCCGCCGCTTCTGCAGAAGTAGCAAATCGCCATCGTAGCAAATGCGGCGAGGGACGCCCTGCCTTCGATTTCGAATGCACAAAGTGTGTGGTCTTGATTCCCAATCTCTACTTGGTCGGTCTCGTAAAGGCTTGCATGTAACGAATGGGTGGGAAGCAGCAAGATGCAGCGGCTGTGTAGAACGAAAACACAATTCCTCAGCGGTATGAGCGTTTCGAGATGACACGAATGTAAGGAATACTTGGCGGCCAGTGACCGTGTGGCCTAATGGATAAGGCGTCGGACTTCGGATCCGAAGATTGCAGTTTCGAATCCTGTCACGGTCGTGTTTTTCCAATTCTGCAAAAGAAACACACCGTTTTAGTGTAGCTATTGAGCAGTACGAAATCGTCTGAATGTTGCTGTTGTCCATTTCCTGCTTGGAGATGCACTTGAGCTTGATACACACACAGCCAGAACGGTGTTATCTAGCGAAATGGTCGGCTGAGTGCCGTCACCGCGAGTTTTGGCTGGCATTTGCGCATCTAAGACAGCGTCGGAAAGTAACCCGTTCGGCTTCTGAGTCAAATCAAATATGTGTGTTAATTTTGACACCACTAGCGCTGCAGGTTTTCATGCAATTCCTGTACCTCTCAGAAATGATTATGAAATAAAACTGAAGTACGTGACGTGTGTGACGCTAGGAAAACATTAGGCAGCATGGAGAGATTCTGTATGGGACCACCCCACCGAAACGAGAACTGTGTGTCGTGCGACCCGACACGTAGTCACCGACGCAGCCCGGCTAGCTCAGTCGGTAGAGCATGAGACTCTTAATCTCAGGGTCGTGGGTTCGAGCCCCACGCTGGGCGGAACGTAATTTTGTTCCGCTGCAGATGTAAATTACCGTTTCTCTGATCAATGTGACGTAATGGAAATAGCAACTTAAAACTTTGCCTACGTCTCCATCAGTCGCAAGGAAGTGTATCTGAAGGTGAAGGTGATTTCGTAGACATGTGTCAAAGACATGTTCTGAAATGTAAGTGGTGTTGGTTGGAGAGCACATCGGTTACGTGTGAGATGTGTAGCCAAGCAGTAATGGTGCGCCATAGCTGCAAATATTAGTCGGTAATATGAAGTGTTGTCAGCTTAAGCCTGATGATCCAGACGAGCGTAAGCACGAAGTACGCAAAACTACCGCTAGGCCGCGCCTCTTTAGCTCAGTGGCAGAGCACTGGTCTAGTAAACCAGGGGTCGTGAGTTCGATCCTCACAGGAGGCAAACGAATTTTCGAAATCAGTTGCGCGTCGTGGCCGTATAGCAAGCAGTGTCTGGAACGACGAACAATTAGCAACAGGTGTTTTATTTAGAATTACTCTCAGATGTGATTGAGGCGAATGTCGCAGATAAAGCATTTTCCAAAGCGGTACGGCGTAGGGTGGGAGGCGGCAGTCTGAATTATATTTTTTACATGTGTTTTTCAAATATCACAGAGCCTCTCGCGAGCGTCGTCGTCGTCGTCGTCGACGCCGCCGCTTCTGCAGAAGTAGCAAATCGCCATCGTAGCAAATGCGGCGAGGGACGCCCTGCCTTCGATTTCGAATGCACAAAGTGTGTGGTCTTGATTCCCAATCTCTACTTGGTCGGTCTCGTAAAGGCTTGCATGTAACGAATGGGTGGGAAGCAGCAAGATGCAGCGGCTGTGTAGAACGAAAACACAATTCCTCAGCGGTATGAGCGTTTCGAGATGACACGAATGTAAGGAATACTTGGCGGCCAGTGACCGTGTGGCCTAATGGATAAGGCGTCGGACTTCGGATCCGAAGATTGCAGTTTCGAATCCTGTCACGGTCGTGTTTTTCCAATTCTGCAAAAGAAACACACCGTTTTAGTGTAGCTATTGAGCAGTACGAAATCGTCTGAATGTTGCTGTTGTCCATTTCCTGCTTGGAGATGCACTTGAGCTTGATACACACACAGCCAGAACGGTGTTATCTAGCGAAATGGTCGGCTGAGTGCCGTCACCGCGAGTTTTGGCTGGCATTTGCGCATCTAAGACAGCGTCGGAAAGTAACCCGTTCGGCTTCTGAGTCAAATCAAATATGTGTGTTAATTTTGACACCACTAGCGCTGCAGGTTTTCATGCAATTCCTGTACCTCTCAGAAATGATTATGAAATAAAACTGAAGTACGTGACGTGTGTGACGCTAGGAAAACATTAGGCAGCATGGAGAGATTCTGTATGGGACCACCCCACCGAAACGAGAACTGTGTGTCGTGCGACCCGACACGTAGTCACCGACGCAGCCCGGCTAGCTCAGTCGGTAGAGCATGAGACTCTTAATCTCAGGGTCGTGGGTTCGAGCCCCACGCTGGGCGGAACGTAATTTTGTTCCGCTGCAGATGTAAATTACCGTTTCTCTGATCAATGTGACGTAATGGAAATAGCAACTTAAAACTTTGCCTACGTCTCCATCAGTCGCAAGGAAGTGTATCTGAAGGTGAAGGTGATTTCGTAGACATGTGTCAAAGACATGTTCTGAAATGTAAGTGGTGTTGGTTGGAGAGCACATCGGTTACGTGTGAGATGTGTAGCCAAGCAGTAATGGTGCGCCATAGCTGCAAATATTAGTCGGTAATATGAAGTGTTGTCAGCTTAAGCCTGATGATCCAGACGAGCGTAAGCACGAAGTACGCAAAACTACCGCTAGGCCGCGCCTCTTTAGCTCAGTGGCAGAGCACTGGTCTAGTAAACCAGGGGTCGTGAGTTCGATCCTCACAGGAGGCAAACGAATTTTCGAAATCAGTTGCGCGTCGTGGCCGTATAGCAAGCAGTGTCTGGAACGACGAACAATTAGCAACAGGTGTTTTATTTAGAATTACTCTCAGATGTGATTGAGGCGAATGTCGCAGATAAAGCATTTTCCAAAGCGGTACGGCGTAGGGTGGGAGGCGGCAGTCTGAATTATATTTTTTACATGTGTTTTTCAAATATCACAGAGCCTCTCGCGAGCGTCGTCGTCGTCGTCGACGCCGCCGCTTCTGCAGAAGTAGCAAATCGCCATCGTAGCAAATGCGGCGAGGGACGCCCTGCCTTCGATTTCGAATGCACAAAGTGTGTGGTCTTGATTCCCAATCTCTACTTGGTCGGTCTCGTAAAGGCTTGCATGTAACGAATGGGTGGGAAGCAGCAAGAGGCAGCGGCTGTGTAGAACGAAAACACAATTCCTCAGCGGTATGAGCGTTTCGAGATGACACGAATGTAAGGAATACTTGGCGGCCAGTGACCGTGTGGCCTAATGGATAAGGCGTCGGACTTCGGATCCGAAGATTGCAGGTTCGAATCCTGTCACGGTCGTGTTTTTCCAATTCTGCAAAAGAAACACACCGTTTTAGTGTAGCTATTGAGCAGTACGACATCGTCTGAATGTTGCTGTTGTCCATTTCCTGCTTGGAGATGCACTTGAGCTTGATACACACACAGCCAGAACGGTGTTATCTAGCGAAATGGTCGGCTGAGTGCCGTCACCGCGAGTTTTGGCTGGCATTTGCGCATCTAAGACAGCGTCGGAAAGTAACCCGTTCGGCTTCTGAGTCAACTCAAATATGTGTGTTAATTTTGACACCACTAGCGCTGCAGGTTTTCATGCAATTCCTGTACCTCTCAGAAATGATTGTGAAATAAAACTGAAGTACGTGACGTGTGTGACGCTAGGAAAACATTAGGCAGCATGGAGAGATTCTGTATGGGACCACCCCACCGAAACGAGAACTGTGTGTCGTGCGACCCGACACGTAGTCACCGACGCAGCCCGGCTAGCTCAGTCGGTAGAGCATGAGACTCTTAATCTCAGGGTCGTGGGTTCGAGCCCCACGCTGGGCGGAACGTAATTTTGTTCCGCTGCAGATGTAAATTACCGTTTCTCTGATCAATGTGACGTAATGGAAATAGCAACTTAAAACTTTGCCTACGTCTCCATCAGTCGCAAGGAAGTGTATCTGAAGGTGAAGGTGATTTCGTAGACATGTGTCAAAGACATGTTCTGAAATGTAAGTGGTGTTGGTTGGAGAGCACATCGGTTACGTGTGAGATGTGTAGCCAAGCAGTAATGGTGCGCCATAGCTGCAAATATTAGTCGGTAATATGAAGTGTTGTCAGCTTAAGCCTGATGATCCAGACGAGCGTAAGCACGAAGTACGCAAAACTACCGCTAGGCCGCGCCTCTTTAGCTCAGTGGCAGAGCACTGGTCTAGTAAACCAGGGGTCGTGAGTTCGATCCTCACAGGAGGCAAACGAATTTTCGAAATCAGTTGCGCGTCGTGGCCGTATAGCAAGCAGTGTCTGGAACGACGAACAATTAGCAACAGGTGTTTTATTTAGAATTACTCTCAGATGTGATTGAGGCGAATGTCGCAGATAAAGCATTTTCCAAAGCGGTACGGCGTAGGGTGGGAGGCGGCAGTCTGAATTATATTTTTTACATGTGTTTTTCAAATATCACAGAGCCTCTCGCGAGCGTCGTCGTCGTCGTCGACGCCGCCGCTTCTGCAGAAGTAGCAAATCGCCATCGTAGCAAATGCGGCGAGGGACGCCCTGCCTTCGATTTCGAATGCACAAAGTGTGTGGTCTTGATTCCCAATCTCTACTTGGTCGGTCTCGTAAAGGCTTGCATGTAACGAATGGGTGGGAAGCAGCAAGAGGCAGCGGCTGTGTAGAACGAAAACACAATTCCTCAGCGGTATGAGCGTTTCGAGATGACACGAATGTAAGGAATACTTGGCGGCCAGTGACCGTGTGGCCTAATGGATAAGGCGTCGGACTTCGGATCCGAAGATTGCAGGTTCGAATCCTGTCACGGTCGTGTTTTTCCAATTCTGCAAAAGAAACACACCGTTTTAGTGTAGCTATTGAGCAGTACGAAATCGTCTGAATGTTGCTGTTGTCCATTTCCTGCTTGGAGATGCACTTGAGCTTGATACACACACAGCCAGAACGGTGTTATCTAGCGAAATGGTCGGCTGAGTGCCGTCACCGCGAGTTTTGGCTGGCATTTGCGCATCTAAGACAGCGTCGGAAAGTAACCCGTTCGGCTTCTGAGTCAAATCAAATATGTGTGTTAATTTTGACACCACTAGCGCTGCAGGTTTTCATGCAATTCCTGTACCTCTCAGAAATGATTATGAAATAAAACTGAAGTACGTGACGTGTGTGACGCTAGGAAAACATTAGGCAGCATGGAGAGATTCTGTATGGGACCACCCCACCGAAACGAGAACTGTGTGTCGTGCGACCCGACACGTAGTCACCGACGCAGCCCGGCTAGCTCAGTCGGTAGAGCATGAGACTCTTAATCTCAGGGTCGTGGGTTCGAGCCCCACGCTGGGCGGAACGTAATTTTGTTCCGCTGCAGATGTAAATTACCGTTTCTCTGATCAATGTGACGTAATGGAAATAGCAACTTAAAACTTTGCCTACGTCTCCATCAGTCGCAAGGAAGTGTATCTGAAGGTGAAGGTGATTTCGTAGACATGTGTCAAAGACATGTTCTGAAATGTAAGTGGTGTTGGTTGGAGAGCACATCGGTTACGTGTGAGATGTGTAGCCAAGCAGTAATGGTGCGCCATAGCTGCAAATATTAGTCGGTAATATGAAGTGTTGTCAGCTTAAGCCTGATGATCCAGACGAGCGTAAGCACGAAGTACGCAAAACTACCGCTAGGCCGCGCCTCTTTAGCTCAGTGGCAGAGCACTGGTCTAGTAAACCAGGGGTCGTGAGTTCGATCCTCACAGGAGGCAAACGAATTTTCGAAATCAGTTGCGCGTCGTGGCCGTATAGCAAGCAGTGTCTGGAACGACGAACAATTAGCAACAGGTGTTTTATTTAGAATTACTCTCAGATGTGATTGAGGCGAATGTCGCAGATAAAGCATTTTCCAAAGCGGTACGGCGTAGGGTGGGAGGCGGCAGTCTGAATTATATTTTTTACATGTGTTTTTCAAATATCACAGAGCCTCTCGCGAGCGTCGTCGTCGTCGTCGACGCCGCCGCTTCTGCAGAAGTAGCAAATCGCCATCGTAGCAAATGCGGCGAGGGACGCCCTGCCTTCGATTTCGAATGCACAAAGTGTGTGGTCTTGATTCCCAATCTCTACTTGGTCGGTCTCGTAAAGGCTTGCATGTAACGAATGGGTGGGAAGCAGCAAGAGGCAGCGGCTGTGTAGAACGAAAACACAATTCCTCAGCGGTATGAGCGTTTCGAGATGACACGAATGTAAGGAATACTTGGCGGCCAGTGACCGTGTGGCCTAATGGATAAGGCGTCGGACTTCGGATCCGAAGATTGCAGGTTCGAATCCTGTCACGGTCGTGTTTTTCCAATTCTGCAAAAGAAACACACCGTTTTAGTGTAGCTATTGAGCAGTACGAAATCGTCTGAATGTTGCTGTTGTCCATTTCCTGCTTGGAGATGCACTTGAGCTTGATACACACACAGCCAGAACGGTGTTATCTAGCGAAATGGTCGGCTGAGTGCCGTCACCGCGAGTTTTGGCTGGCATTTGCGCATCTAAGACAGCGTCGGAAAGTAACCCGTTCGGCTTCTGAGTCAAATCAAATATGTGTGTTAATTTTGACACCACTAGCGCTGCAGGTTTTCATGCAATTCCTGTACCTCTCAGAAATGATTATGAAATAAAACTGAAGTACGTGACGTGTGTGACGCTAGGAAAACATTAGGCAGCATGGAGAGATTCTGTATGGGACCACCCCACCGAAACGAGAACTGTGTGTCGTGCGACCCGACACGTAGTCACCGACGCAGCCCGGCTAGCTCAGTCGGTAGAGCATGAGACTCTTAATCTCAGGGTCGTGGGTTCGAGCCCCACGCTGGGCGGAACGTAATTTTGTTCCGCTGCAGATGTAAATTACCGTTTCTCTGATCAATGTGACGTAATGGAAATAGCAACTTAAAACTTTGCCTACGTCTCCATCAGTCGCAAGGAAGTGTATCTGAAGGTGAAGGTGATTTCGTAGACATGTGTCAAAGACATGTTCTGAAATGTAAGTGGTGTTGGTTGGAGAGCACATCGGTTACGTGTGAGATGTGTAGCCAAGCAGTAATGGTGCGCCATAGCTGCAAATATTAGTCGGTAATATGAAGTGTTGTCAGCTTAAGCCTGATGATCCAGACGAGCGTAAGCACGAAGTACGCAAAACTACCGCTAGGCCGCGCCTCTTTAGCTCAGTGGCAGAGCACTGGTCTAGTAAACCAGGGGTCGTGAGTTCGATCCTCACAGGAGGCAAACGAATTTTCGAAATCAGTTGCGCGTCGTGGCCGTATAGCAAGCAGTGTCTGGAACGACGAACAATTAGCAACAGGTGTTTTATTTAGAATTACTCTCAGATGTGATTGAGGCGAATGTCGCAGATAAAGCATTTTCCAAAGCGGTACAGCGTAGGGTGGGAGGCGGCAGTCTGAATTATATTTTTTACATGTGTTTTTCAAATATCACAGAGCCTCTCGCGAGCGTCGTCGTCGTCGTCGTCGTCGACGCCGCCGCTTCTGCAGAAGTAGCAAATCGCCATCGTAGCAAATGCGGCGAGGGACGCCCTGCCTTCGATTTCGAATGCACAAAGTGTGTGGTCTTGATTCCCAATCTCTACTTGGTCGGTCTCGTAAAGGCTTGCATGTAACGAATGGGTGGGAAGCAGCAAGAGGCAGCGGCTGTGTAGAACGAAAACACAATTCCTCAGCGGTATGAGCGTTTCGAGATGACACGAATGTAAGGAATACTTGGCGGCCAGTGACCGTGTGGCCTAATGGATAAGGCGTCGGACTTCGGATCCGAAGATTGCAGGTTCGAATCCTGTCACGGTCGTGTTTTTCCAATTCTGCAAAAGAAACACACCGTTTTAGTGTAGCTATTGAGCAGTACGAAATCGTCTGAATGTTGCTGTTGTCCATTTCCTGCTTGGAGATGCACTTGAGCTTGATACACACACAGCCAGAACGGTGTTATCTAGCGAAATGGTCGGCTGAGTGCCGTCACCGCGAGTTTTGGCTGGCATTTGCGCATCTAAGACAGCGTCGGAAAGTAACCCGTTCGGCTTCTGAGTCAAATCAAATATGTGTGTTAATTTTGACACCACTAGCGCTGCAGGTCTTCATGCAATTCCTGTACCTCTCAGAAATGATTATGAAATAAAACTGAAGTACGTGACGTGTGTGACGCTAGGAAAACATTAGGCAGCATGGAGAGATTCTGTATGGGACCACCCCACCGAAACGAGAACTGTGTGTCGTGCGACCCGACACGTAGTCACCGACGCAGCCCGGCTAGCTCAGTCGGTAGAGCATGAGACTCTTAATCTCAGGGTCGTGGGTTCGAGCCCCACGCTGGGCGGAACGTAATTTTGTTCCGCTGCAGATGTAAATTACCGTTTCTCTGATCAATGTGACGTAATGGAAATAGCAACTTAAAACTTTGCCTACGTCTCCATCAGTCGCAAGGAAGTGTATCTGAAGGTGAAGGTGATTTCGTAGACATGTGTCAAAGACATGTTCTGAAATGTAAGTGGTGTTGGTTGGAGAGCACATCGGTTACGTGTGAGATGTGTAGCCAAGCAGTAATGGTGCGCCATAGCTGCAAATATTAGTCGGTAATATGAAGTGTTGTCAGCTTAAGCCTGATGATCCAGACGAGCGTAAGCACGAAGTACGCAAAACTACCGCTAGGCCGCGCCTCTTTAGCTCAGTGGCAGAGCACTGGTCTAGTAAACCAGGGGTCGTGAGTTCGATCCTCACAGGAGGCAAACGAATTTTCGAAATCAGTTGCGCGTCGTGGCCGTATAGCAAGCAGTGTCTGGAACGACGAACAATTAGCAACAGGTGTTTTATTTAGAATTACTCTCAGATGTGATTGAGGCGAATGTCGCAGATAAAGCATTTTCCAAAGCGGTACAGCGTAGGGTGGGAGGCGGCAGTCTGAATTATATCTTTTACATGTGTTTTTCAAATATCACAGAGCCTCTCGCGAGCGTCGTCGTCGTCGTCGACGCCGCCGCTTCTGCAGAAGTAGCAAATCGCCATCGTAGCAAATGCGGCGAGGGACGCCCTGCCTTCGATTTCGAATGCACAAAGTGTGTGGTCTTGATTCCCAATCTCTACTTGGTCGGTCTCGTAAAGGCTTGCATGTAACGAATGGGTGGGAAGCAGCAAGAGGCAGCGGCTGTGTAGAACGAAAACACAATTCCTCAGCGGTATGAGCGTTTCGAGATGACACGAATGTAAGGAATACTTGGCGGCCAGTGACCGTGTGGCCTAATGGATAAGGCGTCGGACTTCGGATCCGAAGATTGCAGGTTCGAATCCTGTCACGGTCGTGTTTTTCCAATTCTGCAAAAGAAACACACCGTTTTAGTGTAGCTATTGAGCAGTACGAAATCGTCTGAATGTTGCTGTTGTCCATTTCCTGCTTGGAGATGCACTTGAGCTTGATACACACACAGCCAGAACGGTGTTATCTAGCGAAATGGTCGGCTGAGTGCCGTCACCGCGAGTTTTGGCTGGCATTTGCGCATCTAAGACAGCGTCGGAAAGTAACCCGTTCAGCTTCTGAGTCAAATCAAATATGTGTGTTAATTTTGACACCACTAGCGCTGCAGGTTTTCATGCAATTCCTGTACCTCTCAGAAATGATTATGAAATAAAACTGAAGTACGTGACGTGTGTGACGCTAGGAAAACATTAGGCAGCATGGAGAGATTCTGTATGGGACCACCCCACCGAAACGAGAACTGTGTGTCGTGCGACCCGACACGTAGTCACCGACGCAGCCCGGCTAGCTCAGTCGGTAGAGCATGAGACTCTTAATCTCAGGGTCGTGGGTTCGAGCCCCACGCTGGGCGGAACGTAATTTTGTTCCGCTGCAGATGTAAATTACCGTTTCTCTGATCAATGTGACGTAATGGAAATAGCAACTTAAAACTTTGCCTACGTCTCCATCAGTCGCAAGGAAGTGTATCTGAAGGTGAAGGTGATTTCGTAGACATGTGTCAAAGACATGTTCTGAAATGTAAGTGGTGTTGGTTGGAGAGCACATCGGTTACGTGTGAGATGTGTAGCCAAGCAGTAATGGTGCGCCATAGCTGCAAATATTAGTCGGTAATATGAAGTGTTGTCAGCTTAAGCCTGATGATCCAGACGAGCGTAAGCACGAAGTACGCAAAACTACCGCTAGGCCGCGCCTCTTTAGCTCAGTGGCAGAGCACTGGTCTAGTAAACCAGGGGTCGTGAGTTCGATCCTCACAGGAGGCAAACGAATTTTCGAAATCAGTTGCGCGTCGTGGCCGTATAGCAAGCAGTGTCTGGAACGACGAACAATTAGCAACAGGTGTTTTATTTAGAATTACTCTCAGATGTGATTGAGGCGAATGTCGCAGATAAAGCATTTTCCAAAGCGGTACGGCGTAGGGTGGGAGGCGGCAGTCTGAATTATATTTTTTACATGTGTTTTTCAAATATCACAGAGCCTCTCGCGAGCGTCGTCGTCGTCGTCGACGCCGCCGCTTCTGCAGAAGTAGCAAATCGCCATCGTAGCAAATGCGGCGAGGGACGCCCTGCCTTCGATTTCGAATGCACAAAGTGTGTGGTCTTGATTCCCAATCTCTACTTGGTCGGTCTCGTAAAGGCTTGCATGTAACGAATGGGTGGGAAGCAGCAAGAGGCAGCGGCTGTGTAGAACGAAAACACAATTCCTCAGCGGTATGAGCGTTTCGAGATGACACGAATGTAAGGAATACTTGGCGGCCAGTGACCGTGTGGCCTAATGGATAAGGCGTCGGACTTCGGATCCGAAGATTGCAGGTTCGAATCCTGTCACGGTCGTGTTTTTCCAATTCTGCAAAAGAAACACACCGTTTTAGTGTAGCTATTGAGCAGTACGAAATCGTCTGAATGTTGCTGTTGTCCATTTCCTGCTTGGAGATGCACTTGAGCTTGATACACACACAGCCAGAACGGTGTTATCTAGCGAAATGGTCGGCTGAGTGCCGTCACCGCGAGTTTTGGCTGGCATTTGCGCATCTAAGACAGCGTCGGAAAGTAACCCGTTCGGCTTCTGAGTCAACTCAAATATGTGTGTTAATTTTGACACCACTAGCGCTGCAGGTTTTCATGCAATTCCTGTACCTCTCAGAAATGATTGTGAAATAAAACTGAAGTACGTGACGTGTGTGACGCTAGGAAAACATTAGGCAGCATGGAGAGATTCTGTATGGGACCACCCCACCGAAACGAGAACTGTGTGTCGTGCGACCCGACACGTAGTCACCGACGCAGCCCGGCTAGCTCAGTCGGTAGAGCATGAGACTCTTAATCTCAGGGTCGTGGGTTCGAGCCCCACGCTGGGCGGAACGTAATTTTGTTCCGCTGCAGATGTAAATTACCGTTTCTCTGATCAATGTGACGTAATGGAAATAGCAACTTAAAACTTTGCCTACGTCTCCATCAGTCGCAAGGAAGTGTATCTGAAGGTGAAGGTGATTTCGTAGACATGTGTCAAAGACATGTTCTGAAATGTAAGTGGTGTTGGTTGGAGAGCACATCGGTTACGTGTGAGATGTGTAGCCAAGCAGTAATGGTGCGCCATAGCTGCAAATATTAGTCGGTAATATGAAGTGTTGTCAGCTTAAGCCTGATGATCCAGACGAGCGTAAGCACGAAGTACGCAAAACTACCGCTAGGCCGCGCCTCTTTAGCTCAGTGGCAGAGCACTGGTCTAGTAAACCAGGGGTCGTGAGTTCGATCCTCACAGGAGGCAAACGAATTTTCGAAATCAGTTGCGCGTCGTGGCCGTATAGCAAGCAGTGTCTGGAACGACGAACAATTAGCAACAGGTGTTTTATTTAGAATTACTCTCAGATGTGATTGAGGCGAATGTCGCAGATAAAGCATTTTCCAAAGCGGTACGGCGTAGGGTGGGAGGCGGCAGTCTGAATTATATTTTTTACATGTGTTTTTCAAATATCACAGAGCCTCTCGCGAGCGTCGTCGTCGTCGTCGACGCCGCCGCTTCTGCAGAAGTAGCAAATCGCCATCGTAGCAAATGCGGCGAGGGACGCCCTGCCTTCGATTTCGAATGCACAAAGTGTGTGGTCTTGATTCCCAATCTCTACTTGGTCGGTCTCGTAAAGGCTTGCATGTAACGAATGGGTGGGAAGCAGCAAGAGGCAGCGGCTGTGTAGAACGAAAACACAATTCCTCAGCGGTATGAGCGTTTCGAGATGACACGAATGTAAGGAATACTTGGCGGCCAGTGACCGTGTGGCCTAATGGATAAGGCGTCGGACTTCGGATCCGAAGATTGCAGGTTCGAATCCTGTCACGGTCGTGTTTTTCCAATTCTGCAAAAGAAACACACCGTTTTAGTGTAGCTATTGAGCAGTACGAAATCGTCTGAATGTTGCTGTTGTCCATTTCCTGCTTGGAGATGCACTTGAGCTTGATACACACACAGCCAGAACGGTGTTATCTAGCGAAATGGTCGGCTGAGTGCCGTCACCGCGAGTTTTGGCTGGCATTTGCGCATCTAAGACAGCGTCGGAAAGTAACCCGTTCGGCTTCTGAGTCAAATCAAATATGTGTGTTAATTTTGACACCACTAGCGCTGCAGGTTTTCATGCAATTCCTGTACCTCTCAGAAATGATTATGAAATAAAACTGAAGTACGTGACGTGTGTGACGCTAGGAAAACATTAGGCAGCATGGAGAGATTCTGTATGGGACCACCCCACCGAAACGAGAACTGTGTGTCGTGCGACCCGACACGTAGTCACCGACGCAGCCCGGCTAGCTCAGTCGGTAGAGCATGAGACTCTTAATCTCAGGGTCGTGGGTTCGAGCCCCACGCTGGGCGGAACGTAATTTTGTTCCGCTGCAGATGTAAATTACCGTTTCTCTGATCAATGTGACGTAATGGAAATAGCAACTTAAAACTTTGCCTACGTCTCCATCAGTCGCAAGGAAGTGTATCTGAAGGTGAAGGTGATTTCGTAGACATGTGTCAAAGACATGTTCTGAAATGTAAGTGGTGTTGGTTGGAGAGCACATCGGTTACGTGTGAGATGTGTAGCCAAGCAGTAATGGTGCGCCATAGCTGCAAATATTAGTCGGTAATATGAAGTGTTGTCAGCTTAAGCCTGATGATCCAGACGAGCGTAAGCACGAAGTACGCAAAACTACCGCTAGGCCGCGCCTCTTTAGCTCAGTGGCAGAGCACTGGTCTAGTAAACCAGGGGTCGTGAGTTCGATCCTCACAGGAGGCAAACGAATTTTCGAAATCAGTTGCGCGTCGTGGCCGTATAGCAAGCAGTGTCTGGAACGACGAACAATTAGCAACAGGTGTTTTATTTAGAATTACTCTCAGATGTGATTGAGGCGAATGTCGCAGATAAAGCATTTTCCAAAGCGGTACAGCGTAGGGTGGGAGGCGGCAGTCTGAATTATATTTTTTACATGTGTTTTTCAAATATCACAGAGCCTCTCGCGAGCGTCGTCGTCGTCGTCGTCGTCGACGCCGCCGCTTCTGCAGAAGTAGCAAATCGCCATCGTAGCAAATGCGGCGAGGGACGCCCTGCCTTCGATTTCGAATGCACAAAGTGTGTGGTCTTGATTCCCAATCTCTACTTGGTCGGTCTCGTAAAGGCTTGCATGTAACGAATGGGTGGGAAGCAGCAAGAGGCAGCGGCTGTGTAGAACGAAAACACAATTCCTCAGCGGTATGAGCGTTTCGAGATGACACGAATGTAAGGAATACTTGGCGGCCAGTGACCGTGTGGCCTAATGGATAAGGCGTCGGACTTCGGATCCGAAGATTGCAGGTTCGAATCCTGTCACGGTCGTGTTTTTCCAATTCTGCAAAAGAAACACACCGTTTTAGTGTAGCTATTGAGCAGTACGAAATCGTCTGAATGTTGCTGTTGTCCATTTCCTGCTTGGAGATGCACTTGAGCTTGATACACACACAGCCAGAACGGTGTTATCTAGCGAAATGGTCGGCTGAGTGCCGTCACCGCGAGTTTTGGCTGGCATTTGCGCATCTAAGACAGCGTCGGAAAGTAACCCGTTCGGCTTCTGAGTCAAATCAAATATGTGTGTTAATTTTGACACCACTAGCGCTGCAGGTCTTCATGCAATTCCTGTACCTCTCAGAAATGATTATGAAATAAAACTGAAGTACGTGACGTGTGTGACGCTAGGAAAACATTAGGCAGCATGGAGAGATTCTGTATGGGACCACCCCACCGAAACGAGAACTGTGTGTCGTGCGACCCGACACGTAGTCACCGACGCAGCCCGGCTAGCTCAGTCGGTAGAGCATGAGACTCTTAATCTCAGGGTCGTGGGTTCGAGCCCCACGCTGGGCGGAACGTAATTTTGTTCCGCTGCAGATGTAAATTACCGTTTCTCTGATCAATGTGACGTAATGGAAATAGCAACTTAAAACTTTGCCTACGTCTCCATCAGTCGCAAGGAAGTGTATCTGAAGGTGAAGGTGATTTCGTAGACATGTGTCAAAGACATGTTCTGAAATGTAAGTGGTGTTGGTTGGAGAGCACATCGGTTACGTGTGAGATGTGTAGCCAAGCAGTAATGGTGCGCCATAGCTGCAAATATTAGTCGGTAATATGAAGTGTTGTCAGCTTAAGCCTGATGATCCAGACGAGCGTAAGCACGAAGTACGCAAAACTACCGCTAGGCCGCGCCTCTTTAGCTCAGTGGCAGAGCACTGGTCTAGTAAACCAGGGGTCGTGAGTTCGATCCTCACAGGAGGCAAACGAATTTTCGAAATCAGTTGCGCGTCGTGGCCGTATAGCAAGCAGTGTCTGGAACGACGAACAATTAGCAACAGGTGTTTTATTTAGAATTACTCTCAGATGTGATTGAGGCGAATGTCGCAGATAAAGCATTTTCCAAAGCGGTACAGCGTAGGGTGGGAGGCGGCAGTCTGAATTATATCTTTTACATGTGTTTTTCAAATATCACAGAGCCTCTCGCGAGCGTCGTCGTCGTCGTCGACGCCGCCGCTTCTGCAGAAGTAGCAAATCGCCATCGTAGCAAATGCGGCGAGGGACGCCCTGCCTTCGATTTCGAATGCACAAAGTGTGTGGTCTTGATTCCCAATCTCTACTTGGTCGGTCTCGTAAAGGCTTGCATGTAACGAATGGGTGGGAAGCAGCAAGAGGCAGCGGCTGTGTAGAACGAAAACACAATTCCTCAGCGGTATGAGCGTTTCGAGATGACACGAATGTAAGGAATACTTGGCGGCCAGTGACCGTGTGGCCTAATGGATAAGGCGTCGGACTTCGGATCCGAAGATTGCAGGTTCGAATCCTGTCACGGTCGTGTTTTTCCAATTCTGCAAAAGAAACACACCGTTTTAGTGTAGCTATTGAGCAGTACGAAATCGTCTGAATGTTGCTGTTGTCCATTTCCTGCTTGGAGATGCACTTGAGCTTGATACACACACAGCCAGAACGGTGTTATCTAGCGAAATGGTCGGCTGAGTGCCGTCACCGCGAGTTTTGGCTGGCATTTGCGCATCTAAGACAGCGTCGGAAAGTAACCCGTTCAGCTTCTGAGTCAAATCAAATATGTGTGTTAATTTTGACACCACTAGCGCTGCAGGTTTTCATGCAATTCCTGTACCTCTCAGAAATGATTATGAAATAAAACTGAAGTACGTGACGTGTGTGACGCTAGGAAAACATTAGGCAGCATGGAGAGATTCTGTATGGGACCACCCCACCGAAACGAGAACTGTGTGTCGTGCGACCCGACACGTAGTCACCGACGCAGCCCGGCTAGCTCAGTCGGTAGAGCATGAGACTCTTAATCTCAGGGTCGTGGGTTCGAGCCCCACGCTGGGCGGAACGTAATTTTGTTCCGCTGCAGATGTAAATTACCGTTTCTCTGATCAATGTGACGTAATGGAAATAGCAACTTAAAACTTTGCCTACGTCTCCATCAGTCGCAAGGAAGTGTATCTGAAGGTGAAGGTGATTTCGTAGACATGTGTCAAAGACATGTTCTGAAATGTAAGTGGTGTTGGTTGGAGAGCACATCGGTTACGTGTGAGATGTGTAGCCAAGCAGTAATGGTGCGCCATAGCTGCAAATATTAGTCGGTAATATGAAGTGTTGTCAGCTTAAGCCTGATGATCCAGACGAGCGTAAGCACGAAGTACGCAAAACTACCGCTAGGCCGCGCCTCTTTAGCTCAGTGGCAGAGCACTGGTCTAGTAAACCAGGGGTCGTGAGTTCGATCCTCACAGGAGGCAAACGAATTTTCGAAATCAGTTGCGCGTCGTGGCCGTATAGCAAGCAGTGTCTGGAACGACGAACAATTAGCAACAGGTGTTTTATTTAGAATTACTCTCAGATGTGATTGAGGCGAATGTCGCAGATAAAGCATTTTCCAAAGCGGTACGGCGTAGGGTGGGAGGCGGCAGTCTGAATTATATTTTTTACATGTGTTTTTCAAATATCACAGAGCCTCTCGCGAGCGTCGTCGTCGTCGTCGACGCCGCCGCTTCTGCAGAAGTAGCAAATCGCCATCGTAGCAAATGCGGCGAGGGACGCCCTGCCTTCGATTTCGAATGCACAAAGTGTGTGGTCTTGATTCCCAATCTCTACTTGGTCGGTCTCGTAAAGGCTTGCATGTAACGAATGGGTGGGAAGCAGCAAGAGGCAGCGGCTGTGTAGAACGAAAACACAATTCCTCAGCGGTATGAGCGTTTCGAGATGACACGAATGTAAGGAATACTTGGCGGCCAGTGACCGTGTGGCCTAATGGATAAGGCGTCGGACTTCGGATCCGAAGATTGCAGGTTCGAATCCTGTCACGGTCGTGTTTTTCCAATTCTGCAAAAGAAACACACCGTTTTAGTGTAGCTATTGAGCAGTACGAAATCGTCTGAATGTTGCTGTTGTCCATTTCCTGCTTGGAGATGCACTTGAGCTTGATACACACACAGCCAGAACGGTGTTATCTAGCGAAATGGTCGGCTGAGTGCCGTCACCGCGAGTTTTGGCTGGCATTTGCGCATCTAAGACAGCGTCGGAAAGTAACCCGTTCGGCTTCTGAGTCAAATCAAATATGTGTGTTAATTTTGACACCACTAGCGCTGCAGGTTTTCATGCAATTCCTGTACCTCTCAGAAATGATTATGAAATAAAACTGAAGTACGTGACGTGTGTGACGCTAGGAAAACATTAGGCAGCATGGAGAGATTCTGTATGGGACCACCCCACCGAAACGAGAACTGTGTGTCGTGCGACCCGACACGTAGTCACCGACGCAGCCCGGCTAGCTCAGTCGGTAGAGCATGAGACTCTTAATCTCAGGGTCGTGGGTTCGAGCCCCACGCTGGGCGGAACGTAATTTTGTTCCGCTGCAGATGTAAATTACCGTTTCTCTGATCAATGTGACGTAATGGAAATAGCAACTTAAAACTTTGCCTACGTCTCCATCAGTCGCAAGGAAGTGTATCTGAAGGTGAAGGTGATTTCGTAGACATGTGTCAAAGACATGTTCTGAAATGTAAGTGGTGTTGGTTGGAGAGCACATCGGTTACGTGTGAGATGTGTAGCCAAGCAGTAATGGTGCGCCATAGCTGCAAATATTAGTCGGTAATATGAAGTGTTGTCAGCTTAAGCCTGATGATCCAGACGAGCGTAAGCACGAAGTACGCAAAACTACCGCTAGGCCGCGCCTCTTTAGCTCAGTGGCAGAGCACTGGTCTAGTAAACCAGGGGTCGTGAGTTCGATCCTCACAGGAGGCAAACGAATTTTCGAAATCAGTTGCGCGTCGTGGCCGTATAGCAAGCAGTGTCTGGAACGACGAACAATTAGCAACAGGTGTTTTATTTAGAATTACTCTCAGATGTGATTGAGGCGAATGTCGCAGATAAAGCATTTTCCAAAGCGGTACAGCGTAGGGTGGGAGGCGGCAGTCTGAATTATATTTTTTACATGTGTTTTTCAAATATCACAGAGCCTCTCGCGAGCGTCGTCGTCGTCGTCGACGCCGCCGCTTCTGCAGAAGTAGCAAATCGCCATCGTAGCAAATGCGGCGAGGGACGCCCTGCCTTCGATTTCGAATGCACAAAGTGTGTGGTCTTGATTCCCAATCTCTACTTGGTCGGTCTCGTAAAGGCTTGCATGTAACGAATGGGTGGGAAGCAGCAAGAGGCAGCGGCTGTGTAGAACGAAAACACAATTCCTCAGCGGTATGAGCGTTTCGAGATGACACGAATGTAAGGAATACTTGGCGGCCAGTGACCGTGTGGCCTAATGGATAAGGCGTCGGACTTCGGATCCGAAGATTGCAGGTTCGAATCCTGTCACGGTCGTGTTTTTCCAATTCTGCAAAAGAAACACACCGTTTTAGTGTAGCTATTGAGCAGTACGAAATCGTCTGAATGTTGCTGTTGTCCATTTCCTGCTTGGAGATGCACTTGAGCTTGATACACACACAGCCAGAACGGTGTTATCTAGCGAAATGGTCGGCTGAGTGCCGTCACCGCGAGTTTTGGCTGGCATTTGCGCATCTAAGACAGCGTCGGAAAGTAACCCGTTCGGCTTCTGAGTCAAATCAAATATGTGTGTTAATTTTGACACCACTAGCGCTGCAGGTCTTCATGCAATTCCTGTACCTCTCAGAAATGATTATGAAATAAAACTGAAGTACGTGACGTGTGTGACGCTAGGAAAACATTAGGCAGCATGGAGAGATTCTGTATGGGACCACCCCACCGAAACGAGAACTGTGTGTCGTGCGACCCGACACGTAGTCACCGACGCAGCCCGGCTAGCTCAGTCGGTAGAGCATGAGACTCTTAATCTCAGGGTCGTGGGTTCGAGCCCCACGCTGGGCGGAACGTAATTTTGTTCCGCTGCAGATGTAAATTACCGTTTCTCTGATCAATGTGACGTAATGGAAATAGCAACTTAAAACTTTGCCTACGTCTCCATCAGTCGCAAGGAAGTGTATCTGAAGGTGAAGGTGATTTCGTAGACATGTGTCAAAGACATGTTCTGAAATGTAAGTGGTGTTGGTTGGAGAGCACATCGGTTACGTGTGAGATGTGTAGCCAAGCAGTAATGGTGCGCCATAGCTGCAAATATTAGTCGGTAATATGAAGTGTTGTCAGCTTAAGCCTGATGATCCAGACGAGCGTAAGCACGAAGTACGCAAAACTACCGCTAGGCCGCGCCTCTTTAGCTCAGTGGCAGAGCACTGGTCTAGTAAACCAGGGGTCGTGAGTTCGATCCTCACAGGAGGCAAACGAATTTTCGAAATCAGTTGCGCGTCGTGGCCGTATAGCAAGCAGTGTCTGGAACGACGAACAATTAGCAACAGGTGTTTTATTTAGAATTACTCTCAGATGTGATTGAGGCGAATGTCGCAGATAAAGCATTTTCCAAAGCGGTACAGCGTAGGGTGGGAGGCGGCAGTCTGAATTATATCTTTTACATGTGTTTTTCAAATATCACAGAGCCTCTCGCGAGCGTCGTCGTCGTCGTCGACGCCGCCGCTTCTGCAGAAGTAGCAAATCGCCATCGTAGCAAATGCGGCGAGGGACGCCCTGCCTTCGATTTCGAATGCACAAAGTGTGTGGTCTTGATTCCCAATCTCTACTTGGTCGGTCTCGTAAAGGCTTGCATGTAACGAATGGGTGGGAAGCAGCAAGAGGCAGCGGCTGTGTAGAACGAAAACACAATTCCTCAGCGGTATGAGCGTTTCGAGATGACACGAATGTAAGGAATACTTGGCGGCCAGTGACCGTGTGGCCTAATGGATAAGGCGTCGGACTTCGGATCCGAAGATTGCAGGTTCGAATCCTGTCACGGTCGTGTTTTTCCAATTCTGCAAAAGAAACACACCGTTTTAGTGTAGCTATTGAGCAGTACGAAATCGTCTGAATGTTGCTGTTGTCCATTTCCTGCTTGGAGATGCACTTGAGCTTGATACACACACAGCCAGAACGGTGTTATCTAGCGAAATGGTCGGCTGAGTGCCGTCACCGCGAGTTTTGGCTGGCATTTGCGCATCTAAGACAGCGTCGGAAAGTAACCCGTTCAGCTTCTGAGTCAAATCAAATATGTGTGTTAATTTTGACACCACTAGCGCTGCAGGTTTTCATGCAATTCCTGTACCTCTCAGAAATGATTATGAAATAAAACTGAAGTACGTGACGTGTGTGACGCTAGGAAAACATTAGGCAGCATGGAGAGATTCTGTATGGGACCACCCCACCGAAACGAGAACTGTGTGTCGTGCGACCCGACACGTAGTCACCGACGCAGCCCGGCTAGCTCAGTCGGTAGAGCATGAGACTCTTAATCTCAGGGTCGTGGGTTCGAGCCCCACGCTGGGCGGAACGTAATTTTGTTCCGCTGCAGATGTAAATTACCGTTTCTCTGATCAATGTGACGTAATGGAAATAGCAACTTAAAACTTTGCCTACGTCTCCATCAGTCGCAAGGAAGTGTATCTGAAGGTGAAGGTGATTTCGTAGACATGTGTCAAAGACATGTTCTGAAATGTAAGTGGTGTTGGTTGGAGAGCACATCGGTTACGTGTGAGATGTGTAGCCAAGCAGTAATGGTGCGCCATAGCTGCAAATATTAGTCGGTAATATGAAGTGTTGTCAGCTTAAGCCTGATGATCCAGACGAGCGTAAGCACGAAGTACGCAAAACTACCGCTAGGCCGCGCCTCTTTAGCTCAGTGGCAGAGCACTGGTCTAGTAAACCAGGGGTCGTGAGTTCGATCCTCACAGGAGGCAAACGAATTTTCGAAATCAGTTGCGCGTCGTGGCCGTATAGCAAGCAGTGTCTGGAACGACGAACAATTAGCAACAGGTGTTTTATTTAGAATTACTCTCAGATGTGATTGAGGCGAATGTCGCAGATAAAGCATTTTCCAAAGCGGTACGGCGTAGGGTGGGAGGCGGCAGTCTGAATTATATTTTTTACATGTGTTTTTCAAATATCACAGAGCCTCTCGCGAGCGTCGTCGTCGTCGTCGACGCCGCCGCTTCTGCAGAAGTAGCAAATCGCCATCGTAGCAAATGCGGCGAGGGACGCCCTGCCTTCGATTTCGAATGCACAAAGTGTGTGGTCTTGATTCCCAATCTCTACTTGGTCGGTCTCGTAAAGGCTTGCATGTAACGAATGGGTGGGAAGCAGCAAGAGGCAGCGGCTGTGTAGAACGAAAACACAATTCCTCAGCGGTATGAGCGTTTCGAGATGACACGAATGTAAGGAATACTTGGCGGCCAGTGACCGTGTGGCCTAATGGATAAGGCGTCGGACTTCGGATCCGAAGATTGCAGGTTCGAATCCTGTCACGGTCGTGTTTTTCCAATTCTGCAAAAGAAACACACCGTTTTAGTGTAGCTATTGAGCAGTACGAAATCGTCTGAATGTTGCTGTTGTCCATTTCCTGCTTGGAGATGCACTTGAGCTTGATACACACACAGCCAGAACGGTGTTATCTAGCGAAATGGTCGGCTGAGTGCCGTCACCGCGAGTTTTGGCTGGCATTTGCGCATCTAAGACAGCGTCGGAAAGTAACCCGTTCGGCTTCTGAGTCAAATCAAATATGTGTGTTAATTTTGACACCACTAGCGCTGCAGGTTTTCATGCAATTCCTGTACCTCTCAGAAATGATTATGAAATAAAACTGAAGTACGTGACGTGTGTGACGCTAGGAAAACATTAGGCAGCATGGAGAGATTCTGTATGGGACCACCCCACCGAAACGAGAACTGTGTGTCGTGCGACCCGACACGTAGTCACCGACGCAGCCCGGCTAGCTCAGTCGGTAGAGCATGAGACTCTTAATCTCAGGGTCGTGGGTTCGAGCCCCACGCTGGGCGGAACGTAATTTTGTTCCGCTGCAGATGTAAATTACCGTTTCTCTGATCAATGTGACGTAATGGAAATAGCAACTTAAAACTTTGCCTACGTCTCCATCAGTCGCAAGGAAGTGTATCTGAAGGTGAAGGTGATTTCGTAGACATGTGTCAAAGACATGTTCTGAAATGTAAGTGGTGTTGGTTGGAGAGCACATCGGTTACGTGTGAGATGTGTAGCCAAGCAGTAATGGTGCGCCATAGCTGCAAATATTAGTCGGTAATATGAAGTGTTGTCAGCTTAAGCCTGATGATCCAGACGAGCGTAAGCACGAAGTACGCAAAACTACCGCTAGGCCGCGCCTCTTTAGCTCAGTGGCAGAGCACTGGTCTAGTAAACCAGGGGTCGTGAGTTCGATCCTCACAGGAGGCAAACGAATTTTCGAAATCAGTTGCGCGTCGTGGCCGTATAGCAAGCAGTGTCTGGAACGACGAACAATTAGCAACAGGTGTTTTATTTAGAATTACTCTCAGATGTGATTGAGGCGAATGTCGCAGATAAAGCATTTTCCAAAGCGGTACAGCGTAGGGTGGGAGGCGGCAGTCTGAATTATATTTTTTACATGTGTTTTTCAAATATCACAGAGCCTCTCGCGAGCGTCGTCGTCGTCGTCGTCGACGCCGCCGCTTCTGCAGAAGTAGCAAATCGCCATCGTAGCAAATGCGGCGAGGGACGCCCTGCCTTCGATTTCGAATGCACAAAGTGTGTGGTCTTGATTCCCAATCTCTACTTGGTCGGTCTCGTAAAGGCTTGCATGTAACGAATGGGTGGGAAGCAGCAAGAGGCAGCGGCTGTGTAGAACGAAAACACGATTCCTCAGCGGTATGAGCGTTTTGAGATGACACGAATGTAAGGAATACTTGGCGGCCAGTGACCGTGTGGCCTAATGGATAAGGCGTCGGACTTCGGATCCGAAGATTGCAGGTTCGAATCCTGTCACGGTCGTGTTTTTCCAATTCTGCAAAAGAAACACACCGTTTTAGTGTAGCTATTGAGCAGTACGAAATCGTCTGAATGTTGCTGTTGTCCATTTCCTGCTTGGAGATGCACTTGAGCTTGATACACACACAGCCAGAACGGTGTTATCTAGCGAAATGGTCGGCTGAGTGCCGTCACCGCGAGTTTTGGCTGGCATTTGCGCATCTAAGACAGCGTCGGAAAGTAACCCGTTCGGCTTCTGAGTCAAATCAAATATGTGTGTTAATTTTGACACCACTAGCGCTGCAGGTTTTCATGCAATTCCTGTACCTCTCAGAAATGATTATGAAATAAAACTGAAGTACGTGACGTGTGTGACGCTAGGAAAACATTAGGCAGCATGGAGAGATTCTGTATGGGACCACCCCACCGAAACGAGAACTGTGTGTCGTGCGACCCGACACGTAGTCACCGACGCAGCCCGGCTAGCTCTGTCGGTAGAGCATGAGACTCTTAATCTCAGGGTCGTGGGTTCGAGCGCCACGCTGGGCGGAACGTAATTTTGTTCCGCTGCAGATGTAAATTACCGTTTCTCTGATCAATGTGACGTAATGGAAATAGCAACTTAAAACTTTGCCTACGTCTCCATCAGTCGCAAGGAAGTGTATCTGAAGGTGAAGGTGATTTCGTAGACATGTGTCAAAGACATGTTCTGAAATGTAAGTGGTGTTGGTTGGAGAGCACATCGGTTACGTGTGAGATGTGTAGCCAAGCAGTAATGGTGCGCCATAGCTGCAAATATTAGTCGGCAATATGAAGTGTTGTCAGCTTAAGCCTGATGATCCAGACGAGCGTAAGCACGAAGTACGCAAAACTACCGCTAGGCCGCGCCTCTTTAGCTCAGTGGCAGAGCACTGGTCTAGCAAACCAGGGGTCGTGAGTTCGATCCTCACAGGAGGCAAACGAATTTTCGAAATCAGTTGCGCGTCGTGGCCGTATAGCAAGCAGTGTCTGGAACGACGAACAATTAGCAACAGGTGTTTTATTTAGAATTACTCTCAGATGTGATTGAGGCGAATGTCGCAGATAAAGCATTTTCCAAAGCGGTACAGCGTAGGGTGGGAGGCGGCAGTCTGAATTATATTTTTTACATGTGTTTTTCAAATATCACAGAGCCTCTCGCGAGCGTCGTCGTCGTCGTCGTCGACGCCGCCGCTTCTGCAGAAGTAGCAAATCGCCATCGTAGCAAATGCGGCGAGGGACGCCCTGCCTTCGATTTCGAATGCACAAAGTGTGTGGTCTTGATTCCCAATCTCTACTTGGTCGGTCTCGTAAAGGCTTGCATGTAACGAATGGGTGGGAAGCAGCAAGAGGCAGCGGCTGTGTAGAACGAAAACACAATTCCTCAGCGGTATGAGCGTTTCGAGATGACACGAATGTAAGGAATACTTGGCGGCCAGTGACCGTGTGGCCTAATGGATAAGGCGTCGGACTTCGGATCCGAAGATTGCAGGTTCGAATCCTGTCACGGTCGTGTTTTTCCAATTCTGCAAAAGAAACACACCGTTTTAGTGTAGCTATTGAGCAGTACGAAATCGTCTGAATGTTGCTGTTGTCCATTTCCTGCTTGGAGATGCACTTGAGCTTGATACACACACAGCCAGAACGGTGTTATCTAGCGAAATGGTCGGCTGAGTGCCGTCACCGCGAGTTTTGGCTGGCATTTGCGCATCTAAGACAGCGTCGGAAAGTAACCCGTTCGGCTTCTGAGTCAAATCAAATATGTGTGTTAATTTTGACACCACTAGCGCTGCAGGTTTTCATGCAATTCCTGTACCTCTCAGAAATGATTATGAAATAAAACTGAAGTACGTGACGTGTGTGACGCTAGGAAAACATTAGGCAGCATGGAGAGATTCTGTATGGGACCACCCCACCGAAACGAGAACTGTGTGTCGTGCGACCCGACACGTAGTCACCGACGCAGCCCGGCTAGCTCAGTCGGTAGAGCATGAGACTCTTAATCTCAGGGTCGTGGGTTCGAGCCCCACGCTGGGCGGAACGTAATTTTGTTCCGCTGCAGATGTAAATTACCGTTTCTCTGATCAATGTGACGTAATGGAAATAGCAACTTAAAACTTTGCCTACGTCTCCATCAGTCGCAAGGAAGTGTATCTGAAGGTGAAGGTGATTTCGTAGACATGTGTCAAAGACATGTTCTGAAATGTAAGTGGTGTTGGTTGGAGAGCACATCGGTTACGTGTGAGATGTGTAGCCAAGCAGTAATGGTGCGCCATAGCTGCAAATATTAGTCGGTAATATGAAGTGTTGTCAGCTTAAGCCTGATGATCCAGACGAGCGTAAGCACGAAGTACGCAAAACTACCGCTAGGCCGCGCCTCTTTAGCTCAGTGGCAGAGCACTGGTCTAGTAAACCAGGGGTCGTGAGTTCGATCCTCACAGGAGGCAAACGAATTTTCGAAATCAGTTGCGCGTCGTGGCCGTATAGCAAGCAGTGTCAGGAACGACGAACAATTAGCAACAGGTGTTTTATTTAGAATTACTCTCAGATGTGATTGAGGCGAATGTCGCAGATAAAGCATTTTCCAAAGCGGTACAGCGTAGGGTGGGAGGCGGCAGTCTGAATTATATTTTTTACATGTGTTTTTCAAAAATCACAGAGCCTCTCGCGAGCGTCGTCGTCGTCGTCGACGCCGCCGCTTCTGCAGAAGTAGCAAATCGCCATCGTAGCAAATGCGGCGAGGGACGCCCTGCCTTCGATTTCGAATGCACAAAGTGTGTGGTCTTGATTCCCAATCTCTACTTGGTCGGTCTCGTAAAGGCTTGCATGTAACGAATGGGTGGGAAGCAGCAAGAGGCAGCGGCTGTGTAGAACGAAAACACGATTCCTCAGCGGTATGAGCGTTTTGAGATGACACGAATGTAAGGAATACTTGGCGGCCAGTGACCGTGTGGCCTAATGGATAAGGCGTCGGACTTCGGATCCGAAGATTGCAGGTTCGAATCCTGTCACGGTCGTGTTTTTCCAATTCTGCAAAAGAAACACACCGTTTTAGTGTAGCTATTGAGCAGTACGAAATCGTCTGAATGTTGCTGTTGTCCATTTCCTGCTTGGAGATGCACTTGAGCTTGATACACACACAGCCAGAACGGTGTTATCTAGCGAAATGGTCGGCTGAGTGCCGTCACCGCGAGTTTTGGCTGGCATTTGCGCATCTAAGACAGCGTCGGAAAGTAACCCGTTCGGCTTCTGAGTCAAATCAAATATGTGTGTTAATTTTGACACCACTAGCGCTGCAGGTTTTCATGCAATTCCTGTACCTCTCAGAAATGATTATGAAATAAAACTGAAGTACGTGACGTGTGTGACGCTAGGAAAACATTAGGCAGCATGGAGAGATTCTGTATGGGACCACCCCACCGAAACGAGAACTGTGTGTCGTGCGACCCGACACGTAGTCACCGACGCAGCCCGGCTAGCTCTGTCGGTAGAGCATGAGACTCTTAATCTCAGGGTCGTGGGTTCGAGCGCCACGCTGGGCGGAACGTAATTTTGTTCCGCTGCAGATGTAAATTACCGTTTCTCTGATCAATGTGACGTAATGGAAATAGCAACTTAAAACTTTGCCTACGTCTCCATCAGTCGCAAGGAAGTGTATCTGAAGGTGAAGGTGATTTCGTAGACATGTGTCAAAGACATGTTCTGAAATGTAAGTGGTGTTGGTTGGAGAGCACATCGGTTACGTGTGAGATGTGTAGCCAAGCAGTAATGGTGCGCCATAGCTGCAAATATTAGTCGGCAATATGAAGTGTTGTCAGCTTAAGCCTGATGATCCAGACGAGCGTAAGCACGAAGTACGCAAAACTACCGCTAGGCCGCGCCTCTTTAGCTCAGTGGCAGAGCACTGGTCTAGTAAACCAGGGGTCGTGAGTTCGATCCTCACAGGAGGCAAACGAATTTTCGAAATCAGTTGCGCGTCGTGGCCGTATAGCAAGCAGTGTCTGGAACGACGAACAATTAGCAACAGGTGTTTTATTTAGAATTACTCTCAGATGTGATTGAGGCGAATGTCGCAGATAAAGCATTTTCCAAAGCGGTACAGCGTAGGGTGGGAGGCGGCAGTCTGAATTATATTTTTTACATGTGTTTTTCAAATATCACAGAGCCTCTCGCGAGCGTCGTCGTCGTCGTCGTCGACGCCGCCGCTTCTGCAGAAGTAGCAAATCGCCATCGTAGCAAATGCGGCGAGGGACGCCCTGCCTTCGATTTCGAATGCACAAAGTGTGTGGTCTTGATTCCCAATCTCTACTTGGTCGGTCTCGTAAAGGCTTGCATGTAACGAATGGGTGGGAAGCAGCAAGAGGCAGCGGCTGTGTAGAACGAAAACACAATTCCTCAGCGGTATGAGCGTTTCGAGATGACACGAATGTAAGGAATACTTGGCGGCCAGTGACCGTGTGGCCTAATGGATAAGGCGTCGGACTTCGGATCCGAAGATTGCAGGTTCGAATCCTGTCACGGTCGTGTTTTTCCAATTCTGCAAAAGAAACACACCGTTTTAGTGTAGCTATTGAGCAGTACGAAATCGTCTGAATGTTGCTGTTGTCCATTTCCTGCTTGGAGATGCACTTGAGCTTGATACACACACAGCCAGAACGGTGTTATCTAGCGAAATGGTCGGCTGAGTGCCGTCACCGCGAGTTTTGGCTGGCATTTGCGCATCTAAGACAGCGTCGGAAAGTAACCCGTTCGGCTTCTGAGTCAAATCAAATATGTGTGTTAATTTTGACACCACTAGCGCTGCAGGTTTTCATGCAATTCCTGTACCTCTCAGAAATGATTATGAAATAAAACTGAAGTACGTGACGTGTGTGACGCTAGGAAAACATTAGGCAGCATGGAGAGATTCTGTATGGGACCACCCCACCGAAACGAGAACTGTGTGTCGTGCGACCCGACACGTAGTCACCGACGCAGCCCGGCTAGCTCAGTCGGTAGAGCATGAGACTCTTAATCTCAGGGTCGTGGGTTCGAGCCCCACGCTGGGCGGAACGTAATTTTGTTCCGCTGCAGATGTAAATTACCGTTTCTCTGATCAATGTGACGTAATGGAAATAGCAACTTAAAACTTTGCCTACGTCTCCATCAGTCGCAAGGAAGTGTATCTGAAGGTGAAGGTGATTTCGTAGACATGTGTCAAAGACATGTTCTGAAATGTAAGTGGTGTTGGTTGGAGAGCACATCGGTTACGTGTGAGATGTGTAGCCAAGCAGTAATGGTGCGCCATAGCTGCAAATATTAGTCGGTAATATGAAGTGTTGTCAGCTTAAGCCTGATGATCCAGACGAGCGTAAGCACGAAGTACGCAAAACTACCGCTAGGCCGCGCCTCTTTAGCTCAGTGGCAGAGCACTGGTCTAGTAAACCAGGGGTCGTGAGTTCGATCCTCACAGGAGGCAAACGAATTTTCGAAATCAGTTGCGCGTCGTGGCCGTATAGCAAGCAGTGTCTGGAACGACGAACAATTAGCAACAGGTGTTTTATTTAGAATTACTCTCAGATGTGATTGAGGCGAATGTCGCAGATAAAGCATTTTCCAAAGCGGTACAGCGTAGGGTGGGAGGCGGCAGTCTGAATTATATTTTTTACATGTGTTTTTCAAATATCACAGAGCCTCTCGCGAGCGTCGTCGTCGTCGTCGTCGACGCCGCCGCTTCTGCAGAAGTAGCAAATCGCCATCGTAGCAAATGCGGCGAGGGACGCCCTGCCTTCGATTTCGAATGCACAAAGTGTGTGGTCTTGATTCCCAATCTCTACTTGGTCGGTCTCGTAAAGGCTTGCATGTAACGAATGGGTGGGAAGCAGCAAGAGGCAGCGGCTGTGTAGAACGAAAACACAATTCCTCAGCGGTATGAGCGTTTTGAGATGACACGAATGTAAGGAATACTTGGCGGCCAGTGACCGTGTGGCCTAATGGATAAGGCGTCGGACTTCGGATCCGAAGATTGCAGGTTCGAATCCTGTCACGGTCGTGTTTTTCCAATTCTGCAAAAGAAACACACCGTTTTAGTGTAGCTATTGAGCAGTACGAAATCGTCTGAATGTTGCTGTTGTCCATTTCCTGCTTGGAGATGCACTTGAGCTTGATACACACACAGCCAGAACGGTGTTATCTAGCGAAATGGTCGGCTGAGTGCCGTCACCGCGAGTTTTGGCTGGCATTTGCGCATCTAAGACAGCGTCGGAAAGTAACCCGTTCGGCTTCTGAGTCAAATCAAATATGTGTGTTAATTTTGACACCACTAGCGCTGCAGGTTTTCATGCAATTCCTGTACCTCTCAGAAATGATTATGAAATAAAACTGAAGTACGTGACGTGTGTGACGCTAGGAAAACATTAGGCAGCATGGAGAGATTCTGTATGGGACCACCCCACCGAAACGAGAACTGTGTGTCGTGCGACCCGACACGTAGTCACCGACGCAGCCCGGCTAGCTCTGTCGGTAGAGCATGAGACTCTTAATCTCAGGGTCGTGGGTTCGAGCGCCACGCTGGGCGGAACGTAATTTTGTTCCGCTGCAGATGTAAATTACCGTTTCTCTGATCAATGTGACGTAATGGAAATAGCAACTTAAAACTTTGCCTACGTCTCCATCAGTCGCAAGGAAGTGTATCTGAAGGTGAAGGTGATTTCGTAGACATGTGTCAAAGACATGTTCTGAAATGTAAGTGGTGTTGGTTGGAGAGCACATCGGTTACGTGTGAGATGTGTAGCCAAGCAGTAATGGTGCGCCATAGCTGCAAATATTAGTCGGCAATATGAAGTGTTGT
The DNA here is from genome assembly GCF_021461395.2 of Schistocerca americana. Lineage (NCBI taxonomy): Eukaryota > Metazoa > Arthropoda > Insecta > Orthoptera > Acrididae > Schistocerca > Schistocerca americana. The sequence continues at coordinate 43,980,587 of NC_060125.1, forward strand.
CAGCTTAAGCCTGATGATCCAGACGAGCGTAAGCACGAAGTACGCAAAACTACCGCTAGGCCGCGCCTCTTTAGCTCAGTGGCAGAGCACTGGTCTAGTAAACCAGGGGTCGTGAGTTCGATCCTCACAGGAGGCAAACGAATTTTCGAAATCAGTTGCGCGTCGTGGCCGTATAGCAAGCAGTGTCTGGAACGACGAACAATTAGCAACAGGTGTTTTATTTAGAATTACTCTCAGATGTGATTGAGGCGAATGTCGCAGATAAAGCATTTTCCAAAGCGGTACAGCGTAGGGTGGGAGGCGGCAGTCTGAATTATATTTTTTACATGTGTTTTTCAAATATCACAGAGCCTCTCGCGAGCGTCGTCGTCGTCGTCGACGCCGCCGCTTCTGCAGAAGTAGCAAATCGCCATCGTAGCAAATGCGGCGAGGGACGCCCTGCCTTCGATTTCGAATGCACAAAGTGTGTGGTCTTGATTCCCAATCTCTACTTGGTCGGTCTCGTAAAGGCTTGCATGTAACGAATGGGTGGGAAGCAGCAAGAGGCAGCGGCTGTGTAGAACGAAAACACAATTCCTCAGCGGTATGAGCGTTTCGAGATGACACGAATGTAAGGAATACTTGGCGGCCAGTGACCGTGTGGCCTAATGGATAAGGCGTCGGACTTCGGATCCGAAGATTGCAGGTTCGAATCCTGTCACGGTCGTGTTTTTCCAATTCTGCAAAAGAAACACACCGTTTTAGTGTAGCTATTGAGCAGTACGAAATCGTCTGAATGTTGCTGTTGTCCATTTCCTGCTTGGAGATGCACTTGAGCTTGATACACACACAGCCAGAACGGTGTTATCTAGCGAAATGGTCGGCTGAGTGCCGTCACCGCGAGTTTTGGCTGGCATTTGCGCATCTAAGACAGCGTCGGAAAGTAACCCGTTCGGCTTCTGAGTCAAATCAAATATGTGTGTTAATTTTGACACCACTAGCGCTGCAGGTTTTCATGCAATTCCTGTACCTCTCAGAAATGATTATGAAATAAAACTGAAGTACGTGACGTGTGTGACGCTAGGAAAACATTAGGCAGCATGGAGAGATTCTGTATGGGACCACCCCACCGAAACGAGAACTGTGTGTCGTGCGACCCGACACGTAGTCACCGACGCAGCCCGGCTAGCTCAGTCGGTAGAGCATGAGACTCTTAATCTCAGGGTCGTGGGTTCGAGCCCCACGCTGGGCGGAACGTAATTTTGTTCCGCTGCAGATGTAAATTACCGTTTCTCTGATCAATGTGACGTAATGGAAATAGCAACTTAAAACTTTGCCTACGTCTCCATCAGTCGCAAGGAAGTGTATCTGAAGGTGAAGGTGATTTCGTAGACATGTGTCAAAGACATGTTCTGAAATGTAAGTGGTGTTGGTTGGAGAGCACATCGGTTACGTGTGAGATGTGTAGCCAAGCAGTAATGGTGCGCCATAGCTGCAAATATTAGTCGGTAATATGAAGTGTTGTCAGCTTAAGCCTGATGATCCAGACGAGCGTAAGCACGAAGTACGCAAAACTACCGCTAGGCCGCGCCTCTTTAGCTCAGTGGCAGAGCACTGGTCTAGTAAACCAGGGGTCGTGAGTTCGATCCTCACAGGAGGCAAACGAATTTTCGAAATCAGTTGCGCGTCGTGGCCGTATAGCAAGCAGTGTCTGGAACGACGAACAATTAGCAACAGGTGTTTTATTTAGAATTACTCTCAGATGTGATTGAGGCGAATGTCGCAGATAAAGCATTTTCCAAAGCGGTACAGCGTAGGGTGGGAGGCGGCAGTCTGAATTATATTTTTTACATGTGTTTTTCAAAAATCACAGAGCCTCTCGCGAGCGTCGTCGTCGTCGTCGACGCCGCCGCTTCTGCAGAAGTAGCAAATCGCCATCGTAGCAAATGCGGCGAGGGACGCCCTGCCTTCGATTTCGAATGCACAAAGTGTGTGGTCTTGATTCCCAATCTCTACTTGGTCGGTCTCGTAAAGGCTTGCATGTAACGAATGGGTGGGAAGCAGCAAGAGGCAGCGGCTGTGTAGAACGAAAACACAATTCCTCAGCGGTATGAGCGTTTCGAGATGACACGAATGTAAGGAATACTTGGCGGCCAGTGACCGTGTGGCCTAATGGATAAGGCGTCGGACTTCGGATCCGAAGATTGCAGGTTCGAATCCTGTCACGGTCGTGTTTTTCCAATTCTGCAAAAGAAACACACCGTTTTAGTGTAGCTATTGAGCAGTACGAAATCGTCTGAATGTTGCTGTTGTCCATTTCCTGCTTGGAGATGCACTTGAGCTTGATACACACACAGCCAGAACGGTGTTATCTAGCGAAATGGTCGGCTGAGTGCCGTCACCGCGAGTTTTGGCTGGCATTTGCGCATCTAAGACAGCGTCGGAAAGTAACCCGTTCGGCTTCTGAGTCAAATCAAATATGTGTGTTAATTTTGACACCACTAGCGCTGCAGGTTTTCATGCAATTCCTGTACCTCTCAGAAATGATTATGAAATAAAACTGAAGTACGTGACGTGTGTGACGCTAGGAAAACATTAGGCAGCATGGAGAGATTCTGTATGGGACCACCCCACCGAAACGAGAACTGTGTGTCGTGCGACCCGACACGTAGTCACCGACGCAGCCCGGCTAGCTCAGTCGGTAGAGCATGAGACTCTTAATCTCAGGGTCGTGGGTTCGAGCCCCACGCTGGGCGGAACGTAATTTTGTTCCGCTGCAGATGTAAATTACCGTTTCTCTGATCAATGTGACGTAATGGAAATAGCAACTTAAAACTTTGCCTACGTCTCCATCAGTCGCAAGGAAGTGTATCTGAAGGTGAAGGTGATTTCGTAGACATGTGTCAAAGACATGTTCTGAAATGTAAGTGGTGTTGGTTGGAGAGCACATCGGTTACGTGTGAGATGTGTAGCCAAGCAGTAATGGTGCGCCATAGCTGCAAATATTAGTCGGTCATATGAAGTGTTGTCAGCTTAAGCCTGATGATCCAGACGAGCGTAAGCACGAAGTACGCAAAACTACCGCTAGGCCGCGCCTCTTTAGCTCAGTGGCAGAGCACTGGTCTAGTAAACCAGGGGTCGTGAGTTCGATCCTCACAGGAGGCAAACGAATTTTCGAAATCAGTTGCGCGTCGTGGCCGTATAGCAAGCAGTGTCTGGAACGACGAACAATTAGCAACAGGTGTTTTATTTAGAATTACTCTCAGATGTGATTGAGGCGAATGTCGCAGATAAAGCATTTTCCAAAGCGGTACAGCGTAGGGTGGGAGGCGGCAGTCTGAATTATATTTTTTACATGTGTTTTTCAAAAATCACAGAGCCTCTCGCGAGCGTCGTCGTCGTCGTCGACGCCGCCGCTTCTGCAGAAGTAGCAAATCGCCATCGTAGCAAATGCGGCGAGGGACGCCCTGCCTTCGATTTCGAATGCACAAAGTGTGTGGTCTTGATTCCCAATCTCTACTTGGTCGGTCTCGTAAAGGCTTGCATGTAACGAATGGGTGGGAAGCAGCAAGAGGCAGCGGCTGTGTAGAACGAAAACACAATTCCTCAGCGGTATGAGCGTTTCGAGATGACACGAATGTAAGGAATACTTGGCGGCCAGTGACCGTGTGGCCTAATGGATAAGGCGTCGGACTTCGGATCCGAAGATTGCAGGTTCGAATCCTGTCACGGTCGTGTTTTTCCAATTCTGCAAAAGAAACACACCGTTTTAGTGTAGCTATTGAGCAGTACGAAATCGTCTGAATGTTGCTGTTGTCCATTTCCTGCTTGGAGATGCACTTGAGCTTGATACACACACAGCCAGAACGGTGTTATCTAGCGAAATGGTCGGCTGAGTGCCGTCACCGCGAGTTTTGGCTGGCATTTGCGCATCTAAGACAGCGTCGGAAAGTAACCCGTTCGGCTTCTGAGTCAAATCAAATATGTGTGTTAATTTTGACACCACTAGCGCTGCAGGTTTTCATGCAATTCCTGTACCTCTCAGAAATGATTATGAAATAAAACTGAAGTACGTGACGTGTGTGACGCTAGGAAAACATTAGGCAGCATGGAGAGATTCTGTATGGGACCACCCCACCGAAACGAGAACTGTGTGTCGCGCGACCCGACACGTAGTCACCGACGCAGCCCGGCTAGCTCAGTCGGTAGAGCATGAGACTCTTAATCTCAGGGTCGTGGGTTCGAGCCCCACGCTGGGCGGGACGTAATTTTGTTCCGCTGCAGATGTAAATTACCGTTTCTCTGATCAATGTGACGTAATGGAAATAGCAACTTAAAACTTTGCCTACGTCTCCATCAGTCGCAAGGAAGTGTATCTGAAGGTGAAGGTGATTTCGTAGACATGTGTCAAAGACATGTTCTGAAATGTAAGTGGTGTTGGTTGGAGAGCACATCGGTTACGTGTGAGATGTGTAGCCAAGCAGTAATGGTGCGCCATAGCTGCAAATATTAGTCGGTAATATGAAGTGTTGTCAGCTTAAGCCTGATGATCCAGACGAGCGTAAGCACGAAGTACGCAAAACTACCGCTAGGCCGCGCCTCTTTAGCTCAGTGGCAGAGCACTGGTCTAGTAAACCAGGGGTCGTGAGTTCGATCCTCACAGGAGGCAAACGAATTTTCGAAATCAGTTGCGCGTCGTGGCCGTATAGCAAGCAGTGTCTGGAACGACGAACAATTAGCAACAGGTGTTTTATTTAGAATTACTCTCAGATGTGATTGAGGCGAATGTCGCAGATAAAGCATTTTCCAAAGCGGTACGGCGTAGGGTGGGAGGCGGCAGTCTGAATTATATTTTTTACATGTGTTTTTCAAATATCACAGAGCCTCTCGCGAGCGTCGTCGTCGTCGTCGACGCCGCCGCTTCTGCAGAAGTAGCAAATCGCCATCGTAGCAAATGCGGCGAGGGACGCCCTGCCTTCGATTTCGAATGCACAAAGTGTGTGGTCTTGATTCCCAATCTCTACTTGGTCGGTCTCGTAAAGGCTTGCATGTAACGAATGGGTGGGAAGCAGCAAGAGGCAGCGGCTGTGTAGAACGAAAACACAATTCCTCAGCGGTATGAGCGTTTCGAGATGACACGAATGTAAGGAATACTTGGCGGCCAGTGACTGTGTGGCGTAATGGATAAGGCGTCGGACTTCGGATCCGAAGATTGCAGGTTCGAATCCTGTCACGGTCGTGTTTTTCCAATTCTGCAAAAGAAACACACCGTTTTAGTGTAGCTATTGAGCAGTACGAAATCGTCTGAATGTTGCTGTTGTCCATTTCCTGCTTGGAGATGCACTTGAGCTTGATACACACACAGCCAGAACGGTGTTATCTAGCGAAATGGTCGGCTGAGTGCCGTCACCGCGAGTTTTGGCTGGCATTTGCGCATCTAAGACAGCGTCGGAAAGTAACCCGTTCGGCTTCTGAGTCAAATCAAATATGTGTGTTAATTTTGACACCACTAGCGCTGCAGGTTTTCATGCAATTCCTGTACCTCTCAGAAATGATTATGAAATAAAACTGAAGTACGTGACGTGTGTGACGCTAGGAAAACATTAGGCAGCATGGAGAGATTCTGTATGGGACCACCCCACCGAAACGAGAACTGTGTGTCGTGCGACCCGACACGTAGTCACCGACGCAGCCCGGCTAGCTCAGTCGGTAGAGCATGAGACTCTTAATCTCAGGGTCGTGGGTTCGAGCCCCACGCTGGGCGGAACGTAATTTTGTTCCGCTGCAGATGTAAATTACCGTTTCTCTGATCAATGTGACGTAATGGAAATAGCAACTTAAAACTTTGCCTACGTCTCCATCAGTCGCAAGGAAGTGTATCTGAAGGTGAAGGTGATTTCGTAGACATGTGTCAAAGACATGTTCTGAAATGTAAGTGGTGTTGGTTGGAGAGCACATCGGTTACGTGTGAGATGTGTAGCCAAGCAGTAATGGTGCGCCATAGCTGCAAATATTAGTCGGTCATATGAAGTGTTGTCAGCTTAAGCCTGATGATCCAGACGAGCGTAAGCACGAAGTACGCAAAACTACCGCTAGGCCGCGCCTCTTTAGCTCAGTGGCAGAGCACTGGTCTAGTAAACCAGGGGTCGTGAGTTCGATCCTCACAGGAGGCAAACGAATTTTCGAAATCAGTTGCGCGTCGTGGCCGTATAGCAAGCAGTGTCTGGAACGACGAACAATTAGCAACAGGTGTTTTATTTAGAATTACTCTCAGATGTGATTGAGGCGAATGTCGCAGATAAAGCATTTTCCAAAGCGGTACAGCGTAGGGTGGGAGGCGGCAGTCTGAATTATATTTTTTACATGTGTTTTTCAAAAATCACAGAGCCTCTCGCGAGCGTCGTCGTCGTCGTCGACGCCGCCGCTTCTGCAGAAGTAGCAAATCGCCATCGTAGCAAATGCGGCGAGGGACGCCCTGCCTTCGATTTCGAATGCACAAAGTGTGTGGTCTTGATTCCCAATCTCTACTTGGTCGGTCTCGTAAAGGCTTGCATGTAACGAATGGGTGGGAAGCAGCAAGAGGCAGCGGCTGTGTAGAACGAAAACACAATTCCTCAGCGGTATGAGCGTTTCGAGATGACACGAATGTAAGGAATACTTGGCGGCCAGTGACCGTGTGGCCTAATGGATAAGGCGTCGGACTTCGGATCCGAAGATTGCAGGTTCGAATCCTGTCACGGTCGTGTTTTTCCAATTCTGCAAAAGAAACACACCGTTTTAGTGTAGCTATTGAGCAGTACGAAATCGTCTGAATGTTGCTGTTGTCCATTTCCTGCTTGGAGATGCACTTGAGCTTGATACACACACAGCCAGAACGGTGTTATCTAGCGAAATGGTCGGCTGAGTGCCGTCACCGCGAGTTTTGGCTGGCATTTGCGCATCTAAGACAGCGTCGGAAAGTAACCCGTTCGGCTTCTGAGTCAAATCAAATATGTGTGTTAATTTTGACACCACTAGCGCTGCAGGTTTTCATGCAATTCCTGTACCTCTCAGAAATGATTATGAAATAAAACTGAAGTACGTGACGTGTGTGACGCTAGGAAAACATTAGGCAGCATGGAGAGATTCTGTATGGGACCACCCCACCGAAACGAGAACTGTGTGTCGTGCGACCCGACACGTAGTCACCGACGCAGCCCGGCTAGCTCAGTCGGTAGAGCATGAGACTCTTAATCTCAGGGTCGTGGGTTCGAGCCCCACGCTGGGCGGGACGTAATTTTGTTCCGCTGCAGATGTAAATTACCGTTTCTCTGATCAATGTGACGTAATGGAAATAGCAACTTAAAACTTTGCCTACGTCTCCATCAGTCGCAAGGAAGTGTATCTGAAGGTGAAGGTGATTTCGTAGACATGTGTCAAAGACATGTTCTGAAATGTAAGTGGTGTTGGTTGGAGAGCACATCGGTTACGTGTGAGATGTGTAGCCAAGCAGTAATGGTGCGCCATAGCTGCAAATATTAGTCGGTAATATGAAGTGTTGTCAGCTTAAGCCTGATGATCCAGACGAGCGTAAGCACGAAGTACGCAAAACTACCGCTAGGCCGCGCCTCTTTAGCTCAGTGGCAGAGCACTGGTCTAGTAAACCAGGGGTCGTGAGTTCGATCCTCACAGGAGGCAAACGAATTTTCGAAATCAGTTGCGCGTCGTGGCCGTATAGCAAGCAGTGTCTGGAACGACGAACAATTAGCAACAGGTGTTTTATTTAGAATTACTCTCAGATGTGATTGAGGCGAATGTCGCAGATAAAGCATTTTCCAAAGCGGTACGGCGTAGGGTGGGAGGCGGCAGTCTGAATTATATTTTTTACATGTGTTTTTCAAATATCACAGAGCCTCTCGCGAGCGTCGTCGTCGTCGTCGACGCCGCCGCTTCTGCAGAAGTAGCAAATCGCCATCGTAGCAAATGCGGCGAGGGACGCCCTGCCTTCGATTTCGAATGCACAAAGTGTGTGGTCTTGATTCCCAATCTCTACTTGGTCGGTCTCGTAAAGGCTTGCATGTAACGAATGGGTGGGAAGCAGCAAGAGGCAGCGGCTGTGTAGAACGAAAACACAATTCCTCAGCGGTATGAGCGTTTCGAGATGACACGAATGTAAGGAATACTTGGCGGCCAGTGACCGTGTGGCCTAATGGATAAGGCGTCGGACTTCGGATCCGAAGATTGCAGGTTCGAATCCTGTCACGGTCGTGTTTTTCCAATTCTGCAAAAGAAACACACCGTTTTAGTGTAGCTATTGAGCAGTACGAAATCGTCTGAATGTTGCTGTTGTCCATTTCCTGCTTGGAGATGCACTTGAGCTTGATACACACACAGCCAGAACGGTGTTATCTAGCGAAATGGTCGGCTGAGTGCCGTCACCGCGAGTTTTGGCTGGCATTTGCGCATCTAAGACAGCGTCGGAAAGTAACCCGTTCGGCTTCTGAGTCAAATCAAATATGTGTGTTAATTTTGACACCACTAGCGCTGCAGGTTTTCATGCAATTCCTGTACCTCTCAGAAATGATTATGAAATAAAACTGAAGTACGTGACGTGTGTGACGCTAGGAAAACATTAGGCAGCATGGAGAGATTCTGTATGGGACCACCCCACCGAAACGAGAACTGTGTGTCGTGCGACCCGACACGTAGTCACCGACGCAGCCCGGCTAGCTCAGTCGGTAGAGCATGAGACTCTTAATCTCAGGGTCGTGGGTTCGAGCCCCACGCTGGGCGGGACGTAATTTTGTTCCGCTGCAGATGTAAATTACCGTTTCTCTGATCAATGTGACGTAATGGAAATAGCAACTTAAAACTTTGCCTACGTCTCCATCAGTCGCAAGGAAGTGTATCTGAAGGTGAAGGTGATTTCGTAGACATGTGTCAAAGACATGTTCTGAAATGTAAGTGGTGTTGGTTGGAGAGCACATCGGTTACGTGTGAGATGTGTAGCCAAGCAGTAATGGTGCGCCATAGCTGCAAATATTAGTCGGTAATATGAAGTGTTGTCAGCTTAAGCCTGATGATCCAGACGAGCGTAAGCACGAAGTACGCAAAACTACCGCTAGGCCGCGCCTCTTTAGCTCAGTGGCAGAGCACTGGTCTAGTAAACCAGGGGTCGTGAGTTCGATCCTCACAGGAGGCAAACGAATTTTCGAAATCAGTTGCGCGTCGTGGCCGTATAGCAAGCAGTGTCTGGAACGACGAACAATTAGCAACAGGTGTTTTATTTAGAATTACTCTCAGATGTGATTGAGGCGAATGTCGCAGATAAAGCATTTTCCAAAGCGGTACGGCGTAGGGTGGGAGGCGGCAGTCTGAATTATATTTTTTACATGTGTTTTTCAAATATCACAGAGCCTCTCGCGAGCGTCGTCGTCGTCGTCGACGCCGCCGCTTCTGCAGAAGTAGCAAATCGCCATCGTAGCAAATGCGGCGAGGGACGCCCTGCCTTCGATTTCGAATGCACAAAGTGTGTGGTCTTGATTCCCAATCTCTACTTGGTCGGTCTCGTAAAGGCTTGCATGTAACGAATGGGTGGGAAGCAGCAAGAGGCAGCGGCTGTGTAGAACGAAAACACAATTCCTCAGCGGTATGAGCGTTTCGAGATGACACGAATGTAAGGAATACTTGGCGGCCAGTGACCGTGTGGCCTAATGGATAAGGCGTCGGACTTCGGATCCGAAGATTGCAGGTTCGAATCCTGTCACGGTCGTGTTTTTCCAATTCTGCAAAAGAAACACACCGTTTTAGTGTAGCTATTGAGCAGTACGAAATCGTCTGAATGTTGCTGTTGTCCATTTCCTGCTTGGAGATGCACTTGAGCTTGATACACACACAGCCAGAACGGTGTTATCTAGCGAAATGGTCGGCTGAGTGCCGTCACCGCGAGTTTTGGCTGGCATTTGCGCATCTAAGACAGCGTCGGAAAGTAACCCGTTCGGCTTCTGAGTCAAATCAAATATGTGTGTTAATTTTGACACCACTAGCGCTGCAGGTTTTCATGCAATTCCTGTACCTCTCAGAAATGATTATGAAATAAAACTGAAGTACGTGACGTGTGTGACGCTAGGAAAACATTAGGCAGCATGGAGAGATTCTGTATGGGACCACCCCACCGAAACGAGAACTGTGTGTCGTGCGACCCGACACGTAGTCACCGACGCAGCCCGGCTAGCTCAGTCGGTAGAGCATGAGACTCTTAATCTCAGGGTCGTGGGTTCGAGCCCCACGCTGGGCGGGACGTAATTTTGTTCCGCTGCAGATGTAAATTACCGTTTCTCTGATCAATGTGACGTAATGGAAATAGCAACTTAAAACTTTGCCTACGTCTCCATCAGTCGCAAGGAAGTGTATCTGAAGGTGAAGGTGATTTCGTAGACATGTGTCAAAGACATGTTCTGAAATGTAAGTGGTGTTGGTTGGAGAGCACATCGGTTACGTGTGAGATGTGTAGCCAAGCAGTAATGGTGCGCCATAGCTGCAAATATTAGTCGGTAATATGAAGTGTTGTCAGCTTAAGCCTGATGATCCAGACGAGCGTAAGCACGAAGTACGCAAAACTACCGCTAGGCCGCGCCTCTTTAGCTCAGTGGCAGAGCACTGGTCTAGTAAACCAGGGGTCGTGAGTTCGATCCTCACAGGAGGCAAACGAATTTTCGAAATCAGTTGCGCGTCGTGGCCGTATAGCAAGCAGTGTCTGGAACGACGAACAATTAGCAACAGGTGTTTTATTTAGAATTACTCTCAGATGTGATTGAGGCGAATGTCGCAGATAAAGCATTTTCCAAAGCGGTACGGCGTAGGGTGGGAGGCGGCAGTCTGAATTATATTTTTTACATGTGTTTTTCAAATATCACAGAGCCTCTCGCGAGCGTCGTCGTCGTCGTCGACGCCGCCGCTTCTGCAGAAGTAGCAAATCGCCATCGTAGCAAATGCGGCGAGGGACGCCCTGCCTTCGATTTCGAATGCACAAAGTGTGTGGTCTTGATTCCCAATCTCTACTTGGTCGGTCTCGTAAAGGCTTGCATGTAACGAATGGGTGGGAAGCAGCAAGAGGCAGCGGCTGTGTAGAACGAAAACACAATTCCTCAGCGGTATGAGCGTTTCGAGATGACACGAATGTAAGGAATACTTGGCGGCCAGTGACCGTGTGGCCTAATGGATAAGGCGTCGGACTTCGGATCCGAAGATTGCAGGTTCGAATCCTGTCACGGTCGTGTTTTTCCAATTCTGCAAAAGAAACACACCGTTTTAGTGTAGCTATTGAGCAGTACGAAATCGTCTGAATGTTGCTGTTGTCCATTTCCTGCTTGGAGATGCACTTGAGCTTGATACACACACAGCCAGAACGGTGTTATCTAGCGAAATGGTCGGCTGAGTGCCGTCACCGCGAGTTTTGGCTGGCATTTGCGCATCTAAGACAGCGTCGGAAAGTAACCCGTTCGGCTTCTGAGTCAAATCAAATATGTGTGTTAATTTTGACACCACTAGCGCTGCAGGTTTTCATGCAATTCCTGTACCTCTCAGAAATGATTATGAAATAAAACTGAAGTACGTGACGTGTGTGACGCTAGGAAAACATTAGGCAGCATGGAGAGATTCTGTATGGGACCACCCCACCGAAACGAGAACTGTGTGTCGTGCGACCCGACACGTAGTCACCGACGCAGCCCGGCTAGCTCAGTCGGTAGAGCATGAGACTCTTAATCTCAGGGTCGTGGGTTCGAGCCCCACGCTGGGCGGAACGTAATTTTGTTCCGCTGCAGATGTAAATTACCGTTTCTCTGATCAATGTGACGAAATGGAAATAGCAACTTAAAACTTTGCCTACGTCTCCATCAGTCGCAAGGAAGTGTATCTGAAGGTGAAGGTGATTTCGTAGACATGTGTCAAAGACATGTTCTGAAATGTAAGTGGTGTTGGTTGGAGAGCACATCGGTTACGTGTGAGATGTGTAGCCAAGCAGTAATGGTGCGCCATAGCTGCAAATATTAGTCGGTCATATGAAGTGTTGTCAGCTTAAGCCTGATGATCCAGACGAGCGTAAGCACGAAGTACGCAAAACTACCGCTAGGCCGCGCCTCTTTAGCTCAGTGGCGAGTAGTCTGGTTTCGGCGAGCGAGCTGTGCGGACGCGCTGTGTTTACGCTCTCGCCGCCGCTGGCCGTGACTGTTGTGGTGAGTGTTACGCCGCTTAGCGTACTTGTTTCCCTGTAACAACGATTCATGGTTAGAAATTTGTAATGGCACAACCACCACGAAGAGACACATTGAAGTTGATGTTTGACCAGTCTTTAGTTCGACCGACATCTTTTGAAGTAGAGAACTTTATAGAAGACGCTTTGAAACTGAATATGGACGATCTTATTGGAATTCACTTGTCGATCTGTAGTAGTACAGTTTATCTTAAGTTCAAAAATGCTGTCACGTGTGATAAGATTGTTGAATCTTGTGGAGGGACCCTAAAATTTAAACATTCGGACGGTACTATCGGAGAGGTACAAGTTACTCAAGCTGGTTTAGGTCTTAGGACCGTTCGCATTTTCGAACTGCCATTCGAAATTACAGCCGAACAAATTAACTCTGTGCTCAAACCTTACGGTACAGTTCTCTCTAATGTCGCGGAGAAGTGGTCTACTATGCATAAATTTCCGGTGTTGAATGGTATTCGCCAAGTGAAAATTGATTTACAAAAGCATATACCATCGTACATCAATGTCTGCGGGTACAGAGCAATAGTTATGTATGATGGTCAACCGAGGACATGCGCAGCATGTGGTTCTCCCGGACATGTCCGCACTGATTGTCCCCAAAGACGCGTGACGCAAATACCAGTAGGTGAGGCGAAAGTGCAATCCAATATGTCGCAACTGCCCGTGAGGTATGCCGCGGTACTCCGTCAACCCCCGACCACCACATCTACTACAGAGGACGACAGTACTGCTACTGGGGCTCTATTGCAGCATGAAGTACGTTTGGATACCCCCCGTCCGGATTTGCCAGCAACTGACGCTCAGATCTCGCCGGTCGGAAGCACCGAGGTGTCAAAGGTGGACGGCGACTTACAACGAAATAATGTGATGCGCACACACGACGAGGGGAAGGTAGACTTATCGGATATTGACATGATGGAGACAAACGCGAATGCCTCAGCGATACTGTCCCAGGACACCAAAAAGCGCAGAATTGCTCATGCGGGGGCGGCAACATGTGCCCCACCGTTGAGAGAAAAGGCGACGCAGTTTTGTCATATAATGCACGAAACGTCGTCGGAACACCGCCAACAGAGCCCGAAGACGCTCAAGAAATCACGGAAGGAGGACGTGCCAGACCGTGCGCCGGACATTTTGGACGCATCTGGCTCTACAGGTTCGGGAACACGCCCTCCAAAGAAGAAGGATAAACAATCATTAGACATGGTCGAGGAGAAGAAACGTACACGCACAGACGATTCCTTGCTGGACTGGGCCCAGGAGATGGAAGACGATGTCGAAGACCGCGGACATGCACCCACAGCTACTACGATGGAGGGAAAGACCGACGGCGAGGAACACGGAGGCGATCGGTTCACGCGGGAGAAGGATGATGAGGACTCGGAATTTTACTAATTCGTGCACTGCAGATAACGGATGGGCGTACAACATACGGGATTCAGACACCCCAAAATGTTAACTTCCGGACGTCAGGGAGTGGTGGTCCACCAACATGCTAGCCAACTGGTGATGCTTGATAATGATACGATTTGCAGTAAGCGTTGACTAAGGGACATGATCAATACTTAAATCAGTAACTCTATTAAACACAACGAAACATCCCCACCAAAAAGGATCGTCTTCCCTTACATGTCACATCTGCAAACTTATAAAATCGCCACACTGAACATAAATAAAATCACGTCGATACAGAAGGTCGATAGTCTCCGGGATTACCTCTATAGCGCTGACGTTGATATTGCTTTGTTACAAGAGGTTGCTAGTGGGTTCCGGACCAATATTGCAGGTTATGCAGTATTCTTAAACACAACGTTACGTAGCGCATCTGGCACCGCCATCTTATTAAAGGATGGAATAGTAGCATCTGACTTTGAACGGCTGGAAAGCGGCCGAGGAATATCTTGTTCAATAAATGGGATTCGATTCGTAAATATCTATGCCCCCTCCGGACACCAAAATCGAGAGCAACGGTCTCGTTTTTACGACGAAGACCTATTGTATTTGATCAGAGGAGCTAGAGAGGGAATGGTTTTAGCCGGTGACTTTAATTGCGTGCTTAAGCGGAAAGATCAACATCCGACTTTTGATAAAAGTGCGGAGTTGGGCCGCCTCGTACGAGAGTTGCGATTGACTGACACGTGGGAGCTCATTCATGGAGACCGTCCCTGCTTCACATTCCACACTTCTACGTCGTCCAGTCGACTTGATAGAATTTATGTCACACAGTCTTTATGTGCAAATGTCGGTGGGCCTGAAACGTGGCCAGTGTACTTTTCTGACCATCTCGCCTATCACTGTCTCCTGAAAATGCCTCGACAGACCATCTTTCGTGGCAGAAACATGTGGAAACTCAACGTCGCTGTTCTTCAAGAAGATGATTTGCGAACACGAATGGAAGTCGTGTGGGGCACCTGCAGCAGGCGACGACGGAACTTCCCCAGTACCATATGCTGGTGGTACAAATGTGCGAAACCTCAACTCATCCGTTGCTTAAAAACGTACTGTTATGAACGAAACCGCGACCAACAGAGTATGTTCGAATTTTACTTCCGCTGCCTTCGGGAATTATATGAAAGCAATTGTCCAACAGCAGACACCTTTTTACGAATTAAAAAAGTCAAGGCGAAATTAACGGCATTGAAGAGGAAACGAATGGCAGGTATTATGATCCGATCCAGGGACCATCATAGCACGGCGGGGGAAATACCCTCGGTATATCATCTTGGGGCAGAGAAGCGTCGCGCACAGCGTAAAATGATCTGTAGTCTCCGGACAGAGGACGGTAACCAGGTGAACGATCAAGGCGGCATCAAGACATGTGTAGCAGAATACTACACTAAGCTTTATGCCTTGGAACCCGCGGACGAGGAGTCTGTGATACGTATGCAAACTAGCCTACCTGAAAGACTGGACCCACCAGATGTAGACCTGTTGGTGGCGGACATAACCCCACAAGAACTCACATCAGCGCTTCAAAAGGCGCAGGGAAATAAATCTCCTGGTGCGGATGGGCTACCGGTGGAATTTTATAAACAGTTTTGGTATTTGCTAGAAAGGTGTTTTGTCGAAATATGTAATGAAATTAAAGAAGGGCAAAATATACCTGAAGGCTTCAACGACGGCATCATCGTTCTCGTCCCTAAAGAATACCCCTGTAACGACATGAATAAACTCCGCCCCATTTGTTTACTTAACACGGACTACAAGATAGTAGCCCGCGTCATGGCAGCCAGGATCAAACGAGTCCTTCCTAACATAATACACCCTAGTCAGACGGCGGCGGTTCCTGGGCGCACGATCATTAAGAGTCTGACTGACTACAGAGAGATCATCAGCTACTGCGCAACTACAGGTCTGGAAGCGGCAATTTTAGCACTCGATCTTAATAAAGCCTTTGACAGGATCCGACACCATTACCTTTTTCAGTTGATGACCCATCTTGGATTTGGAGACCAATTCGTCCAGATGATTAAAAATCTTTTGAACCGGGCCACGTCAAAGATCAACGTTAATGGACATCTTACGCACTCAATTCCTATAGAGAAGTCTATCCGCCAGGGCTGTCCCTTGTCCATGACGCTTTTTGTCATTGCGATAGAGCCACTCATTAGGAGGATCAATCAACAGCTCCCAGGAATAAATATATATGGCAGCACCATTACTTGCATTGCATATGCGGATGATGTGGGGGTAGTGCTTACTTCTGCACATGACCTTCGCGACGTGCAGTCTATCGTTCAGGACTTTGAACAAGCGTCCGGTTCGAAACTCAACAGACGTAAAACAAAATTGCTGCCTTTGGGGAATGGGTTCCCTTTCCACGGGACTGACGAATATGAGCGAACTGACAATCTGAAACTTCTCGGTCTCAAAATGTCCAGTTGCCTTCTGAAAACGACAGCGGCGGCTTGGAGGGACATTCTCAACATGACGAGAGCGTGCCTGCAACAGAATAACAGTAGAGTACAAAATTTACTAGAAAGGGTACATTTTGTAAACACCAAAATCTTATCGAAAATTTGGTATGTGGGCCAAATACTACCTATAATTGATAAAATAGCCAGTCGGGTGATGGCAGCTGTCGGTTGGTACCTCTGGCGAGGTGATATCTTCAAAGTGGGAATCAATGTGACGACACTCCCCCCCAGTCACGGGGGCCTTGGTGTGGTCGATGTTGACACTAAATGTCGAGCACTTCTGATACATAGAACTCTCCAAATTTATCACGAATACCCACACAGTGTACTCAGAGCTGTCATCGAGTCACACAGGCCCATTAGTTTAGAGGCCCCTGTCCGCTTGGACTCCATACCGCCTACATTCAATCACATCAGGAGGTTTTTCCTTGACATGAGTTACCTTCGGCGGCAGACCACTGTCTTACGCGACAAAACAACAGCAGAGCTGTATAAGTATCTGAACGACAATGGTCGAACGAACAGAATGGAAATCAAGCACCCACATATACGGTGGTCCAAGGTCTGGAAGAACATAACTAATACGGTTCTGGATACGGGCATCAGATCCACGTGGTACAAGGTAGTGAACGAAACAATTTCTACTAAGGAAAAGCTCCACAGAATCAAGTTGGCACCCACCGAGAAGTGCAGCGACTGCGACCTCATAGATACACTGCAGCACAGATGTATCTGTGGGGAAAATAAAAAGATATGGGAATGGTGTCGGCGGCAACTGGCGCTGGTCGGGAGAACTACGATCACGGCAATAACACCCGAGATGATACTGCAGCCTGATAACGACCTTTTCCCCCCGTCGAAGCGGAATATGTGGACCTGGTTGGCAGGCCATACAATAGATTATATTATGACTAAAAGAAAAGACGATACGTATGATGATTTCAGAATCTACAGTGTAAGTAAAGCGACACAAATTGTCAGCAACCCCAGATATAAAATACTTTTTGCCAACTACCCAATGGCGCTCGAACTAACCAAGCTTTAAATAAAAAAAAAAAAAAAAAAAAAAAAAATAAGGAACAATAAAGGAACAAAAAGGAAAAAAAAGTAAACAACACAATAAAAAAAAAAAAAAAAATAAAAAAAAAATAAATAAAAAAAAAAACATATAACATATAATAACATATAGTCCCGCGCACGCTACTAACATGAGAAGATTACGGCAAAAAAAAAAAAAAAAAAAAAAGTGGCAGAGCACTGGTCTAGTAAACCAGGGGTCGTGAGTTCGATCCTCACAGGAGGCAAACGAATTTTCGAAATCAGTTGCGCGTCGTGGCCGTATAGCAAGCAGTGTCTGGAACGACGAACAATTAGCAACAGGTGTTTTATTTAGAATTACTCTCAGATGTGATTGAGGCGAATGTCGCAGATAAAGCATTTTCCAAAGCGGTACAGCGTAGGGTGGGAGGCGGCAGTCTGAATTATATTTTTTACATGTGTTTTTCAAATATTACAGAGCCTCTCGCGAGCGTCGTCGTCGTCGTCGTCGACGCCGCCGCTTCTGCAGAAGTAGCAAATCGCCATCGTAGCAAATGCGGCGAGGGACGCCCTGCCTTCGATTTCGAATGCACAAAGTGTGTGGTCTTGATTCCCAATCTCTACTTGGTCGGTCTCGTAAAGGCTTGCATGTAACGAATGGGTGGGAAGCAGCAAGAGGCAGCGGCTGTGTAGAACGAAAACACAATTCCTCAGCGGTATGAGCGTTTCGAGATGACACGAATGTAAGGAATACTTGGCGGCCAGTGACCGTGTGGCCTAATGGATAAGGCGTCGGACTTCGGATCCGAAGATTGCAGGTTCGAATCCTGTCACGGTCGTGTTTTTCCAATTCTGCAAAAGAAACACACCGTTTTAGTGTAGCTATTGAGCAGTACGAAATCGTCTGAATGTTGCTGTTGTCCATTTCCTGCTTGGAGATGCACTTGAGCTTGATACACACACAGCCAGAACGGTGTTATCTAGCGAAATGGTCGGCTGAGTGCCGTCACCGCGAGTTTTGGCTGGCATTTGCGCATCTAAGACAGCGTCGGAAAGTAACCCGTTCGGCTTCTGAGTCAAATCAAATATGTGTGTTAATTTTGACACCACTAGCGCTGCAGGTTTTCATGCAATTCCTGTACCTCTCAGAAATGATTATGAAATAAAACTGAAGTACGTGACGTGTGTGACGCTAGGAAAACATTAGGCAGCATGGAGAGATTCTGTATGGGACCACCCCACCGAAACGAGAACTGTGTGTCGTGCGACCCGACACGTAGTCACCGACGCAGCCCGGCTAGCTCAGTCGGTAGAGCATGAGACTCTTAATCTCAGGGTCGTGGGTTCGAGCCCCACGCTGGGCGGAACGTAATTTTGTTCCGCTGCAGATGTAAATTACCGTTTCTCTGATCAATGTGACGTAATGGAAATAGCAACTTAAAACTTTGCCTACGTCTCCATCAGTCGCAAGGAAGTGTATCTGAAGGTGAAGGTGATTTCGTAGACATGTGTCAAAGACATGTTCTGAAATGTAAGTGGTGTTGGTTGGAGAGCACATCGGTTACGTGTGAGATGTGTAGCCAAGCAGTAATGGTGCGCCATAGCTGCAAATATTAGTCGGTAATATGAAGTGTTGTCAGCTTAAGCCTGATGATCCAGACGAGCGTAAGCACGAAGTACGCAAAACTACCGCTAGGCCGCGCCTCTTTAGCTCAGTGGCAGAGCACTGGTCTAGTAAACCAGGGGTCGTGAGTTCGATCCTCACAGGAGGCAAACGAATTTTCGAAATCAGTTGCGCGTCGTGGCCGTATAGCAAGCAGTGTCTGGAACGACGAACAATTAGCAACAGGTGTTTTATTTAGAATTACTCTCAGATGTGATTGAGGCGAATGTCGCAGATAAAGCATTTTCCAAAGCGGTACAGCGTAGGGTGGGAGGCGGCAGTCTGAATTATATTTTTTACATGTGTTTTTCAAATATCACAGAGCCTCTCGCGAGCGTCGTCGTCGTCGTCGTCGACGCCGCCGCTTCTGCAGAAGTAGCAAATCGCCATCGTAGCAAATGCGGCGAGGGACGCCCTGCCTTCGATTTCGAATGCACAAAGTGTGTGGTCTTGATTCCCAATCTCTACTTGGTCGGTCTCGTAAAGGCTTGCATGTAACGAATGGGTGGGAAGCAGCAAGAGGCAGCGGCTGTGTAGAACGAAAACACAATTCCTCAGCGGTATGAGCGTTTCGAGATGACACGAATGTAAGGAATACTTGGCGGCCAGTGACCGTGTGGCCTAATGGATAAGGCGTCGGACTTCGGATCCGAAGATTGCAGGTTCGAATCCTGTCACGGTCGTGTTTTTCCAATTCTGCAAAAGAAACACACCGTTTTAGTGTAGCTATTGAGCAGTACGAAATCGTCTGAATGTTGCTGTTGTCCATTTCCTGCTTGGAGATGCACTTGAGCTTGATACACACACAGCCAGAACGGTGTTATCTAGCGAAATGGTCGGCTGAGTGCCGTCACCGCGAGTTTTGGCTGGCATTTGCGCATCTAAGACAGCGTCGGAAAGTAACCCGTTCGGCTTCTGAGTCAAATCAAATATGTGTGTTAATTTTGACACCACTAGCGCTGCAGGTTTTCATGCAATTCCTGTACCTCTCAGAAATGATTATGAAATAAAACTGAAGTACGTGACGTGTGTGACGCTAGGAAAACATTAGGCAGCATGGAGAGATTCTGTATGGGACCACCCCACCGAAACGAGAACTGTGTGTCGTGCGACCCGACACGTAGTCACCGACGCAGCCCGGCTAGCTCAGTCGGTAGAGCATGAGACTCTTAATCTCAGGGTCGTGGGTTCGAGCCCCACGCTGGGCGGAACGTAATTTTGTTCCGCTGCAGATGTAAATTACCGTTTCTCTGATCAATGTGACGTAATGGAAATAGCAACTTAAAACTTTGCCTACGTCTCCATCAGTCGCAAGGAAGTGTATCTGAAGGTGAAGGTGATTTCGTAGACATGTGTCAAAGACATGTTCTGAAATGTAAGTGGTGTTGGTTGGAGAGCACATCGGTTACGTGTGAGATGTGTAGCCAAGCAGTAATGGTGCGCCATAGCTGCAAATATTAGTCGGTAATATGAAGTGTTGTCAGCTTAAGCCTGATGATCCAGACGAGCGTAAGCACGAAGTACGCAAAACTACCGCTAGGCCGCGCCTCTTTAGCTCAGTGGCAGAGCACTGGTCTAGTAAACCAGGGGTCGTGAGTTCGATCCTCACAGGAGGCAAACGAATTTTCGAAATCAGTTGCGCGTCGTGGCCGTATAGCAAGCAGTGTCTGGAACGACGAACAATTAGCAACAGGTGTTTTATTTAGAATTACTCTCAGATGTGATTGAGGCGAATGTCGCAGATAAAGCATTTTCCAAAGCGGTACAGCGTAGGGTGGGAGGCGGCAGTCTGAATTATATTTTTTACATGTGTTTTTCAAATATCACAGAGCCTCTCGCGAGCGTCGTCGTCGTCGTCGTCGACGCCGCCGCTTCTGCAGAAGTAGCAAATCGCCATCGTAGCAAATGCGGCGAGGGACGCCCTGCCTTCGATTTCGAATGCACAAAGTGTGTGGTCTTGATTCCCAATCTCTACTTGGTCGGTCTCGTAAAGGCTTGCATGTAACGAATGGGTGGGAAGCAGCAAGAGGCAGCGGCTGTGTAGAACGAAAACACAATTCCTCAGCGGTATGAGCGTTTCGAGATGACACGAATGTAAGGAATACTTGGCGGCCAGTGACCGTGTGGCCTAATGGATAAGGCGTCGGACTTCGGATCCGAAGATTGCAGGTTCGAATCCTGTCACGGTCGTGTTTTTCCAATTCTGCAAAAGAAACACACCGTTTTAGTGTAGCTATTGAGCAGTACGAAATCGTCTGAATGTTGCTGTTGTCCATTTCCTGCTTGGAGATGCACTTGAGCTTGATACACACACAGCCAGAACGGTGTTATCTAGCGAAATGGTCGGCTGAGTGCCGTCACCGCGAGTTTTGGCTGGCATTTGCGCATCTAAGACAGCGTCGGAAAGTAACCCGTTCGGCTTCTGAGTCAAATCAAATATGTGTGTTAATTTTGACACCACTAGCGCTGCAGGTTTTCATGCAATTCCTGTACCTCTCAGAAATGATTATGAAATAAAACTGAAGTACGTGACGTGTGTGACGCTAGGAAAACATTAGGCAGCATGGAGAGATTCTGTATGGGACCACCCCACCGAAACGAGAACTGTGTGTCGTGCGACCCGACACGTAGTCACCGACGCAGCCCGGCTAGCTCAGTCGGTAGAGCATGAGACTCTTAATCTCAGGGTCGTGGGTTCGAGCCCCACGCTGGGCGGAACGTAATTTTGTTCCGCTGCAGATGTAAATTACCGTTTCTCTGATCAATGTGACGTAATGGAAATAGCAACTTAAAACTTTGCCTACGTCTCCATCAGTCGCAAGGAAGTGTATCTGAAGGTGAAGGTGATTTCGTAGACATGTGTCAAAGACATGTTCTGAAATGTAAGTGGTGTTGGTTGGAGAGCACATCGGTTACGTGTGAGATGTGTAGCCAAGCAGTAATGGTGCGCCATAGCTGCAAATATTAGTCGGTAATATGAAGTGTTGTCAGCTTAAGCCTGATGATCCAGACGAGCGTAAGCACGAAGTACGCAAAACTACCGCTAGGCCGCGCCTCTTTAGCTCAGTGGCAGAGCACTGGTCTAGTAAACCAGGGGTCGTGAGTTCGATCCTCACAGGAGGCAAACGAATTTTCGAAATCAGTTGCGCGTCGTGGCCGTATAGCAAGCAGTGTCTGGAACGACGAACAATTAGCAACAGGTGTTTTATTTAGAATTACTCTCAGATGTGATTGAGGCGAATGTCGCAGATAAAGCATTTTCCAAAGCGGTACAGCGTAGGGTGGGAGGCGGCAGTCTGAATTATATTTTTTACATGTGTTTTTCAAATATCACAGAGCCTCTCGCGAGCGTCGTCGTCGTCGTCGTCGACGCCGCCGCTTCTGCAGAAGTAGCAAATCGCCATCGTAGCAAATGCGGCGAGGGACGCCCTGCCTTCGATTTCGAATGCACAAAGTGTGTGGTCTTGATTCCCAATCTCTACTTGGTCGGTCTCGTAAAGGCTTGCATGTAACGAATGGGTGGGAAGCAGCAAGAGGCAGCGGCTGTGTAGAACGAAAACACAATTCCTCAGCGGTATGAGCGTTTCGAGATGACACGAATGTAAGGAATACTTGGCGGCCAGTGACCGTGTGGCCTAATGGATAAGGCGTCGGACTTCGGATCCGAAGATTGCAGGTTCGAATCCTGTCACGGTCGTGTTTTTCCAATTCTGCAAAAGAAACACACCGTTTTAGTGTAGCTATTGAGCAGTACGAAATCGTCTGAATGTTGCTGTTGTCCATTTCCTGCTTGGAGATGCACTTGAGCTTGATACACACACAGCCAGAACGGTGTTATCTAGCGAAATGGTCGGCTGAGTGCCGTCACCGCGAGTTTTGGCTGGCATTTGCGCATCTAAGACAGCGTCGGAAAGTAACCCGTTCGGCTTCTGAGTCAAATCAAATATGTGTGTTAATTTTGACACCACTAGCGCTGCAGGTTTTCATGCAATTCCTGTACCTCTCAGAAATGATTATGAAATAAAACTGAAGTACGTGACGTGTGTGACGCTAGGAAAACATTAGGCAGCATGGAGAGATTCTGTATGGGACCACCCCACCGAAACGAGAACTGTGTGTCGTGCGACCCGACACGTAGTCACCGACGCAGCCCGGCTAGCTCAGTCGGTAGAGCATGAGACTCTTAATCTCAGGGTCGTGGGTTCGAGCCCCACGCTGGGCGGAACGTAATTTTGTTCCGCTGCAGATGTAAATTACCGTTTCTCTGATCAATGTGACGTAATGGAAATAGCAACTTAAAACTTTGCCTACGTCTCCATCAGTCGCAAGGAAGTGTATCTGAAGGTGAAGGTGATTTCGTAGACATGTGTCAAAGACATGTTCTGAAATGTAAGTGGTGTTGGTTGGAGAGCACATCGGTTACGTGTGAGATGTGTAGCCAAGCAGTAATGGTGCGCCATAGCTGCAAACATTAGTCGGTAATATGAAGTGTTGTCAGCTTAAGCCTGATGATCCAGACGAGCGTAAGCACGAAGTACGCAAAACTACCGCTAGGCCGCGCCTCTTTAGCTCAGTGGCAGAGCACTGGTCTAGTAAACCAGGGGTCGTGAGTTCGATCCTCACAGGAGGCAAACGAATTTTCGAAATCAGTTGCGCGTCGTGGCCGTATAGCAAGCAGTGTCTGGAACGACGAACAATTAGCAACAGGTGTTTTATTTAGAATTACTCTCAGATGTGATTGAGGCGAATGTCGCAGATAAAGCATTTTCCAAAGCGGTACAGCGTAGGGTGGGAGGCGGCAGTCTGAATTATATTTTTTACATGTGTTTTTCAAATATCACAGAGCCTCTCGCGAGCGTCGTCGTCGTCGTCGTCGACGCCGCCGCTTCTGCAGAAGTAGCAAATCGCCATCGTAGCAAATGCGGCGAGGGACGCCCTGCCTTCGATTTCGAATGCACAAAGTGTGTGGTCTTGATTCCCAATCTCTACTTGGTCGGTCTCGTAAAGGCTTGCATGTAACGAATGGGTGGGAAGCAGCAAGAGGCAGCGGCTGTGTAGAACGAAAACACAATTCCTCAGCGGTATGAGCGTTTCGAGATGACACGAATGTAAGGAATACTTGGCGGCCAGTGACCGTGTGGCCTAATGGATAAGGCGTCGGACTTCGGATCCGAAGATTGCAGGTTCGAATCCTGTCACGGTCGTGTTTTTCCAATTCTGCAAAAGAAACACACCGTTTTAGTGTAGCTATTGAGCAGTACGAAATCGTCTGAATGTTGCTGTTGTCCATTTCCTGCTTGGAGATGCACTTGAGCTTGATACACACACAGCCAGAACGGTGTTATCTAGCGAAATGGTCGGCTGAGTGCCGTCACCGCGAGTTTTGGCTGGCATTTGCGCATCTAAGACAGCGTCGGAAAGTAACCCGTTCGGCTTCTGAGTCAAATCAAATATGTGTGTTAATTTTGACACCACTAGCGCTGCAGGTTTTCATGCAATTCCTGTACCTCTCAGAAATGATTATGAAATAAAACTGAAGTACGTGACGTGTGTGACGCTAGGAAAACATTAGGCAGCATGGAGAGATTCTGTATGGGACCACCCCACCGAAACGAGAACTGTGTGTCGTGCGACCCGACACGTAGTCACCGACGCAGCCCGGCTAGCTCAGTCGGTAGAGCATGAGACTATTAATCTCAGGGTCGTGGGTTCGAGCCCCACGCTGGGCGGAACGTAATTTTGTTCCGCTGCAGATGTAAATTACCGTTTCTCTGATCAATGTGACGTAATGGAAATAGCAACTTAAAACTTTGCCTACGTCTCCATCAGTCGCAAGGAAGTGTATCTGAAGGTGAAGGTGATTTCGTAGACATGTGTCAAAGACATGTTCTGAAATGTAAGTGGTGTTGGTTGGAGAGCACATCGGTTACGTGTGAGATGTGTAGCCAAGCAGTAATGGTGCGCCATAGCTGCAAATATTAGTTGGTAATATGAAGTGTTGTCAGCTTAAGCCTGATGATCCAGACGAGCGTAAGCACGAAGTACGCAAAACTACCGCTAGGCCGCGCCTCTTTAGCTCAGTGGCAGAGCACTGGTCTAGTAAACCAGGGGTCGTGAGTTCGATCCTCACAGGAGGCAAACGAATTTTCGAAATCAGTTGCGCGTCGTGGCCGTATAGCAAGCAGTGTCTGGAACGACGAACAATTAGCAACAGGTGTTTTATTTAGAATTACTCTCAGATGTGATTGAGGCGAATGTCGCAGATAAAGCATTTTCCAAAGCGGTACAGCGTAGGGTGGGAGGCGGCAGTCTGAATTATATTTTTTATATGTGTTTTTCAAATATCACAGAGCCTCTCGCGAGCGTCGTCGTCGTCGTCGTCGACGCCGCCGCTTCTGCAGAAGTAGCAAATCGCCATCGTAGCAAATGCGGCGAGGGACGCCCTGCCTTCGATTTCGAATGCACAAAGTGTGTGGTCTTGATTCCCAATCTCTACTTGGTCGGTCTCGTAAAGGCTTGCATGTAACGAATGGGTGGGAAGCAGCAAGAGGCAGCGGCTGTGTAGAACGAAAACACAATTCCTCAGCGGTATGAGCGTTTCGAGATGACACGAATGTAAGGAATACTTGGCGGCCAGTGACCGTGTGGCCTAATGGATAAGGCGTCGGACTTCGGATCCGAAGATTGCAGGTTCGAATCCTGTCACGGTCGTGTTTTTCCAATTCTGCAAAAGAAACACACCGTTTTAGTGTAGCTATTGAGCAGTACGAAATCGTCTGAATGTTGCTGTTGTCCATTTCCTGCTTGGAGATGCACTTGAGCTTGATACACACACAGCCAGAACGGTGTTATCTAGCGAAATGGTCGGCTGAGTGCCGTCACCGCGAGTTTTGGCTGGCATTTGCGCATCTAAGACAGCGTCGGAAAGTAACCCGTTCGGCTTCTGAGTCAAATCAAATATGTGTGTTAATTTTGACACCACTAGCGCTGCAGGTTTTCATGCAATTCCTGTACCTCTCAGAAATGATTATGAAATAAAACTGAAGTACGTGACGTGTGTGACGCTAGGAAAACATTAGGCAGCATGGAGAGATTCTGTATGGGACCACCCCACCGAAACGAGAACTGTGTGTCGTGCGACCCGACACGTAGTCACCGACGCAGCCCGGCTAGCTCAGTCGGTAGAGCATGAGACTCTTAATCTCAGGGTCGTGGGTTCGAGCCCCACGCTGGGCGGAACGTAATTTTGTTCCGCTGCAGATGTAAATTACCGTTTCTCTGATCAATGTGACGTAATGGAAATAGCAACTTAAAACTTTGCCTACGTCTCCATCAGTCGCAAGGAAGTGTATCTGAAGGTGAAGGTGATTTCGTAGACATGTGTCAAAGACATGTTCTGAAATGTAAGTGGTGTTGGTTGGAGAGCACATCGGTTACGTGTGAGATGTGTAGCCAAGCAGTAATGGTGCGCCATAGCTGCAAATATTAGTTGGTAATATGAAGTGTTGTCAGCTTAAGCCTGATGATCCAGACGAGCGTAAGCACGAAGTACGCAAAACTACCGCTAGGCCGCGCCTCTTTAGCTCAGTGGCAGAGCACTGGTCTAGTAAACCAGGGGTCGTGAGTTCGATCCTCACAGGAGGCAAACGAATTTTCGAAATCAGTTGCGCGTCGTGGCCGTATAGCAAGCAGTGTCTGGAACGACGAACAATTAGCAACAGGTGTTTTATTTAGAATTACTCTCAGATGTGATTGAGGCGAATGTCGCAGATAAAGCATTTTCCAAAGCGGTACAGCGTAGGGTGGGAGGCGGCAGTCTGAATTATATTTTTTACATGTGTTTTTCAAATATCACAGAGCCTCTCGCGAGCGTCGTCGTCGTCGTCGTCGACGCCGCCGCTTCTGCAGAAGTAGCAAATCGCCATCGTAGCAAATGCGGCGAGGGACGCCCTGCCTTCGATTTCGAATGCACAAAGTGTGTGGTCTTGATTCCCAATCTCTACTTGGTCGGTCTCGTAAAGGCTTGCATGTAACGAATGGGTGGGAAGCAGCAAGAGGCAGCGGCTGTGTAGAACGAAAACACAATTCCTCAGCGGTATGAGCGTTTCGAGATGACACGAATGTAAGGAATACTTGGCGGCCAGTGACCGTGTGGCCTAATGGATAAGGCGTCGGACTTCGGATCCGAAGATTGCAGGTTCGAATCCTGTCACGGTCGTGTTTTTCCAATTCTGCAAAAGAAACACACCGTTTTAGTGTAGCTATTGAGCAGTACGAAATCGTCTGAATGTTGCTGTTGTCCATTTCCTGCTTGGAGATGCACTTGAGCTTGATACACACACAGCCAGAACGGTGTTATCTAGCGAAATGGTCGGCTGAGTGCCGTCACCGCGAGTTTTGGCTGGCATTTGCGCATCTAAGACAGCGTCGGAAAGTAACCCGTTCGGCTTCTGAGTCAAATCAAATATGTGTGTTAATTTTGACACCACTAGCGCTGCAGGTTTTCATGCAATTCCTGTACCTCTCAGAAATGATTATGAAATAAAACTGAAGTACGTGACGTGTGTGACGCTAGGAAAACATTAGGCAGCATGGAGAGATTCTGTATGGGACCACCCCACCGAAACGAGAACTGTGTGTCGTGCGACCCGACACGTAGTCACCGACGCAGCCCGGCTAGCTCAGTCGGTAGAGCATGAGACTCTTAATCTCAGGGTCGTGGGTTCGAGCCCCACGCTGGGCGGAACGTAATTTTGTTCCGCTGCAGATGTAAATTACCGTTTCTCTGATCAATGTGACGTAATGGAAATAGCAACTTAAAACTTTGCCTACGTCTCCATCAGTCGCAAGGAAGTGTATCTGAAGGTGAAGGTGATTTCGTAGACATGTGTCAAAGACATGTTCTGAAATGTAAGTGGTGTTGGTTGGAGAGCACATCGGTTACGTGTGAGATGTGTAGCCAAGCAGTAATGGTGCGCCATAGCTGCAAATATTAGTCGGTAATATGAAGTGTTGTCAGCTTAAGCCTGATGATCCAGACGAGCGTAAGCACGAAGTACGCAAAACTACCGCTAGGCCGCGCCTCTTTAGCTCAGTGGCAGAGCACTGGTCTAGTAAACCAGGGGTCGTGAGTTCGATCCTCACAGGAGGCAAACGAATTTTCGAAATCAGTTGCGCGTCGTGGCCGTATAGCAAGCAGTGTCTGGAACGACGAACAATTAGCAACAGGTGTTTTATTTAGAATTACTCTCAGATGTGATTGAGGCGAATGTCGCAGATAAAGCATTTTCCAAAGCGGTACAGCGTAGGGTGGGAGGCGGCAGTCTGAATTATATTTTTTACATGTGTTTTTCAAATATCACAGAGCCTCTCGCGAGCGTCGTCGTCGTCGTCGACGCCGCCGCTTCTGCAGAAGTAGCAAATCGCCATCGTAGCAAATGCGGCGAGGGACGCCCTGCCTTCGATTTCGAATGCACAAAGTGTGTGGTCTTGATTCCCAATCTCTACTTGGTCGGTCTCGTAAAGGCTTGCATGTAACGAATGGGTGGGAAGCAGCAAGAGGCAGCGGCTGTGTAGAACGAAAACACAATTCCTCAGCGGTATGAGCGTTTCGAGATGACACGAATGTAAGGAATACTTGGCGGCCAGTGACCGTGTGGCCTAATGGACGTTCCGCTTGCGACGCCGTGCAGGTCGCACGTGTTGTGCCTTCGCTCCGCAATAGCGTGTGCAAGCCGTGACTACTTTCTTTGTTTACGTTGTTTGCTAGATTTGCTGTATTGTGCTTCCGTCAGTTCACTTTTAGTGTTTTGTGACGTTTTGTGTTAGCGGTCTCGACCGTTTACTAAGTGGATATGTCGTCCAGGTTGTTCCCAAGGAAATGTACTCTGTGTTTCGAATTTGACAAGTCTACACGTCATGTTCAACCGAGTTCCATGGAAGTTCACGATTTCATAGTGGATGTCATTGGTATTACGTCTGACCAGGTTCATACTGCCTATTACGACACAGATCTCTACTGTTTCTTCGTCAAGTTGTTAAACCCTGTGTTACTGGAGAGGATTCTGTTAAAACATGGTAGCAGAGCTGAGTTCCGTCATCGTGACGCCTCGGTGAGTACTGTTCTCATATCCAATGCTGATGTAGAATACAAAAATGTCCGTGTGTACAACCTGCCGCCGGAAGTTGAAAACTGTTATTTACGTGAGATTTTGACGAAATATGGGGAGGTCAAGCAAATCCGTAACGAACGTTGGTCTAGTCAACATCGGTTACAGTGTTTTAGTGGCGTCCGGTCAGTCGAAATGCACGTCAAGCATGATATCCCCTCCCATCTTATTGTTTGTGGGTATAAAGTTCATGTCACGTACAGTGGGCAACCAGGCACATGCTTTATTTGTAATGAAACTGGTCACTTGCGTACGAACTGCCCTAAACGTGTATTTGTTCTCAAAAGTACTTTGGAACAGCGTAAAAAGTTGACATTGGCTGATCTTGTTAGGGAGCCACCAATCACGGACATCGACCGCCCTCGTGATGGTGAAATATTGCCCCCGGAGCCTGGTTTGCCTGTTGCCGACTTTCCACCCTTTCCTTCAAAACCGGTTACAGATACGCCTGCCTCCAAATCTGACGTGCAGCTGCTGAGCCACAAACGGCGAAGAACGTGTGATGATGATAGTCCGGACGAGGCTCTCCAGGAATTAGAACTCGACGTCCCAAAAGAGATGCCGGTTACGGTTACTGACTCAAGTTTTTCTGAACCGTCGCACGCAGCTGTCGACGCTGCGGCTATTGACGTCATTCCGAGTGACGTACAGGCAGCTTTGGCACCACAACAGCCGAGCCCGCCGCCTGAAGTCGCGACGTCACCACAGGCCGAATCACAACAAGCGCGTGCTTCCGATCAGCATAACGAGGCAGGCAGTACTTGTGTACAAACTGACGGAAGTCAAAGTCCGTCTACAAACAAACACGAAGTTCGTGCTAGTGACAACAAACAAACTTGTCCACCTTCTGAGTCAGTTCTTTCCGCAGATCAGATGGTTGAGGCGTCACAGCACGTTATGGATTGCGAAGTCACTCAGGACCCTCCCACACCTCCGTCTGCCGATGTGTTCCCTAGCAGAGCACGTAGTAGGACCAAAGTTCAACCGAACGTCAACGCAGTACGGAAGAAAAACAAACCCAACGACACACAAGTGACTGTTCGTGATCCTCCCGACAATGCAGACCATTCCGAAGTCTCTATGCCCTTGTAATGCGACCAGTGTTGTTTAGTGACCCTTTCCGTACCTCACTGTAATAATGGCACAAGCGTACAAATTCGTCTCCCTGAACATAAATAAGATTCGATCTGATCTCAAAATTGCGGCCCTACAGCAGTTTCTATACGAATCTGACGCTGATATTGTGTTGTTGCAGGAAGTTACTGTTTTAAATCTCTTCATCTCTGGTTTTAAAACCATATCAAACGTTGCTCCTGAGGAAAGTACAGGTACCGCACTTTTATTACGGGAAGGCATTCCAGTTGGGGAGATCGAGTTTCTAGATTCCGGTCGAGGAGTGAGCTGTAAAATTTTTGATGTAACCCTTGTTAATTTATATGCCCCATCAGGCAACAGCAACAAATTCGAACGGTCACGTTTTTATAAGGAGGATGTTACGTATCTGTTGAGGAGCAGTCCTCAAAACCTGATAATAGGAGGTGACTTCAACTGTGTTCTACGTAAAAACGATCAGTCCCCTAATTTTAACTACTGTAAAGAACTGCACGAGCTCGTTAAGAATATTAAGCTGAAAGATGCTTGGGAACTGAAGTATCCTACTTTAGTTAAATTCACTTTTTTCACCGTTACTTCATGCAGCCGTCTGGATAGAATTTATCTATCGGACTGTATCAGTGGCAGACTCCTAGCGGTTGACGTAATCCCGGCTAGTTTTACCGACCATTGCGCTTTTACGGCAACGGTTCACTTAAATCGACAGCCTACCAAATTATTTCGTTCCCCGTGGATGTTAAACATATCGCATCTGGCGGACGCTGAGTTATTTGACGTTATCAGGCATGTGTGGGAAACTTGTTTGCGTTCCATCACTTTTTATCCGACTAAAGCGATGTGGTGGACCGCTGTTGCGAAACCAAAGCTTCGAAAAAGTCTCATTTATTATAGTGCTCAGAAAGCACGCGCCTTCAAGAGGACCTTTGAGTTTTACTACACTGTGCTGCGACAACTGTATGATTCATCCACTGCGACCAACACTAACTTTCCATCAATTCAACGTGTCAAGGCTAAACTTGTCAGCTTGAAGCGTCAACAATTGGAAGGTCTGAAAGTTAAATCCAAACCTAAATCTGTTTTAGCCGACGAAATGACATCTATGTACCATTTATTTAAGCATTTCTCGCGCCGCCGCAGGGCTTTCATTGATGTTTTGGAAAGGGATAATGGGGAATTACTCTCTACTCAAGCGGCCATTATTAGTGAAATTCACCAACATTTCCAACGACTGTATTCCAGTGAAATTGTCAATGAACCTGCT
Source organism: Schistocerca americana (assembly GCF_021461395.2). NCBI lineage: Eukaryota > Metazoa > Arthropoda > Insecta > Orthoptera > Acrididae > Schistocerca > Schistocerca americana. Next base: position 44,011,977 of record NC_060125.1, read on the forward strand.
GTCAGTGCAGTGGTCAATGTTTTTGATAGGGCGATTACTCCTGCTGACAATGTCGACTTTTTATCGGACTTCACTCCTGAGGAAGTTTTAGCCTTGATCTCCAAGTCGCCTTCCTTTAAATCGCCTGGTCCTGATGGTTTGCCCAAGGAATTTTATATCAAATTCTGGAATGTCCTTGGTGGTACTTTTACTGAAATTGTTAATGAAGTCATGAGTGGTGGTCCTCTTCCTGCCGAGTTCAAGGTGGGTAGAATTGTTTTAGTCCCGAAGAGAACTGGTCACAAGCGAGTTGATAATCTCCGTCCAATCACATTATTGAACTTTGATTATAAAACGATTGCCCGAGCGATTAATAGCAGAATGACCCCCATCCTTGGGAAAGTTATTCATTCACATCAGTCTTGCCTTCCAGGGAGATCCATTATGACTCCGGTTGCGGAGTACAGAGACGTTATTTCAGTAGCGGCCGTAACCAACATCAAATGTGCTTTCCTTTTTCTTGACTTTTGCAAAGCTTTTGACCGCGTTAGTCATCACTATTTAGAACGCATCCTGCAACGAATTGGACTCGAAGAACGAGCTGTGGCAGTCATTCGGCATATGATAACAGGCATTACTGCTAGGATCACCGTTAACGGTCAGCTGACACAAGCTGTTGGTATACGACGAGGTGTACCGCAAGGCAGTCCTTTGTCGATGTCGCTCTTTGTTTTGTCGCTCGAGCCATTTCTGAAGAGATTGTGTATCACATTAACTGGCCTTTCTGTCTTCGGGAGCAATCTTACTGTGAGGGCTTACGCCGATGATGTTGCTGTTATCCTACGTCATGAGTCTGAAGTGGCCCAATTGCGGGCTGAGATTGATACTTACAGCACTGCGTCTGGAGCGAAACTCAGTGAGGGTAAATGTAAGGTTCTAAGCTTACGGGGCTTCGAATCTCTTGCTATACCGTGGGCGCAGATCGTCGAACAACATGTTGCTCTGGGTATCATCATCGATAGGTGTCCCTTACGTATGGCAGCTAAAAACTGGAAACTTACTGCCAATCGAATACAGGGAGCTATAGTGGAAAACACCTGGCGATCGACAAATATCCTCCAGAAGATCAGGATTTTGAATACATACATACTCTGTAAAGCTTATTATGTCGCTCAGGTGTTCCCTCTTCCCAAAATGCAAGCCCATAAGATCATGCGTTTGTCCAGCAGGTTTGTGTGGCTCGGTCATATTTTTAAGTTAACCTATACCACACTGTCAAAGTCAGTGCAAGCTGGGGGCCTGCAACTCAATGATATCCGTCGAAAGGCGACAGCACTCTATATAAAACGAACAACTGTGATGATTACCACGATGCCCCATACTATCACATCGAAGCTGTTTCGCATTGTTCGCCCAAAATGTATGAAACCGCCAATTGACATCGGGAAACTAAACTTTCAATTGCAACATGTCGGTGTTTATTACCTCGAAATGAGTTACTTAGGTGACAGTGTTTCCACAAGTCCTTGTCTCACGACAGTGTTCTTAATTGCTCAGTGGCAGAAGTACGAAGCTCCAAATACAATTGAAATGCACTACCCAAGAATCGTCTGGACGGCAGTGTGGACCAATATTACTCTCAAAATTCATTCTTCCGATGTGCTTTCCGCCTGGTATAAAGTTGTCCACAATCTTATTCCAACCAACGAAAAACTCAACCGCATTGGCTTAAGTGCTACTGACAACTGCCTCAAATGTGGATTAGTAGACACTCTGAGGCACAGGTTTACTTGCTGCGGGCATCAGTTCAACTGGCATTGGGTGCGGAAACGATTGGCGCTGCTCACACGTAGCACTGAAAGTCTTTATACGACTGATATCCTCCTGTGGCCTGATACACGGTTTTACCCCAAAACGAAAAACAATACTGTTATGTGGATGCTGGGACATTTTGTCAATTACGTCATGACCCAACACGGAGAAGACAATATTACTGCCTTTACTGCTTATATGGCAACGGCATATTGGCGAAGAAACCAGTTCCCACACATTAAGAGGGATTTTGGCAATATGTTAACAATCCTGTTTGAGAAACAGGGAATTGGGTGATTCTAAAGTATATCCGCGATTCCTGTCACCATTTCCATGGTGAAGTTCCCAGGTACAAGTCAACAGTGACAACTATTTTCGTTATCATTTCGCCTATGGCGCTTGAAGAACCTGAAGTTTTCTTTTCTTTCTTCTTCCTCATTATTTGTTTTTTGAGGGAAGAGACATCCCTTTATTTTATTTATTTATTTATTTATTTTTTTTTTTTTTTCTTTCTCTCTTCTTGGTTTTGAGAAAGATTTCTAATCTTCGTTGGCACTTATATTCCAAAGAAGACGAAGCAATGAGCTCCTTGTAATCCCGAAGAAATTGAATTCCTTTTGTGTACTGTTGTACGATGCCAGTGAATCTGGAGACTTTGATTTCATTTGAATATAGCTGAAGAAGCTCGCCAAGGAAGGCATTCATGGAGAGCGCAAGGAGGGCTGTAAGGGGAGAAGGGAGGCCCTAAAAAAAAAAAAAAAAAAAAAAAGAAAAAAAAAAAAAAAAAAAAAAAAAAAAAAATGGATAAGGCGTCGGACTTCGGATCCGAAGATTGCAGGTTCGAATCCTGTCACGGTCGTGTTTTTCCAATTCTGCAAAAGAAACACACCGTTTTAGTGTAGCTATTGAGCAGTACGAAATCGTCTGAATGTTGCTGTTGTCCATTTCCTGCTTGGAGATGCACTTGAGCTTGATACACACACAGCCAGAACGGTGTTATCTAGCGAAATGGTCGGCTGAGTGCCGTCACCGCGAGTTTTGGCTGGCATTTGCGCATCTAAGACAGCGTCGGAAAGTAACCCGTTCGGCTTCTGAGTCAAATCAAATATGTGTGTTAATTTTGACACCACTAGCGCTGCAGGTTTTCATGCAATTCCTGTACCTCTCAGAAATGATTATGAAATAAAACTGAAGTACGTGACGTGTGTGACGCTAGGAAAACATTAGGCAGCATGGAGAGATTCTGTATGGGACCACCCCACCGAAACGAGAACTGTGTGTCGTGCGACCCGACACGTAGTCACCGACGCAGCCCGGCTAGCTCAGTCGGTAGAGCATGAGACTCTTAATCTCAGGGTCGTGGGTTCGAGCCCCACGCTGGGCGGAACGTAATTTTGTTCCGCTGCAGATGTAAATTACCGTTTCTCTGATCAATGTGACGTAATGGAAATAGCAACTTAAAACTTTGCCTACGTCTCCATCAGTCGCAAGGAAGTGTATCTGAAGGTGAAGGTGATTTCGTAGACATGTGTCAAAGACATGTTCTGAAATGTAAGTGGTGTTGGTTGGAGAGCACATCGGTTACGTGTGAGATGTGTAGCCAAGCAGTAATGGTGCGCCATAGCTGCAAATATTAGTCGGTAATATGAAGTGTTGTCAGCTTAAGCCTGATGATCCAGACGAGCGTAAGCACGAAGTACGCAAAACTACCGCTAGGCCGCGCCTCTTTAGCTCAGTGGCAGAGCACTGGTCTAGTAAACCAGGGGTCGTGAGTTCGATCCTCACAGGAGGCAAACGAATTTTCGAAATCAGTTGCGCGTCGTGGCCGTATAGCAAGCAGTGTCTGGAACGACGAACAATTAGCAACAGGTGTTTTATTTAGAATTACTCTCAGATGTGATTGAGGCGAATGTCGCAGATAAAGCATTTTCCAAAGCGGTACAGCGTAGGGTGGGAGGCGGCAGTCTGAATTATATTTTTTACATGTGTTTTTCAAAAATCACAGAGCCTCTCGCGAGCGTCGTCGTCGTCGTCGACGCCGCCGCTTCTGCAGAAGTAGCAAATCGCCATCGTAGCAAATGCGGCGAGGGACGCCCTGCCTTCGATTTCGAATGCACAAAGTGTGTGGTCTTGATTCCCAATCTCTACTTGGTCGGTCTCGTAAAGGCTTGCATGTAACGAATGGGTGGGAAGCAGCAAGAGGCAGCGGCTGTGTAGAACGAAAACACAATTCCTCAGCGGTATGAGCGTTTCGAGATGACACGAATGTAAGGAATACTTGGCGGCCAGTGACCGTGTGGCCTAATGGATAAGGCGTCGGACTTCGGATCCGAAGATTGCACGTTCGAATCCTGTCACGGTCGTGTTTTTCCAATTCTGCAAAAGAAACACACCGTTTTAGTGTAGCTATTGAGCAGTACGAAATCGTCTGAATGTTGCTGTTGTCCATTTCCTGCTTGGAGATGCACTTGAGCTTGATACACACACAGCCAGAACGGTGTTATCTAGCGAAATGGTCGGCTGAGTGCCGTCACCGCGAGTTTTGGCTGGCATTTGCGCATCTAAGACAGCGTCGGAAAGTAACCCGTTCGGCTTCTGAGTCAAATCAAATATGTGTGTTAATTTTGACACCACTAGCGCTGCAGGTTTTCATGCAATTCCTGTACCTCTCAGAAATGATTATGAAATAAAACTGAAGTACGTGACGTGTGTGACGCTAGGAAAACATTAGGCAGCATGGAGAGATTCTGTATGGGACCACCCCACCGAAACGAGAACTGTGTGTCGTGCGACCCGACACGTAGTCACCGACGCAGCCCGGCTAGCTCAGTCGGTAGAGCATGAGACTCTTAATCTCAGGGTCGTGGGTTCGAGCCCCACGCTGGGCGGGACGTAATTTTGTTCCGCTGCAGATGTAAATTACCGTTTCTCTGATCAATGTGACGTAATGGAAATAGCAACTTAAAACTTTGCCTACGTCTCCATCAGTCGCAAGGAAGTGTATCTGAAGGTGAAGGTGATTTCGTAGACATGTGTCAAAGACATGTTCTGAAATGTAAGTGGTGTTGGTTGGAGAGCACATCGGTTACGTGTGAGATGTGTAGCCAAGCAGTAATGGTGCGCCATAGCTGCAAATATTAGTCGGTAATATGAAGTGTTGTCAGCTTAAGCCTGATGATCCAGACGAGCGTAAGCACGAAGTACGCAAAACTACCGCTAGGCCGCGCCTCTTTAGCTCAGTGGCAGAGCACTGGTCTAGTAAACCAGGGGTCGTGAGTTCGATCCTCACAGGAGGCAAACGAATTTTCGAAATCAGTTGCGCGTCGTGGCCGTATAGCAAGCAGTGTCTGGAACGACGAACAATTAGCAACAGGTGTTTTATTTAGAATTACTCTCAGATGTGATTGAGGCGAATGTCGCAGATAAAGCATTTTCCAAAGCGGTACAGCGTAGGGTGGGAGGCGGCAGTCTGAATTATATTTTTTACATGTGTTTTTCAAAAATCACAGAGCCTCTCGCGAGCGTCGTCGTCGTCGTCGACGCCGCCGCTTCTGCAGAAGTAGCAAATCGCCATCGTAGCAAATGCGGCGAGGGACGCCCTGCCTTCGATTTCGAATGCACAAAGTGTGTGGTCTTGATTCCCAATCTCTACTTGGTCGGTCTCGTAAAGGCTTGCATGTAACGAATGGGTGGGAAGCAGCAAGAGGCAGCGGCTGTGTAGAACGAAAACACAATTCCTCAGCGGTATGAGCGTTTCGAGATGACACGAATGTAAGGAATACTTGGCGGCCAGTGACCGTGTGGCCTAGTGGATAAGGCGTCGGACTTCGGATCCGAAGATTGCACGTTCGAATCCTGTCACGGTCGTGTTTTTCCAATTCTGCAAAAGAAACACACCGTTTTAGTGTAGCTATTGAGCAGTACGAAATCGTCTGAATGTTGCTGTTGTCCATTTCCTGCTTGGAGATGCACTTGAGCTTGATACACACACAGCCAGAACGGTGTTATCTAGCGAAATGGTCGGCTGAGTGCCGTCACCGCGAGTTTTGGCTGGCATTTGCGCATCTAAGACAGCGTCGGAAAGTAACCCGTTCGGCTTCTGAGTCAAATCAAATATGTGTGTTAATTTTGACACCACTAGCGCTGCAGGTTTTCATGCAATTCCTGTACCTCTCAGAAATGATTATGAAATAAAACTGAAGTACGTGACGTGTGTGACGCTAGGAAAACATTAGGCAGCATGGAGAGATTCTGTATGGGACCACCCCACCGAAACGAGAACTGTGTGTCGTGCGACCCGACACGTAGTCACCGACGCAGCCCGGCTAGCTCAGTCGGTAGAGCATGAGACTCTTAATCTCAGGGTCGTGGGTTCGAGCCCCACGCTGGGCGGGACGTAATTTTGTTCCGCTGCAGATGTAAATTACCGTTTCTCTGATCAATGTGACGTAATGGAAATAGCAACTTAAAACTTTGCCTACGTCTCCATCAGTCGCAAGGAAGTGTATCTGAAGGTGAAGGTGATTTCGTAGACATGTGTCAAAGACATGTTCTGAAATGTAAGTGGTGTTGGTTGGAGAGCACATCGGTTACGTGTGAGATGTGTAGCCAAGCAGTAATGGTGCGCCATAGCTGCAAATATTAGTCGGTAATATGAAGTGTTGTCAGCTTAAGCCTGATGATCCAGACGAGCGTAAGCACGAAGTACGCAAAACTACCGCTAGGCCGCGCCTCTTTAGCTCAGTGGCAGAGCACTGGTCTAGTAAACCAGGGGTCGTGAGTTCGATCCTCACAGGAGGCAAACGAATTTTCGAAATCAGTTGCGCGTCGTGGCCGTATAGCAAGCAGTGTCTGGAACGACGAACAATTAGCAACAGGTGTTTTATTTAGAATTACTCTCAGATGTGATTGAGGCGAATGTCGCAGATAAAGCATTTTCCAAAGCGGTACAGCGTAGGGTGGGAGGCGGCAGTCTGAATTATATTTTTTACATGTGTTTTTCAAATATCACAGAGCCTCTCGCGAGCGTCGTCGTCGTCGTCGACGCCGCCGCTTCTGCAGAAGTAGCAAATCGCCATCGTAGCAAATGCGGCGAGGGACGCCCTGCCTTCGATTTCGAATGCACAAAGTGTGTGGTCTTGATTCCCAATCTCTACTTGGTCGGTCTCGTAAAGGCTTGCATGTAACGAATGGGTGGGAAGCAGCAAGAGGCAGCGGCTGTGTAGAACGAAAACACAATTCCTCAGCGGTATGAGCGTTTCGAGATGACACGAATGTAAGGAATACTTGGCGGCCAGTGACCGTGTGGCCTAATGGATAAGGCGTCGGACTTCGGATCCGAAGATTGCAGGTTCGAATCCTGTCACGGTCGTGTTTTTCCAATTCTGCAAAAGAAACACACCGTTTTAGTGTAGCTATTGAGCAGTACGAAATCGTCTGAATGTTGCTGTTGTCCATTTCCTGCTTGGAGATGCACTTGAGCTTGATACACACACAGCCAGAACGGTGTTATCTAGCGAAATGGTCGGCTGAGTGCCGTCACCGCGAGTTTTGGCTGGCATTTGCGCATCTAAGACAGCGTCGGAAAGTAACCCGTTCGGCTTCTGAGTCAAATCAAATATGTGTGTTAATTTTGACACCACTAGCGCTGCAGGTTTTCATGCAATTCCTGTACCTCTCAGAAATGATTATGAAATAAAACTGAAGTACGTGACGTGTGTGACGCTAGGAAAACATTAGGCAGCATGGAGAGATTCTGTATGGGACCACCCCACCGAAACGAGAACTGTGTGTCGTGCGACCCGACACGTAGTCACCGACGCAGCCCGGCTAGCTCAGTCGGTAGAGCATGAGACTCTTAATCTCAGGGTCGTGGGTTCGAGCCCCACGCTGGGTGGGACGTAATTTTGTTCCGCTGCAGATGTAAATTACCGTTTCTCTGATCAATGTGACGTAATGGAAATAGCAACTTAAAACTTTGCCTACGTCTCCATCAGTCGCAAGGAAGTGTATCTGAAGGTGAAGGTGATTTCGTAGACATGTGTCAAAGACATGTTCTGAAATGTAAGTGGTGTTGGTTGGAGAGCACATCGGTTACGTGTGAGATGTGTAGCCAAGCAGTAATGGTGCGCCATAGCTGCAAATATTAGTCGGTCATATGAAGTGTTGTCAGCTTAAGCCTGATGATCCAGACGAGCGTAAGCACGAAGTACGCAAAACTACCGCTAGGCCGCGCCTCTTTAGCTCAGTGGCAGAGCACTGGTCTAGTAAACCAGGGGTCGTGAGTTCGATCCTCACAGGAGGCAAACGAATTTTCGAAATCAGTTGCGCGTCGTGGCCGTATAGCAAGCAGTGTCTGGAACGACGAACAATTAGCAACAGGTGTTTTATTTAGAATTACTCTCAGATGTGATTGAGGCGAATGTCGCAGATAAAGCATTTTCCAAAGCGGTACAGCGTAGGGTGGGAGGCGGCAGTCTGAATTATATTTTTTACATGTGTTTTTCAAAAATCACAGAGCCTCTCGCGAGCGTCGTCGTCGTCGTCGACGCCGCCGCTTCTGCAGAAGTAGCAAATCGCCATCGTAGCAAATGCGGCGAGGGACGCCCTGCCTTCGATTTCGAATGCACAAAGTGTGTGGTCTTGATTCCCGCAGTCTGAATTATATTTTTTACATGTGTTTTTCAAAAATCACAGAGCCTCTCGCGAGCGTCGTCGTCGTCGTCGACGCCGCCGCTTCTGCAGAAGTAGCAAATCGCCATCGTAGCAAATGCGGCGAGGGACGCCCTGCCTTCGATTTCGAATGCACAAAGTGTGTGGTCTTGATTCCCAATCTCTACTTGGTCGGTCTCGTAAAGGCTTGCATGTAACGAATGGGTGGGAAGCAGCAAGAGGCAGCGGCTGTGTAGAACGAAAACACAATTCCTCAGCGGTATGAGCGTTTCGAGATGACACGAATGTAAGGAATACTTGGCGGCCAGTGACCGTGTGGCCTAATGGATAAGGCGTCGGACTTCGGATCCGAAGATTGCACGTTCGAATCCTGTCACGGTCGTGTTTTTCCAATTCTGCAAAAGAAACACACCGTTTTAGTGTAGCTATTGAGCAGTACGAAATCGTCTGAATGTTGCTGTTGTCCATTTCCTGCTTGGAGATGCACTTGAGCTTGATACACACACAGCCAGAACGGTGTTATCTAGCGAAATGGTCGGCTGAGTGCCGTCACCGCGAGTTTTGGCTGGCATTTGCGCATCTAAGACAGCGTCGGAAAGTAACCCGTTCGGCTTCTGAGTCAAATCAAATATGTGTGTTAATTTTGACACCACTAGTGCTGCAGGTTTTCATGCAATTCCTGTACCTCTCAGAAATGATTATGAAATAAAACTGAAGTACGTGACGTGTGTGACGCTAGGAAAACATTAGGCAGCATGGAGAGATTCTGTATGGGACCACCCCACCGAAACGAGAACTGTGTGTCGTGCGACCCGACACGTAGTCACCGACGCAGCCCGGCTAGCTCAGTCGGTAGAGCATGAGACTCTTAATCTCAGGGTCGTGGGTTCGAGCCCCACGCTGGGCGGGACGTAATTTTGTTCCGCTGCAGATGTAAATTACCGTTTCTCTGATCAATGTGACGTAATGGAAATAGCAACTTAAAACTTTGCCTACGTCTCCATCAGTCGCAAGGAAGTGTATCTGAAGGTGAAGGTGATTTCGTAGACATGTGTCAAAGACATGTTCTGAAATGTAAGTGGTGTTGGTTGGAGAGCACATCGGTTACGTGTGAGATGTGTAGCCAAGCAGTAATGGTGCGCCATAGCTGCAAATATTAGTCGGTAATATGAAGTGTTGTCAGCTTAAGCCTGATGATCCAGACGAGCGTAAGCACGAAGTACGCAAAACTACCGCTAGGCCGCGCCTCTTTAGCTCAGTGGCAGAGCACTGGTCTAGTAAACCAGGGGTCGTGAGTTCGATCCTCACAGGAGGCAAACGAATTTTCGAAATCAGTTGCGCGTCGTGGCCGTATAGCAAGCAGTGTCTGGAACGACGAACAATTAGCAACAGGTGTTTTATTTAGAATTACTCTCAGATGTGATTGAGGCGAATGTCGCAGATAAAGCATTTTCCAAAGCGATACAGCGTAGGGTGGGAGGCGGCAGTCTGAATTATATTTTTTACATGTGTTTTTCAAAAATCACAGAGCCTCTCGCGAGCGTCGTCGTCGTCGTCGACGCCGCCGCTTCTGCAGAAGTAGCAAATCGCCATCGTAGCAAATGCGGCGAGGGACGCCCTGCCTTCGATTTCGAATGCACAAAGTGTGTGGTCTTGATTCCCAATCTCTACTTGGTCGGTCTCGTAAAGGCTTGCATGTAACGAATGGGTGGGAAGCAGCAAGAGGCAGCGGCTGTGTAGAACGAAAACACAATTCCTCAGCGGTATGAGCGTTTCGAGATGACACGAATGTAAGGAATACTTGGCGGCCAGTGACCGTGTGGCCTAATGGATAAGGCGTCGGACTTCGGATCCGAAGATTGCACGTTCGAATCCTGTCACGGTCGTGTTTTTCCAATTCTGCAAAAGAAACACACCGTTTTAGTGTAGCTATTGAGCAGTACGAAATCGTCTGAATGTTGCTGTTGTCCATTTCCTGCTTGGAGATGCACTTGAGCTTGATACACACACAGCCAGAACGGTGTTATCTAGCGAAATGGTCGGCTGAGTGCCGTCACCGCGAGTTTTGGCTGGCATTTGCGCATCTAAGACAGCGTCGGAAAGTAACCCGTTCGGCTTCTGAGTCAAATCAAATATGTGTGTTAATTTTGACACCACTAGCGCTGCAGGTTTTCATGCAATTCCTGTACCTCTCAGAAATGATTATGAAATAAAACTGAAGTACGTGACGTGTGTGACGCTAGGAAAACATTAGGCAGCATGGAGAGATTCTGTATGGGACCACCCCACCGAAACGAGAACTGTGTGTCGTGCGACCCGACACGTAGTCACCGACGCAGCCCGGCTAGCTCAGTCGGTAGAGCATGAGACTCTTAATCTCAGGGTCGTGGGTTCGAGCCCCACGCTGGGCGGGACGTAATTTTGTTCCGCTGCAGATGTAAATTACCGTTTCTCTGATCAATGTGACGTAATGGAAATAGCAACTTAAAACTTTGCCTACGTCTCCATCAGTCGCAAGGAAGTGTATCTGAAGGTGAAGGTGATTTCGTAGACATGTGTCAAAGACATGTTCTGAAATGTAAGTGGTGTTGGTTGGAGAGCACATCGGTTACGTGTGAGATGTGTAGCCAAGCAGTAATGGTGCGCCATAGCTGCAAATATTAGTCGGTCATATGAAGTGTTGTCAGCTTAAGCCTGATGATCCAGACGAGCGTAAGCACGAAGTACGCAAAACTACCGCTAGGCCGCGCCTCTTTAGCTCAGTGGCAGAGCACTGGTCTAGTAAACCAGGGGTCGTGAGTTCGATCCTCACAGGAGGCAAACGAATTTTCGAAATCAGTTGCGCGTCGTGGCCGTATAGCAAGCAGTGTCTGGAACGACGAACAATTAGCAACAGGTGTTTTATTTAGAATTACTCTCAGATGTGATTGAGGCGAATGTCGCAGATAAAGCATTTTCCAAAGCGGTACAGCGTAGGGTGGGAGGCGGCAGTCTGAATTATATTTTTTACATGTGTTTTTCAAAAATCACAGAGCCTCTCGCGAGCGTCGTCGTCGTCGTCGACGCCGCCGCTTCTGCAGAAGTAGCAAATCGCCATCGTAGCAAATGCGGCGAGGGACGCCCTGCCTTCGATTTCGAATGCACAAAGTGTGTGGTCTTGATTCCCAATCTCTACTTGGTCGGTCTCGTAAAGGCTTGCATGTAACGAATGGGTGGGAAGCAGCAAGAGGCAGCGGCTGTGTAGAACGAAAACACAATTCCTCAGCGGTATGAGCGTTTCGAGATGACACGAATGTAAGGAATACTTGGCGGCCAGTGACCGTGTGGCCTAATGGATAAGGCGTCGGACTTCGGATCCGAAGATTGCACGTTCGAATCCTGTCACGGTCGTGTTTTTCCAATTCTGCAAAAGAAACACACCGTTTTAGTGTAGCTATTGAGCAGTACGAAATCGTCTATTTGTTGCTGTTGTCCATTTCCTGCTTGGAGATGCACTTGAGCTTGATACACACACAGCCAGAACGGTGTTATCTAGCGAAATGGTCGGCTGAGTGCCGTCACCGCGAGATTTGGCTGGCATTTGCGCATCTAAGACAGCGTCGGAAAGTAACCCGTTCGGCTTCTGAGTCAAATCAAATATGTGTGTTAATTTTGACACCACTAGCGCTGCAGGTTTTCATGCAATTCCTGTACCTCTCAGAAATGATTATGAAATAAAACTGAAGTACGTGACGTGTGTGACGCTAGGAAAACATTAGGCAGCATGGAGAGATTCTGTATGGGACCACCCCACCGAAACGAGAACTGTGTGTCGTGCGACCCGACACGTAGTCACCGACGCAGCCCGGCTAGCTCTGTCGGTAGAGCATGAGACTCTTAATCTCAGGGTCGTGGGTTCGAGCCCCACGCTGGGCGGGACGTAATTTTGTTCCGCTGCAGATGTAAATTACCGTTTCTCTGATCAATGTGACGTAATGGAAATAGCAACTTAAAACTTTGCCTACGTCTCCATCAGTCGCAAGGAAGTGTATCTGAAGGTGAAGGTGATTTCGTAGACATGTGTCAAAGACATGTTCTGAAATGTAAGTGGTGTTGGTTGGAGAGCACATCGGTTACGTGTGAGATGTGTAGCCAAGCAGTAATGGTGCGCCATAGCTGCAAATATTAGTCGGTAATATGAAGTGTTGTCAGCTTAAGCCTGATGATCCAGACGAGCGTAAGCACGAAGTACGCAAAACTACCGCTAGGCCGCGCCTCTTTAGCTCAGTGGCAGAGCACTGGTCTAGTAAACCAGGGGTCGTGAGTTCGATCCTCACAGGAGGCAAACGAATTTTCGAAATCAGTTGCGCGTCGTGGCCGTATAGCAAGCAGTGTCTGGAACGACGAACAATTAGCAACAGGTGTTTTATTTAGAATTACTCTCAGATGTGATTGAGGCGAATGTCGCAGATAAAGCATTTTCCAAAGCGGTACAGCGTAGGGTGGGAGGCGGCAGTCTGAATTATATTTTTTACATGTGTTTTTCAAATATCACAGAGCCTCTCGCGAGCGTCGTCGTCGTCGTCGACGCCGCCGCTTCTGCAGAAGTAGCAAATCGCCATCGTAGCAAATGCGGCGAGGGACGCCCTGCCTTCGATTTCGAATGCACAAAGTGTGTGGTCTTGATTCCCAATCTCTACTTGGTCGGTCTCGTAAAGGCTTGCATGTAACGAATGGGTGGGAAGCAGCAAGAGGCAGCGGCTGTGTAGAACGAAAACACAATTCCTCAGCGGTATGAGCGTTTCGAGATGACACGAATGTAAGGAATACTTGGCGGCCAGTGACCGTGTGGCCTAATGGATAAGGCGTCGGACTTCGGATCCGAAGATTGCACGTTCGAATCCTGTCACGGTCGTGTTTTTCCAATTCTGCAAAAGAAACACACCGTTTTAGTGTAGCTATTGAGCAGTACGAAATCGTCTATTTGTTGCTGTTGTCCATTTCCTGCTTGGAGATGCACTTGAGCTTGATACACACACAGCCAGAACGGTGTTATCTAGCGAAATGGTCGGCTGAGTGCCGTCACCGCGAGTTTTGGCTGGCATTTGCGCATCTAAGACAGCGTCGGAAAGTAACCCGTTCGGCTTCTGAGTCAAATCAAATATGTGTGTTAATTTTGACACCACTAGCGCTGCAGGTTTTCATGCAATTCCTGTACCTCTCAGAAATGATTATGAAATAAAACTGAAGTACGTGACGTGTGTGACGCTAGGAAAACATTAGGCAGCATGGAGAGATTCTGTATGGGACCACCCCACCGAAACGAGAACTGTGTGTCGTGCGACCCGACACGTAGTCACCGACGCAGCCCGGCTAGCTCTGTCGGTAGAGCATGAGACTCTTAATCTCAGGGTCGTGGGTTCGAGCCCCACGCTGGGCGGGACGTAATTTTGTTCCGCTGCAGATGTAAATTACCGTTTCTCTGATCAATGTGACGTAATGGAAATAGCAACTTAAAACTTTGCCTACGTCTCCATCAGTCGCAAGGAAGTGTATCTGAAGGTGAAGGTGATTTCGTAGACATGTGTCAAAGACATGTTCTGAAATGTAAGTGGTGTTGGTTGGAGAGCACATCGGTTACGTGTGAGATGTGTAGCCAAGCAGTAATGGTGCGCCATAGCTGCAAATATTAGTCGGTAATATGAAGTGTTGTCAGCTTAAGCCTGATGATCCAGACGAGCGTAAGCACGAAGTACGCAAAACTACCGCTAGGCCGCGCCTCTTTAGCTCAGTGGCAGAGCACTGGTCTAGTAAACCAGGGGTCGTGAGTTCGATCCTCACAGGAGGCAAACGAATTTTCGAAATCAGTTGCGCGTCGTGGCCGTATAGCAAGCAGTGTCTGGAACGACGAACAATTAGCAACAGGTGTTTTATTTAGAATTACTCTCAGATGTGATTGAGGCGAATGTCGCAGATAAAGCATTTTCCAAAGCGATACAGCGTAGGGTGGGAGGCGGCAGTCTGAATTATATTTTTTACATGTGTTTTTCAAAAATCACAGAGCCTCTCGCGAGCGTCGTCGTCGTCGTCGACGCCGCCGCTTCTGCAGAAGTAGCAAATCGCCATCGTAGCAAATGCGGCGAGGGACGCCCTGCCTTCGATTTCGAATGCACAAAGTGTGTGGTCTTGATTCCCAATCTCTACTTGGTCGGTCTCGTAAAGGCTTGCATGTAACGAATGGGTGGGAAGCAGCAAGAGGCAGCGGCTGTGTAGAACGAAAACACAATTCCTCAGCGGTATGAGCGTTTCGAGATGACACGAATGTAAGGAATACTTGGCGGCCAGTGACCGTGTGGCCTAATGGATAAGGCGTCGGACTTCGGATCCGAAGATTGCACGTTCGAATCCTGTCACGGTCGTGTTTTTCCAATTCTGCAAAAGAAACACACCGTTTTAGTGTAGCTATTGAGCAGTACGAAATCGTCTGAATGTTGCTGTTGTCCATTTCCTGCTTGGAGATGCACTTGAGCTTGATACACACACAGCCAGAACGGTGTTATCTAGCGAAATGGTCGGCTGAGTGCCGTCACCGCGAGTTTTGGCTGGCATTTGCGCATCTAAGACAGCGTCGGAAAGTAACCCGTTCGGCTTCTGAGTCAAATCAAATATGTGTGTTAATTTTGACACCACTAGCGCTGCAGGTTTTCATGCAATTCCTGTACCTCTCAGAAATGATTATGAAATAAAACTGAAGTACGTGACGTGTGTGACGCTAGGAAAACATTAGGCAGCATGGAGAGATTCTGTATGGGACCACCCCACCGAAACGAGAACTGTGTGTCGTGCGACCCGACACGTAGTCACCGACGCAGCCCGGCTAGCTCAGTCGGTAGAGCATGAGACTCTTAATCTCAGGGTCGTGGGTTCGAGCCCCACGCTGGGCGGGACGTAATTTTGTTCCGCTGCAGATGTAAATTACCGTTTCTCTGATCAATGTGACGTAATGGAAATAGCAACTTAAAACTTTGCCTACGTCTCCATCAGTCGCAAGGAAGTGTATCTGAAGGTGAAGGTGATTTCGTAGACATGTGTCAAAGACATGTTCTGAAATGTAAGTGGTGTTGGTTGGAGAGCACATCGGTTACGTGTGAGATGTGTAGCCAAGCAGTAATGGTGCGCCATAGCTGCAAATATTAGTCGGTCATATGAAGTGTTGTCAGCTTAAGCCTGATGATCCAGACGAGCGTAAGCACGAAGTACGCAAAACTACCGCTAGGCCGCGCCTCTTTAGCTCAGTGGCAGAGCACTGGTCTAGTAAACCAGGGGTCGTGAGTTCGATCCTCACAGGAGGCAAACGAATTTTCGAAATCAGTTGCGCGTCGTGGCCGTATAGCAAGCAGTGTCTGGAACGACGAACAATTAGCAACAGGTGTTTTATTTAGAATTACTCTCAGATGTGATTGAGGCGAATGTCGCAGATAAAGCATTTTCCAAAGCGGTACAGCGTAGGGTGGGAGGCGGCAGTCTGAATTATATTTTTTACATGTGTTTTTCAAAAATCACAGAGCCTCTCGCGAGCGTCGTCGTCGTCGTCGACGCCGCCGCTTCTGCAGAAGTAGCAAATCGCCATCGTAGCAAATGCGGCGAGGGACGCCCTGCCTTCGATTTCGAATGCACAAAGTGTGTGGTCTTGATTCCCAATCTCTACTTGGTCGGTCTCGTAAAGGCTTGCATGTAACGAATGGGTGGGAAGCAGCAAGAGGCAGCGGCTGTGTAGAACGAAAACACAATTCCTCAGCGGTATGAGCGTTTCGAGATGACACGAATGTAAGGAATACTTGGCGGCCAGTGACCGTGTGGCCTAATGGATAAGGCGTCGGACTTCGGATCCGAAGATTGCACGTTCGAATCCTGTCACGGTCGTGTTTTTCCAATTCTGCAAAAGAAACACACCGTTTTAGTGTAGCTATTGAGCAGTACGAAATCGTCTATTTGTTGCTGTTGTCCATTTCCTGCTTGGAGATGCACTTGAGCTTGATACACACACAGCCAGAACGGTGTTATCTAGCGAAATGGTCGGCTGAGTGCCGTCACCGCGAGATTTGGCTGGCATTTGCGCATCTAAGACAGCGTCGGAAAGTAACCCGTTCGGCTTCTGAGTCAAATCAAATATGTGTGTTAATTTTGACACCACTAGCGCTGCAGGTTTTCATGCAATTCCTGTACCTCTCAGAAATGATTATGAAATAAAACTGAAGTACGTGACGTGTGTGACGCTAGGAAAACATTAGGCAGCATGGAGAGATTCTGTATGGGACCACCCCACCGAAACGAGAACTGTGTGTCGTGCGACCCGACACGTAGTCACCGACGCAGCCCGGCTAGCTCTGTCGGTAGAGCATGAGACTCTTAATCTCAGGGTCGTGGGTTCGAGCCCCACGCTGGGCGGGACGTAATTTTGTTCCGCTGCAGATGTAAATTACCGTTTCTCTGATCAATGTGACGTAATGGAAATAGCAACTTAAAACTTTGCCTACGTCTCCATCAGTCGCAAGGAAGTGTATCTGAAGGTGAAGGTGATTTCGTAGACATGTGTCAAAGACATGTTCTGAAATGTAAGTGGTGTTGGTTGGAGAGCACATCGGTTACGTGTGAGATGTGTAGCCAAGCAGTAATGGTGCGCCATAGCTGCAAATATTAGTCGGTAATATGAAGTGTTGTCAGCTTAAGCCTGATGATCCAGACGAGCGTAAGCACGAAGTACGCAAAACTACCGCTAGGCCGCGCCTCTTTAGCTCAGTGGCAGAGCACTGGTCTAGTAAACCAGGGGTCGTGAGTTCGATCCTCACAGGAGGCAAACGAATTTTCGAAATCAGTTGCGCGTCGTGGCCGTATAGCAAGCAGTGTCTGGAACGACGAACAATTAGCAACAGGTGTTTTATTTAGAATTACTCTCAGATGTGATTGAGGCGAATGTCGCAGATAAAGCATTTTCCAAAGCGGTACAGCGTAGGGTGGGAGGCGGCAGTCTGAATTATATTTTTTACATGTGTTTTTCAAATATCACAGAGCCTCTCGCGAGCGTCGTCGTCGTCGTCGACGCCGCCGCTTCTGCAGAAGTAGCAAATCGCCATCGTAGCAAATGCGGCGAGGGACGCCCTGCCTTCGATTTCGAATGCACAAAGTGTGTGGTCTTGATTCCCAATCTCTACTTGGTCGGTCTCGTAAAGGCTTGCATGTAACGAATGGGTGGGAAGCAGCAAGAGGCAGCGGCTGTGTAGAACGAAAACACAATTCCTCAGCGGTATGAGCGTTTCGAGATGACACGAATGTAAGGAATACTTGGCGGCCAGTGACCGTGTGGCCTAATGGATAAGGCGTCGGACTTCGGATCCGAAGATTGCACGTTCGAATCCTGTCACGGTCGTGTTTTTCCAATTCTGCAAAAGAAACACACCGTTTTAGTGTAGCTATTGAGCAGTACGAAATCGTCTATTTGTTGCTGTTGTCCATTTCCTGCTTGGAGATGCACTTGAGCTTGATACACACACAGCCAGAACGGTGTTATCTAGCGAAATGGTCGGCTGAGTGCCGTCACCGCGAGTTTTGGCTGGCATTTGCGCATCTAAGACAGCGTCGGAAAGTAACCCGTTCGGCTTCTGAGTCAAATCAAATATGTGTGTTAATTTTGACACCACTAGCGCTGCAGGTTTTCATGCAATTCCTGTACCTCTCAGAAATGATTATGAAATAAAACTGAAGTACGTGACGTGTGTGACGCTAGGAAAACATTAGGCAGCA
Source organism: Schistocerca americana (assembly GCF_021461395.2). Taxonomy (NCBI): domain Eukaryota; kingdom Metazoa; phylum Arthropoda; class Insecta; order Orthoptera; family Acrididae; genus Schistocerca; species Schistocerca americana. The sequence goes on from NC_060125.1 coordinate 44,030,220, forward strand.
TGGAGAGATTCTGTATGGGACCACCCCACCGAAACGAGAACTGTGTGTCGTGCGACCCGACACGTAGTCACCGACGCAGCCCGGCTAGCTCTGTCGGTAGAGCATGAGACTCTTAATCTCAGGGTCGTGGGTTCGAGCCCCACGCTGGGCGGGACGTAATTTTGTTCCGCTGCAGATGTAAATTACCGTTTCTCTGATCAATGTGACGTAATGGAAATAGCAACTTAAAACTTTGCCTACGTCTCCATCAGTCGCAAGGAAGTGTATCTGAAGGTGAAGGTGATTTCGTAGACATGTGTCAAAGACATGTTCTGAAATGTAAGTGGTGTTGGTTGGAGAGCACATCGGTTACGTGTGAGATGTGTAGCCAAGCAGTAATGGTGCGCCATAGCTGCAAATATTAGTCGGTAATATGAAGTGTTGTCAGCTTAAGCCTGATGATCCAGACGAGCGTAAGCACGAAGTACGCAAAACTACCGCTAGGCCGCGCCTCTTTAGCTCAGTGGCAGAGCACTGGTCTAGTAAACCAGGGGTCGTGAGTTCGATCCTCACAGGAGGCAAACGAATTTTCGAAATCAGTTGCGCGTCGTGGCCGTATAGCAAGCAGTGTCTGGAACGACGAACAATTAGCAACAGGTGTTTTATTTAGAATTACTCTCAGATGTGATTGAGGCGAATGTCGCAGATAAAGCATTTTCCAAAGCGGTACAGCGTAGGGTGGGAGGCGGCAGTCTGAATTATATTTTTTACATGTGTTTTTCAAATATCACAGAGCCTCTCGCGAGCGTCGTCGTCGTCGTCGACGCCGCCGCTTCTGCAGAAGTAGCAAATCGCCATCGTAGCAAATGCGGCGAGGGACGCCCTGCCTTCGATTTCGAATGCACAAAGTGTGTGGTCTTGATTCCCAATCTCTACTTGGTCGGTCTCGTAAAGGCTTGCATGTAACGAATGGGTGGGAAGCAGCAAGAGGCAGCGGCTGTGTAGAACGAAAACACAATTCCTCAGCGGTATGAGCGTTTCGAGATGACACGAATGTAAGGAATACTTGGCTGCCAGTGACCGTGTGGCCTAATGGATAAGGCGTCGGACTTCGGATCCGAAGATTGCAGGTTCGAATCCTGTCACGGTCGTGTTTTTCCAATTCTGCAAAAGAAACACACCGTTTTAGTGTAGCTATTGAGCAGTACGAAATCGTCTGAATGTTGCTGTTGTCCATTTCCTGCTTGGAGATGCACTTGAGCTTGATACACACACAGCCAGAACGGTGTTATCTAGCGAAATGGTCGGCTGAGTGCCGTCACCGCGAGTTTTGGCTGGCATTTGCGCATCTAAGACAGCGTCGGAAAGTAACCCGTTCGGCTTCTGAGTCAAATCAAATATGTGTGTTAATTTTGACACCACTAGCGCTGCAGGTTTTCATGCAATTCCTGTACCTCTCAGAAATGATTATGAAATAAAACTGAAGTACGTGACGTGTGTGACGCTAGGAAAACATTAGGCAGCATGGAGAGATTCTGTATGGGACCACCCCACCGAAACGAGAACTGTGTGTCGTGCGACCCGACACGTAGTCACCGACGCAGCCCGGCTAGCTCTGTCGGTAGAGCATGAGACTCTTAATCTCAGGGTCGTGGGTTCGAGCCCCACGCTGGGCGGGACGTAATTTTGTTCCGCTGCAGATGTAAATTACCGTTTCTCTGATCAATGTGACGTAATGGAAATAGCAACTTAAAACTTTGCCTACGTCTCCATCAGTCGCAAGGAAGTGTATCTGAAGGTGAAGGTGATTTCGTAGACATGTGTCAAAGACATGTTCTGAAATGTAAGTGGTGTTGGTTGGAGAGCACATCGGTTACGTGTGAGATGTGTAGCCAAGCAGTAATGGTGCGCCATAGCTGCAAATATTAGTCGGTAATATGAAGTGTTGTCAGCTTAAGCCTGATGATCCAGACGAGCGTAAGCACGAAGTACGCAAAACTACCGCTAGGCCGCGCCTCTTTAGCTCAGTGGCAGAGCACTGGTCTAGTAAACCAGGGGTCGTGAGTTCGATCCTCACAGGAGGCAAACGAATTTTCGAAATCAGTTGCGCGTCGTGGCCGTATAGCAAGCAGTGTCTGGAACGACGAACAATTAGCAACAGGTGTTTTATTTAGAATTACTCTCAGATGTGATTGAGGCGAATGTCGCAGATAAAGCATTTTCCAAAGCGGTACAGCGTAGGGTGGGAGGCGGCAGTCTGAATTATATTTTTTACATGTGTTTTTCAAATATCACAGAGCCTCTCGCGAGCGTCGTCGTCGTCGTCGACGCCGCCGCTTCTGCAGAAGTAGCAAATCGCCATCGTAGCAAATGCGGCGAGGGACGCCCTGCCTTCGATTTCGAATGCACAAAGTGTGTGGTCTTGATTCCCAATCTCTACTTGGTCGGTCTCGTAAAGGCTTGCATGTAACGAATGGGTGGGAAGCAGCAAGAGGCAGCGGCTGTGTAGAACGAAAACACAATTCCTCAGCGGTATGAGCGTTTCGAGATGACACGAATGTAAGGAATACTTGGCGGCCAGTGACCGTGTGGCCTAATGGATAAGGCGTCGGACTTCGGATCCGAAGATTGCAGGTTCGAATCCTGTCACGGTCGTGTTTTTCCAATTCTGCAAAAGAAACACACCGTTTTAGTGTAGCTATTGAGCAGTACGAAATCGTCTGAATGTTGCTGTTGTCCATTTCCTGCTTGGAGATGCACTTGAGCTTGATACACACACAGCCAGAACGGTGTTATCTAGCGAAATGGTCGGCTGAGTGCCGTCACCGCGAGTTTTGGCTGGCATTTGCGCATCTAAGACAGCGTCGGAAAGTAACCCGTTCGGCTTCTGAGTCAAATCAAATATGTGTGTTAATTTTGACACCACTAGCGCTGCAGGTTTTCATGCAATTCCTGTACCTCTCAGAAATGATTATGAAATAAAACTGAAGTACGTGACGTGTGTGACGCTAGGAAAACATTAGGCAGCATGGAGAGATTCTGTATGGGACCACCCCACCGAAACGAGAACTGTGTGTCGTGCGACCCGACACGTAGTCACCGACGCAGCCCGGCTAGCTCTGTCGGTAGAGCATGAGACTCTTAATCTCAGGGTCGTGGGTTCGAGCCCCACGCTGGGCGGGACGTAATTTTGTTCCGCTGCAGATGTAAATTACCGTTTCTCTGATCAATGTGACGTAATGGAAATAGCAACTTAAAACTTTGCCTACGTCTCCATCAGTCGCAAGGAAGTGTATCTGAAGGTGAAGGTGATTTCGTAGACATGTGTCAAAGACATGTTCTGAAATGTAAGTGGTGTTGGTTGGAGAGCACATCGGTTACGTGTGAGATGTGTAGCCAAGCAGTAATGGTGCGCCATAGCTGCAAATATTAGTCGGTAATATGAAGTGTTGTCAGCTTAAGCCTGATGATCCAGACGAGCGTAAGCACGAAGTACGCAAAACTACCGCTAGGCCGCGCCTCTTTAGCTCAGTGGCAGAGCACTGGTCTAGTAAACCAGGGGTCGTGAGTTCGATCCTCACAGGAGGCAAACGAATTTTCGAAATCAGTTGCGCGTCGTGGCCGTATAGCAAGCAGTGTCTGGAACGACGAACAATTAGCAACAGGTGTTTTATTTAGAATTACTCTCAGATGTGATTGAGGCGAATGTCGCAGATAAAGCATTTTCCAAAGCGGTACAGCGTAGGGTGGGAGGCGGCAGTCTGAATTATATTTTTTACATGTGTTTTTCAAATATCACAGAGCCTCTCGCGAGCGTCGTCGTCGTCGTCGACGCCGCCGCTTCTGCAGAAGTAGCAAATCGCCATCGTAGCAAATGCGGCGAGGGACGCCCTGCCTTCGATTTCGAATGCACAAAGTGTGTGGTCTTGATTCCCAATCTCTACTTGGTCGGTCTCGTAAAGGCTTGCATGTAACGAATGGGTGGGAAGCAGCAAGAGGCAGCGGCTGTGTAGAACGAAAACACAATTCCTCAGCGGTATGAGCGTTTCGAGATGACACGAATGTAAGGAATACTTGGCGGCCAGTGACCGTGTGGCCTAATGGATAAGGCGTCGGACTTCGGATCCGAAGATTGCAGGTTCGAATCCTGTCACGGTCGTGTTTTTCCAATTCTGCAAAAGAAACACACCGTTTTAGTGTAGCTATTGAGCAGTACGAAATCGTCTGAATGTTGCTGTTGTCCATTTCCTGCTTGGAGATGCACTTGAGCTTGATACACACACAGCCAGAACGGTGTTATCTAGCGAAATGGTCGGCTGAGTGCCGTCACCGCGAGTTTTGGCTGGCATTTGCGCATCTAAGACAGCGTCGGAAAGTAACCCGTTCGGCTTCTGAGTCAAATCAAATATGTGTGTTAATTTTGACACCACTAGCGCTGCAGGTTTTCATGCAATTCCTGTACCTCTCAGAAATGATTATGAAATAAAACTGAAGTACGTGACGTGTGTGACGCTAGGAAAACATTAGGCAGCATGGAGAGATTCTGTATGGGACCACCCCACCGAAACGAGAACTATGTGTCGTGCGACCCGACACGTAGTCACCGACGCAGCCCGGCTAGCTCTGTCGGTAGAGCATGAGACTCTTAATCTCAGGGTCGTGGGTTCGAGCCCCACGCTGGGCGGGACGTAATTTTGTTCCGCTGCAGATGTAAATTACCGTTTCTCTGATCAATGTGACGTAATGGAAATAGCAACTTAAAACTTTGCCTACGTCTCCATCAGTCGCAAGGAAGTGTATCTGAAGGTGAAGGTGATTTCGTAGACATGTGTCAAAGACATGTTCTGAAATGTAAGTGGTGTTGGTTGGAGAGCACATCGGTTACGTGTGAGATGTGTAGCCAAGCAGTAATGGTGCGCCATAGCTGCAAATATTAGTCGGTAATATGAAGTGTTGTCAGCTTAAGCCTGATGATCCAGACGAGCGTAAGCACGAAGTACGCAAAACTACCGCTAGGCCGCGCCTCTTTAGCTCAGTGGCAGAGCACTGGTCTAGTAAACCAGGGGTCGTGAGTTCGATCCTCACAGGAGGCAAACGAATTTTCGAAATCAGTTGCGCGTCGTGGCCGTATAGCAAGCAGTGTCTGGAACGACGAACAATTAGCAACAGGTGTTTTATTTAGAATTACTCTCAGATGTGATTGAGGCGAATGTCGCAGATAAAGCATTTTCCAAAGCGGTACAGCGTAGGGTGGGAGGCGGCAGTCTGAATTATATTTTTTACATGTGTTTTTCAAATATCACAGAGCCTCTCGCGAGCGTCGTCGTCGTCGTCGACGCCGCCGCTTCTGCAGAAGTAGCAAATCGCCATCGTAGCAAATGCGGCGAGGGACGCCCTGCCTTCGATTTCGAATGCACAAAGTGTGTGGTCTTGATTCCCAATCTCTACTTGGTCGGTCTCGTAAAGGCTTGCATGTAACGAATGGGTGGGAAGCAGCAAGAGGCAGCGGCTGTGTAGAACGAAAACACAATTCCTCAGCGGTATGAGCGTTTCGAGATGACACGAATGTAAGGAATACTTGGCGGCCAGTGACCGTGTGGCCTAATGGATAAGGCGTCGGACTTCGGATCCGAAGATTGCAGGTTCGAATCCTGTCACGGTCGTGTTTTTCCAATTCTGCAAAAGAAACACACCGTTTTAGTGTAGCTATTGAGCAGTACGAAATCGTCTGAATGTTGCTGTTGTCCATTTCCTGCTTGGAGATGCACTTGAGCTTGATACACACACAGCCAGAACGGTGTTATCTAGCGAAATGGTCGGCTGAGTGCCGTCACCGCGAGTTTTGGCTGGCATTTGCGCATCTAAGACAGCGTCGGAAAGTAACCCGTTCGGCTTCTGAGTCAAATCAAATATGTGTGTTAATTTTGACACCACTAGCGCTGCAGGTTTTCATGCAATTCCTGTACCTCTCAGAAATGATTATGAAATAAAACTGAAGTACGTGACGTGTGTGACGCTAGGAAAACATTAGGCAGCATGGAGAGATTCTGTATGGGACCACCCCACCGAAACGAGAACTGTGTGTCGTGCGACCCGACACGTAGTCACCGACGCAGCCCGGCTAGCTCTGTCGGTAGAGCATGAGACTCTTAATCTCAGGGTCGTGGGTTCGAGCCCCACGCTGGGCGGGACGTAATTTTGTTCCGCTGCAGATGTAAATTACCGTTTCTCTGATCAATGTGACGTAATGGAAATAGCAACTTAAAACTTTGCCTACGTCTCCATCAGTCGCAAGGAAGTGTATCTGAAGGTGAAGGTGATTTCGTAGACATGTGTCAAAGACATGTTCTGAAATGTAAGTGGTGTTGGTTGGAGAGCACATCGGTTACGTGTGAGATGTGTAGCCAAGCAGTAATGGTGCGCCATAGCTGCAAATATTAGTCGGTAATATGAAGTGTTGTCAGCTTAAGCCTGATGATCCAGACGAGCGTAAGCACGAAGTACGCAAAACTACCGCTAGGCCGCGCCTCTTTAGCTCAGTGGCAGAGCACTGGTCTAGTAAACCAGGGGTCGTGAGTTCGATCCTCACAGGAGGCAAACGAATTTTCGAAATCAGTTGCGCGTCGTGGCCGTATAGCAAGCAGTGTCTGGAACGACGAACAATTAGCAACAGGTGTTTTATTTAGAATTACTCTCAGATGTGATTGAGGCGAATGTCGCAGATAAAGCATTTTCCAAAGCGGTACAGCGTAGGGTGGGAGGCGGCAGTCTGAATTATATTTTTTACATGTGTTTTTCAAATATCACAGAGCCTCTCGCGAGCGTCGTCGTCGTCGTCGTCGACGCCGCCGCTTCTGCAGAAGTAGCAAATCGCCATCGTAGCAAATGCGGCGAGGGACGCCCTGCCTTCGATTTCGAATGCACAAAGTGTGTGGTCTTGATTCCCAATCTCTACTTGGTCGGTCTCGTAAAGGCTTGCATGTAACGAATGGGTGGGAAGCAGCAAGAGGCAGCGGCTGTGTAGAACGAAAACACAATTCCTCAGCGGTATGAGCGTTTCGAGATGACACGAATGTAAGGAATACTTGGCGGCCAGTGACCGTGTGGCCTAATGGATAAGGCGTCGGACTTCGGATCCGAAGATTGCAGGTTCGAATCCTGTCACGGTCGTGTTTTTCCAATTCTGCAAAAGAAACACACCGTTTTAGTGTAGCTATTGAGCAGTACGAAATCGTCTATTTGTTGCTGTTGTCCATTTCCTGCTTGGAGATGCACTTGAGCTTGATACACACACAGCCAGAACGGTGTTATCTAGCGAAATGGTCGGCTGAGTGCCGTCACCGCGAGTTTTGGCTGGCATTTGCGCATCTAAGACAGCGTCGGAAAGTAACCCGTTCGGCTTCTGAGTCAAATCAAATATGTGTGTTAATTTTGACACCACTAGCGCTGCAGGTTTTCATGCAATTCCTGTACCTCTCAGAAATGATTATGAAATAAAACTGAAGTACGTGACGTGTGTGACGCTAGGAAAACATTAGGCAGCATGGAGAGATTCTGTATGGGACCACCCCACCGAAACGAGAACTGTGTGTCGTGCGACCCGACACGTAGTCACCGACGCAGCCCGGCTAGCTCTGTCGGTAGAGCATGAGACTCTTAATCTCAGGGTCGTGGGTTCGAGCCCCACGCTGGGCGGGACGTAATTTTGTTCCGCTGCAGATGTAAATTACCGTTTCTCTGATCAATGTGACGTAATGGAAATAGCAACTTAAAACTTTGCCTACGTCTCCATCAGTCGCAAGGAAGTGTATCTGAAGGTGAAGGTGATTTCGTAGACATGTGTCAAAGACATGTTCTGAAATGTAAGTGGTGTTGGTTGGAGAGCACATCGGTTACGTGTGAGATGTGTAGCCAAGCAGTAATGGTGCGCCATAGCTGCAAATATTAGTCGGTAATATGAAGTGTTGTCAGCTTAAGCCTGATGATCCAGACGAGCGTAAGCACGAAGTACGCAAAACTACCGCTAGGCCGCGCCTCTTTAGCTCAGTGGCAGAGCACTGGTCTAGTAAACCAGGGGTCGTGAGTTCGATCCTCACAGGAGGCAAACGAATTTTCGAAATCAGTTGCGCGTCGTGGCCGTATAGCAAGCAGTGTCTGGAACGACGAACAATTAGCAACAGGTGTTTTATTTAGAATTACTCTCAGATGTGATTGAGGCGAATGTCGCAGATAAAGCATTTTCCAAAGCGGTACAGCGTAGGGTGGGAGGCGGCAGTCTGAATTATATTTTTTACATGTGTTTTTCAAATATCACAGAGCCTCTCGCGAGCGTCGTCGTCGTCGTCGTCGACGCCGCCGCTTCTGCAGAAGTAGCAAATCGCCATCGTAGCAAATGCGGCGAGGGACGCCCTGCCTTCGATTTCGAATGCACAAAGTGTGTGGTCTTGATTCCCAATCTCTACTTGGTCGGTCTCGTAAAGGCTTGCATGTAACGAATGGGTGGGAAGCAGCAAGAGGCAGCGGCTGTGTAGAACGAAAACACAATTCCTCAGCGGTATGAGCGTTTCGAGATGACACGAATGTAAGGAATACTTGGCGGCCAGTGACCGTGTGGCCTAATGGATAAGGCGTCGGACTTCGGATCCGAAGATTGCACGTTCGAATCCTGTCACGGTCGTGTTTTTCCAATTCTGCAAAAGAAACACACCGTTTTAGTGTAGCTATTGAGCAGTACGAAATCGTCTGAATGTTGCTGTTGTCCATTTCCTGCTTGGAGATGCACTTGAGCTTGATACACACACAGCCAGAACGGTGTTATCTAGCGATATGGTCGGCTGAGTGCCGTCACCGCGAGTTTTGGCTGGCATTTGCGCATCTAAGACAGCGTCGGAAAGTAACCCGTTCGGCTTCTGAGTCAAATCAAATATGTGTGTTAATTTTGACACCACTAGCGCTGCAGGTTTTCATGCAATTCCTGTACCTCTCAGAAATGATTATGAAATAAAACTGAAGTACGTGACGTGTGTGACGCTAGGAAAACATTAGGCAGCATGGAGAGATTCTGTATGGGACCACCCCACCGAAACGAGAACTGTGTGTCGTGCGACCCGACACGTAGTCACCGACGCAGCCCGGCTAGCTCTGTCGGTAGAGCATGAGACTCTTAATCTCAGGGTCGTGGGTTCGAGCCCCACGCTGGGCGGGACGTAATTTTGTTCCGCTGCAGATGTAAATTACCGTTTCTCTGATCAATGTGACGTAATGGAAATAGCAACTTAAAACTTTGCCTACGTCTCCATCAGTCGCAAGGAAGTGTATCTGAAGGTGAAGGTGATTTCGTAGACATGTGTCAAAGACATGTTCTGAAATGTAAGTGGTGTTGGTTGGAGAGCACATCGGTTACGTGTGAGATGTGTAGCCAAGCAGTAATGGTGCGCCATAGCTGCAAATATTAGTCGGTAATATGAAGTGTTGTCAGCTTAAGCCTGATGATCCAGACGAGCGTAAGCACGAAGTACGCAAAACTACCGCTAGGCCGCGCCTCTTTAGCTCAGTGGCAGAGCACTGGTCTAGTAAACCAGGGGTCGTGAGTTCGATCCTCACAGGAGGCAAACGAATTTTCGAAATCAGTTGCGCGTCGTGGCCGTATAGCAAGCAGTGTCTGGAACGACGAACAATTAGCAACAGGTGTTTTATTTAGAATTACTCTCAGATGTGATTGAGGCGAATGTCGCAGATAAAGCATTTTCCAAAGCGGTACAGCGTAGGGTGGGAGGCGGCAGTCTGAATTATATTTTTTACATGTGTTTTTCAAATATCACAGAGCCTCTCGCGAGCGTCGTCGTCGTCGTCGACGCCGCCGCTTCTGCAGAAGTAGCAAATCGCCATCGTAGCAAATGCGGCGAGGGACGCCCTGCCTTCGATTTCGAATGCACAAAGTGTGTGGTCTTGATTCCCAATCTCTACTTGGTCGGTCTCGTAAAGGCTTGCATGTAACGAATGGGTGGGAAGCAGCAAGAGGCAGCGGCTGTGTAGAACGAAAACACAATTCCTCAGCGGTATGAGCGTTTCGAGATGACACGAATGTAAGGAATACTTGGCGGCCAGTGACCGTGTGGCCTAATGGATAAGGCGTCGGACTTCGGATCCGAAGATTGCAGGTTCGAATCCTGTCACGGTCGTGTTTTTCCAATTCTGCAAAAGAAACACACCGTTTTAGTGTAGCTATTGAGCAGTACGAAATCGTCTGAATGTTGCTGTTGTCCATTTCCTGCTTGGAGATGCACTTGAGCTTGATACACACACAGCCAGAACGGTGTTATCTAGCGAAATGGTCGGCTGAGTGCCGTCACCGCGAGTTTTGGCTGGCATTTGCGCATCTAAGACAGCGTCGGAAAGTAACCCGTTCGGCTTCTGAGTCAAATCAAATATGTGTGTTAATTTTGACACCACTAGCGCTGCAGGTTTTCATGCAATTCCTGCACCTCTCAGAAATGATTATGAAATAAAACTGAAGTACGTGACGTGTGTGACGCTAGGAAAACATTAGGCAGCATGGAGAGATTCTGTATGGGACCACCCCACCGAAACGAGAACTGTGTGTCGTGCGACCCGACACGTAGTCACCGACGCAGCCCGGCTAGCTCTGTCGGTAGAGCATGAGACTCTTAATCTCAGGGTCGTGGGTTCGAGCCCCACGCTGGGCGGGACGTAATTTTGTTCCGCTGCAGATGTAAATTACCGTTTCTCTGATCAATGTGACGTAATGGAAATAGCAACTTAAAACTTTGCCTACGTCTCCATCAGTCGCAAGGAAGTGTATCTGAAGGTGAAGGTGATTTCGTAGACATGTGTCAAAGACATGTTCTGAAATGTAAGTGGTGTTGGTTGGAGAGCACATCGGTTACGTGTGAGATGTGTAGCCAAGCAGTAATGGTGCGCCATAGCTGCAAATATTAGTCGGTAATATGAAGTGTTGTCAGCTTAAGCCTGATGATCCAGACGAGCGTAAGCACGAAGTACGCAAAACTACCGCTAGGCCGCGCCTCTTTAGCTCAGTGGCAGAGCACTGGTCTAGTAAACCAGGGGTCGTGAGTTCGATCCTCACAGGAGGCAAACGAATTTTCGAAATCAGTTGCGCGTCGTGGCCGTATAGCAAGCAGTGTCTGGAACGACGAACAATTAGCAACAGGTGTTTTATTTAGAATTACTCTCAGATGTGATTGAGGCGAATGTCGCAGATAAAGCATTTTCCAAAGCGGTACAGCGTAGGGTGGGAGGCGGCAGTCTGAATTATATTTTTTACATGTGTTTTTCAAATATCACAGAGCCTCTCGCGAGCGTCGTCGTCGTCGTCGACGCCGCCGCTTCTGCAGAAGTAGCAAATCGCCATCGTAGCAAATGCGGCGAGGGACGCCCTGCCTTCGATTTCGAATGCACAAAGTGTGTGGTCTTGATTCCCAATCTCTACTTGGTCGGTCTCGTAAAGGCTTGCATGTAACGAATGGGTGGGAAGCAGCAAGAGGCAGCGGCTGTGTAGAACGAAAACACAATTCCTCAGCGGTATGAGCGTTTCGAGATGACACGAATGTAAGGAATACTTGGCGGCCAGTGACCGTGTGGCCTAATGGATAAGGCGTCGGACTTCGGATCCGAAGATTGCAGGTTCGAATCCTGTCACGGTCGTGTTTTTCCAATTCTGCAAAAGAAACACACCGTTTTAGTGTAGCTATTGAGCAGTACGAAATCGTCTGAATGTTGCTGTTGTCCATTTCCTGCTTGGAGATGCACTTGAGCTTGATACACACACAGCCAGAACGGTGTTATCTAGCGAAATGGTCGGCTGAGTGCCGTCACCGCGAGTTTTGGCTGGCATTTGCGCATCTAAGACAGCGTCGGAAAGTAACCCGTTCGGCTTCTGAGTCAAATCAAATATGTGTGTTAATTTTGACACCACTAGCGCTGCAGGTTTTCATGCAATTCCTGCACCTCTCAGAAATGATTATGAAATAAAACTGAAGTACGTGACGTGTGTGACGCTAGGAAAACATTAGGCAGCATGGAGAGATTCTGTATGGGACCACCCCACCGAAACGAGAACTGTGTGTCGTGCGACCCGACACGTAGTCACCGACGCAGCCCGGCTAGCTCTGTCGGTAGAGCATGAGACTCTTAATCTCAGGGTCGTGGGTTCGAGCCCCACGCTGGGCGGGACGTAATTTTGTTCCGCTGCAGATGTAAATTACCGTTTCTCTGATCAATGTGACGTAATGGAAATAGCAACTTAAAACTTTGCCTACGTCTCCATCAGTCGCAAGGAAGTGTATCTGAAGGTGAAGGTGATTTCGTAGACATGTGTCAAAGACATGTTCTGAAATGTAAGTGGTGTTGGTTGGAGAGCACATCGGTTACGTGTGAGATGTGTAGCCAAGCAGTAATGGTGCGCCATAGCTGCAAATATTAGTCGGTAATATGAAGTGTTGTCAGCTTAAGCCTGATGATCCAGACGAGCGTAAGCACGAAGTACGCAAAACTACCGCTAGGCCGCGCCTCTTTAGCTCAGTGGCAGAGCACTGGTCTAGTAAACCAGGGGTCGTGAGTTCGATCCTCACAGGAGGCAAACGAATTTTCGAAATCAGTTGCGCGTCGTGGCCGTATAGCAAGCAGTGTCTGGAACGACGAACAATTAGCAACAGGTGTTTTATTTAGAATTACTCTCAGATGTGATTGAGGCGAATGTCGCAGATAAAGCATTTTCCAAAGCGGTACAGCGTAGGGTGGGAGGCGGCAGTCTGAATTATATTTTTTACATGTGTTTTTCAAATATCACAGAGCCTCTCGCGAGCGTCGTCGTCGTCGTCGACGCCGCCGCTTCTGCAGAAGTAGCAAATCGCCATCGTAGCAAATGCGGCGAGGGACGCCCTGCCTTCGATTTCGAATGCACAAAGTGTGTGGTCTTGATTCCCAATCTCTACTTGGTCGGTCTCGTAAAGGCTTGCATGTAACGAATGGGTGGGAAGCAGCAAGAGGCAGCGGCTGTGTAGAACGAAAACACAATTCCTCAGCGGTATGAGCGTTTCGAGATGACACGAATGTAAGGAATACTTGGCGGCCAGTGACCGTGTGGCCTAATGGATAAGGCGTCGGACTTCGGATCCGAAGATTGCAGGTTCGAATCCTGTCACGGTCGTGTTTTTCCAATTCTGCAAAAGAAACACACCGTTTTAGTGTAGCTATTGAGCAGTACGAAATCGTCTATTTGTTGCTGTTGTCCATTTCCTGCTTGGAGATGCACTTGAGCTTGATACACACACAGCCAGAACGGTGTTATCTAGCGAAATGGTCGGCTGAGTGCCGTCACCGCGAGTTTTGGCTGGCATTTGCGCATCTAAGACAGCGTCGGAAAGTAACCCGTTCGGCTTCTGAGTCAAATCAAATATGTGTGTTAATTTTGACACCACTAGCGCTGCAGGTTTTCATGCAATTCCTGTACCTCTCAGAAATGATTATGAAATAAAACTGAAGTACGTGACGTGTGTGACGCTAGGAAAACATTAGGCAGCATGGAGAGATTCTGTATGGGACCACCCCACCGAAACGAGAACTGTGTGTCGTGCGACCCGACACGTAGTCACCGACGCAGCCCGGCTAGCTCTGTCGGTAGAGCATGAGACTCTTAATCTCAGGGTCGTGGGTTCGAGCCCCACGCTGGGCGGGACGTAATTTTGTTCCGCTGCAGATGTAAATTACCGTTTCTCTGATCAATGTGACGTAATGGAAATAGCAACTTAAAACTTTGCCTACGTCTCCATCAGTCGCAAGGAAGTGTATCTGAAGGTGAAGGTGATTTCGTAGACATGTGTCAAAGACATGTTCTGAAATGTAAGTGGTGTTGGTTGGAGAGCACATCGGTTACGTGTGAGATGTGTAGCCAAGCAGTAATGGTGCGCCATAGCTGCAAATATTAGTCGGTAATATGAAGTGTTGTCAGCTTAAGCCTGATGATCCAGACGAGCGTAAGCACGAAGTACGCAAAACTACCGCTAGGCCGCGCCTCTTTAGCTCAGTGGCAGAGCACTGGTCTAGTAAACCAGGGGTCGTGAGTTCGATCCTCACAGGAGGCAAACGAATTTTCGAAATCAGTTGCGCGTCGTGGCCGTATAGCAAGCAGTGTCTGGAACGACGAACAATTAGCAACAGGTGTTTTATTTAGAATTACTCTCAGATGTGATTGAGGCGAATGTCGCAGATAAAGCATTTTCCAAAGCGGTACAGCGTAGGGTGGGAGGCGGCAGTCTGAATTATATTTTTTACATGTGTTTTTCAAATATCACAGAGCCTCTCGCGAGCGTCGTCGTCGTCGTCGACGCCGCCGCTTCTGCAGAAGTAGCAAATCGCCATCGTAGCAAATGCGGCGAGGGACGCCCTGCCTTCGATTTCGAATGCACAAAGTGTGTGGTCTTGATTCCCAATCTCTACTTGGTCGGTCTCGTAAAGGCTTGCATGTAACGAATGGGTGGGAAGCAGCAAGAGGCAGCGGCTGTGTAGAACGAAAACACAATTCCTCAGCGGTATGAGCGTTTCGAGATGACACGAATGTAAGGAATACTTGGCGGCCAGTGACCGTGTGGCCTAATGGATAAGGCGTCGGACTTCGGATCCGAAGATTGCAGGTTCGAATCCTGTCACGGTCGTGTTTTTCCAATTCTGCAAAAGAAACACACCGTTTTAGTGTAGCTATTGAGCAGTACGAAATCGTCTGAATGTTGCTGTTGTCCATTTCCTGCTTGGAGATGCACTTGAGCTTGATACACACACAGCCAGAACGGTGTTATCTAGCGAAATGGTCGGCTGAGTGCCGTCACCGCGAGTTTTGGCTGGCATTTGCGCATCTAAGACAGCGTCGGAAAGTAACCCGTTCGGCTTCTGAGTCAAATCAAATATGTGTGTTAATTTTGACACCACTAGCGCTGCAGGTTTTCATGCAATTCCTGCACCTCTCAGAAATGATTATGAAATAAAACTGAAGTACGTGACGTGTGTGACGCTAGGAAAACATTAGGCAGCATGGAGAGATTCTGTATGGGACCACCCCACCGAAACGAGAACTGTGTGTCGTGCGACCCGACACGTAGTCACCGACGCAGCCCGGCTAGCTCTGTCGGTAGAGCATGAGACTCTTAATCTCAGGGTCGTGGGTTCGAGCCCCACGCTGGGCGGGACGTAATTTTGTTCCGCTGCAGATGTAAATTACCGTTTCTCTGATCAATGTGACGTAATGGAAATAGCAACTTAAAACTTTGCCTACGTCTCCATCAGTCGCAAGGAAGTGTATCTGAAGGTGAAGGTGATTTCGTAGACATGTGTCAAAGACATGTTCTGAAATGTAAGTGGTGTTGGTTGGAGAGCACATCGGTTACGTGTGAGATGTGTAGCCAAGCAGTAATGGTGCGCCATAGCTGCAAATATTAGTCGGTAATATGAAGTGTTGTCAGCTTAAGCCTGATGATCCAGACGAGCGTAAGCACGAAGTACGCAAAACTACCGCTAGGCCGCGCCTCTTTAGCTCAGTGGCAGAGCACTGGTCTAGTAAACCAGGGGTCGTGAGTTCGATCCTCACAGGAGGCAAACGAATTTTCGAAATCAGTTGCGCGTCGTGGCCGTATAGCAAGCAGTGTCTGGAACGACGAACAATTAGCAACAGGTGTTTTATTTAGAATTACTCTCAGATGTGATTGAGGCGAATGTCGCAGATAAAGCATTTTCCAAAGCGGTACAGCGTAGGGTGGGAGGCGGCAGTCTGAATTATATTTTTTACATGTGTTTTTCAAATATCACAGAGCCTCTCGCGAGCGTCGTCGTCGTCGTCGTCGACGCCGCCGCTTCTGCAGAAGTAGCAAATCGCCATCGTAGCAAATGCGGCGAGGGACGCCCTGCCTTCGATTTCGAATGCACAAAGTGTGTGGTCTTGATTCCCAATCTCTACTTGGTCGGTCTCGTAAAGGCTTGCATGTAACGAATGGGTGGGAAGCAGCAAGAGGCAGCGGCTGTGTAGAACGAAAACACAATTCCTCAGCGGTATGAGCGTTTCGAGATGACACGAATGTAAGGAATACTTGGCGGCCAGTGACCGTGTGGCCTAATGGATAAGGCGTCGGACTTCGGATCCGAAGATTGCAGGTTCGAATCCTGTCACGGTCGTGTTTTTCCAATTCTGCAAAAGAAACACACCGTTTTAGTGTAGCTATTGAGCAGTACGAAATCGTCTGAATGTTGCTGTTGTCCATTTCCTGCTTGGAGATGCACTTGAGCTTGATACACACACAGCCAGAACGGTGTTATCTAGCGAAATGGTCGGCTGAGTGCCGTCACCGCGAGTTTTGGCTGGCATTTGCGCATCTAAGACAGCGTCGGAAAGTAACCCGTTCGGCTTCTGAGTCAAATCAAATATGTGTGTTAATTTTGACACCACTAGCGCTGCAGGTTTTCATGCAATTCCTGCACCTCTCAGAAATGATTATGAAATAAAACTGAAGTACGTGACGTGTGTGACGCTAGGAAAACATTAGGCAGCATGGAGAGATTCTGTATGGGACCACCCCACCGAAACGAGAACTGTGTGTCGTGCGACCCGACACGTAGTCACCGACGCAGCCCGGCTAGCTCTGTCGGTAGAGCATGAGACTCTTAATCTCAGGGTCGTGGGTTCGAGCCCCACGCTGGGCGGGACGTAATTTTGTTCCGCTGCAGATGTAAATTACCGTTTCTCTGATCAATGTGACGTAATGGAAATAGCAACTTAAAACTTTGCCTACGTCTCCATCAGTCGCAAGGAAGTGTATCTGAAGGTGAAGGTGATTTCGTAGACATGTGTCAAAGACATGTTCTGAAATGTAAGTGGTGTTGGTTGGAGAGCACATCGGTTACGTGTGAGATGTGTAGCCAAGCAGTAATGGTGCGCCATAGCTGCAAATATTAGTCGGTAATATGAAGTGTTGTCAGCTTAAGCCTGATGATCCAGACGAGCGTAAGCACGAAGTACGCAAAACTACCGCTAGGCCGCGCCTCTTTAGCTCAGTGGCAGAGCACTGGTCTAGTAAACCAGGGGTCGTGAGTTCGATCCTCACAGGAGGCAAACGAATTTTCGAAATCAGTTGCGCGTCGTGGCCGTATAGCAAGCAGTGTCTGGAACGACGAACAATTAGCAACAGGTGTTTTATTTAGAATTACTCTCAGATGTGATTGAGGCGAATGTCGCAGATAAAGCATTTTCCAAAGCGGTACAGCGTAGGGTGGGAGGCGGCAGTCTGAATTATATTTTTTACATGTGTTTTTCAAATATCACAGAGCCTCTCGCGAGCGTCGTCGTCGTCGTCGACGCCGCCGCTTCTGCAGAAGTAGCAAATCGCCATCGTAGGAAATGCGGCGAGGGACGCCCTGCCTTCGATTTCGAATGCACAAAGTGTGTGGTCTTGATTCCCAATCTCTACTTGGTCGGTCTCGTAAAGGCTTGCATGTAACGAATGGGTGGGAAGCAGCAAGAGGCAGCGGCTGTGTAGAACGAAAACACAATTCCTCAGCGGTATGAGCGTTTCGAGATGACACGAATGTAAGGAATACTTGGCGGCCAGTGACCGTGTGGCCTAATGGATAAGGCGTCGGACTTCGGATCCGAAGATTGCAGGTTCGAATCCTGTCACGGTCGTGTTTTTCCAATTCTGCAAAAGAAACACACCGTTTTAGTGTAGCTATTGAGCAGTACGAAATCGTCTATTTGTTGCTGTTGTCCATTTCCTGCTTGGAGATGCACTTGAGCTTGATACACACACAGCCAGAACGGTGTTATCTAGCGAAATGGTCGGCTGAGTGCCGTCACCGCGAGTTTTGGCTGGCATTTGCGCATCTAAGACAGCGTCGGAAAGTAACCCGTTCGGCTTCTGAGTCAAATCAAATATGTGTGTTAATTTTGACACCACTAGCGCTGCAGGTTTTCATGCAATTCCTGTACCTCTCAGAAATGATTATGAAATAAAACTGAAGTACGTGACGTGTGTGACGCTAGGAAAACATTAGGCAGCATGGAGAGATTCTGTATGGGACCACCCCACCGAAACGAGAACTGTGTGTCGTGCGACCCGACACGTAGTCACCGACGCAGCCCGGCTAGCTCTGTCGGTAGAGCATGAGACTCTTAATCTCAGGGTCGTGGGTTCGAGCCCCACGCTGGGCGGGACGTAATTTTGTTCCGCTGCAGATGTAAATTACCGTTTCTCTGATCAATGTGACGTAATGGAAATAGCAACTTAAAACTTTGCCTACGTCTCCATCAGTCGCAAGGAAGTGTATCTGAAGGTGAAGGTGATTTCGTAGACATGTGTCAAAGACATGTTCTGAAATGTAAGTGGTGTTGGTTGGAGAGCACATCGGTTACGTGTGAGATGTGTAGCCAAGCAGTAATGGTGCGCCATAGCTGCAAATATTAGTCGGTAATATGAAGTGTTGTCAGCTTAAGCCTGATGATCCAGACGAGCGTAAGCACGAAGTACGCAAAACTACCGCTAGGCCGCGCCTCTTTAGCTCAGTGGCAGAGCACTGGTCTAGTAAACCAGGGGTCGTGAGTTCGATCCTCACAGGAGGCAAACGAATTTTCGAAATCAGTTGCGCGTCGTGGCCGTATAGCAAGCAGTGTCTGGAACGACGAACAATTAGCAACAGGTGTTTTATTTAGAATTACTCTCAGATGTGATTGAGGCGAATGTCGCAGATAAAGCATTTTCCAAAGCGGTACAGCGTAGGGTGGGAGGCGGCAGTCTGAATTATATTTTTTACATGTGTTTTTCAAATATCACAGAGCCTCTCGCGAGCGTCGTCGTCGTCGTCGTCGACGCCGCCGCTTCTGCAGAAGTAGCAAATCGCCATCGTAGCAAATGCGGCGAGGGACGCCCTGCCTTCGATTTCGAATGCACAAAGTGTGTGGTCTTGATTCCCAATCTCTACTTGGTCGGTCTCGTAAAGGCTTGCATGTAACGAATGGGTGGGAAGCAGCAAGAGGCAGCGGCTGTGTAGAACGAAAACACAATTACTCAGCGGTATGAGCGTTTCGAGATGACACGAATGTAAGGAATACTTGGCGGCCAGTGACCGTGTGGCCTAATGGATAAGGCGTCGGACTTCGGATCCGAAGATTGCACGTTCGAATCCTGTCACGGTCGTGTTTTTCCAATTCTGCAAAAGAAACACACCGTTTTAGTGTAGCTATTGAGCAGTACGAAATCGTCTGAATGTTGCTGTTGTCCATTTCCTGCTTGGAGATGCACTTGAGCTTGATACACACACAGCCAGAACGGTGTTATCTAGCGAAATGGTCGGCTGAGTGCCGTCACCGCGAGTTTTGGCTGGCATTTGCGCATCTAAGACAGCGTCGGAAAGTAACCCGTTCGGCTTCTGAGTCAAATCAAATATGTGTGTTAATTTTGACACCACTAGCGCTGCAGGTTTTCATGCAATTCCTGCACCTCTCAGAAATGATTATGAAATAAAACTGAAGTACGTGACGTGTGTGACGCTAGGAAAACATTAGGCAGCATGGAGAGATTCTGTATGGGACCACCCCACCGAAACGAGAACTGTGTGTCGTGCGACCCGACACGTAGTCACCGACGCAGCCCGGCTAGCTCTGTCGGTAGAGCATGAGACTCTTAATCTCAGGGTCGTGGGTTCGAGCCCCACGCTGGGCGGGACGTAATTTTGTTCCGCTGCAGATGTAAATTACCGTTTCTCTGATCAATGTGACGTAATGGAAATAGCAACTTAAAACTTTGCCTACGTCTCCATCAGTCGCAAGGAAGTGTATCTGAAGGTGAAGGTGATTTCGTAGACATGTGTCAAAGACATGTTCTGAAATGTAAGTGGTGTTGGTTGGAGAGCACATCGGTTACGTGTGAGATGTGTAGCCAAGCAGTAATGGTGCGCCATAGCTGCAAATATTAGTCGGTAATATGAAGTGTTGTCAGCTTAAGCCTGATGATCCAGACGAGCGTAAGCACGAAGTACGCAAAACTACCGCTAGGCCGCGCCTCTTTAGCTCAGTGGCAGAGCACTGGTCTAGTAAACCAGGGGTCGTGAGTTCGATCCTCACAGGAGGCAAACGAATTTTCGAAATCAGTTGCGCGTCGTGGCCGTATAGCAAGCAGTGTCTGGAACGACGAACAATTAGCAACAGGTGTTTTATTTAGAATTACTCTCAGATGTGATTGAGGCGAATGTCGCAGATAAAGCATTTTCCAAAGCGGTACAGCGTAGGGTGGGAGGCGGCAGTCTGAATTATATTTTTTACATGTGTTTTTCAAATATCACAGAGCCTCTCGCGAGCGTCGTCGTCGTCGTCGACGCCGCCGCTTCTGCAGAAGTAGCAAATCGCCATCGTAGGAAATGCGGCGAGGGACGCCCTGCCTTCGATTTCGAATGCACAAAGTGTGTGGTCTTGATTCCCAATCTCTACTTGGTCGGTCTCGTAAAGGCTTGCATGTAACGAATGGGTGGGAAGCAGCAAGAGGCAGCGGCTGTGTAGAACGAAAACACAATTCCTCAGCGGTATGAGCGTTTCGAGATGACACGAATGTAAGGAATACTTGGCGGCCAGTGACCGTGTGGCCTAATGGATAAGGCGTCGGACTTCGGATCCGAAGATTGCAGGTTCGAATCCTGTCACGGTCGTGTTTTTCCAATTCTGCAAAAGAAACACACCGTTTTAGTGTAGCTATTGAGCAGTACGAAATCGTCTATTTGTTGCTGTTGTCCATTTCCTGCTTGGAGATGCACTTGAGCTTGATACACACACAGCCAGAACGGTGTTATCTAGCGAAATGGTCGGCTGAGTGCCGTCACCGCGAGTTTTGGCTGGCATTTGCGCATCTAAGACAGCGTCGGAAAGTAACCCGTTCGGCTTCTGAGTCAAATCAAATATGTGTGTTAATTTTGACACCACTAGCGCTGCAGGTTTTCATGCAATTCCTGTACCTCTCAGAAATGATTATGAAATAAAACTGAAGTACGTGACGTGTGTGACGCTAGGAAAACATTAGGCAGCATGGAGAGATTCTGTATGGGACCACCCCACCGAAACGAGAACTGTGTGTCGTGCGACCCGACACGTAGTCACCGACGCAGCCCGGCTAGCTCTGTCGGTAGAGCATGAGACTCTTAATCTCAGGGTCGTGGGTTCGAGCCCCACGCTGGGCGGGACGTAATTTTGTTCCGCTGCAGATGTAAATTACCGTTTCTCTGATCAATGTGACGTAATGGAAATAGCAACTTAAAACTTTGCCTACGTCTCCATCAGTCGCAAGGAAGTGTATCTGAAGGTGAAGGTGATTTCGTAGACATGTGTCAAAGACATGTTCTGAAATGTAAGTGGTGTTGGTTGGAGAGCACATCGGTTACGTGTGAGATGTGTAGCCAAGCAGTAATGGTGCGCCATAGCTGCAAATATTAGTCGGTAATATGAAGTGTTGTCAGCTTAAGCCTGATGATCCAGACGAGCGTAAGCACGAAGTACGCAAAACTACCGCTAGGCCGCGCCTCTTTAGCTCAGTGGCAGAGCACTGGTCTAGTAAACCAGGGGTCGTGAGTTCGATCCTCACAGGAGGCAAACGAATTTTCGAAATCAGTTGCGCGTCGTGGCCGTATAGCAAGCAGTGTCTGGAACGACGAACAATTAGCAACAGGTGTTTTATTTAGAATTACTCTCAGATGTGATTGAGGCGAATGTCGCAGATAAAGCATTTTCCAAAGCGGTACAGCGTAGGGTGGGAGGCGGCAGTCTGAATTATATTTTTTACATGTGTTTTTCAAATATCACAGAGCCTCTCGCGAGCGTCGTCGTCGTCGTCGACGCCGCCGCTTCTGCAGAAGTAGCAAATCGCCATCGTAGCAAATGCGGCGAGGGACGCCCTGCCTTCGATTTCGAATGCACAAAGTGTGTGGTCTTGATTCCCAATCTCTACTTGGTCGGTCTCGTAAAGGCTTGCATGTAACGAATGGGTGGGAAGCAGCAAGAGGCAGCGGCTGTGTAGAACGAAAACACAATTCCTCAGCGGTATGAGCGTTTCGAGATGACACGAATGTAAGGAATACTTGGCGGCCAGTGACCGTGTGGCCTAATGGATAAGGCGTCGGACTTCGGATCCGAAGATTGCAGGTTCGAATCCTGTCACGGTCGTGTTTTTCCAATTCTGCAAAAGAAACACACCGTTTTAGTGTAGCTATTGAGCAGTACGAAATCGTCTATTTGTTGCTGTTGTCCATTTCCTGCTTGGAGATGCACTTGAGCTTGATACACACACAGCCAGAACGGTGTTATCTAGCGAAATGGTCGGCTGAGTGCCGTCACCGCGAGTTTTGGCTGGCATTTGCGCATCTAAGACAGCGTCGGAAAGTAACCCGTTCGGCTTCTGAGTCAAATCAAATATGTGTGTTAATTTTGACACCACTAGCGCTGCAGGTTTTCATGCAATTCCTGTACCTCTCAGAAATGATTATGAAATAAAACTGAAGTACGTGACGTGTGTGACGCTAGGAAAACATTAGGCAGCATGGAGAGATTCTGTATGGGACCACCCCACCGAAACGAGAACTGTGTGTCGTGCGACCCGACACGTAGTCACCGACGCAGCCCGGCTAGCTCTGTCGGTAGAGCATGAGACTCTTAATCTCAGGGTCGTGGGTTCGAGCCCCACGCTGGGCGGGACGTAATTTTGTTCCGCTGCAGATGTAAATTACCGTTTCTCTGATCAATGTGACGTAATGGAAATAGCAACTTAAAACTTTGCCTACGTCTCCATCAGTCGCAAGGAAGTGTATCTGAAGGTGAAGGTGATTTCGTAGACATGTGTCAAAGACATGTTCTGAAATGTAAGTGGTGTTGGTTGGAGAGCACATCGGTTACGTGTGAGATGTGTAGCCAAGCAGTAATGGTGCGCCATAGCTGCAAATATTAGTCGGTAATATGAAGTGTTGTCAGCTTAAGCCTGATGATCCAGACGAGCGTAAGCACGAAGTACGCAAAACTACCGCTAGGCCGCGCCTCTTTAGCTCAGTGGCAGAGCACTGGTCTAGTAAACCAGGGGTCGTGAGTTCGATCCTCACAGGAGGCAAACGAATTTTCGAAATCAGTTGCGCGTCGTGGCCGTATAGCAAGCAGTGTCTGGAACGACGAACAATTAGCAACAGGTGTTTTATTTAGAATTACTCTCAGATGTGATTGAGGCGAATGTCGCAGATAAAGCATTTTCCAAAGCGGTACAGCGTAGGGTGGGAGGCGGCAGTCTGAATTATATTTTTTACATGTGTTTTTCAAATATCACAGAGCCTCTCGCGAGCGTCGTCGTCGTCGTCGACGCCGCCGCTTCTGCAGAAGTAGCAAATCGCCATCGTAGCAAATGCGGCGAGGGACGCCCTGCCTTCGATTTCGAATGCACAAAGTGTGTGGTCTTGATTCCCAATCTCTACTTGGTCGGTCTCGTAAAGGCTTGCATGTAACGAATGGGTGGGAAGCAGCAAGAGGCAGCGGCTGTGTAGAACGAAAACACAATTCCTCAGCGGTATGAGCGTTTCGAGATGACACGAATGTAAGGAATACTTGGCGGCCAGTGACCGTGTGGCCTAATGGATAAGGCGTCGGACTTCGGATCCGAAGATTGCAGGTTCGAATCCTGTCACGGTCGTGTTTTTCCAATTCTGCAAAAGAAACACACCGTTTTAGTGTAGCTATTGAGCAGTACGAAATCGTCTGAATGTTGCTGTTGTCCATTTCCTGCTTGGAGATGCACTTGAGCTTGATACACACACAGCCAGAACGGTGTTATCTAGCGAAATGGTCGGCTGAGTGCCGTCACCGCGAGTTTTGGCTGGCATTTGCGCATCTAAGACAGCGTCGGAAAGTAACCCGTTCGGCTTCTGAGTCAAATCAAATATGTGTGTTAATTTTGACACCACTAGCGCTGCAGGTTTTCATGCAATTCCTGCACCTCTCAGAAATGATTATGAAATAAAACTGAAGTACGTGACGTGTGTGACGCTAGGAAAACATTAGGCAGCATGGAGAGATTCTGTATGGGACCACCCCACCGAAACGAGAACTGTGTGTCGTGCGACCCGACACGTAGTCACCGACGCAGCCCGGCTAGCTCTGTCGGTAGAGCATGAGACTCTTAATCTCAGGGTCGTGGGTTCGAGCCCCACGCTGGGCGGGACGTAATTTTGTTCCGCTGCAGATGTAAATTACCGTTTCTCTGATCAATGTGACGTAATGGAAATAGCAACTTAAAACTTTGCCTACGTCTCCATCAGTCGCAAGGAAGTGTATCTGAAGGTGAAGGTGATTTCGTAGACATGTGTCAAAGACATGTTCTGAAATGTAAGTGGTGTTGGTTGGAGAGCACATCGGTTACGTGTGAGATGTGTAGCCAAGCAGTAATGGTGCGCCATAGCTGCAAATATTAGTCGGTAATATGAAGTGTTGTCAGCTTAAGCCTGATGATCCAGACGAGCGTAAGCACGAAGTACGCAAAACTACCGCTAGGCCGCGCCTCTTTAGCTCAGTGGCAGAGCACTGGTCTAGTAAACCAGGGGTCGTGAGTTCGATCCTCACAGGAGGCAAACGAATTTTCGAAATCAGTTGCGCGTCGTGGCCGTATAGCAAGCAGTGTCTGGAACGACGAACAATTAGCAACAGGTGTTTTATTTAGAATTACTCTCAGATGTGATTGAGGCGAATGTCGCAGATAAAGCATTTTCCAAAGCGGTACAGCGTAGGGTGGGAGGCGGCAGTCTGAATTATATTTTTTACATGTGTTTTTCAAATATCACAGAGCCTCTCGCGAGCGTCGTCGTCGTCGTCGACGCCGCCGCTTCTGCAGAAGTAGCAAATCGCCATCGTAGGAAATGCGGCGAGGGACGCCCTGCCTTCGATTTCGAATGCACAAAGTGTGTGGTCTTGATTCCCAATCTCTACTTGGTCGGTCTCGTAAAGGCTTGCATGTAACGAATGGGTGGGAAGCAGCAAGAGGCAGCGGCTGTGTAGAACGAAAACACAATTCCTCAGCGGTATGAGCGTTTCGAGATGACACGAATGTAAGGAATACTTGGCGGCCAGTGACCGTGTGGCCTAATGGATAAGGCGTCGGACTTCGGATCCGAAGATTGCAGGTTCGAATCCTGTCACGGTCGTGTTTTTCCAATTCTGCAAAAGAAACACACCGTTTTAGTGTAGCTATTGAGCAGTACGAAATCGTCTATTTGTTGCTGTTGTCCATTTCCTGCTTGGAGATGCACTTGAGCTTGATACACACACAGCCAGAACGGTGTTATCTAGCGAAATGGTCGGCTGAGTGCCGTCACCGCGAGTTTTGGCTGGCATTTGCGCATCTAAGACAGCGTCGGAAAGTAACCCGTTCGGCTTCTGAGTCAAATCAAATATGTGTGTTAATTTTGACACCACTAGCGCTGCAGGTTTTCATGCAATTCCTGTACCTCTCAGAAATGATTATGAAATAAAACTGAAGTACGTGACGTGTGTGACGCTAGGAAAACATTAGGCAGCATGGAGAGATTCTGTATGGGACCACCCCACCGAAACGAGAACTGTGTGTCGTGCGACCCGACACGTAGTCACCGACGCAGCCCGGCTAGCTCTGTCGGTAGAGCATGAGACTCTTAATCTCAGGGTCGTGGGTTCGAGCCCCACGCTGGGCGGGACGTAATTTTGTTCCGCTGCAGATGTAAATTACCGTTTCTCTGATCAATGTGACGTAATGGAAATAGCAACTTAAAACTTTGCCTACGTCTCCATCAGTCGCAAGGAAGTGTATCTGAAGGTGAAGGTGATTTCGTAGACATGTGTCAAAGACATGTTCTGAAATGTAAGTGGTGTTGGTTGGAGAGCACATCGGTTACGTGTGAGATGTGTAGCCAAGCAGTAATGGTGCGCCATAGCTGCAAATATTAGTCGGTAATATGAAGTGTTGTCAGCTTAAGCCTGATGATCCAGACGAGCGTAAGCACGAAGTACGCAAAACTACCGCTAGGCCGCGCCTCTTTAGCTCAGTGGCAGAGCACTGGTCTAGTAAACCAGGGGTCGTGAGTTCGATCCTCACAGGAGGCAAACGAATTTTCGAAATCAGTTGCGCGTCGTGGCCGTATAGCAAGCAGTGTCTGGAACGACGAACAATTAGCAACAGGTGTTTTATTTAGAATTACTCTCAGATGTGATTGAGGCGAATGTCGCAGATAAAGCATTTTCCAAAGCGGTACAGCGTAGGGTGGGAGGCGGCAGTCTGAATTATATTTTTTACATGTGTTTTTCAAATATCACAGAGCCTCTCGCGAGCGTCGTCGTCGTCGTCGACGCCGCCGCTTCTGCAGAAGTAGCAAATCGCCATCGTAGCAAATGCGGCGAGGGACGCCCTGCCTTCGATTTCGAATGCACAAAGTGTGTGGTCTTGATTCCCAATCTCTACTTGGTCGGTCTCGTAAAGGCTTGCATGTAACGAATGGGTGGGAAGCAGCAAGAGGCAGCGGCTGTGTAGAACGAAAACACAATTCCTCAGCGGTATGAGCGTTTCGAGATGACACGAATGTAAGGAATACTTGGCGGCCAGTGACCGTGTGGCCTAATGGATAAGGCGTCGGACTTCGGATCCGAAGATTGCAGGTTCGAATCCTGTCACGGTCGTGTTTTTCCAATTCTGCAAAAGAAACACACCGTTTTAGTGTAGCTATTGAGCAGTACGAAATCGTCTGAATGTTGCTGTTGTCCATTTCCTGCTTGGAGATGCACTTGAGCTTGATACACACACAGCCAGAACGGTGTTATCTAGCGAAATGGTCGGCTGAGTGCCGTCACCGCGAGTTTTGGCTGGCATTTGCGCATCTAAGACAGCGTCGGAAAGTAACCCGTTCGGCTTCTGAGTCAAATCAAATATGTGTGTTAATTTTGACACCACTAGCGCTGCAGGTTTTCATGCAATTCCTGCACCTCTCAGAAATGATTATGAAATAAAACTGAAGTACGTGACGTGTGTGACGCTAGGAAAACATTAGGCAGCATGGAGAGATTCTGTATGGGACCACCCCACCGAAACGAGAACTGTGTGTCGTGCGACCCGACACGTAGTCACCGACGCAGCCCGGCTAGCTCTGTCGGTAGAGCATGAGACTCTTAATCTCAGGGTCGTGGGTTCGAGCCCCACGCTGGGCGGGACGTAATTTTGTTCCGCTGCAGATGTAAATTACCGTTTCTCTGATCAATGTGACGTAATGGAAATAGCAACTTAAAACTTTGCCTACGTCTCCATCAGTCGCAAGGAAGTGTATCTGAAGGTGAAGGTGATTTCGTAGACATGTGTCAAAGACATGTTCTGAAATGTAAGTGGTGTTGGTTGGAGAGCACATCGGTTACGTGTGAGATGTGTAGCCAAGCAGTAATGGTGCGCCATAGCTGCAAATATTAGTCGGTAATATGAAGTGTTGTCAGCTTAAGCCTGATGATCCAGACGAGCGTAAGCACGAAGTACGCAAAACTACCGCTAGGCCGCGCCTCTTTAGCTCAGTGGCAGAGCACTGGTCTAGTAAACCAGGGGTCGTGAGTTCGATCCTCACAGGAGGCAAACGAATTTTCGAAATCAGTTGCGCGTCGTGGCCGTATAGCAAGCAGTGTCTGGAACGACGAACAATTAGCAACAGGTGTTTTATTTAGAATTACTCTCAGATGTGATTGAGGCGAATGTCGCAGATAAAGCATTTTCCAAAGCGGTACAGCGTAGGGTGGGAGGCGGCAGTCTGAATTATATTTTTTACATGTGTTTTTCAAATATCACAGAGCCTCTCGCGAGCGTCGTCGTCGTCGTCGACGCCGCCGCTTCTGCAGAAGTAGCAAATCGCCATCGTAGCAAATGCGGCGAGGGACGCCCTGCCTTCGATTTCGAATGCACAAAGTGTGTGGTCTTGATTCCCAATCTCTACTTGGTCGGTCTCGTAAAGGCTTGCATGTAACGAATGGGTGGGAAGCAGCAAGAGGCAGCGGCTGTGTAGAACGAAAACACAATTCCTCAGCGGTATGAGCGTTTCGAGATGACACGAATGTAAGGAATACTTGGCGGCCAGTGACCGTGTGGCCTAATGGATAAGGCGTCGGACTGCGGATCCGAAGATTGCAGGTTCGAATCCTGTCACGGTCGTGTTTTTCCAATTCTGTAGTCGCGCTTCAGCTGTGCTACCGTGTGGACGTGTGTACTGCTGCGCTCCGATTGTGTTGTTTACATACGTGTTCTGCTGTTGTCTCCTTTGCTGGCTTTCCGTTCATCTTCGTGTTTGTGTATCGTCGTTAGTGTTTGGGTGTTTCATCACCGTTCTGTCACTCGCCGGAATTTCGGTTTTTTAACCGGAGTTTCATCCCTGTTCTGAATCATGTCTACGAACGTCAGGAAA
The DNA here is from genome assembly GCF_021461395.2 of Schistocerca americana. Lineage (NCBI taxonomy): Eukaryota > Metazoa > Arthropoda > Insecta > Orthoptera > Acrididae > Schistocerca > Schistocerca americana. The sequence goes on from NC_060125.1 coordinate 44,058,684, forward strand.
AACACACTGGTCTTCGCTTTCGACAAGGAAACCCGTCATATCCAGCCAACGTCACTGGAAATACACGATTGGATTACTGAGGTAATTGGTGTCAACTCTGATTCCGTCCATACAATGCAGTTAGACAATGATAAATACTGTATTTTTGTTAAGTTTGAGAGCTCGGTGACGATAGATAGACTTTTAGCAAAGTGGGGTAGTGAAGTAGAATTCATTCACAGAGACGGCTCGAAGAGCAAAGTTCGGATCTGGCGAGCTGATATTGTTTACACTACCGTTCGCGTGCTTAACTTACCTATTGAAATTGATAATGATTTAATTAAGGATACGCTTTGCAAGTATGGTGACGTGAAATCTGTTAATAATGAACGTTGGTCTCGTCACTACAAACTGCAGTGTTTTAACGGAATTCGATCTGTGGAGATGGACATCAAGACCAATATTCCGTCTCATATATTTGTAAATGGCTACAGGGCGCAAATTGTGTATTCAGGTCAAGTACCGACCTGTCATGTTTGTAATGAGTCTGGCCACTTTAGACAGGATTGTCCGCGGCGGGTTTTTGTATTGAAAAGCAATCTAACGCAACGCCAGAAACTTACCCTAAACGATGTCTTGCCAAATAATGTATCTATCCCGCTGGGTGTGGATACTGCCCAAGCAAACCACTCTGATTTATCCGTAAATGATATTACTCAATTTCCATGTTTAGATAAAAAGGCTGATGTTGACATCCCCGCATCATCCGAATTGCAGACAAAAAAACGGCCCCATGAGATAACTGATAGCTGTTCTGACGACGAGTTGTCTGACAAATCTCACTCCGCACGCAAACAAAAACAATGCGAGGAGGAAGTAATGCCACAACTCCAGGAAATGCAGATGGAAGCTTGTAAACAATCAGAACGTAACCAATTGGTGGGAAACTGCGAAAACGGGGATGTTTCTAGCAATAACCGCGAAACATCAGGAGGGGACACAGTTTGCAAAGACGAGCAGCCTCCTGACAGTCACGAGGAACAATTAGTGTGTCTGGATCAACCCTCTGTAACGGCTAGTGCTTCCCCGAAGGGTACTGACCACACGACAGGGCTAAGCAGTACAGGCCGTGTCGTACAGTTGGACGACCCGACGGGATCGGCGTCACAACCGACCACCACAAAACCCGTCACAGAGCCTTCGGATGCTCCACGAAGGAAGTTAAAGCCACAACCGAATGTCAATGCTCCTCGTAATCAAGCGAAGTTAAAGAGCGTGAAAAGTGACACGAAACCCCGAAATGTGCGTTACGAAACTGTCAGGCACGGGTCATTGAAAGAATCTCCTGAGGAACTTCCTGATAATCAATCTTCTACTGATTCAGGAGGGAAATCTCAAACCTAGACTGCACTAATACTGTAATTAGCAACCTCTCAATGGGACGTTCTGTTCTGTCTAAATTTTCTGTGTCTCCTAAGTAATAATTTAGTCGCATGTTATTTATTCACTGTCCTAACATCCAACGAGTAATAACGCAATGACCCAGTGTTATACTATTGCTACTGTCAATATTAACAAAATACGGTCGGCATTGAAAATAGCAGCGCTAAAAGAATTTTTATATGACTCGGGAACTGATATAGCCCTGCTGCAGGAAGTTGTCACGTCGGATTTAAATATTCCCGGGTATGTTGCTCACCTAAATGTCTCCCACGAAACTAGCGTGGGGACAGCTTTTTTAATCCGGGATGGGATTCCAGTAACGGAAGTAGAACGACTGGAATCTGGAAGGGGAATAGGGCTCAAGATTTATGACGTGTCCCTTATTAACTTGTATGCCCCTTCCGGCAGCTCACATAGATCTGACAGAACACGATTTTTTAAAGACGAGGTAATATACTTATTACGCAAAAACCCCAGTCACCTTATAATGGGGGGTGATTTTAATTGCGTCCTCAGCAGGAAAGATCAGAGTCCAAATTTTAATTATTCTGCTGAATTAAAACATCTCGTCACTAGCTTAAAGCTAAAGGATGCTTGGGAATGCAAACACCCTGCTGTTGTCGAGTACACTTATGCAACTTCCAATGCATGCAGCAGAATCGACAGATTCTACATTACCGACAATCTCGAAACGGCTTTATTGAAAACAGAAACGGTTCCTGTCTACTTTTCGGACCATTCCGGTGTGTTGGCCTGTATAAATTTACAAGCGCAGCCAATACGCCGCTTCAAAAACCAGTGGAATTTAAATGTCTCGCTGTTACAAGACAGTGAATTAGAAGATCAGATAAAAGACGCATGGGCGTTATGCCTGCGTGCTCTTCCTAGATACGCGACTACCGTCGAATGGTGGACAAAAATGACAAAGCCGAAACTTAGAAAGACGATAATGCAATATAGCTTTCAGAGGGCCAGAGATCTTAAGAACACTATAGAGTTTTATTACTCAGTACTCAGAGAGCTATATGGTCAAACATCTGGTTCACATCTTCGCCTGACAGATATCAAAAAAATTAAGGCTAAATTACTCAGCATTAAGAGGCATCAACTGGAAGGACTTAAAATAAAATCCAAGGCGAAATCTGTCTCAGAGGACGAAACAACTTCCCTATACCACCTTCTGAAGCACGCTCAAAACAGAAGAACAATGCTTATCGACGAATTACGGACGGCGAATGGTACAAGTCTTAGGACACAGAAAGATATTTTGAATGAGATCTATCGCTACTTCGATAACCTATATTCCGAAAATTCCAGCTGCGAGGAATCTATTGATGATTTCCTCGACTTTCTTGTGCCACAGCTGACGGATGATGACAACGTTACCTTCCTGTCGCACGTCTGTAATGAGGACGTTTATGTGACTCTGTGTACCTCCCCTCTGAAAAAATCCCCAGGTCCTGATGGTCTACCTGCAGAATTTTATGTCCGCTATTGGCCGATAGTGGGAGGGACAATTACAGCGATTGTAAATGAAGTTCTTCAGGGCGCAATGATACCCTCTGAATTTAAAGAAAGTAAAATAGTCCTTATCCCCAAAACTAAAGGACACAAAGATCTTACTAACTTCCGACCGATTTCGTTGCTCAATGCGGACTATAAAATAATAGCAAGAATTCTCAACAAGAAAATTTCATCCTTAGCAAATAGACTGATTAGTCCGTATCAACACTGCATTGCAGGTAAAACTCTGTTTCACAATTTAGCGGAATTTCGGGATATAATTGCAATCACTTCCGTCACTAACATCAAATGTGCCCTGGTTTTCCTGGATTTTCATAAAGCATTCGATCTCGTGAATCATATCTACCTTTTCAAGACGTTAAAAAAGCTCGGTTTCCAGGAGCGAGCCTTAAACGTAATAAAAAACGTGGCGACAGGAATAAACGCATGCATAGCAGTTAACAGTCAGGCTACGAGAAAATTCCAAATACGACGCGGTGTTCCTCAGGGAAGCCCCCTTTCTATGTCACTATTTGCCATTTCACTGGACCCATTTCTTAAACGTATTCACGATAAATTAACAGGTATAACACTGTCAGGGTGCAAAACAGCTATAAAAGCTTATGCTGATGATGTAGGCGTCATAATCAGAAATAATGACGATGTAGCTACGTTAGCTGCAGTGATTCAGACTTACTGCAGTGCGTCTGGGGCAAATTCAAATGAAAAGAAAAGCAAAATTTTACATCTTAGGGGTTTTGAGCACATAAACGTAGAGTGGGCAAAGCTGGTCAGGCAGCATACGACGCTTGGTGTCACATTGACCGCATGCCCAATGAAAATGACTGCGTTGAATTGGAAAGCTGCGGCACGGAAAGTGCAGGGTGCTATAATGGAAAATTTATCACGGAATATGAATCAGATTCAGAGGATTAAGTACATCAACACGTGTATCTTAGCTACAGCATACCACACCGCTCAGCTCTTTCCACTACCCAAAATGATAGCCAAGAACATAACGTCCAGAATCACAAATTTTCTGTGGAAAGGAGAACTGTTTCGAGTAACCGCCAAAGTGGCTACCTTACATCCCCGGAATGGTGGTTTAGGTCTCATCAATATCACCAACAAAGCCTCTGCACTCTTCGTCAAAAGGCAACTAACTATCATTAGAGAAGTACCGGAAAGTATTTCAAGCCGACTTTTTGAAATTCTAAAACCTCGCAGCCTGCAGCCTCCTATTGATGTGCAAAAAATTAACAATCGTCTCCAGCACGTGCGAGCCTTTTATATTGAACTTAGCTACTTGAGGGACGAAGTTACACGGCTACGTCAACTAACGTCAAGAGATATTATGCGGGTCTGGGAGACATGTGAAGGAAAGAATAAAGTAGAGAGACAGTTTCCTCACATACACTGGACTGCTATCTGGCAAAACATCAATTTAAAAGTTTTATCTTCTGACATAAGAACAGCATGGTACAACGCCGTTAATAATATCATTAGCACCAACGAAAGACTATATGAAATTGGCCTCAGTGACACCAATCTATGTCAACGATGTCGACTAGTGGACACAATTATCCATCGATACACTTGCGGCGGCAATATACATATCTGGAATTGGCTCAAGGTGCAAATAGCTCTCATTACAAGGTCTTCACCTCAGTACATCTCGCTGTCAGTGCTGCACAGACCACAAGACCGTTATTTTCCAGAGACGAAGAATAATGCCGTCTATTGGCTCCTAGGGAATTATGTAACTTACGTAACTCATGACGCTGGAACTGACACCGTTACAGATTTCAAGATATACTTACAGTGCAAATACCACAAAATACATACGTATGCAGACCACAAGAAGAAATATGGTAATATGCTACAAATTATATTTGATAGAATGGGGATAGGCTAAACACCATCAACCTAAAGCACACAGTATTGAGTGACTATATTACTATGTGCAGAATTATTGTCTGTTTCATTTCTTATACTTTCATTTTTGTTGATTTTCCACTATGACAAAATGGTCAAAAACGACAACAAATAAAAAATTTAAAAAAATTAAAAAAAAAAAATGAAGGCAGGAACAACAAGTAGAAGATTGAGTTATATTTTCATTTTATGCACATGGAGAGGCATTACTTATTTCACGAACGAATTCCTTTCATTTAATCATGATAATATAAAAAACCACAAAAAAGAGGAAACAATAATTAAAAAAAATTAAAAACAAAAAAAAATTAAAAACATTAAAAAAACAAAAAAAATAAATTTGCTAAAGTGGGCAGTTGTATTTTTGGATCATAGGAGCGACAAGGTCGAAAATCAGTGATGGGTATGGTGGAGACATTGTGGCCAGGCCTCAGATTATTCTTGACCCCTGCCCACTTTGCCTCCTTCTGCCTATTACTTATAAAAAATTTTAATAAAAAGTGGTTCAAAAAAAAAGTGGTTAAGGCGTAATAAAAACAAAAAAATTAAAAATAAAAAAAAAAAAAAGTCGTAGAGCATTCGAGAGGTAAAAAAAAAAAAAAAAAAAAAATGGATAAGGCGTCGGACTTCGGATCCGAAGATTGCAGGTTCGAATCCTGTCACGGTCGAGGTTTTCCAGTTCTGCAAAAGATGCATGCTGTTTTACTGTGTTGTTTGAGTACTACAAAACTAGTTGAAAGTTGCTGCTGTGCGCTTCCTGGCTGCAAACCGGCGTCTACCTGAAGCTCAAGCAAGACAAAGGGGTTGTGTAGCGAAATTTTCGGCACAGTGCCGATCAGGAGAGTTTTCTTGGAACTACTGCGTCTGACTCAGGACCCAAGAGCTACGCCACAGGCGTCTGCGCACAGTCGAGCATGTGAAAAAAAGAAAAAAAGAAAAAAAAAAAAAAAAAAAAAAAAAATGGATAAGGCGTCGGACTTCGGATCCGAAGATTGCAGGTTCGAATCCTGTCACGGTCGTGTTTTTCCAATTCTGCAAAAGAAACACACCGTTTTAGTGTAGCTATTGAGCAGTACGAAATCGTCTGAATGTTGCTGTTGTCCATTTCCTGCTTGGAGATGCACTTGAGCTTGATACACACACAGCCAGAACGGTGTTATCTAGCGAAATGGTCGGCTGAGTGCCGTCACCGCGAGTTTTGGCTGGCATTTGCGCATCTAAGACAGCGTCGGAAAGTAACCCGTTCGGCTTCTGAGTCAAATCAAATATGTGTGTTAATTTTGACACCACTAGCGCTGCAGGTTTTCATGCAATTCCTGTACCTCTCAGAAATGATTATGAAATAAAACTGAAGTACGTGACGTGTGTGACGCTAGGAAAACATTAGGCAGCATGGAGAGATTCTGTATGGGACCACCCCACCGAAACGAGAACTGTGTGTCGTGCGACCCGACACGTAGTCACCGACGCAGCCCGGCTAGCTCAGTCGGTAGAGCATGAGACTCTTAATCTCAGGGTCGTGGGTTCGAGCCCCACGCTGGGCGGAACGTAATTTTGTTCCGCTGCAGATGTAAATTACCGTTTCTCTGATCAATGTGACGTAATGGAAATAGCAACTTAAAACTTTGCCTACGTCTCCATCAGTCGCAAGGAAGTGTATCTGAAGGTGAAGGTGATTTCGTAGACATGTGTCAAAGACATGTTCTGAAATGTAAGTGGTGTTGGTTGGAGAGCACATCGGTTACGTGTGAGATGTGTAGCCAAGCAGTAATGGTGCGCCATAGCTGCAAATATTAGTTGGTAATATGAAGTGTTGTCAGCTTAAGCCTGATGATCCAGACGAGCGTAAGCACGAAGTACGCAAAACTACCGCTAGGCCGCGCCTCTTTAGCTCAGTGGCAGAGCACTGGTCTAGTAAACCAGGGGTCGTGAGTTCGATCCTCACAGGAGGCAAACGAATTTTCGAAATCAGTTGCGCGTCGTGGCCGTATAGCAAGCAGTGTCTGGAACGACGAACAATTAGCAACAGGTGTTTTATTTAGAATTACTCTCAGATGTGATTGAGGCGAATGTCGCAGATAAAGCATTTTCCAAAGCGGTACAGCGTAGGGTGGGAGGCGGCAGTCTGAATTATATTTTTTACATGTGTTTTTCAAATATCACAGAGCCTCTCGCGAGCGTCGTCGTCGTCGTCGTCGACGCCGCCGCTTCTGCAGAAGTAGCAAATCGCCATCGTAGGAAATGCGGCGAGGGACGCCCTGCCTTCGATTTCGAATGCACAAAGTGTGTGGTCTTGATTCCCAATCTCTACTTGGTCGGTCTCGTAAAGGCTTGCATGTAACGAATGGGTGGGAAGCAGCAAGAGGCAGCGGCTGTGTAGAACGAAAACACAATTCCTCAGCGGTATGAGCGTTTCGAGATGACACGAATGTAAGGAATACTTGGCGGCCAGTGACCGTGTGGCCTAATGGATAAGGCGTCGGACTTCGGATCCGAAGATTGCAGGTTCGAATCCTGTCACGGTCGTGTTTTTCCAATTCTGCAAAAGAAACACACCGTTTTAGTGTAGCTATTGAGCAGTACGAAATCGTCTGAATGTTGCTGTTGTCCATTTCCTGCTTGGAGATGCACTTGAGCTTGATACACACACAGCCAGAACGGTGTTATCTAGCGAAATGGTCGGCTGAGTGCCGTCACCGCGAGTTTTGGCTGGCATTTGCGCATCTAAGACAGCGTCGGAAAGTAACCCGTTCGGCTTCTGAGTCAAATCAAATATGTGTGTTAATTTTGACACCACTAGCGCTGCAGGTTTTCATGCAATTCCTGTACCTCTCAGAAATGATTATGAAATAAAACTGAAGTACGTGACGTGTGTGACGCTAGGAAAACATTAGGCAGCATGGAGAGATTCTGTATGGGACCACCCCACCGAAACGAGAACTGTGTGTCGTGCGACCCGACACGTAGTCACCGACGCAGCCCGGCTAGCTCAGTCGGTAGAGCATGAGACTCTTAATCTCAGGGTCGTGGGTTCGAGCCCCACGCTGGGCGGAACGTAATTTTGTTCCGCTGCAGATGTAAATTACCGTTTCTCTGATCAATGTGACGTAATGGAAATAGCAACTTAAAACTTTGCCTACGTCTCCATCAGTCGCAAGGAAGTGTATCTGAAGGTGAAGGTGATTTCGTAGACATGTGTCAAAGACATGTTCTGAAATGTAAGTGGTGTTGGTTGGAGAGCACATCGGTTACGTGTGAGATGTGTAGCCAAGCAGTAATGGTGCGCCATAGCTGCAAATATTAGTTGGTAATATGAAGTGTTGTCAGCTTAAGCCTGATGATCCAGACGAGCGTAAGCACGAAGTACGCAAAACTACCGCTAGGCCGCGCCTCTTTAGCTCAGTGGCAGAGCACTGGTCTAGTAAACCAGGGGTCGTGAGTTCGATCCTCACAGGAGGCAAACGAATTTTCGAAATCAGTTGCGCGTCGTGGCCGTATAGCAAGCAGTGTCTGGAACGACGAACAATTAGCAACAGGTGTTTTATTTAGAATTACTCTCAGATGTGATTGAGGCGAATGTCGCAGATAAAGCATTTTCCAAAGCGGTACAGCGTAGGGTGGGAGGCGGCAGTCTGAATTATATTTTTTACATGTGTTTTTCAAATATCACAGAGCCTCTCGCGAGCGTCGTCGTCGTCGTCGTCGACGCCGCCGCTTCTGCAGAAGTAGCAAATCGCCATCGTAGGAAATGCGGCGAGGGACGCCCTGCCTTCGATTTCGAATGCACAAAGTGTGTGGTCTTGATTCCCAATCTCTACTTGGTCGGTCTCGTAAAGGCTTGCATGTAACGAATGGGTGGGAAGCAGCAAGAGGCAGCGGCTGTGTAGAACGAAAACACAATTCCTCAGCGGTATGAGCGTTTCGAGATGACACGAATGTAAGGAATACTTGGCGGCCAGTGACCGTGTGGCCTAATGGATAAGGCGTCGGACTTCGGATCCGAAGATTGCAGGTTCGAATCCTGTCACGGTCGTGTTTTTCCAATTCTGCAAAAGAAACACACCGTTTTAGTGTAGCTATTGAGCAGTACGAAATCGTCTGAATGTTGCTGTTGTCCATTTCCTGCTTGGAGATGCACTTGAGCTTGATACACACACAGCCAGAACGGTGTTATCTAGCGAAATGGTCGGCTGAGTGCCGTCACCGCGAGTTTTGGCTGGCATTTGCGCATCTAAGACAGCGTCGGAAAGTAACCCGTTCGGCTTCTGAGTCAAATCAAATATGTGTGTTAATTTTGACACCACTAGCGCTGCAGGTTTTCATGCAATTCCTGTACCTCTCAGAAATGATTATGAAATAAAACTGAAGTACGTGACGTGTGTGACGCTAGGAAAACATTAGGCAGCATGGAGAGATTCTGTATGGGACCACCCCACCGAAACGAGAACTGTGTGTCGTGCGACCCGACACGTAGTCACCGACGCAGCCCGGCTAGCTCAGTCGGTAGAGCATGAGACTCTTAATCTCAGGGTCGTGGGTTCGAGCCCCACGCTGGGCGGAACGTAATTTTGTTCCGCTGCAGATGTAAATTACCGTTTCTCTGATCAATGTGACGTAATGGAAATAGCAACTTAAAACTTTGCCTACGTCTCCATCAGTCGCAAGGAAGTGTATCTGAAGGTGAAGGTGATTTCGTAGACATGTGTCAAAGACATGTTCTGAAATGTAAGTGGTGTTGGTTGGAGAGCACATCGGTTACGTGTGAGATGTGTAGCCAAGCAGTAATGGTGCGCCATAGCTGCAAATATTAGTTGGTAATATGAAGTGTTGTCAGCTTAAGCCTGATGATCCAGACGAGCGTAAGCACGAAGTACGCAAAACTACCGCTAGGCCGCGCCTCTTTAGCTCAGTGGCAGAGCACTGGTCTAGTAAACCAGGGGTCGTGAGTTCGATCCTCACAGGAGGCAAACGAATTTTCGAAATCAGTTGCGCGTCGTGGCCGTATAGCAAGCAGTGTCTGGAACGACGAACAATTAGCAACAGGTGTTTTATTTAGAATTACTCTCAGATGTGATTGAGGCGAATGTCGCAGATAAAGCATTTTCCAAAGCGGTACAGCGTAGGGTGGGAGGCGGCAGTCTGAATTATATTTTTTACATGTGTTTTTCAAATATCACAGAGCCTCTCGCGAGCGTCGTCGTCGTCGTCGTCGACGCCGCCGCTTCTGCAGAAGTAGCAAATCGCCATCGTAGGAAATGCGGCGAGGGACGCCCTGCCTTCGATTTCGAATGCACAAAGTGTGTGGTCTTGATTCCCAATCTCTACTTGGTCGGTCTCGTAAAGGCTTGCATGTAACGAATGGGTGGGAAGCAGCAAGAGGCAGCGGCTGTGTAGAACGAAAACACAATTCCTCAGCGGTATGAGCGTTTCGAGATGACACGAATGTAAGGAATACTTGGCGGCCAGTGACCGTGTGGCCTAATGGATAAGGCGTCGGACTTCGGATCCGAAGATTGCAGGTTCGAATCCTGTCACGGTCGTGTTTTTCCAATTCTGCAAAAGAAACACACCGTTTTAGTGTAGCTATTGAGCAGTACGAAATCGTCTGAATGTTGCTGTTGTCCATTTCCTGCTTGGAGATGCACTTGAGCTTGATACACACACAGCCAGAACGGTGTTATCTAGCGAAATGGTCGGCTGAGTGCCGTCACCGCGAGTTTTGGCTGGCATTTGCGCATCTAAGACAGCGTCGGAAAGTAACCCGTTCGGCTTCTGAGTCAAATCAAATATGTGTGTTAATTTTGACACCACTAGCGCTGCAGGTTTTCATGCAATTCCTGTACCTCTCAGAAATGATTATGAAATAAAACTGAAGTACGTGACGTGTGTGACGCTAGGAAAACATTAGGCAGCATGGAGAGATTCTGTATGGGACCACCCCACCGAAACGAGAACTGTGTGTCGTGCGACCCGACACGTAGTCACCGACGCAGCCCGGCTAGCTCAGTCGGTAGAGCATGAGACTCTTAATCTCAGGGTCGTGGGTTCGAGCCCCACGCTGGGCGGAACGTAATTTTGTTCCGCTGCAGATGTAAATTACCGTTTCTCTGATCAATGTGACGTAATGGAAATAGCAACTTAAAACTTTGCCTACGTCTCCATCAGTCGCAAGGAAGTGTATCTGAAGGTGAAGGTGATTTCGTAGACATGTGTCAAAGACATGTTCTGAAATGTAAGTGGTGTTGGTTGGAGAGCACATCGGTTACGTGTGAGATGTGTAGCCAAGCAGTAATGGTGCGCCATAGCTGCAAATATTAGTTGGTAATATGAAGTGTTGTCAGCTTAAGCCTGATGATCCAGACGAGCGTAAGCACGAAGTACGCAAAACTACCGCTAGGCCGCGCCTCTTTAGCTCAGTGGCAGAGCACTGGTCTAGTAAACCAGGGGTCGTGAGTTCGATCCTCACAGGAGGCAAACGAATTTTCGAAATCAGTTGCGCGTCGTGGCCGTATAGCAAGCAGTGTCTGGAACGACGAACAATTAGCAACAGGTGTTTTATTTAGAATTACTCTCAGATGTGATTGAGGCGAATGTCGCAGATAAAGCATTTTCCAAAGCGGTACAGCGTAGGGTGGGAGGCGGCAGTCTGAATTATATTTTTTACATGTGTTTTTCAAATATCACAGAGCCTCTCGCGAGCGTCGTCGTCGTCGTCGTCGACGCCGCCGCTTCTGCAGAAGTAGCAAATCGCCATCGTAGGAAATGCGGCGAGGGACGCCCTGCCTTCGATTTCGAATGCACAAAGTGTGTGGTCTTGATTCCCAATCTCTACTTGGTCGGTCTCGTAAAGGCTTGCATGTAACGAATGGGTGGGAAGCAGCAAGAGGCAGCGGCTGTGTAGAACGAAAACACAATTCCTCAGCGGTATGAGCGTTTCGAGATGACACGAATGTAAGGAATACTTGGCGGCCAGTGACCGTGTGGCCTAATGGATAAGGCGTCGGACTTCGGATCCGAAGATTGCAGGTTCGAATCCTGTCACGGTCGTGTTTTTCCAATTCTGCAAAAGAAACACACCGTTTTAGTGTAGCTATTGAGCAGTACGAAATCGTCTGAATGTTGCTGTTGTCCATTTCCTGCTTGGAGATGCACTTGAGCTTGATACACACACAGCCAGAACGGTGTTATCTAGCGAAATGGTCGGCTGAGTGCCGTCACCGCGAGTTTTGGCTGGCATTTGCGCATCTAAGACAGCGTCGGAAAGTAACCCGTTCGGCTTCTGAGTCAAATCAAATATGTGTGTTAATTTTGACACCACTAGCGCTGCAGGTTTTCATGCAATTCCTGTACCTCTCAGAAATGATTATGAAATAAAACTGAAGTACGTGACGTGTGTGACGCTAGGAAAACATTAGGCAGCATGGAGAGATTCTGTATGGGACCACCCCACCGAAACGAGAACTGTGTGTCGTGCGACCCGACACGTAGTCACCGACGCAGCCCGGCTAGCTCAGTCGGTAGAGCATGAGACTCTTAATCTCAGGGTCGTGGGTTCGAGCCCCACGCTGGGCGGAACGTAATTTTGTTCCGCTGCAGATGTAAATTACCGTTTCTCTGATCAATGTGACGTAATGGAAATAGCAACTTAAAACTTTGCCTACGTCTCCATCAGTCGCAAGGAAGTGTATCTGAAGGTGAAGGTGATTTCGTAGACATGTGTCAAAGACATGTTCTGAAATGTAAGTGGTGTTGGTTGGAGAGCACATCGGTTACGTGTGAGATGTGTAGCCAAGCAGTAATGGTGCGCCATAGCTGCAAATATTAGTCGGTAATATGAAGTGTTGTCAGCTTAAGCCTGATGATCCAGACGAGCGTAAGCACGAAGTACGCAAAACTACCGCTAGGCCGCGCCTCTTTAGCTCAGTGGCAGAGCACTGGTCTAGTAAACCAGGGGTCGTGAGTTCGATCCTCACAGGAGGCAAACGAATTTTCGAAATCAGTTGCGCGTCGTGGCCGTATAGCAAGCAGTGTCTGGAACGACGAACAATTAGCAACAGGTGTTTTATTTAGAATTACTCTCAGATGTGATTGAGGCGAATGTCGCAGATAAAGCATTTTCCAAAGCGGTACAGCGTAGGGTGGGAGGCGGCAGTCTGAATTATATTTTTTACATGTGTTTTTCAAATATCACAGAGCCTCTCGCGAGCGTCGTCGTCGTCGTCGACGCCGCCGCTTCTGCAGAAGTAGCAAATCGCCATCGTAGCAAATGCGGCGAGGGACGCCCTGCCTTCGATTTCGAATGCACAAAGTGTGTGGTCTTGATTCCCAATCTCTACTTGGTCGGTCTCGTAAAGGCTTGCATGTAACGAATGGGTGGGAAGCAGCAAGAGGCAGCGGCTGTGTAGAACGAAAACACAATTCCTCAGCGGTATGAGCGTTTCGAGATGACACGAATGTAAGGAATACTTGGCGGCCAGTGACCGTGTGGCCTAATGGATAAGGCGTCGGACTTCGGATCCGAAGATTGCAGGTTCGAATCCTGTCACGGTCGTGTTTTTCCAATTCTGCAAAAGAAACACACCGTTTTAGTGTAGCTATTGAGCAGTACGAAATCGTCTGAATGTTGCTGTTGTCCATTTCCTGCTTGGAGATGCACTTGAGCTTGATACACACACAGCCAGAACGGTGTTATCTAGCGAAATGGTCGGCTGAGTGCCGTCACCGCGAGTTTTGGCTGGCATTTGCGCATCTAAGACAGCGTCGGAAAGTAACCCGTTCGGCTTCTGAGTCAAATCAAATATGTGTGTTAATTTTGACACCACTAGCGCTGCAGGTTTTCATGCAATTCCTGTACCTCTCAGAAATGATTATGAAATAAAACTGAAGTACGTGACGTGTGTGACGCTAGGAAAACATTAGGCAGCATGGAGAGATTCTGTATGGGACCACCCCACCGAAACGAGAACTGTGTGTCGTGCGACCCGACACGTAGTCACCGACGCAGCCCGGCTAGCTCAGTCGGTAGAGCATGAGACTCTTAATCTCAGGGTCGTGGGTTCGAGCCCCACGCTGGGCGGAACGTAATTTTGTTCCGCTGCAGATGTAAATTACCGTTTCTCTGATCAATGTGACGTAATGGAAATAGCAACTTAAAACTTTGCCTACGTCTCCATCAGTCGCAAGGAAGTGTATCTGAAGGTGAAGGTGATTTCGTAGACATGTGTCAAAGACATGTTCTGAAATGTAAGTGGTGTTGGTTGGAGAGCACATCGGTTACGTGTGAGATGTGTAGCCAAGCAGTAATGGTGCGCCATAGCTGCAAATATTAGTCGGTAATATGAAGTGTTGTCAGCTTAAGCCTGATGATCCAGACGAGCGTAAGCACGAAGTACGCAAAACTACCGCTAGGCCGCGCCTCTTTAGCTCAGTGGCAGAGCACTGGTCTAGTAAACCAGGGGTCGTGAGTTCGATCCTCACAGGAGGCAAACGAATTTTCGAAATCAGTTGCGCGTCGTGGCCGTATAGCAAGCAGTGTCTGGAACGACGAACAATTAGCAACAGGTGTTTTATTTAGAATTACTCTCAGATGTGATTGAGGCGAATGTCGCAGATAAAGCATTTTCCAAAGCGGTACAGCGTAGGGTGGGAGGCGGCAGTCTGAATTATATTTTTTACATGTGTTTTTCAAATATCACAGAGCCTCTCGCGAGCGTCGTCGTCGTCGTCGACGCCGCCGCTTCTGCAGAAGTAGCAAATCGCCATCGTAGCAAATGCGGCGAGGGACGCCCTGCCTTCGATTTCGAATGCACAAAGTGTGTGGTCTTGATTCCCAATCTCTACTTGGTCGGTCTCGTAAAGGCTTGCATGTAACGAATGGGTGGGAAGCAGCAAGAGGCAGCGGCTGTGTAGAACGAAAACACAATTCCTCAGCGGTATGAGCGTTTCGAGATGACACGAATGTAAGGAATACTTGGCGGCCAGTGACCGTGTGGCCTAATGGATAAGGCGTCGGACTTCGGATCCGAAGATTGCAGGTTCGAATCCTGTCACGGTCGTGTTTTTCCAATTCTGCAAAAGAAACACACCGTTTTAGTGTAGCTATTGAGCAGTACGAAATCGTCTGAATGTTGCTGTTGTCCATTTCCTGCTTGGAGATGCACTTGAGCTTGATACACACACAGCCAGAACGGTGTTATCTAGCGAAATGGTCGGCTGAGTGCCGTCACCGCGAGTTTTGGCTGGCATTTGCGCATCTAAGACAGCGTCGGAAAGTAACCCGTTCGGCTTCTGAGTCAAATCAAATATGTGTGTTAATTTTGACACCACTAGCGCTGCAGGTTTTCATGCAATTCCTGTACCTCTCAGAAATGATTATGAAATAAAACTGAAGTACGTGACGTGTGTGACGCTAGGAAAACATTAGGCAGCATGGAGAGATTCTGTATGGGACCACCCCACCGAAACGAGAACTGTGTGTCGTGCGACCCGACACGTAGTCACCGACGCAGCCCGGCTAGCTCAGTCGGTAGAGCATGAGACTCTTAATCTCAGGGTCGTGGGTTCGAGCCCCACGCTGGGCGGGACGTAATTTTGTTCCGCTGCAGATGTAAATTACCGTTTCTCTGATCAATGTGACGTAATGGAAATAGCAACTTAAAACTTTGCCTACGTCTCCATCAGTCGCAAGGAAGTGTATCTGAAGGTGAAGGTGATTTCGTAGACATGTGTCAAAGACATGTTCTGAAATGTAAGTGGTGTTGGTTGGAGAGCACATCGGTTACGTGTGAGATGTGTAGCCAAGCAGTAATGGTGCGCCATAGCTGCAAATATTAGTCGGTAATATGAAGTGTTGTCAGCTTAAGCCTGATGATCCAGACGAGCGTAAGCACGAAGTACGCAAAACTACCGCTAGGCCGCGCCTCTTTAGCTCAGTGGCAGAGCACTGGTCTAGTAAACCAGGGGTCGTGAGTTCGATCCTCACAGGAGGCAAACGAATTTTCGAAATCAGTTGCGCGTCGTGGCCGTATAGCAAGCAGTGTCTGGAACGACGAACAATTAGCAACAGGTGTTTTATTTAGAATTACTCTCAGATGTGATTGAGGCGAATGTCGCAGATAAAGCATTTTCCAAAGCGGTACAGCGTAGGGTGGGAGGCGGCAGTCTGAATTATATTTTTTACATGTGTTTTTCAAATATCACAGAGCCTCTCGCGAGCGTCGTCGTCGTCGTCGACGCCGCCGCTTCTGCAGAAGTAGCAAATCGCCATCGTAGCAAATGCGGCGAGGGACGCCCTGCCTTCGATTTCGAATGCACAAAGTGTGTGGTCTTGATTCCCAATCTCTACTTGGTCGGTCTCGTAAAGGCTTGCATGTAACGAATGGGTGGGAAGCAGCAAGAGGCAGCGGCTGTGTAGAACGAAAACACAATTCCTCAGCGGTATGAGCGTTTCGAGATGACACGAATGTAAGGAATACTTGGCGGCCAGTGACCGTGTGGCCTAATGGATAAGGCGTCGGACTTCGGATCCGAAGATTGCAGGTTCGAATCCTGTCACGGTCGTGTTTTTCCAATTCTGCAAAAGAAACACACCGTTTTAGTGTAGCTATTGAGCAGTACGAAATCGTCTGAATGTTGCTGTTGTCCATTTCCTGCTTGGAGATGCACTTGAGCTTGATACACACACAGCCAGAACGGTGTTATCTAGCGAAATGGTCGGCTGAGTGCCGTCACCGCGAGTTTTGGCTGGCATTTGCGCATCTAAGACAGCGTCGGAAAGTAACCCGTTCGGCTTCTGAGTCAAATCAAATATGTGTGTTAATTTTGACACCACTAGCGCTGCAGGTTTTCATGCAATTCCTGTACCTCTCAGAAATGATTATGAAATAAAACTGAAGTACGTGACGTGTGTGACGCTAGGAAAACATTAGGCAGCATGGAGAGATTCTGTATGGGACCACCCCACCGAAACGAGAACTGTGTGTCGTGCGACCCGACACGTAGTCACCGACGCAGCCCGGCTAGCTCAGTCGGTAGAGCATGAGACTCTTAATCTCAGGGTCGTGGGTTCGAGCCCCACGCTGGGCGGAACGTAATTTTGTTCCGCTGCAGATGTAAATTACCGTTTCTCTGATCAATGTGACGTAATGGAAATAGCAACTTAAAACTTTGCCTACGTCTCCATCAGTCGCAAGGAAGTGTATCTGAAGGTGAAGGTGATTTCGTAGACATGTGTCAAAGACATGTTCTGAAATGTAAGTGGTGTTGGTTGGAGAGCACATCGGTTACGTGTGAGATGTGTAGCCAAGCAGTAATGGTGCGCCATAGCTGCAAATATTAGTCGGTAATATGAAGTGTTGTCAGCTTAAGCCTGATGATCCAGACGAGCGTAAGCACGAAGTACGCAAAACTACCGCTAGGCCGCGCCTCTTTAGCTCAGTGGCAGAGCACTGGTCTAGTAAACCAGGGGTCGTGAGTTCGATCCTCACAGGAGGCAAACGAATTTTCGAAATCAGTTGCGCGTCGTGGCCGTATAGCAAGCAGTGTCTGGAACGACGAACAATTAGCAACAGGTGTTTTATTTAGAATTACTCTCAGATGTGATTGAGGCGAATGTCGCAGATAAAGCATTTTCCAAAGCGGTACAGCGTAGGGTGGGAGGCGGCAGTCTGAATTATATTTTTTACATGTGTTTTTCAAATATCACAGAGCCTCTCGCGAGCGTCGTCGTCGTCGTCGACGCCGCCGCTTCTGCAGAAGTAGCAAATCGCCATCGTAGCAAATGCGGCGAGGGACGCCCTGCCTTCGATTTCGAATGCACAAAGTGTGTGGTCTTGATTCCCAATCTCTACTTGGTCGGTCTCGTAAAGGCTTGCATGTAACGAATGGGTGGGAAGCAGCAAGAGGCAGCGGCTGTGTAGAACGAAAACACAATTCCTCAGCGGTATGAGCGTTTCGAGATGACACGAATGTAAGGAATACTTGGCGGCCAGTGACCGTGTGGCCTAATGGATAAGGCGTCGGACTTCGGATCCGAAGATTGCAGGTTCGAATCCTGTCACGGTCGTGTTTTTCCAATTCTGCAAAAGAAACACACCGTTTTAGTGTAGCTATTGAGCAGTACGAAATCGTCTGAATGTTGCTGTTGTCCATTTCCTGCTTGGAGATGCACTTGAGCTTGATACACACACAGCCAGAACGGTGTTATCTAGCGAAATGGTCGGCTGAGTGCCGTCACCGCGAGTTTTGGCTGGCATTTGCGCATCTAAGACAGCGTCGGAAAGTAACCCGTTCGGCTTCTGAGTCAAATCAAATATGTGTGTTAATTTTGACACCACTAGCGCTGCAGGTTTTCATGCAATTCCTGTACCTCTCAGAAATGATTATGAAATAAAACTGAAGTACGTGACGTGTGTGACGCTAGGAAAACATTAGGCAGCATGGAGAGATTCTGTATGGGACCACCCCACCGAAACGAGAACTGTGTGTCGTGCGACCCGACACGTAGTCACCGACGCAGCCCGGCTAGCTCAGTCGGTAGAGCATGAGACTCTTAATCTCAGGGTCGTGGGTTCGAGCCCCACGCTGGGCGGGACGTAATTTTGTTCCGCTGCAGATGTAAATTACCGTTTCTCTGATCAATGTGACGTAATGGAAATAGCAACTTAAAACTTTGCCTACGTCTCCATCAGTCGCAAGGAAGTGTATCTGAAGGTGAAGGTGATTTCGTAGACATGTGTCAAAGACATGTTCTGAAATGTAAGTGGTGTTGGTTGGAGAGCACATCGGTTACGTGTGAGATGTGTAGCCAAGCAGTAATGGTGCGCCATAGCTGCAAATATTAGTCGGTAATATGAAGTGTTGTCAGCTTAAGCCTGATGATCCAGACGAGCGTAAGCACGAAGTACGCAAAACTACCGCTAGGCCGCGCCTCTTTAGCTCAGTGGCAGAGCACTGGTCTAGTAAACCAGGGGTCGTGAGTTCGATCCTCACAGGAGGCAAACGAATTTTCGAAATCAGTTGCGCGTCGTGGCCGTATAGCAAGCAGTGTCTGGAACGACGAACAATTAGCAACAGGTGTTTTATTTAGAATTACTCTCAGATGTGATTGAGGCGAATGTCGCAGATAAAGCATTTTCCAAAGCGGTACAGCGTAGGGTGGGAGGCGGCAGTCTGAATTATATTTTTTACATGTGTTTTTCAAATATCACAGAGCCTCTCGCGAGCGTCGTCGTCGTCGTCGACGCCGCCGCTTCTGCAGAAGTAGCAAATCGCCATCGTAGCAAATGCGGCGAGGGACGCCCTGCCTTCGATTTCGAATGCACAAAGTGTGTGGTCTTGATTCCCAATCTCTACTTGGTCGGTCTCGTAAAGGCTTGCATGTAACGAATGGGTGGGAAGCAGCAAGAGGCAGCGGCTGTGTAGAACGAAAACACAATTCCTCAGCGGTATGAGCGTTTCGAGATGACACGAATGTAAGGAATACTTGGCGGCCAGTGACCGTGTGGCCTAATGGATAAGGCGTCGGACTTCGGATCCGAAGATTGCAGGTTCGAATCCTGTCACGGTCGTGTTTTTCCAATTCTGCAAAAGAAACACACCGTTTTAGTGTAGCTATTGAGCAGTACGAAATCGTCTGAATGTTGCTGTTGTCCATTTCCTGCTTGGAGATGCACTTGAGCTTGATACACACACAGCCAGAACGGTGTTATCTAGCGAAATGGTCGGCTGAGTGCCGTCACCGCGAGTTTTGGCTGGCATTTGCGCATCTAAGACAGCGTCGGAAAGTAACCCGTTCGGCTTCTGAGTCAAATCAAATATGTGTGTTAATTTTGACACCACTAGCGCTGCAGGTTTTCATGCAATTCCTGTACCTCTCAGAAATGATTATGAAATAAAACTGAAGTACGTGACGTGTGTGACGCTAGGAAAACATTAGGCAGCATGGAGAGATTCTGTATGGGACCACCCCACCGAAACGAGAACTGTGTGTCGTGCGACCCGACACGTAGTCACCGACGCAGCCCGGCTAGCTCAGTCGGTAGAGCATGAGACTCTTAATCTCAGGGTCGTGGGTTCGAGCCCCACGCTGGGCGGGACGTAATTTTGTTCCGCTGCAGATGTAAATTACCGTTTCTCTGATCAATGTGACGTAATGGAAATAGCAACTTAAAACTTTGCCTACGTCTCCATCAGTCGCAAGGAAGTGTATCTGAAGGTGAAGGTGATTTCGTAGACATGTGTCAAAGACATGTTCTGAAATGTAAGTGGTGTTGGTTGGAGAGCACATCGGTTACGTGTGAGATGTGTAGCCAAGCAGTAATGGTGCGCCATAGCTGCAAATATTAGTCGGTAATATGAAGTGTTGTCAGCTTAAGCCTGATGATCCAGACGAGCGTAAGCACGAAGTACGCAAAACTACCGCTAGGCCGCGCCTCTTTAGCTCAGTGGCAGAGCACTGGTCTAGTAAACCAGGGGTCGTGAGTTCGATCCTCACAGGAGGCAAACGAATTTTCGAAATCAGTTGCGCGTCGTGGCCGTATAGCAAGCAGTGTCTGGAACGACGAACAATTAGCAACAGGTGTTTTATTTAGAATTACTCTCAGATGTGATTGAGGCGAATGTCGCAGATAAAGCATTTTCCAAAGCGGTACAGCGTACATCTCCGGCGGTACACCGAAAGGTTACCGCCCTTCGATAGTGCCGTTTTCGCGCTAATCGAAGTGCTAGGGTTTACAGGTGCCAGCCAGCCAGCCAGCCAGCCAGCCAGCCAGCCAGCCAGCCAGCAGCAGCAGCAGCAGTTCCCGGTCCCGGCCTGCAGCGGTGGTCCCGCAGCCAGCCAGCCAGCCAGCCAGCCAGCCAGCCAGCCCTCCGGTGGCAGCAGCAG
Organism: Schistocerca americana; assembly: GCF_021461395.2. Taxonomy (NCBI): domain Eukaryota; kingdom Metazoa; phylum Arthropoda; class Insecta; order Orthoptera; family Acrididae; genus Schistocerca; species Schistocerca americana. The sequence goes on from NC_060125.1 coordinate 44,079,427, forward strand.
TCCAGCCAGCAGCAGTCCTGCCAGCAGCAGCAGCAGCAGCAGCAGCAGCAGCAGCAACAGCCGCCGCCGCCGCCGCCGCCGCCCCGGCCCAGTCCGCGGCAGCAGCGTCCCTGCCTCTCGCCGTCGCCGTCGCCGTCGCCGTCGCCGTCGCCGTCGCCGTCGCCGTCGCCGTCCGTCGTCTCCCAGTGTGTGTCCTGTCCCTTTAGTGCTGTGTTTTTCTTTCTTCTTCTTGTCGTCATGTCCGCTCCCACCACCACCGTCACTACTACCACCACCGCCATCGTGTATACGTCCCCTTCCGCCGCCACCACCACTATCACTTGGTGTGCCCAGTCCCACCCCCCTCCTTCCATCCCTCCCCTCCTCACTATCCCTTCGCCCTCGCTCTTTGTCGCCCCCTCTCCCGCCTCTTCCTCTCGTTCTGATCCTTTCCCCCCACTCCCCCAGCCTGTCACTGCAGCTCCGGCTAGGGTGGTGGCCCGTCGGGCCACTGCCCACGCCCAGCTCTCCCCGTCGCCGTCGCCATCGCCATCACCGCCACCACCGTCATCGTCACCATCACCATCACTGCCACATTCGCCTGCACCGTCACAGTCACTCTCTCCGGCGCCGACTGCTGCGTCCGTGCCGGGACCTGTCCCTTCCCGCCACCTCCCCATCGTTCCCATCCCTCATGTCACCACCCGCCCATCTGCCGCTGTCAAACGCCCTAGTGGCGCCTCCACTTCCTCTGCTCCTAAAAAGGCTCCACCCCGCCCCCCCTCCCCACCCCAAAATGCCATGGACGTCTCCCCACCAGGCCCCGCTCCCTCCTCCTCCTCCTCCCCACCCGGTCTCTACAAATATCTCCTGTCCCATCCCGATCCTTCCTTCCTCGAGGCCCGGAATCTCTCCCTCCTCCTCCGCCAACATTTCCCTGGCGCCCCCATATCTCTCCTTACTCCCAGACGGGATTCTGTTCTTATCTCCTCCCCCAGCCCCACCCTCCATACTGACATCCTCTCCCGCCTCCCCATCACCCGTTTTGGTCCTCACGCCACCCTCACCCCTGCTCCCTCCCCATCTCCTACCCGCCAACCCCAACCCCCGCGTCGCCCGCCGACCCTCACCGCCGTGATCACTCGGCTTAGCCCGTCGATCACGGAGGAGGAGGTGCTGGCGGAGCTGAAGGCCCATCCCACCCTGGAGGTGCGGGCAGTCCGCCGCATTTTCAACGCGACCGGCCCCCCCGCCTTATGCGGGTTTTCTCTGAGGACGCCCCCTCCATTGACCGTCTCCTGAAGGAGGGTGCCCTCCTCTTCAATCAGCGGTTCAAAGTCGACCCCTCCCGTTCCCCCCCTCAATCCCTGCGCTGCCAGAGGTGTCTGCGCTACAATGCCCATCCAACAGCCGAGTGCCGCGAGGCCCCCACCTGCCCGCATTGTCGGCAAGCGCACTTCCTCCGGCAGTGCCCCAACCTCCAATCCCCTCCCTCCTGTAATACCTGCAGCCTCCCCCACCCCACCTACTCCCAAAAATGTAAAGCCCGACCTCCTCCTACCACTCCTGAACTCACCGTCCCTGTCCGTCCCCTGGACGCCCCCACCCCTCCTGGCAATTCCCTTCGTCCCCCCCCCACTGCTGAGGACATCATCAGGTTCCTCACCATTGTCCTCCAAAACGTCCATCCCTTTCAGCGCCCCCACACCTTACAACAGATCTCCCTCGCCGCCCGTTCCATATTCCACCTTAAAATGTACGCCACCTTTTCCAATAACCAGGCCCATTTCACCTTCTCCCGCCTTGACACCCTCGTCTAAGTCCTTCCAATGGCGCGACAGCATCGTATCCTTTTCAACAATATCCGCTCCCTTCCCGCCAACAAGAACCTCTTCCTGCACACCCTTGCTACCCACCGTGTGGATGCCTTCCTCCTTAATGAAACCTTCCTCCAACCCCACCACTCCATCCACACCTCCCCCTATCTCCTCCACCGCTCCGATAATCCCCTCCCAGTTGCGCGTGGCGGAGTTGCCATTGGCCACCACCGCCAGATCCCCGTTCGGCTCCAGCCTCTCCTTCCCGACCCCACCGAACACCTGATCCTTAGTCTCTTCTTCCCCGGCCTTACCATTACCTGTGCCACCATCTATGTCCGCCCCAACGCCCCTCTTCCTTTCGACTTCCTCTCCCACATCGACCGTACCTTCTCCTCCTATGTGATCGCCGCCGACCTCAACATCCATAGTCGCTCCGCTGCCCAGTTACGGCGGTGGCATCGGTTCCTCTCCTCCCTTCAAGGCGACCTCATCCCCATCCCCCAGCACACCCGTCCCGAATCCAACTCCACTCCCGATGTTATCCTCTCCTCCCCCAACCTCCTTGGTCGCATTACGGTGGATGTCCTGGCGCCTATTGGTAGCGACCATCTCCCTGTCCTCCTCACCGTGTCAGACGGCCGTCGCCCCCGCCCCGACCCTCGTCATGACCCTCCCCCTAAGTACATCCATGACTATTCCCGTGCCAACTGGAATGCCTACCGGGATACCCTCTCCACTCAGGTCGATAGCCACCCTCTCGCCTACCGCCGTCCCGATGATGTCACCCATGCCGCCTCCTTTCTCCAGCAGACCTTGTCTGAGGCCGTGGAGGCCCACGTCCCTACTGTTGCCGTCCACCCCCACCGTCCTACCTTACCACCACAGGCCGTCCTCCTCCTCCGTGAATCCCGTCGTCTCTACCGTGCCTTCCTCCGCACGCGTGACCCGGACACCCTACGACGCCACCGGCAACTCCAGCGACACATTCGAAATTTGCTCGCGGCCAAGAAACGCCGGGACTGGCGACAGACATGCACCCGTTTAAATGCTACCCTCCCTATAAACTCGTCCAAGTTCTGGACCGCCTTCCGTCGCCTTACCGGAACTAAACCCTCCCCCTACTATCCTCTTCTCCACGATGATCACCCCTTCCCTGACGCCCTTAGTAAGGCCAATCACTTTGCCTCCTACCTGTCCGATGTGTTTTCCATCCCTGATGATCCCCAGTTCGATTACTCCCTCTTCCCAGATATCCGCGATCGAACTGACACCTCTGTCCCTCCCCTCGCTCCTGGTTTCCAGTACTTGGACAACATTCCACACACGGACCTTAATGCCCCCATCACCACACAGGATCTCATCGATACACTCCGCACCAAACGCAACACCGCTCCTGGTCACGATCGTGTTACCTACCGTCACCTTCGTGAAGCTCCTGTCTCTTTTCTCTCCACCCTGGCCAGGCTCTACAATGTAGTCCTGTCCACCGGTTACTACCCCGACCTGTGGAAAACCTCCCGTATCCTCATGTTCCTCAAACCTGGCAAACCGCCGTCCGCCGTCTCCTCCTACCGTCCCATCAGCCTTACCTCGGTCTTCAGCAAGGTCCTGGAATCTATCCTCACCCGCCGCATCCACCAGCATCTCCGCCAGCACCGCCTCCTCCCCGTTACCCAGTGTGGCTTTCGGCCGTCCTTCTCTTCCGACGATCTTCTCCTTCACCTCACTCATCTCCTTTCCGAACAGCTCAATTCCCGTCGCTCCGCAATCTTCCTCTCTCTTGACCTCGAACGCGCATATGACCGCGTATGGCATTCCGGTCTCCTCTTCAAGCTCCAAACCTTCGCCCTTCCCATTAACTACGTTCGTCTGATCGGTTCCTTTCTCTCCCGCCGTCCTTCCTATGTCACCATCCATAACACCGATTCCTACACCTTTTTCCCCTCCGCCGGTGTGCCCCAAGGCTCCGTCCTCTCCCCCCTTCTGTACCTTTTGTACACGGCGGACATGCCGCCGCCGTCGCCCCCCGTCCACCTCCTTCAGTTTGCCGATGACACCGCCTTCCTCGCCCTTGCCCCCACCCTGCAACGCTCCCAACGCCTTCTCCAATCCCATCTTGACCGGTTCACCGCTTGGTGCAACCAGTGGTTGCTCAAGGTCAATCCCTCCAAAACCCAGGCGATCATTGTAGGCAAAACCACCCCTTCCTTCCGCCTCCTTGATTTCTATCTCACCGTCTATGACCGTCCTATCGCCCTCACTCCCACCCTTAAGTACCTTGGCGTCACCCTCGACCGTCGCCTCTCCTGGACTCCCCATCTCCAGACAATCCAAGCCAAGGCACGTTCCCGACTCCGTCTCCTCAAGCTCCTTTCCGGCCGAACGTGGGGTTTGGACCCCTCCACCATCCTCCACACCTATAAGTCCCTCATCCGCCCTATCCTCTGTTACGCCCATCCAGCCTGGATCTCCGCCCCCCCTTCCTTTTATAAATCCCTCCAAATCCTTGAACGCCATGCTCTCCGCCTTGCCTATCGCATCCGTCTCCCTTCCCCCACGCGGATCCTGTATGACCTTATCCCCTTCCCCCACCTCCTCCTCTTCCTCGAAAGGCTACGAATCCTCTACACCTCCCGTAAACTCGATCCTCCTCACCCGCTCGTCTCCCCGATCCTCTCCCACCCCCGCCCGCTGCCGCGCCTGTACTCCCATGTCCCACCCGGTCTCCATCTCTCCACCCTCCTTACCCTCTCCCAAGGTGGCTTCCGCCAGCTCCCCCTCCCTGATGATGTCCTCCTCCCCTGCATCTACCCCTCCTATCAACTTTGATCCTCCCCCCCCTCCTGTGTCCTTTCCTTCAGGCACCCTCCCTCCCCCCCCTTTTCCCTTCCCTTCTCTTTCCTTTCCCCCCTCCCTCCTACCCTCTCCTCTGGGCTTCACTCCCCCTTCCTCCCTCCCCCTCTCTCCTTTGCCCATGGCACCTCTGCTCTCCCCTCTCCCATTTCCCCTTCCTCCTCCTCCACCTCCTCTCTTGGCAGGTCCCCGGACTCGTACACGCTGAGTGAACATTCGCGCGCCGGAGATCGTCGCCATCAGTGTCTCGTGAGTGCCGTCGTGTTTCGTGTTCAGTGTTCCCGTCATACTCCATCGTTCACCTGTGCCATCGCCATCTTCAGTGTTAGTGCGTCGTGACAACAGTTTGTAGTGAATTTTCGTCAAGTGTGAACGGCTCCGTGTTTGTCTTTATGTGTCTACAGTTTTATTACCCACCGTTATGTCACATTTGTGTATTCTTTCTGTTCTATCTTTATCTCCTCTACGGCTGAAGAGCGGCGTACCATGCTGCTGACAGCCTGCCTGTTTGTACGGGTTTGAAAATAACAATAAAGGAAAAAAAAAAAAAAAAAGGTACAGCGTAGGGTGGGAGGCGGCAGTCTGAATTATATTTTTTACATGTGTTTTTCAAAAATCACAGAGCCTCTCGCGAGCGTCGTCGTCGTCGTCGACGCCGCCGCTTCTGCAGAAGTAGCAAATCGCCATCGTAGCAAATGCGGCGAGGGACGCCCTGCCTTCGATTTCGAATGCACAAAGTGTGTGGTCTTGATTCCCAATCTCTACTTGGTCGGTCTCGTAAAGGCTTGCATGTAACGAATGGGTGGGAAGCAGCAAGAGGCAGCGGCTGTGTAGAACGAAAACACAATTCCTCAGCGGTATGAGCGTTTCGAGATGACACGAATGTAAGGAATACTTGGCGGCCAGTGACCGTGTGGCCTAATGGATAAGGCGTCGGACTTCGGATCCGAAGATTGCAGGTTCGAATCCTGTCACGGTCGTGTTTTTCCAATTCTGCAAAAGAAACACACCGTTTTAGTGTAGCTATTGAGCAGTACGAAATCGTCTGAATGTTGCTGTTGTCCATTTCCTGCTTGGAGATGCACTTGAGCTTGATACACACACAGCCAGAACGGTGTTATCTAGCGAAATGGTCGGCTGAGTGCCGTCACCGCGAGTTTTGGCTGGCATTTGCGCATCTAAGACAGCGTCGGAAAGTAACCCGTTCGGCTTCTGAGTCAAATCAAATATGTGTGTTAATTTTGACACCACTAGCGCTGCAGGTTTTCATGCAATTCCTGTACCTCTCAGAAATGATTATGAAATAAAACTGAAGTACGTGACGTGTGTGACGCTAGGAAAACATTAGGCAGCATGGAGAGATTCTGTATGGGACCACCCCACCGAAACGAGAACTGTGTGTCGTGCGACCCGACACGTAGTCACCGACGCAGCCCGGCTAGCTCAGTCGGTAGAGCATGAGACTCTTAATCTCAGGGTCGTGGGTTCGAGCCCCACGCTGGGCGGGACGTAATTTTGTTCCGCTGCAGATGTAAATTACCGTTTCTCTGATCAATGTGACGTAATGGAAATAGCAACTTAAAACTTTGCCTACGTCTCCATCAGTCGCAAGGAAGTGTATCTGAAGGTGAAGGTGATTTCGTAGACATGTGTCAAAGACATGTTCTGAAATGTAAGTGGTGTTGGTTGGAGAGCACATCGGTTACGTGTGAGATGTGTAGCCAAGCAGTAATGGTGCGCCATAGCTGCAAATATTAGTCGGTAATATGAAGTGTTGTCAGCTTAAGCCTGATGATCCAGATGAGCGTAAGCACGAAGTACGCAAAACTACCGCTAGGCCGCGCCTCTTTAGCTCAGTGGCAGAGCACTGGTCTAGTAAACCAGGGGTCGTGAGTTCGATCCTCACAGGAGGCAAACGAATTTTCGAAATCAGTTGCGCGTCGTGGCCGTATAGCAAGCAGTGTCTGGAACGACGAACAATTAGCAACAGGTGTTTTATTTAGAATTACTCTCAGATGTGATTGAGGCGAATGTCGCAGATAAAGCATTTTCCAAAGCGGTACAGCGTAGGGTGGGAGGCGGCAGTCTGAATTATATTTTTTACATGTGTTTTTCAAATATCACAGAGCCTCTCGCGAGCGTCGTCGTCGTCGTCGACGCCGCCGCTTCTGCAGAAGTAGCAAATCGCCATCGTAGCAAATGCGGCGAGGGACGCCCTGCCTTCGATTTCGAATGCACAAAGTGTGTGGTCTTGATTCCCAATCTCTACTTGGTCGGTCTCGTAAAGGCTTGCATGTAACGAATGGGTGGGAAGCAGCAAGAGGCAGCGGCTGTGTAGAACGAAAACACAATTCCTCAGCGGTATGAGCGTTTCGAGATGACACGAATGTAAGGAATACTTGGCGGCCAGTGACCGTGTGGCCTAATGGATAAGGCGTCGGACTTCGGATCCGAAGATTGCACGTTCGAATCCTGTCACGGTCGTGTTTTTCCAATTCTGCAAAAGAAACACACCGTTTTAGTGTAGCTATTGAGCAGTACGAAATCGTCTGAATGTTGCTGTTGTCCATTTCCTGCTTGGAGATGCACTTGAGCTTGATACACACACAGCCAGAACGGTGTTATCTAGCGAAATGGTCGGCTGAGTGCCGTCACCGCGAGTTTTGGCTGGCATTTGCGCATCTAAGACAGCGTCGGAAAGTAACCCGTTCGGCTTCTGAGTCAAATCAAATATGTGTGTTAATTTTGACACCACTAGCGCTGCAGGTTTTCATGCAATTCCTGTACCTCTCAGAAATGATTATGAAATAAAACTGAAGTACGTGACGTGTGTGACGCTAGGAAAACATTAGGCAGCATGGAGAGATTCTGTATGGGACCACCCCACCGAAACGAGAACTGTGTGTCGTGCGACCCGACACGTAGTCACCGACGCAGCCCGGCTAGCTCAGTCGGTAGAGCATGAGACTCTTAATCTCAGGGTCGTGGGTTCGAGCCCCACGCTGGGCGGGACGTAATTTTGTTCCGCTGCAGATGTAAATTACCGTTTCTCTGATCAATGTGACGTAATGGAAATAGCAACTTAAAACTTTGCCTACGTCTCCATCAGTCGCAAGGAAGTGTATCTGAAGGTGAAGGTGATTTCGTAGACATGTGTCAAAGACATGTTCTGAAATGTAAGTGGTGTTGGTTGGAGAGCACATCGGTTACGTGTGAGATGTGTAGCCAAGCAGTAATGGTGCGCCATAGCTGCAAATATTAGTCGGTAATATGAAGTGTTGTCAGCTTAAGCCTGATGATCCAGACGAGCGTAAGCACGAAGTACGCAAAACTACCGCTAGGCCGCGCCTCTTTAGCTCAGTGGCAGAGCACTGGTCTAGTAAACCAGGGGTCGTGAGTTCGATCCTCACAGGAGGCAAACGAATTTTCGAAATCAGTTGCGCGTCGTGGCCGTATAGCAAGCAGTGTCTGGAACGACGAACAATTAGCAACAGGTGTTTTATTTAGAATTACTCTCAGATGTGATTGAGGCGAATGTCGCAGATAAAGCATTTTCCAAAGCGGTACAGCGTAGGGTGGGAGGCGGCAGTCTGAATTATATTTTTTACATGTGTTTTTCAAATATCACAGAGCCTCTCGCGAGCGTCGTCGTCGTCGTCGACGCCGCCGCTTCTGCAGAAGTAGCAAATCGCCATCGTAGCAAATGCGGCGAGGGACGCCCTGCCTTCGATTTCGAATGCACAAAGTGTGTGGTCTTGATTCCCAATCTCTACTTGGTCGGTCTCGTAAAGGCTTGCATGTAACGAATGGGTGGGAAGCAGCAAGAGGCAGCGGCTGTGTAGAACGAAAACACAATTCCTCAGCGGTATGAGCGTTTCGAGATGACACGAATGTAAGGAATACTTGGCGGCCAGTGACCGTGTGGCCTAATGGATAAGGCGTCGGACTTCGGATCCGAAGATTGCAGGTTCGAATCCTGTCACGGTCGTGTTTTTCCAATTCTGCAAAAGAAACACACCGTTTTAGTGTAGCTATTGAGCAGTACGAAATCGTCTGAATGTTGCTGTTGTCCATTTCCTGCTTGGAGATGCACTTGAGCTTGATACACACACAGCCAGAACGGTGTTATCTAGCGAAATGGTCGGCTGAGTGCCGTCACCGCGAGTTTTGGCTGGCATTTGCGCATCTAAGACAGCGTCGGAAAGTAACCCGTTCGGCTTCTGAGTCAAATCAAATATGTGTGTTAATTTTGACACCACTAGCGCTGCAGGTTTTCATGCAATTCCTGTACCTCTCAGAAATGATTATGAAATAAAACTGAAGTACGTGACGTGTGTGACGCTAGGAAAACATTAGGCAGCATGGAGAGATTCTGTATGGGACCACCCCACCGAAACGAGAACTGTGTGTCGTGCGACCCGACACGTAGTCACCGACGCAGCCCGGCTAGCTCAGTCGGTAGAGCATGAGACTCTTAATCTCAGGGTCGTGGGTTCGAGCCCCACGCTGGGCGGGACGTAATTTTGTTCCGCTGCAGATGTAAATTACCGTTTCTCTGATCAATGTGACGTAATGGAAATAGCAACTTAAAACTTTGCCTACGTCTCCATCAGTCGCAAGGAAGTGTATCTGAAGGTGAAGGTGATTTCGTAGACATGTGTCAAAGACATGTTCTGAAATGTAAGTGGTGTTGGTTGGAGAGCACATCGGTTACGTGTGAGATGTGTAGCCAAGCAGTAATGGTGCGCCATAGCTGCAAATATTAGTCGGTAATATGAAGTGTTGTCAGCTTAAGCCTGATGATCCAGATGAGCGTAAGCACGAAGTACGCAAAACTACCGCTAGGCCGCGCCTCTTTAGCTCAGTGGCAGAGCACTGGTCTAGTAAACCAGGGGTCGTGAGTTCGATCCTCACAGGAGGCAAACGAATTTTCGAAATCAGTTGCGCGTCGTGGCCGTATAGCAAGCAGTGTCTGGAACGACGAACAATTAGCAACAGGTGTTTTATTTAGAATTACTCTCAGATGTGATTGAGGCGAATGTCGCAGATAAAGCATTTTCCAAAGCGGTACAGCGTAGGGTGGGAGGCGGCAGTCTGAATTATATTTTTTACATGTGTTTTTCAAATATCACAGAGCCTCTCGCGAGCGTCGTCGTCGTCGTCGACGCCGCCGCTTCTGCAGAAGTAGCAAATCGCCATCGTAGCAAATGCGGCGAGGGACGCCCTGCCTTCGATTTCGAATGCACAAAGTGTGTGGTCTTGATTCCCAATCTCTACTTGGTCGGTCTCGTAAAGGCTTGCATGTAACGAATGGGTGGGAAGCAGCAAGAGGCAGCGGCTGTGTAGAACGAAAACACAATTCCTCAGCGGTATGAGCGTTTCGAGATGACACGAATGTAAGGAATACTTGGCGGCCAGTGACCGTGTGGCCTAATGGATAAGGCGTCGGACTTCGGATCCGAAGATTGCACGTTCGAATCCTGTCACGGTCGTGTTTTTCCAATTCTGCAAAAGAAACACACCGTTTTAGTGTAGCTATTGAGCAGTACGAAATCGTCTGAATGTTGCTGTTGTCCATTTCCTGCTTGGAGATGCACTTGAGCTTGATACACACACAGCCAGAACGGTGTTATCTAGCGAAATGGTCGGCTGAGTGCCGTCACCGCGAGTTTTGGCTGGCATTTGCGCATCTAAGACAGCGTCGGAAAGTAACCCGTTCGGCTTCTGAGTCAAATCAAATATGTGTGTTAATTTTGACACCACTAGCGCTGCAGGTTTTCATGCAATTCCTGTACCTCTCAGAAATGATTATGAAATAAAACTGAAGTACGTGACGTGTGTGACGCTAGGAAAACATTAGGCAGCATGGAGAGATTCTGTATGGGACCACCCCACCGAAACGAGAACTGTGTGTCGTGCGACCCGACACGTAGTCACCGACGCAGCCCGGCTAGCTCAGTCGGTAGAGCATGAGACTCTTAATCTCAGGGTCGTGGGTTCGAGCCCCACGCTGGGCGGGACGTAATTTTGTTCCGCTGCAGATGTAAATTACCGTTTCTCTGATCAATGTGACGTAATGGAAATAGCAACTTAAAACTTTGCCTACGTCTCCATCAGTCGCAAGGAAGTGTATCTGAAGGTGAAGGTGATTTCGTAGACATGTGTCAAAGACATGTTCTGAAATGTAAGTGGTGTTGGTTGGAGAGCACATCGGTTACGTGTGAGATGTGTAGCCAAGCAGTAATGGTGCGCCATAGCTGCAAATATTAGTCGGTAATATGAAGTGTTGTCAGCTTAAGCCTGATGATCCAGACGAGCGTAAGCACGAAGTACGCAAAACTACCGCTAGGCCGCGCCTCTTTAGCTCAGTGGCAGAGCACTGGTCTAGTAAACCAGGGGTCGTGAGTTCGATCCTCACAGGAGGCAAACGAATTTTCGAAATCAGTTGCGCGTCGTGGCCGTATAGCAAGCAGTGTCTGGAACGACGAACAATTAGCAACAGGTGTTTTATTTAGAATTACTCTCAGATGTGATTGAGGCGAATGTCGCAGATAAAGCATTTTCCAAAGCGGTACAGCGTAGGGTGGGAGGCGGCAGTCTGAATTATATTTTTTACATGTGTTTTTCAAATATCACAGAGCCTCTCGCGAGCGTCGTCGTCGTCGTCGACGCCGCCGCTTCTGCAGAAGTAGCAAATCGCCATCGTAGCAAATGCGGCGAGGGACGCCCTGCCTTCGATTTCGAATGCACAAAGTGTGTGGTCTTGATTCCCAATCTCTACTTGGTCGGTCTCGTAAAGGCTTGCATGTAACGAATGGGTGGGAAGCAGCAAGAGGCAGCGGCTGTGTAGAACGAAAACACAATTCCTCAGCGGTATGAGCGTTTCGAGATGACACGAATGTAAGGAATACTTGGCGGCCAGTGACCGTGTGGCCTAATGGATAAGGCGTCGGACTTCGGATCCGAAGATTGCAGGTTCGAATCCTGTCACGGTCGTGTTTTTCCAATTCTGCAAAAGAAACACACCGTTTTAGTGTAGCTATTGAGCAGTACGAAATCGTCTGAATGTTGCTGTTGTCCATTTCCTGCTTGGAGATGCACTTGAGCTTGATACACACACAGCCAGAACGGTGTTATCTAGCGAAATGGTCGGCTGAGTGCCGTCACCGCGAGTTTTGGCTGGCATTTGCGCATCTAAGACAGCGTCGGAAAGTAACCCGTTCGGCTTCTGAGTCAAATCAAATATGTGTGTTAATTTTGACACCACTAGCGCTGCAGGTTTTCATGCAATTCCTGTACCTCTCAGAAATGATTATGAAATAAAACTGAAGTACGTGACGTGTGTGACGCTAGGAAAACATTAGGCAGCATGGAGAGATTCTGTATGGGACCACCCCACCGAAACGAGAACTGTGTGTCGTGCGACCCGACACGTAGTCACCGACGCAGCCCGGCTAGCTCTGTCGGTAGAGCATGAGACTCTTAATCTCAGGGTCGTGGGTTCGAGCCCCACGCTGGGCGGGACGTAATTTTGTTCCGCTGCAGATGTAAATTACCGTTTCTCTGATCAATGTGACGTAATGGAAATAGCAACTTAAAACTTTGCCTACGTCTCCATCAGTCGCAAGGAAGTGTATCTGAAGGTGAAGGTGATTTCGTAGACATGTGTCAAAGACATGTTCTGAAATGTAAGTGGTGTTGGTTGGAGAGCACATCGGTTACGTGTGAGATGTGTAGCCAAGCAGTAATGGTGCGCCATAGCTGCAAATATTAGTCGGTAATATGAAGTGTTGTCAGCTTAAGCCTGATGATCCAGACGAGCGTAAGCACGAAGTACGCAAAACTACCGCTAGGCCGCGCCTCTTTAGCTCAGTGGCAGAGCACTGGTCTAGTAAACCAGGGGTCGTGAGTTCGATCCTCACAGGAGGCAAACGAATTTTCGAAATCAGTTGCGCGTCGTGGCCGTATAGCAAGCAGTGTCTGGAACGACGAACAATTAGCAACAGGTGTTTTATTTAGAATTACTCTCAGATGTGATTGAGGCGAATGTCGCAGATAAAGCATTTTCCAAAGCGGTACAGCGTAGGGTGGGAGGCGGCAGTCTGAATTATATTTTTTACATGTGTTTTTCAAATATCACAGAGCCTCTCGCGAGCGTCGTCGTCGTCGTCGTCGACGCCGCCGCTTCTGCAGAAGTAGCAAATCGCCATCGTAGCAAATGCGGCGAGGGACGCCCTGCCTTCGATTTCGAATGCACAAAGTGTGTGGTCTTGATTCCCAATCTCTACTTGGTCGGTCTCGTAAAGGCTTGCATGTAACGAATGGGTGGGAAGCAGCAAGAGGCAGCGGCTGTGTAGAACGAAAACACAATTCCTCAGCGGTATGAGCGTTTCGAGATGACACGAATGTAAGGAATACTTGGCGGCCAGTGACCGTGTGGCCTAATGGATAAGGCGTCGGACTTCGGATCCGAAGATTGCAGGTTCGAATCCTGTCACGGTCGTGTTTTTCCAATTCTGCAAAAGAAACACACCGTTTTAGTGTAGCTATTGAGCAGTACGAAATCGTCTATTTGTTGCTGTTGTCCATTTCCTGCTTGGAGATGCACTTGAGCTTGATACACACACAGCCAGAACGGTGTTATCTAGCGAAATGGTCGGCTGAGTGCCGTCACCGCGAGTTTTGGCTGGCATTTGCGCATCTAAGACAGCGTCGGAAAGTAACCCGTTCGGCTTCTGAGTCAAATCAAATATGTGTGTTAATTTTGACACCACTAGCGCTGCAGGTTTTCATGCAATTCCTGTACCTCTCAGAAATGATTATGAAATAAAACTGAAGTACGTGACGTGTGTGACGCTAGGAAAACATTAGGCAGCATGGAGAGATTCTGTATGGGACCACCCCACCGAAACGAGAACTGTGTGTCGTGCGACCCGACACGTAGTCACCGACGCAGCCCGGCTAGCTCTGTCGGTAGAGCATGAGACTCTTAATCTCAGGGTCGTGGGTTCGAGCCCCACGCTGGGCGGGACGTAATTTTGTTCCGCTGCAGATGTAAATTACCGTTTCTCTGATCAATGTGACGTAATGGAAATAGCAACTTAAAACTTTGCCTACGTCTCCATCAGTCGCAAGGAAGTGTATCTGAAGGTGAAGGTGATTTCGTAGACATGTGTCAAAGACATGTTCTGAAATGTAAGTGGTGTTGGTTGGAGAGCACATCGGTTACGTGTGAGATGTGTAGCCAAGCAGTAATGGTGCGCCATAGCTGCAAATATTAGTCGGTAATATGAAGTGTTGTCAGCTTAAGCCTGATGATCCAGACGAGCGTAAGCACGAAGTACGCAAAACTACCGCTAGGCCGCGCCTCTTTAGCTCAGTGGCAGAGCACTGGTCTAGTAAACCAGGGGTCGTGAGTTCGATCCTCACAGGAGGCAAACGAATTTTCGAAATCAGTTGCGCGTCGTGGCCGTATAGCAAGCAGTGTCTGGAACGACGAACAATTAGCAACAGGTGTTTTATTTAGAATTACTCTCAGATGTGATTGAGGCGAATGTCGCAGATAAAGCATTTTCCAAAGCGGTACAGCGTAGGGTGGGAGGCGGCAGTCTGAATTATATTTTTTACATGTGTTTTTCAAATATCACAGAGCCTCTCGCGAGCGTCGTCGTCGTCGTCGTCGACGCCGCCGCTTCTGCAGAAGTAGCAAATCGCCATCGTAGGAAATGCGGCGAGGGACGCCCTGCCTTCGATTTCGAATGCACAAAGTGTGTGGTCTTGATTCCCAATCTCTACTTGGTCGGTCTCGTAAAGGCTTGCATGTAACGAATGGGTGGGAAGCAGCAAGAGGCAGCGGCTGTGTAGAACGAAAACACAATTCCTCAGCGGTATGAGCGTTTCGAGATGACACGAATGTAAGGAATACTTGGCGGCCAGTGACCGTGTGGCCTAATGGATAAGGCGTCGGACTTCGGATCCGAAGATTGCACGTTCGAATCCTGTCACGGTCGTGTTTTTCCAATTCTGCAAAAGAAACACACCGTTTTAGTGTAGCTATTGAGCAGTACGAAATCGTCTGAATGTTGCTGTTGTCCATTTCCTGCTTGGAGATGCACTTGAGCTTGATACACACACAGCCAGAACGGTGTTATCTAGCGATATGGTCGGCTGAGTGCCGTCACCGCGAGTTTTGGCTGGCATTTGCGCATCTAAGACAGCGTCGGAAAGTAACCCGTTCGGCTTCTGAGTCAAATCAAATATGTGTGTTAATTTTGACACCACTAGCGCTGCAGGTTTTCATGCAATTCCTGTACCTCTCAGAAATGATTATGAAATAAAACTGAAGTACGTGACGTGTGTGACGCTAGGAAAACATTAGGCAGCATGGAGAGATTCTGTATGGGACCACCCCACCGAAACGAGAACTGTGTGTCGTGCGACCCGACACGTAGTCACCGACGCAGCCCGGCTAGCTCTGTCGGTAGAGCATGAGACTCTTAATCTCAGGGTCGTGGGTTCGAGCCCCACGCTGGGCGGGACGTAATTTTGTTCCGCTGCAGATGTAAATTACCGTTTCTCTGATCAATGTGACGTAATGGAAATAGCAACTTAAAACTTTGCCTACGTCTCCATCAGTCGCAAGGAAGTGTATCTGAAGGTGAAGGTGATTTCGTAGACATGTGTCAAAGACATGTTCTGAAATGTAAGTGGTGTTGGTTGGAGAGCACATCGGTTACGTGTGAGATGTGTAGCCAAGCAGTAATGGTGCGCCATAGCTGCAAATATTAGTCGGTAATATGAAGTGTTGTCAGCTTAAGCCTGATGATCCAGACGAGCGTAAGCACGAAGTACGCAAAACTACCGCTAGGCCGCGCCTCTTTAGCTCAGTGGCAGAGCACTGGTCTAGTAAACCAGGGGTCGTGAGTTCGATCCTCACAGGAGGCAAACGAATTTTCGAAATCAGTTGCGCGTCGTGGCCGTATAGCAAGCAGTGTCTGGAACGACGAACAATTAGCAACAGGTGTTTTATTTAGAATTACTCTCAGATGTGATTGAGGCGAATGTCGCAGATAAAGCATTTTCCAAAGCGGTACAGCGTAGGGTGGGAGGCGGCAGTCTGAATTATATTTTTTACATGTGTTTTTCAAATATCACAGAGCCTCTCGCGAGCGTCGTCGTCGTCGTCGTCGACGCCGCCGCTTCTGCAGAAGTAGCAAATCGCCATCGTAGCAAATGCGGCGAGGGACGCCCTGCCTTCGATTTCGAATGCACAAAGTGTGTGGTCTTGATTCCCAATCTCTACTTGGTCGGTCTCGTAAAGGCTTGCATGTAACGAATGGGTGGGAAGCAGCAAGAGGCAGCGGCTGTGTAGAACGAAAACACAATTCCTCAGCGGTATGAGCGTTTCGAGATGACACGAATGTAAGGAATACTTGGCGGCCAGTGACCGTGTGGCCTAATGGATAAGGCGTCGGACTTCGGATCCGAAGATTGCAGGTTCGAATCCTGTCACGGTCGTGTTTTTCCAATTCTGCAAAAGAAACACACCGTTTTAGTGTAGCTATTGAGCAGTACGAAATCGTCTGAATGTTGCTGTTGTCCATTTCCTGCTTGGAGATGCACTTGAGCTTGATACACACACAGCCAGAACGGTGTTATCTAGCGAAATGGTCGGCTGAGTGCCGTCACCGCGAGTTTTGGCTGGCATTTGCGCATCTAAGACAGCGTCGGAAAGTAACCCGTTCGGCTTCTGAGTCAAATCAAATATGTGTGTTAATTTTGACACCACTAGCGCTGCAGGTTTTCATGCAATTCCTGTACCTCTCAGAAATGATTATGAAATAAAACTGAAGTACGTGACGTGTGTGACGCTAGGAAAACATTAGGCAGCATGGAGAGATTCTGTATGGGACCACCCCACCGAAACGAGAACTGTGTGTCGTGCGACCCGACACGTAGTCACCGACGCAGCCCGGCTAGCTCTGTCGGTAGAGCATGAGACTCTTAATCTCAGGGTCGTGGGTTCGAGCCCCACGCTGGGCGGCGCCAAATTTTGTGTCTACGCGGATGCAACCTGCGCCCCTCTCGTGAGCCTTGCGTAATGAACGTAACGGGTTACGACGATGCCTAGCTTCGTATGAATATCAGAGGAATGGTTTTTGAAGCTGAAAGTAACTCTGAAATGAATTAAATGTGTTGTTTTGAAGTTTTAGGCGTACATCGATATCGTGTGAGATGTGTAAGAAAGCAGCAGCTGTGCTAACTAAATACAAATAATGGTCGCTAATGCGGTGCGTTTCCAGCTGAAGGGCTCCGATTCACTAGTCCACAAGAATACAGTACCCGAAAATTGCGCTAGGCGGCGCCTCCTTAGCTCAGTGGCAGAGCGCTGGTCTAGTAAACCAGAGGTCGTGAGTTCGATCCTCACAGGGGGCAAATGAATTTTGTAAAAGCCCCTTCTACCGTAGCCCTTTCGAAAAAAGCGGTCAAGGATAAAAAAAATTATGAATGGGTGCGGTATTAAAGAAGTGCTCTCGCAAATGAATAGTGCGAATGGTGCTATTAAAGTAGGCACCAGAAACTGCTGCTTTTGGCAGTCTCCGGAGAATGCCGACGTGAAATACTTAGTTCTTGTGATGTATTTTCTACCCCTGGTAGAGACCCTCGCGGTTGTCGTCGTCGTCGGCGCCGGCGCCGCCGCCGCTTTGGTAATAGCGGCAACTCGCCATTGTATGACATAGGGTGAGGTACCTTCTGCAACCGACTGAGATGGCAGTAAGCGATTGAAGCTGATTTGCAACCTCTTGTTTGATCAGCGTCATAAGGGCTTGAATGTAACTTGCGATGGGACACAGCAAGAAGTAGCGTCGCCTTTTTAGTACTGAAATTGGAGATGGAGAATTGCGTCAAAGATGGGAAATTCATTCCGGCAAGCGTACAAATGGCGAAAATGAGGTGTGTGTGGGGAAGCATATTGCGCCAGTGACCGTGTGGCCTAATGGATAAGGCGTCGGACTTCGGATCCGAAGATTGCAGGTTCGAATCCTGTCACGGTCGAGTTTTTCCAGTTCTGCAAAAGATGCATGCTGTTTTACTGTGTTGTTTGAGTACTACAAAACTAGTTGAAAGTTGCTGCTGTGCGCTTCCTGGCTGCAAACCGGCGTCTACCTGAAGCTCAAGCAAGACAAAGGGGTTGTGTAGCGAAATTTTCGGCACAGTGCCGATCAGGAGAGTTTTCTTGGAACTACTGCGTCTGACTCAGGACCCAAGAGCTACGCCACAGGCGTCTGCGCACAGTCGAGCATGTGTGTTGAATAATGGTGCTGATAGCCACGTATCATTTCAAGTAGATTTGATGCCTTTCGGAGACAATTTTTCATTGAATAGGATTGTAGCTCATTTGTGGCAGCAGGAAATAAGCTGTAGTCAAAAGGATCTTCCATAGAGGGTCGCAGGTCGCATAAATACTGTATGGCTCGTAACGCGTTGTGTGGAGCCCGGCTAGCTCAGTCGGTAGAGCATGAGACTCTTAATCTCAGAGTCGTGGGTTCGAGCCCCACGCTGGGCGGCGCCAAATTTTGTGTCTACGCGGATGCAACCTGCGCCCCTCTCGTGAGCCTTGCGTAATGAACGTAACGGGTTACGACGATGCCTAGCTTCGTATGAATATCAGAGGAATGGTTTTTGAAGCTGAAAGTAACTCTGAAATGAATTAAATGTGTTGTTTTGAAGTTTTAGGCGTACATCGATATCGTGTGAGATGTGTAAGAAAGCAGCAGCTGTGCTAACTAAATACAAATAATGGTCGCTAATGCGGTGCGTTTCCAGCTGAAGGGCTCCGATTCACTAGTCCACAAGAATACAGTACCCGAAAATTGCGCTAGGCGGCGCCTCCTTAGCTCAGTGGCAGAGCGCTGGTCTAGTAAACCAGAGGTCGTGAGTTCGATCCTCACAGGGGGCAAATGAATTTTGTAAAAGCCCCTTCTACCGTAGCCCTTTCGAAAAAAGCGGTCAAGGATAAAAAAAATTATGAATGGGTGCGGTATTAAAGAAGTGCTCTCGCAAATGAATAGTGCGAATGGTGCTATTAAAGTAGGCACCAGAAACTGCTGCTTTTGGCAGTCTCCGGAGAATGCCGACGTGAAATACTTAGTTCTTGTGATGTATTTTCTACCCCTGGTAGAGACCCTCGCGGTTGTCGTCGTCGTCGTCGGCGCCGCCGCCGCTTTGGTAATAGCGGCAACTCGCCATTGTATGACATAGGGTGAGGTACCTTCTGCAACCGACTGAGATGGCAGTAAGCGATTGAAGCTGATTTGCAACCTCTTGTTTGATCAGCGTCATAAGGGCTTGAATGTAACTTGCGATGGGACACAGCAAGAAGTAGCGTCGCCTTTTTAGTACTGAAATTGGAGATGGAGAATTGCGTCAAAGATGGGAAATTCATTCCGGCAAGCGTACAAATGGCGAAAATGAGGTGTGTGTGGGGAAGCACATTGCGCCAGTGACCGTGTGGCCTAATGGATAAGGCGTCGGACTTCGGATCCGAAGATTGCAGGTTCGAATCCTGTCACGGTCGAGTTTTTCCAGTTCTGCAAAAGATGCATGCTGTTTTACTGTGTTGTTTGAGTACTACAAAACTAGTTGAAAGTTGCTGCTGTGCGCTTCCTGGCTGCAAACCGGCGTCTACCTGAAGCTCAAGCAAGACAAAGGGGTTGTGTAGCGAAATTTTCGGCACAGTGCCGATCAGGAGAGTTTTCTTGGAACTACTGCGTCTGACTCAGGACCCAAGAGCTACGCCACAGGCGTCTGCGCACAGTCGAGCATGTGTGTTGAATAATGGTGCTGATAGCCACGTATCATTTCAAGTAGATTTGATGCCTTTCGGAGACAATTTTTCATTGAATAGGATTGTAGCTCATTTGTGGCAGCAGGAAATAAGCTGTAGTCAAAAGGATCTTCCATAGAGGGTCGCAGGTCGCATAAATACTGTATGGCTCGTAACGCGTTGTGTGGAGCCCGGCTAGCTCAGTCGGTAGAGCATGAGACTCTTAATCTCAGAGTCGTGGGTTCGAGCCCCACGCTGGGCGGCGCCAAATTTTGTGTCTACGCGGATGCAACCTGCGCCCCTCTCGTGAGCCTTGCGTAATGAACGTAACGGGTTACGACGATGCCTAGCTTCGTATGAATATCAGAGGAATGGTTTTTGAAGCTGAAAGTAACTCTGAAATGAATTAAATGTGTTGTTTTGAAGTTTTAGGCGTACATCGATATCGTGTGAGATGTGTAAGAAAGCAGCAGCTGTGCTAACTAAATACAAATAATGGTCGCTAATGCGGTGCGTTTCCAGCTGAAGGGCTCCGATTCACTAGTCCACAAGAATACAGTACCCGAAAATTGCGCTAGGCGGCGCCTCCTTAGCTCAGTGGCAGAGCGCTGGTCTAGTAAACCAGAGGTCGTGAGTTCGATCCTCACAGGGGGCAAATGAATTTTGTAAAAGCCCCTTCTACCGTAGCCCTTTCGAAAAAAGCGGTCAAGGATAAAAAAAATTATGAATGGGTGCGGTATTAAAGAAGTGCTCTCGCAAATGAATAGTGCGAATGGTGCTATTAAAGTAGGCACCAGAAACTGCTGCTTTTGGCAGTCTCCGGAGAATGCCGACGTGAAATACTTAGTTCTTGTGATGTATTTTCTACCCCTGGTAGAGACCCTCGCGGTTGTCGTCGTCGTCGTCGGCGCCGCCGCCGCTTTGGTAATAGCGGCAACTCGCCATTGTATGACATAGGGTGAGGTACCTTCTGCAACCGACTGAGATGGCAGTAAGCGATTGAAGCTGATTTGCAACCTCTTGTTTGATCAGCGTCATAAGGGCTTGAATGTAACTTGCGATGGGACACAGCAAGAAGTAGCGTCGCCTTTTTAGTACTGAAATTGGAGATGGAGAATTGCGTCAAAGATGGGAAATTCATTCCGGCAAGCGTACAAATGGCGAAAATGAGGTGTGTGTGGGGAAGCACATTGCGCCAGTGACCGTGTGGCCTAATGGATAAGGCGTCGGACTTCGGATCCGAAGATTGCAGGTTCGAATCCTGTCACGGTCGAGTTTTTCCAGTTCTGCAAAAGATGCATGCTGTTTTACTGTGTTGTTTGAGTACTACAAAACTAGTTGAAAGTTGCTGCTGTGCGCTTCCTGGCTGCAAACCGGCGTCTACCTGAAGCTCAAGCAAGACAAAGGGGTTGTGTAGCGAAATTTTCGGCACAGTGCCGATCAGGAGAGTTTTCTTGGAACTACTGCGTCTGACTCAGGACCCAAGAGCTACGCCACAGGCGTCTGCGCACAGTCGAGCATGTGTGTTGAATAATGGTGCTGATAGCCACGTATCATTTCAAGTAGATTTGATGCCTTTCGGAGACAATTTTTCATTGAATAGGATTGTAGCTCATTTGTGGCAGCAGGAAATAAGCTGTAGTCAAAAGGATCTTCCATAGAGGGTCGCAGGTCGCATAAATACTGTATGGCTCGTAACGCGTTGTGTGGAGCCCGGCTAGCTCAGTCGGTAGAGCATGAGACTCTTAATCTCAGGGTCGTGGGTTCGAGCCCCACGCTGGGCGGCGCCAAATTTTGTGTCTACGCGGATGCAACCTGCGCCCCTCTCGTGAGCCTTGCGTAATGAACGTAACGGGTTACGACGATGCCTAGCTTCGTATGAATATCAGAGGAATGGTTTTTGAAGCTGAAAGTAACTCTGAAATGAATTAAATGTGTTGTTTTGAAGTTTTAGGCGTACATCGATATCGTGTGAGATGTGTAAGAAAGCAGCAGCTGTGCTAACTAAATACAAATAATGGTCGCTAATGCGGTGCGTTTCCAGCTGAAGGGCTCCGATTCACTAGTCCACAAGAATACAGTACCCGAAAATTGCGCTAGGCGGCGCCTCCTTAGCTCAGTGGCAGAGCGCTGGTCTAGTAAACCAGAGGTCGTGAGTTCGATCCTCACAGGGGGCAAATGAATTTTGTAAAAGCCCCTTCTACCGTAGCCCTTTCGAAAAAAGCGGTCAAGGATAAAAAAAATTATGAATGGGTGCGGTATTAAAGAAGTGCTCTCGCAAATGAATAGTGCGAATGGTGCTATTAAAGTAGGCACCAGAAACTGCTGCTTTTGGCAGTCTCCGGAGAATGCCGACGTGAAATACTTAGTTCTTGTGATGTATTTTCTACCCCTGGTAGAGACCCTCGCGGTTGTCGTCGTCGTCGTCGGCGCCGCCGCCGCTTTGGTAATAGCGGCAACTCGCCATTGTATGGCATAGGGTGAGGTACCTTCTGCAACCGACTGAGATGGCAGTAAGCGATTGAAGCTGATTTGCAACCTCTTGTTTGATCAGCGTCATAAGGGCTTGAATGTAACTTGCGATGGGACACAGCAAGAAGTAGCGTCGCCTTTTTAGTACTGAAATTGGAGATGGAGAATTGCGTCAAAGATGGGAAATTCATTCCGGCAAGCGTACAAATGGCGAAAATGAGGTGTGTG
The DNA here is from genome assembly GCF_021461395.2 of Schistocerca americana. Lineage (NCBI taxonomy): Eukaryota > Metazoa > Arthropoda > Insecta > Orthoptera > Acrididae > Schistocerca > Schistocerca americana. The sequence continues at coordinate 44,101,606 of NC_060125.1, forward strand.
TGGGGAAGCATATTGCGCCAGTGACCGTGTGGCCTAATGGATAAGGCGTCGGACTTCGGATCCGAAGATTGCAGGTTCGAATCCTGTCACGGTCGAGTTTTTCCAGTTCTGCAAAAGATGCATGCTGTTTTACTGTGTTGTTTGAGTACTACAAAACTAGTTGAAAGTTGCTGCTGTGCGCTTCCTGGCTGCAAACCGGCGTCTACCTGAAGCTCAAGCAAGACAAAGGGGTTGTGTAGCGAAATTTTCGGCACAGTGCCGATCAGGAGAGTTTTCTTGGAACTACTGCGTCTGACTCAGGACCCAAGAGCTACGCCACAGGCGTCTGCGCACAGTCGAGCATGTGTGTTGAATAATGGTGCTGATAGCCACGTATCATTTCAAGTAGATTTGATGCCTTTCGGAGACAATTTTTCATTGAATAGGATTGTAGCTCATTTGTGGCAGCAGGAAATAAGCTGTAGTCAAAAGGATCTTCCATAGAGGGTCGCAGGTCGCATAAATACTGTATGGCTCGTAACGCGTTGTGTGGAGCCCGGCTAGCTCAGTCGGTAGAGCATGAGACTCTTAATCTCAGGGTCGTGGGTTCGAGCCCCACGCTGGGCGGCGCCAAATTTTGTGTCTACGCGGATGCAACCTGCGCCCCTCTCGTGAGCCTTGCGTAATGAACGTAACGGGTTACGACGATGCCTAGCTTCGTATGAATATCAGAGGAATGCTTTTTGAAGCTGAAAGTAACTCTGAAATGAATTAAATGTGTTGTTTTGAAGTTTTAGGCGTACATCGATATCGTGTGAGATGTGTAAGAAAGCAGCAGCTGTGCTAACTAAATACAAATAATGGTCGCTAATGCGGTGCGTTTCCAGCTGAAGGGCTCCGATTCACTAGTCCACAAGAATACAGTACCCGAAAATTGCGCTAGGCGGCGCCTCCTTAGCTCAGTGGCAGAGCGCTGGTCTAGTAAACCAGAGGTCGTGAGTTCGATCCTCACAGGGGGCAAATGAATTTTGTAAAAGCCCCTTCTACCGTAGCCCTTTCGAAAAAAGCGGTCAAGGATAAAAAAAATTATGAATGGGTGCGGTATTAAAGAAGTGCTCTCGCAAATGAATAGTGCGAATGGTGCTATTAAAGTAGGCACCAGAAACTGCTGCTTTTGGCAGTCTCCGGAGAATGCCGACGTGAAATACTTAGTTCTTGTGATGTATTTTCTACCCCTGGTAGAGACCCTCGCGGTTGTCGTCGTCGTCGGCGCCGCCGCCGCTTTGGTAATAGCGGCAACTCGCCATTGTATGACATAGGGTGAGGTACCTTCTGCAACCGACTGAGATGGCAGTAAGCGATTGAAGCTGATTTGCAACCTCTTGTTTGATCAGCGTCATAAGGGCTTGAATGTAACTTGCGATGGGACACAGCAAGAAGTAGCGTCGCCTTTTTAGTACTGAAATTGGAGATGGAGAATTGCGTCAAAGATGGGAAATTCATTCCGGCAAGCGTACAAATGGCGAAAATGAGGTGTGTGTGGGGAAGCATATTGCGCCAGTGACCGTGTGGCCTAATGGATAAGGCGTCGGACTTCGGATCCGAAGATTGCAGGTTCGAATCCTGTCACGGTCGAGTTTTTCCAGTTCTGCAAAAGATGCATGCTGTTTTACTGTGTTGTTTGAGTACTACAAAACTAGTTGAAAGTTGCTGCTGTGCGCTTCCTGGCTGCAAACCGGCGTCTACCTGAAGCTCAAGCAAGACAAAGGGGTTGTGTAGCGAAATTTTCGGCACAGTGCCGATCAGGAGAGTTTTCTTGGAACTACTGCGTCTGACTCAGGACCCAAGAGCTACGCCACAGGCGTCTGCGCACAGTCGAGCATGTGTGTTGAATAATGGTGCTGATAGCCACGTATCATTTCAAGTAGATTTGATGCCTTTCGGAGACAATTTTTCATTGAATAGGATTGTAGCTCATTTGTGGCAGCAGGAAATAAGCTGTAGTCAAAAGGATCTTCCATAGAGGGTCGCAGGTCGCATAAATACTGTATGGCTCGTAACGCGTTGTGTGGAGCCCGGCTAGCTCAGTCGGTAGAGCATGAGACTCTTAATCTCAGGGTCGTGGGTTCGAGCCCCACGCTGGGCGGCGCCAAATTTTGTGTCTACGCGGATGCAACCTGCGCCCCTCTCGTGAGCCTTGCGTAATGAACGTAACGGGTTACGACGATGCCTAGCTTCGTATGAATATCAGAGGAATGGTTTTTGAAGCTGAAAGTAACTCTGAAATGAATTAAATGTGTTGTTTTGAAGTTTTAGGCGTACATCGATATCGTGTGAGATGTGTAAGAAAGCAGCAGCTGTGCTAACTAAATACAAATAATGGTCGCTAATGCGGTGCGTTTCCAGCTGAAGGGCTCCGATTCACTAGTCCACAAGAATACAGTACCCGAAAATTGCGCTAGGCGGCGCCTCCTTAGCTCAGTGGCAGAGCGCTGGTCTAGTAAACCAGAGGTCGTGAGTTCGATCCTCACAGGGGGCAAATGAATTTTGTAAAAGCCCCTTCTACCGTAGCCCTTTCGAAAAAAGCGGTCAAGGATAAAAAAAATTATGAATGGGTGCGGTATTAAAGAAGTGCTCTCGCAAATGAATAGTGCGAATGGTGCTATTAAAGTAGGCACCAGAAACTGCTGCTTTTGGCAGTCTCCGGAGAATGCCGACGTGAAATACTTAGTTCTTGTGATGTATTTTCTACCCCTGGTAGAGACCCTCGCGGTTGTCGTCGTCGTCGTCGGCGCCGCCGCCGCTTTGGTAATAGCGGCAACTCGCCATTGTATGACATAGGGTGAGGTACCTTCTGCAACCGACTGAGATGGCAGTAAGCGATTGAAGCTGATTTGCAACCTCTTGTTTGATCAGCGTCATAAGGGCTTGAATGTAACTTGCGATGGGACACAGCAAGAAGTAGCGTCGCCTTTTTAGTACTGAAATTGGAGATGGAGAATTGCGTCAAAGATGGGAAATTCATTCCGGCAAGCGTACAAATGGCGAAAATGAGGTGTGTGTGGGGAAGCATATTGCGCCAGTGACCGTGTGGCCTAATGGATAAGGCGTCGGACTTCGGATCCGAAGATTGCAGGTTCGAATCCTGTCACGGTCGAGTTTTTCCAGTTCTGCAAAAGATGCATGCTGTTTTACTGTGTTGTTTGAGTACTACAAAACTAGTTGAAAGTTGCTGCTGTGCGCTTCCTGGCTGCAAACCGGCGTCTACCTGAAGCTCAAGCAAGACAAAGGGGTTGTGTAGCGAAATTTTCGGCACAGTGCCGATCAGGAGAGTTTTCTTGGAACTACTGCGTCTGACTCAGGACCCAAGAGCTACGCCACAGGCGTCTGCGCACAGTCGAGCATGTGTGTTGAATAATGGTGCTGATAGCCACGTATCATTTCAAGTAGATTTGATGCCTTTCGGAGACAATTTTTCATTGAATAGGATTGTAGCTCATTTGTGGCAGCAGGAAATAAGCTGTAGTCAAAAGGATCTTCCATAGAGGGTCGCAGGTCGCATAAATACTGTATGGCCCTCTAACGCGTTGTGTGGAGCCCGGCTAGCTCAGTCGGTAGAGCATGAGACTCTTAATCTCAGGGTCGTGGGTTCGAGCCCCACGCTGGGCGGCGCCAAATTTTGTGTCTACGCGGATGCAACCTGCGCCCCTCTCGTGAGCCTTGCGTAATGAACGTAACGGGTTACGACGATGCCTAGCTTCGTATGAATATCAGAGGAATGGTTTTTGAAGCTGAAAGTAACTCTGAAATGAATTAAATGTGTTGTTTTGAAGTTTTAGGCGTACATCGATATCGTGTGAGATGTGTAAGAAAGCAGCAGCTGTGCTAACTAAATACAAATAATGGTCGCTAATGCGGTGCGTTTCCAGCTGAAGGGCTCCGATTCACTAGTCCACAAGAATACAGTACCCGAAAATTGCGCTAGGCGGCGCCTCCTTAGCTCAGTGGCAGAGCGCTGGTCTAGTAAACCAGAGGTCGTGAGTTCGATCCTCACAGGGGGCAAATGAATTTTGTAAAAGCCCCTTCTACCGTAGCCCTTTCGAAAAAAGCGGTCAAGGATAAAAAAAATTATGAATGGGTGCGGTATTAAAGAAGTGCTCTCGCAAATGAATAGTGCGAATGGTGCTATTAAAGTAGGCACCAGAAACTGCTGCTTTTGGCAGTCTCCGGAGAATGCCGACGTGAAATACTTAGTTCTTGTGATGTATTTTCTACCCCTGGTAGAGACCCTCGCGGTTGTCGTCGTCGTCGGCGCCGCCGCCGCTTTGGTAATAGCGGCAACTCGCCATTGTATGACATAGGGTGAGGTACCTTCTGCAACCGACTGAGATGGCAGTAAGCGATTGAAGCTGATTTGCAACCTCTTGTTTGATCAGCGTCATAAGGGCTTGAATGTAACTTGCGATGGGACACAGCAAGAAGTAGCGTCGCCTTTTTAGTACTGAAATTGGAGATGGAGAATTGCGTCAAAGATGGGAAATTCATTCCGGCAAGCGTACAAATGGCGAAAATGAGGTGTGTGTGGGGAAGCATATTGCGCCAGTGACCGTGTGGCCTAATGGATAAGGCGTCGGACTTCGGATCCGAAGATTGCAGGTTCGAATCCTGTCACGGTCGAGTTTTTCCAGTTCTGCAAAAGATGCATGCTGTTTTACTGTGTTGTTTGAGTACTACAAAACTAGTTGAAAGTTGCTGCTGTGCGCTTCCTGGCTGCAAACCGGCGTCTACCTGAAGCTCAAGCAAGACAAAGGGGTTGTGTAGCGAAATTTTCGGCACAGTGCCGATCAGGAGAGTTTTCTTGGAACTACTGCGTCTGACTCAGGACCCAAGAGCTACGCCACAGGCGTCTGCGCACAGTCGAGCATGTGTGTTGAATAATGGTGCTGATAGCCACGTATCATTTCAAGTAGATTTGATGCCTTTCGGAGACAATTTTTCATTGAATAGGATTGTAGCTCATTTGTGGCAGCAGGAAATAAGCTGTAGTCAAAAGGATCTTCCATAGAGGGTCGCAGGTCGCATAAATACTGTATGGCTCGTAACGCGTTGTGTGGAGCCCGGCTAGCTCAGTCGGTAGAGCATGAGACTCTTAATCTCAGGGTCGTGGGTTCGAGCCCCACGCTGGGCGGCGCCAAATTTTGTGTCTACGCGGATGCAACCTGCGCCCCTCTCGTGAGCCTTGCGTAATGAACGTAACGGGTTACGACGATGCCTAGCTTCGTATGAATATCAGAGGAATGGTTTTTGAAGCTGAAAGTAACTCTGAAATGAATTAAATGTGTTGTTTTGAAGTTTTAGGCGTACATCGATATCGTGTGAGATGTGTAAGAAAGCAGCAGCTGTGCTAACTAAATACAAATAATGGTCGCTAATGCGGTGCGTTTCCAGCTGAAGGGCTCCGATTCACTAGTCCACAAGAATACAGTACCCGAAAATTGCGCTAGGCGGCGCCTCCTTAGCTCAGTGGCAGAGCGCTGGTCTAGTAAACCAGAGGTCGTGAGTTCGATCCTCACAGGGGGCAAATGAATTTTGTAAAAGCCCCTTCTACCGTAGCCCTTTCGAAAAAAGCGGTCAAGGATAAAAAAAATTATGAATGGGTGCGGTATTAAAGAAGTGCTCTCGCAAATGAATAGTGCGAATGGTGCTATTAAAGTAGGCACCAGAAACTGCTGCTTTTGGCAGTCTCCGGAGAATGCCGACGTGAAATACTTAGTTCTTGTGATGTATTTTCTACCCCTGGTAGAGACCCTCGCGGTTGTCGTCGTCGTCGTCGGCGCCGCCGCCGCTTTGGTAATAGCGGCAACTCGCCATTGTATGACATAGGGTGAGGTACCTTCTGCAACCGACTGAGATGGCAGTAAGCGATTGAAGCTGATTTGCAACCTCTTGTTTGATCAGCGTCATAAGGGCTTGAATGTAACTTGCGATGGGACACAGCAAGAAGTAGCGTCGCCTTTTTAGTACTGAAATTGGAGATGGAGAATTGCGTCAAAGATGGGAAATTCATTCCGGCAAGCGTACAAATGGCGAAAATGAGGTGTGTGTGGGGAAGCATATTGCGCCAGTGACCGTGTGGCCTAATGGATAAGGCGTCGGACTTCGGATCCGAAGATTGCAGGTTCGAATCCTGTCACGGTCGAGTTTTTCCAGTTCTGCAAAAGATGCATGCTGTTTTACTGTGTTGTTTGAGTACTACAAAACTAGTTGAAAGTTGCTGCTGTGCGCTTCCTGGCTGCAAACCGGCGTCTACCTGAAGCTCAAGCAAGACAAAGGGGTTGTGTAGCGAAATTTTCGGCACAGTGCCGATCAGGAGAGTTTTCTTGGAACTACTGCGTCTGACTCAGGACCCAAGAGCTACGCCACAGGCGTCTGCGCACAGTCGAGCATGTGTGTTGAATAATGGTGCTGATAGCCACGTATCATTTCAAGTAGATTTGATGCCTTTCGGAGACAATTTTTCATTGAATAGGATTGTAGCTCATTTGTGGCAGCAGGAAATAAGCTGTAGTCAAAAGGATCTTCCATAGAGGGTCGCAGGTCGCATAAATACTGTATGGCCCTCTAACGCGTTGTGTGGAGCCCGGCTAGCTCAGTCGGTAGAGCATGAGACTCTTAATCTCAGGGTCGTGGGTTCGAGCCCCACGCTGGGCGGCGCCAAATTTTGTGTCTACGCGGATGCAACCTGCGCCCCTCTCGTGAGCCTTGCGTAATGAACGTAACGGGTTACGACGATGCCTAGCTTCGTATGAATATCAGAGGAATGGTTTTTGAAGCTGAAAGTAACTCTGAAATGAATTAAATGTGTTGTTTTGAAGTTTTAGGCGTACATCGATATCGTGTGAGATGTGTAAGAAAGCAGCAGCTGTGCTAACTAAATACAAATAATGGTCGCTAATGCGGTGCGTTTCCAGCTGAAGGGCTCCGATTCACTAGTCCACAAGAATACAGTACCCGAAAATTGCGCTAGGCGGCGCCTCCTTAGCTCAGTGGCAGAGCGCTGGTCTAGTAAACCAGAGGTCGTGAGTTCGATCCTCACAGGGGGCAAATGAATTTTGTAAAAGCCCCTTCTACCGTAGCCCTTTCGAAAAAAGCGGTCAAGGATAAAAAAAATTATGAATGGGTGCGGTATTAAAGAAGTGCTCTCGCAAATGAATAGTGCGAATGGTGCTATTAAAGTAGGCACCAGAAACTGCTGCTTTTGGCAGTCTCCGGAGAATGCCGACGTGAAATACTTAGTTCTTGTGATGTATTTTCTACCCCTGGTAGAGACCCTCGCGGTTGTCGTCGTCGTCGTCGGCGCCGCCGCCGCTTTGGTAATAGCGGCAACTCGCCATTGTATGACATAGGGTGAGGTACCTTCTGCAACCGACTGAGGTGGCAGTAAGCGATTGAAGCTGATTTGCAACCTCTTGTTTGATCAGCGTCATAAGGGCTTGAATGTAACTTGCGATGGGACACAGCAAGAAGTAGCGTCGCCTTTTTAGTACTGAAATTGGAGATGGAGAATTGCGTCAAAGATGGGAAATTCATTCCGGCAAGCGTACAAATGGCGAAAATGAGGTGTGTGTGGGGAAGCATATTGCGCCAGTGACCGTGTGGCCTAATGGATAAGGCGTCGGACTTCGGATCCGAAGATTGCAGGTTCGAATCCTGTCACGGTCGAGTTTTTCCAGTTCTGCAAAAGATGCATGCTGTTTTACTGTGTTGTTTGAGTACTACAAAACTAGTTGAAAGTTGCTGCTGTGCGCTTCCTGGCTGCAAACCGGCGTCTACCTGAAGCTCAAGCAAGACAAAGGGGTTGTGTAGCGAAATTTTCGGCACAGTGCCGATCAGGAGAGTTTTCTTGGAACTACTGCGTCTGACTCAGGACCCAAGAGCTACGCCACAGGCGTCTGCGCACAGTCGAGCATGTGTGTTGAATAATGGTGCTGATAGCCACGTATCATTTCAAGTAGATTTGATGCCTTTCGGAGACAATTTTTCATTGAATAGGATTGTAGCTCATTTGTGGCAGCAGGAAATAAGCTGTAGTCAAAAGGATCTTCCATAGAGGGTCGCAGGTCGCATAAATACTGTATGGCTCGTAACGCGTTGTGTGGAGCCCGGCTAGCTCAGTTGGTAGAGCATGAGACTCTTAATCTCAGGGTCGTGGGTTCGAGCCCCACGCTGGGCGGCGCCAAATTTTGTGTCTACGCGGATGCAACCTGCGCCCCTCTCGTGAGCCTTGCGTAATGAACGTAACGGGTTACGACGATGCCTAGCTTCGTATGAATATCAGAGGAATGGTTTTTGAAGCTGAAAGTAACTCTGAAATGAATTAAATGTGTTGTTTTGAAGTTTTAGGCGTACATCGATATCGTGTGAGATGTGTAAGAAAGCAGCAGCTGTGCTAACTAAATACAAATAATGGTCGCTAATGCGGTGCGTTTCCAGCTGAAGGGCTCCGATTCACTAGTCCACAAGAATACAGTACCCGAAAATTGCGCTAGGCGGCGCCTCCTTAGCTCAGTGGCAGAGCGCTGGTCTAGTAAACCAGAGGTCGTGAGTTCGATCCTCACAGGGGGCAAATGAATTTTGTAAAAGCCCCTTCTACCGTAGCCCTTTCGAAAAAAGCGGTCAAGGATAAAAAAAATTATGAATGGGTGCGGTATTAAAGAAGTGCTCTCGCAAATGAATAGTGCGAATGGTGCTATTAAAGTAGGCACCAGAAACTGCTGCTTTTGGCAGTCTCCGGAGAATGCCGACGTGAAATACTTAGTTCTTGTGATGTATTTTCTACCCCTGGTAGAGACCCTCGCGGTTGTCGTCGTCGTCGTCGGCGCCGCCGCCGCTTTGGTAATAGCGGCAACTCGCCATTGTATGACATAGGGTGAGGTACCTTCTGCAACCGACTGAGATGGCAGTAAGCGATTGAAGCTGATTTGCAACCTCTTGTTTGATCAGCGTCATAAGGGCTTGAATGTAACTTGCGATGGGACACAGCAAGAAGTAGCGTCGCCTTTTTAGTACTGAAATTGGAGATGGAGAATTGCGTCAAAGATGGGAAATTCATTCCGGCAAGCGTACAAATGGCGAAAATGAGGTGTGTGTGGGGAAGCATATTGCGCCAGTGACCGTGTGGCCTAATGGATAAGGCGTCGGACTTCGGATCCGAAGATTGCAGGTTCGAATCCTGTCACGGTCGAGTTTTTCCAGTTCTGCAAAAGATGCATGCTGTTTTACTGTGTTGTTTGAGTACTACAAAACTAGTTGAAAGTTGCTGCTGTGCGCTTCCTGGCTGCAAACCGGCGTCTACCTGAAGCTCAAGCAAGACAAAGGGGTTGTGTAGCGAAATTTTCGGCACAGTGCCGATCAGGAGAGTTTTCTTGGAACTACTGCGTCTGACTCAGGACCCAAGAGCTACGCCACAGGCGTCTGCGCACAGTCGAGCATGTGTGTTGAATAATGGTGCTGATAGCCACGTATCATTTCAAGTAGATTTGATGCCTTTCGGAGACAATTTTTCATTGAATAGGATTGTAGCTCATTTGTGGCAGCAGGAAATAAGCTGTAGTCAAAAGGATCTTCCATAGAGGGTCGCAGGTCGCATAAATACTGTATGGCCCTCTAACGCGTTGTGTGGAGCCCGGCTAGCTCATATTCGCGCCTCGTCTTCGGCGCGAGACGGACGTGTGGCGGCCGCTGCGGACGTTTCGTGTCAACAAGGCTGTTTTCCTGCGAGCCAGGTAGGCCGGCTCGCAAGCGCATTACTTCACTTAATTGTGTATTGGTTTGATGAAGATGAGAAAAGACACGATTAAATTCGCTTTCGATAGAAATTTCGTACGACCGAAAGCTTTTGAAATCAAACTGTGGCTCACAGAAAAAGTTGGAATTACGAAAGATGATTTAGTTGGAGTTCATTTATCGTTTGTGACTAACTCGGCATATGTGAAATTGGCAGATCCTGCTAAATGTGTCGCACTTGTTGAACAATGTGGCGGTATTATTAAGTTCAATCACTTAGACGGCTCAGTTAGCGATGTCGTAGTATCCTATGCTGGGATGGGAATACGAACAGTAAGAGTATTTGAGCTTCCTTTTGAAATGCCTGTAGTCGAAATCAATCGTGTTCTCGGGGCGTATGGCAGAGTAATTTCCAATGTTGCGGAAATGTGGTCAGAACCACACATGTTTCCCGTTTTGAATGGCGTTCGCCAGGTTAAGATGGAACTTCTCAAGCACATTCCTTCCTTTGTAATTATTGGAGGATACCGTGCGTTGATCATTTACGATGGACAGCCTCGTACCTGTGCCATTTGTAACTCGACAGAGCACGTGCGTGCTGAGTGCAGTAGACGGAGGGTTCCTCAATTACCAAGGGTAGAATCCGAAGGTGCAGGGCCTGTAGTTCACCTGCAGATGACGTACGCTGCTGCCACGTCACCTTTGCGATCAGCTCGGCAGACATCTTTCGAACTGGGGGACCAATGCGAGCATCCCGAGAGTGTTAACAACCATATAGACAGTGGTAGATCCGTAGCTATGACTAACCATACAGCGCCCCAGTGTCCCACCAGTGACAGTCAGGTACCTTACGACTGTGCCGAGCCTTCTCGTAGCTCGCGAGCAGAACCTTCTGCGGTTACTGTGGATACCTCCCTGCAACCGCCTGATTGCGCACGACAGGACGAGACCACCACGCAAGTAGCGGCAACGGATGATCCAGTTCAGAATATTGTTGGGCAAGACATGAGCATAGATCACTCGATCATCCAACTGACACAAGGAGTCAATGACTACGGTTCTGCTTCCCACAGCGCGGCTGACAGGCCCCCTGCGACAGAGGCGAGTCTAACTGCGGTAGTCCTTTCTTCCACGCCTGGTGAAAAGAGCAGCGTTGGCTCTTCGACTAGGACACAAGACCGGCTTGCATCGCCGACTTCGTCTCCGCATTCGTCCGAAAAGTCCCCTGATTCGTCTCCAGAGCGGTCAAGATCGCCTCGGAAAGCTAGGAAACGTCGCAAAAAGCGGTTAGCACACCAGGCTGCTGAAAGCTTAGCCCCGGCTCTGCGGGATAGGTTGAGGAGCATTCAGGAACAGACAACGATCGAAGACCATGGCCGGAGGGAACCTGAGGTCGGTAGCATACCATCGCATCTACGGACATCACCTGAGCACGGTGTCCGGGACGAAGGAGCACCAGGCCTCGAATTTTCAGACCATCAGGACGTACCTACTTCCCAACGTAGACAATCTCCCCAGAATAGTCGTTTTGAATGGGCAGACGATACGGAGACAACACTGCCACATGTATCTGCGAACAATGGTATGGCATGTTAACCGCAACCTCTCAAGCTCACGACTACACTTTGAGCGCACGGATGACATGTGAATTCGGCCTACATATGCCTAATCGCCGGAAAGTCCAGTAAACAATAACAGCTCTTGCTTATGGATCAAACGTATCACGTTATGACTGTTAATATTAACAAGATCCAGAGTGCAACTAACATTGCTGCCCTCCGGGACTTCATATATCAGTCCGATACCGATATTGCGCTTTTTCAAGAAGTGTGTTTTTCAAATTTGTATGTTCCGGGATTTACTGCAATTCTCAATGTCGCCTCAGAAGGCGCTTGCGGCACCGCTGTCCTGGTCAAGGAAGGTATTGCAATAACAGATGTAACCATGTTGGAATCGGGGCGGGGAATCAGTTTTAAGATTTTCGGTGTTACGATTATAAATGTTTATGTACCTTCGGGAAGCAGTGGTCGAACAGAACGAGCCAAGTTCTTTAAAAATGATCTCGTGTTTTTACTAAAGGAAAACCCCGTTGATGTAATAGTCGGAGGTGACTGGAATTGTGTCCTACACAGGAAAGACCAAACGCCAAATTTCAATTTCTCCCCAGAACTAGATGATCTTGTGAAAACAATGAAATGGCAGGACGCTTGGGAGGTCAAATACCCCGTGTCTGTCCAGTACACATATTTTAGCACTAAAGCGCAAAGTCGGATCGACCGCATATACGTAAGTTCACATTTAGCCAGCAAAATCAGTGGCGTCGAACGAATACCAACTTTCTTTTCCGACCATCTAGCACTAAGGTGCAGCATTGGACTTCCTAAACAGAAGACATACTGGGGCCGTCCTTTTTGGAAATTAAATATCGCCATGCTTCGAGATAACGCCCTAACTGAGCAGTTAGAAGCTTCTTGGCAACTTTCACTCCGACAAAGCCACAAATACCGGTCAACGATAGATTGGTGGACTTTATGCGCCAAAAAGAAACTTAGATCTACTCTAATTTCTTACAGTAGGGAAAGGGCACTTTGGTCTCGGCGCACTGTCGAATTCTATTATACTTGTCTGCGTGACCTTTATGATATGCCCATGTCCGCGGCTGTCAGAACGGGTATCAAACAGGTCAAGGCCGAACTTCTTAGTCTTAAACGCAAACAGCTGGAAGGAATGACAATAAAATCACGAGTTCAAACCACAGTGGAAGAAGAACACGCTTCACTCTATCATCTACTCCAGCACGAAAAAAATCGTCGAAGAAATTTTATTCAGTCATTGCTCTCTGAAGATCAAAGTCTTTTAACTCAACGAAAAGATATTTTAAACGAGGCTCATAGGTATTATAATCAATTGTACAGTGCTCACCAGTGTATCCCAGATCATGGACAGGAACTGCTCCGTAACTGTGATATGGAACAACTAGTAACTGCAGAACACAACAGGAGCCTCACTGTTGAAATCCTGTCTGAAGACATTTTCGAAGTAATTAAAAGCTCACCTGTTACAAAATCACCTGGGCCCGACGGTTTACCCGTAGAATTTTATTCCCAATATTGGCATATTATAAGGAATAAATTCACACAAGTCGTCAACGAAATCTTGAGTGGAGGGCACATACCTGACGAAATGAAAGAGTGTGTCACTGTTTTACTTCCTAAGGGAATCAATTCGGATGTCAAACAGCTCAACAAAATGAGACCGATATCCTTAATGAACTCTGATTATAAAATTATTGCCAGGGTTGTAAAAAACAGACTCCGACCGGTGTTTGATACTGTAATTGGTCCCCATCAAACGTGTCTCCCGGGTCGGAATATTTTTAAAACAGTCTGCGAATACAGGGACATAATCAGTATCTTCTCAACGACATTGACGAAGGCTGGCCTCGTTTTTATCGACTTTTCTAAAGCCTTTGATAGGGTAAACCATGAATATTTATTTACCACTCTGATGCATATAGGTTTTAACGACAAATTTTTAATTGTCTTAAAAAATCTATTGCAAGGGATGAAAACCAAAATTTTCATCAATGGACACTATACTCGAGATGTCGAAATAGCAAATGGTGTCCCGCAGGGAAGTCCTTTATCAATGATGCTATTTGTGGTCGCACTAGAACCTTTGCTGAAACGGTTAAACAAGGAATTAGAAGGCATATCAATTTCAGGGGTCAGTAACGCTACCAACGCTTACGCCGACGACGTCGGTGTCATCGTCAGAAGTAATGACGACGTTGTAAGACTGAGAGAGATTGTTCGCCTTTACTGCTTCGCAACGGGAGCGCAAATCAACGATATGAAAAGCTCCTTTCTAAATCTCCATGGCTTCAGGAACACTGCCCTCGAATGGGCCAGGTCTGTAGACCATCACACTGCGTTAGGTGTGAGGTTCTACCGATGCCCCCTGCAAACAACGACATTCAACTGGAAGAAGATCTTACATAGTATTCGAGGATCTTTAATAATGAACCGACTTAGAGACTTGAACATTATCCAAAGGGTGCAATTAATCAACTGCGCTGTCCTTTCGAAAGCAGTATATGTAGGTCAAATACTGCCGATACCTAAAGCGATATCCAAAACCATCATGAGCTTCATCTGCAAGTATGTTTGGAGAGGTGAGATATTTAAAGTGGCGGCCAGTACTATAACTTTAAAACCGCGAGAAGGAGGCCTCGGACTGACCGATATCCGCCGCAAAACTACGGCTCTTTATATCAAGCGTACACTTCAGCTTTTAGAAGACCGCCACAATAATTTATCATCGAAACTTTTCCGAATCCTTACACCGGAGAGTATGGAACCACCTATTAACATAAGTAAAATCTCTTACAAATTGCAGCACATCAGATTCTACTATTTAGAACTCAGTTACCTGCACTGCATTGTCGCGGATAGGACCAAAAGAAACTGTAGTTTCATCATGGATTGCCTTACTACAAAGGACAACCGTAACAGAATGGAATCAAAATATCCCACCCGAAATTGGCAAAATATATGGAAGAATATAAACAATAAAGTACTGTCCACCAATGTGCGCGGTGCCTGGTACAAGGTTGTCAATAATACCGTTGCCACAAATGAAAGATTACAGTCTATAGGATTGAGTGACACAAATCAGTGTCCACGTTGTAATGTGATAGACACCCTCCGGCATCGTCTCATATGCAACGGCTACCAGGTCATTTGGGACAGAGTCCGCCAACAGGTGGCGTTTATCAATAGGAACGACGGCAGACACCTTACTGTCGACATTCTCGTCAACCCCGAAAGCGTTGCTTTCCCTATTCAAAAGAATAATGTTACCCTATGGCTACTGGGGAACTATGTCAATTATGTCATTAATAACCTCGGCCTGCCCGACGTACTGGACTATGAGCAACATCTATTACTGGAATATTATAAAATATGTGGACAACGACACCACAAGACCTTGTATGGTAACATGCTAAAAATATTATTTGACAAACAAGGCATCGGATGACGTACGCAATGACGAATAGCGGATAAAATATCGGATTTTGCGATGCCAAAGTAGGGGATTGCTGCTAAGGGCGACGTACGGTGGGGACTTCGTGGGCCCCAGGGCCGCTACGGTAGCCGTGAAGGCCTTCGTAGAACCCTGAAAAGGCCTTGCATTCTATGTCTATGCTTAAAAAAAAAAAAAAAAGAAAAAAACAAAAAAAAAAAAAAGAGATCAGTGTCTTGTATTGTGTGTGTCCTTAAGAAGCCTACGTTTCTCAGTTAACCATTAATTTTTCTTTCTTTATCCACAATTTTCACCAGATTATTTTCAGTTATTTTGAACAACCATCCAACGTTACAAAATAAGTTCATTTGGATGGAGACATTTACTTTTCTCACCACGTTTGATATGGATTCCCTTACTTGCAAAGGAGTATTTCATTTGATTTTAGCAATGAAGCTCGCCGAAGAAGGCGCATGAAGGAGAGCGAATGGAAGGGCTAGAAGGGGAGATGGGAGGCCCTAAAAAAAAAAAAAAAAAAAAAAAAAAAAAAGTCGGTAGAGCATGAGACTCTTAATCTCAGGGTCGTGGGTTCGAGCCCCACGCTGGGCGGCGCCAAATTTTGTGTCTACGCGGATGCAACCTGCGCCCCTCTCGTGAGCCTTGCGTAATGAACGTAACGGGTTACGACGATGCCTAGCTTCGTATGAATATCAGAGGAATGGTTTTTGAAGCTGAAAGTAACTCTGAAATGAATTAAATGTGTTGTTTTGAAGTTTTAGGCGTACATCGATATCGTGTGAGATGTGTAAGAAAGCAGCAGCTGTGCTAACTAAATACAAATAATGGTCGCTAATGCGGTGCGTTTCCAGCTGAAGGGCTCCGATTCACTAGTCCACAAGAATACAGTACCCGAAAATTGCGCTAGGCGGCGCCTCCTTAGCTCAGTGGCAGAGCGCTGGTCTAGTAAACCAGAGGTCGTGAGTTCGATCCTCACAGGGGGCAAATGAATTTTGTAAAAGCCCCTTCTACCGTAGCCCTTTCGAAAAAAGCGGTCAAGGATAAAAAAAATTATGAATGGGTGCGGTATTAAAGAAGTGCTCTCGCAAATGAATAGTGCGAATGGTGCTATTAAAGTAGGCACCAGAAACTGCTGCTTTTGGCAGTCTCCGGAGAATGCCGACGTGAAATACTTAGTTCTTGTGATGTATTTTCTACCCCTGGTAGAGACCCTCGCGGTTGTCGTCGTCGTCGTCGGCGCCGCCGCCGCTTTGGTAATAGCGGCAACTCGCCATTGTATGACATAGGGTGAGGTACCTTCTGCAACCGACTGAGGTGGCAGTAAGCGATTGAAGCTGATTTGCAACCTCTTGTTTGATCAGCGTCATAAGGGCTTGAATGTAACTTGCGATGGGACACAGCAAGAAGTAGCGTCGCCTTTTTAGTACTGAAATTGGAGATGGAGAATTGCGTCAAAGATGGGAAATTCATTCCGGCAAGCGTACAAATGGCGAAAATGAGGTGTGTGTGGGGAAGCATATTGCGCCAGTGACCGTGTGGCCTAATGGATAAGGCGTCGGACTTCGGATCCGAAGATTGCAGGTTCGAATCCTGTCACGGTCGAGTTTTTCCAGTTCTGCAAAAGATGCATGCTGTTTTACTGTGTTGTTTGAGTACTACAAAACTAGTTGAAAGTTGCTGCTGTGCGCTTCCTGGCTGCAAACCGGCGTCTACCTGAAGCTCAAGCAAGACAAAGGGGTTGTGTAGCGAAATTTTCGGCACAGTGCCGATCAGGAGAGTTTTCTTGGAACTACTGCGTCTGACTCAGGACCCAAGAGCTACGCCACAGGCGTCTGCGCACAGTCGAGCATGTGTGTTGAATAATGGTGCTGATAGCCACGTATCATTTCAAGTAGATTTGATGCCTTTCGGAGACAATTTTTCATTGAATAGGATTGTAGCTCATTTGTGGCAGCAGGAAATAAGCTGTAGTCAAAAGGATCTTCCATAGAGGGTCGCAGGTCGCATAAATACTGTATGGCCCTCTAACGCGTTGTGTGGAGCCCGGCTAGCTCAGTCGGTAGAGCATGAGACTCTTAATCTCAGGGTCGTGGGTTCGAGCCCCACGCTGGGCGGCGCCAAATTTTGTGTCTACGCGGATGCAACCTGCGCCCCTCTCGTGAGCCTTGCGTAATGAACGTAACGGGTTACGACGATGCCTAGCTTCGTATGAATATCAGAGGAATGGTTTTTGAAGCTGAAAGTAACTCTGAAATGAATTAAATGTGTTGTTTTGAAGTTTTAGGCGTACATCGATATCGTGTGAGATGTGTAAGAAAGCAGCAGCTGTGCTAACTAAATACAAATAATGGTCGCTAATGCGGTGCGTTTCCAGCTGAAGGGCTCCGATTCACTAGTCCACAAGAATACAGTACCCGAAAATTGCGCTAGGCGGCGCCTCCTTAGCTCAGTGGCAGAGCGCTGGTCTAGTAAACCAGAGGTCGTGAGTTCGATCCTCACAGGGGGCAAATGAATTTTGTAAAAGCCCCTTCTACCGTAGCCCTTTCGAAAAAAGCGGTCAAGGATAAAAAAAATTATGAATGGGTGCGGTATTAAAGAAGTGCTCTCGCAAATGAATAGTGCGAATGGTGCTATTAAAGTAGGCACCAGAAACTGCTGCTTTTGGCAGTCTCCGGAGAATGCCGACGTGAAATACTTAGTTCTTGTGATGTATTTTCTACCCCTGGTAGAGACCCTCGCGGTTGTCGTCGTCGTCGTCGGCGCCGCCGCCGCTTTGGTAATAGCGGCAACTCGCCATTGTATGACATAGGGTGAGGTACCTTCTGCAACCGACTGAGGTGGCAGTAAGCGATTGAAGCTGATTTGCAACCTCTTGTTTGATCAGCGTCATAAGGGCTTGAATGTAACTTGCGATGGGACACAGCAAGAAGTAGCGTCGCCTTTTTAGTACTGAAATTGGAGATGGAGAATTGCGTCAAAGATGGGAAATTCATTCCGGCAAGCGTACAAATGGCGAAAATGAGGTGTGTGTGGGGAAGCATATTGCGCCAGTGACCGTGTGGCCTAATGGATAAGGCGTCGGACTTCGGATCCGAAGATTGCAGGTTCGAATCCTGTCACGGTCGAGTTTTTCCAGTTCTGCAAAAGATGCATGCTGTTTTACTGTGTTGTTTGAGTACTACAAAACTAGTTGAAAGTTGCTGCTGTGCGCTTCCTGGCTGCAAACCGGCGTCTACCTGAAGCTCAAGCAAGACAAAGGGGTTGTGTAGCGAAATTTTCGGCACAGTGCCGATCAGGAGAGTTTTCTTGGAACTACTGCGTCTGACTCAGGACCCAAGAGCTACGCCACAGGCGTCTGCGCACAGTCGAGCATGTGTGTTGAATAATGGTGCTGATAGCCACGTATCATTTCAAGTAGATTTGATGCCTTTCGGAGACAATTTTTCATTGAATAGGATTGTAGCTCATTTGTGGCAGCAGGAAATAAGCTGTAGTCAAAAGGATCTTCCATAGAGGGTCGCAGGTCGCATAAATACTGTATGGCTCGTAACGCGTTGTGTGGAGCCCGGCTAGCTCAGTCGGTAGAGCATGAGACTCTTAATCTCAGGGTCGTGGGTTCGAGCCCCACGCTGGGCGGCGCCAAATTTTGTGTCTACGCGGATGCAACCTGCGCCCCTCTCGTGAGCCTTGCGTAATGAACGTAACGGGTTACGACGATGCCTAGCTTCGTATGAATATCAGAGGAATGGTTTTTGAAGCTGAAAGTAACTCTGAAATGAATTAAATGTGTTGTTTTGAAGTTTTAGGCGTACATCGATATCGTGTGAGATGTGTAAGAAAGCAGCAGCTGTGCTAACTAAATACAAATAATGGTCGCTAATGCGGTGCGTTTCCAGCTGAAGGGCTCCGATTCACTAGTCCACAAGAATACAGTACCCGAAAATTGCGCTAGGCGGCGCCTCCTTAGCTCAGTGGCAGAGCGCTGGTCTAGTAAACCAGAGGTCGTGAGTTCGATCCTCACAGGGGGCAAATGAATTTTGTAAAAGCCCCTTCTACCGTAGCCCTTTCGAAAAAAGCGGTCAAGGATAAAAAAAATTATGAATGGGTGCGGTATTAAAGAAGTGCTCTCGCAAATGAATAGTGCGAATGGTGCTATTAAAGTAGGCACCAGAAACTGCTGCTTTTGGCAGTCTCCGGAGAATGCCGACGTGAAATACTTAGTTCTTGTGATGTATTTTCTACCCCTGGTAGAGACCCTCGCGGTTGTCGTCGTCGTCGGCGCCGCCGCCGCTTTGGTAATAGCGGCAACTCGCCATTGTATGACATAGGGTGAGGTACCTTCTGCAACCGACTGAGATGGCAGTAAGCGATTGAAGCTGATTTGCAACCTCTTGTTTGATCAGCGTCATAAGGGCTTGAATGTAACTTGCGATGGGACACAGCAAGAAGTAGCGTCGCCTTTTTAGTACTGAAATTGGAGATGGAGAATTGCGTCAAAGATGGGAAATTCATTCCGGCAAGCGTAAAAATGGCGAAAATGAGGTGTGTGTGGGGAAGCATATTGCGCCAGTGACCGTGTGGCCTAATGGATAAGGCGTCGGACTTCGGATCCGAAGATTGCAGGTTCGAATCCTGTCACGGTCGAGTTTTTCCAGTTCTGCAAAAGATGCATGCTGTTTTACTGTGTTGTTTGAGTACTACAAAACTAGTTGAAAGTTGCTGCTGTGCGCTTCCTGGCTGCAAACCGGCGTCTACCTGAAGCTCAAGCAAGACAAAGGGGTTGTGTAGCGAAATTTTCGGCACAGTGCCGATCAGGAGAGTTTTCTTGGAACTACTGCGTCTGACTCAGGACCCAAGAGCTACGCCACAGGCGTCTGCGCACAGTCGAGCATGTGTGTTGAATAATGGTGCTGATAGCCACGTATCATTTCAAGTAGATTTGATGCCTTTCGGAGACAATTTTTCATTGAATAGGATTGTAGCTCATTTGTGGCAGCAGGAAATAAGCTGTAGTCAAAAGGATCTTCCATAGAGGGTCGCAGGTCGCATAAATACTGTATGGCTCGTAACGCGTTGTGTGGAGCCCGGCTAGCTCAGTCGGTAGAGCATGAGACTCTTAATCTCAGGGTCGTGGGTTCGAGCCCCACGCTGGGCGGCGCCAAATTTTGTGTCTACGCGGATGCAACCTGCGCCCCTCTCGTGAGCCTTGCGTAATGAACGTAACGGGTTACGACGATGCCTAGCTTCGTATGAATATCAGAGGAATGCTTTTTGAAGCTGAAAGTAACTCTGAAATGAATTAAATGTGTTGTTTTGAAGTTTTAGGCGTACATCGATATCGTGTGAGATGTGTAAGAAAGCAGCAGCTGTGCTAACTAAATACAAATAATGGTCGCTAATGCGGTGCGTTTCCAGCTGAAGGGCTCCGATTCACTAGTCCACAAGAATACAGTACCCGAAAATTGCGCTAGGCGGCGCCTCCTTAGCTCAGTGGCAGAGCGCTGGTCTAGTAAACCAGAGGTCGTGAGTTCGATCCTCACAGGGGGCAAATGAATTTTGTAAAAGCCCCTTCTACCGTAGCCCTTTCGAAAAAAGCGGTCAAGGATAAAAAAAATTATGAATGGGTGCGGTATTAAAGAAGTGCTCTCGCAAATGAATAGTGCGAATGGTGCTATTAAAGTAGGCACCAGAAACTGCTGCTTTTGGCAGTCTCCGGAGAATGCCGACGTGAAATACTTAGTTCTTGTGATGTATTTTCTACCCCTGGTAGAGACCCTCGCGGTTGTCGTCGTCGTCGGCGCCGGCGCCGCCGCCGCTTTGGTAATAGCGGCAACTCGCCATTGTATGACATAGGGTGAGGTACCTTCTGCAACCGACTGAGATGGCAGTAAGCGATTGAAGCTGATTTGCAACCTCTTGTTTGATCAGCGTCATAAGGGCTTGAATGTAACTTGCGATGGGACACAGCAAGAAGTAGCGTCGCCTTTTTAGTACTGAAATTGGAGATGGAGAATTGCGTCAAAGATGGGAAATTCATTCCGGCAAGCGTACAAATGGCGAAAATGAGGTGTGTGTGGGGAAGCATATTGCGCCAGTGACCGTGTGGCCTAATGGATAAGGCGTCGGACTTCGGATCCGAAGATTGCAGGTTCGAATCCTGTCACGGTCGAGTTTTTCCAGTTCTGCAAAAGATGCATGCTGTTTTACTGTGTTGTTTGAGTACTACAAAACTAGTTGAAAGTTGCTGCTGTGCGCTTCCTGGCTGCAAACCGGCGTCTACCTGAAGCTCAAGCAAGACAAAGGGGTTGTGTAGCGAAATTTTCGGCACAGTGCCGATCAGGAGAGTTTTCTTGGAACTACTGCGTCTGACTCAGGACCCAAGAGCTACGCCACAGGCGTCTGCGCACAGTCGAGCATGTGTGTTGAATAATGGTGCTGATAGCCACGTATCATTTCAAGTAGATTTGATGCCTTTCGGAGACAATTTTTCATTGAATAGGATTGTAGCTCATTTGTGGCAGCAGGAAATAAGCTGTAGTCAAAAGGATCTTCCATAGAGGGTCGCAGGTCGCATAAATACTGTATGGCTCGTAACGCGTTGTGTGGAGCCCGGCTAGCTCAGTCGGTAGAGCATGAGACTCTTAATCTCAGGGTCGTGGGTTCGAGCCCCACGCTGGGCGGCGCCAAATTTTGTGTCTACGCGGATGCAACCTGCGCCCCTCTCGTGAGCCTTGCGTAATGAACGTAACGGGTTACGACGATGCCTAGCTTCGTATGAATATCAGAGGAATGGTTTTTGAAGCTGAAAGTAACTCTGAAATGAATTAAATGTGTTGTTTTGAAGTTTTAGGCGTACATCGATATCGTGTGAGATGTGTAAGAAAGCAGCAGCTGTGCTAACTAAATACAAATAATGGTCGCTAATGCGGTGCGTTTCCAGCTGAAGGGCTCCGATTCACTAGTCCACAAGAATACAGTACCCGAAAATTGCGCTAGGCGGCGCCTCCTTAGCTCAGTGGCAGAGCGCTGGTCTAGTAAACCAGAGGTCGTGAGTTCGATCCTCACAGGGGGCAAATGAATTTTGTAAAAGCCCCTTCTACCGTAGCCCTTTCGAAAAAAGCGGTCAAGGATAAAAAAAATTATGAATGGGTGCGGTATTAAAGAAGTGCTCTCGCAAATGAATAGTGCGAATGGTGCTATTAAAGTAGGCACCAGAAACTGCTGCTTTTGGCAGTCTCCGGAGAATGCCGACGTGAAATACTTAGTTCTTGTGATGTATTTTCTACCCCTGGTAGAGACCCTCGCGGTTGTCGTCGTCGTCGGCGCCGCCGCCGCTTTGGTAATAGCGGCAACTCGCCATTGTATGACATAGGGTGAGGTACCTTCTGCAACCGACTGAGATGGCAGTAAGCGATTGAAGCTGATTTGCAACCTCTTGTTTGATCAGCGTCATAAGGGCTTGAATGTAACTTGCGATGGGACACAGCAAGAAGTAGCGTCGCCTTTTTAGTACTGAAATTGGAGATGGAGAATTGCGTCAAAGATGGGAAATTCATTCCGGCAAGCGTACAAATGGCGAAAATGAGGTGTGTGTGGGGAAGCATATTGCGCCAGTGACCGTGTGGCCTAATGGATAAGGCGTCGGACTTCGGATCCGAAGATTGCAGGTTCGAATCCTGTCACGGTCGAGTTTTTCCAGTTCTGCAAAAGATGCATGCTGTTTTACTGTGTTGTTTGAGTACTACAAAACTAGTTGAAAGTTGCTGCTGTGCGCTTCCTGGCTGCAAACCGGCGTCTACCTGAAGCTCAAGCAAGACAAAGGGGTTGTGTAGCGAAATTTTCGGCACAGTGCCGATCAGGAGAGTTTTCTTGGAACTACTGCGTCTGACTCAGGACCCAAGAGCTACGCCACAGGCGTCTGCGCACAGTCGAGCATGTGTGTTGAATAATGGTGCTGATAGCCACGTATCATTTCAAGTAGATTTGATGCCTTTCGGAGACAATTTTTCATTGAATAGGATTGTAGCTCATTTGTGGCAGCAGGAAATAAGCTGTAGTCAAAAGGATCTTCCATAGAGGGTCGCAGGTCGCATAAATACTGTATGGCTCGTAACGCGTTGTGTGGAGCCCGGCTAGCTCAGTCGGTAGAGCATGAGACTCTTAATCTCAGGGTCGTGGGTTCGAGCCCCACGCTGGGCGGCGCCAAATTTTGTGTCTACGCGGATGCAACCTGCGCCCCTCTCGTGAGCCTTGCGTAATGAACGTAACGGGTTACGACGATGCCTAGCTTCGTATGAATATCAGAGGAATGCTTTTTGAAGCTGAAAGTAACTCTGAAATGAATTAAATGTGTTGTTTTGAAGTTTTAGGCGTACATCGATATCGTGTGAGATGTGTAAGAAAGCAGCAGCTGTGCTAACTAAATACAAATAATGGTCGCTAATGCGGTGCGTTTCCAGCTGAAGGGCTCCGATTCACTAGTCCACAAGAATACAGTACCCGAAAATTGCGCTAGGCGGCGCCTCCTTAGCTCAGTGGCAGAGCGCTGGTCTAGTAAACCAGAGGTCCTGAGTTCGATCCTCACAGGGGGCAAATGAATTTTGTAAAAGCCCCTTCTACCGTAGCCCTTTCGAAAAAAGCGGTCAAGGATAAAAAAAATTATGAATGGGTGCGGTATTAAAGAAGTGCTCTCGCAAATGAATAGTGCGAATGGTGCTATTAAAGTAGGCACCAGAAACTGCTGCTTTTGGCAGTCTCCGGAGAATGCCGACGTGAAATACTTAGTTCTTGTGATGTATTTTCTACCCCTGGTAGAGACCCTCGCGGTTGTCGTCGTCGTCGTCGGCGCCGCCGCCGCTTTGGTAATAGCGGCAACTCGCCATTGTATGACATAGGGTGAGGTACCTTCTGCAACCGACTGAGATGGCAGTAAGCGATTGAAGCTGATTTGCAACCTCTTGTTTGATCAGCGTCATAAGGGCTTGAATGTAACTTGCGATGGGACACAGCAAGAAGTAGCGTCGCCTTTTTAGTACTGAAATTGGAGATGGAGAATTGCGTCAAAGATGGGAAATTCATTCCGGCAAGCGTACAAATGGCGAAAATGAGGTGTGTGTGGGGAAGCATATTGCGCCAGTGACCGTGTGGCCTAATGGATAAGGCGTCGGACTTCGGATCCGAAGATTGCAGGTTCGAATCCTGTCACGGTCGAGTTTTTCCAGTTCTGCAAAAGATGCATGCTGTTTTACTGTGTTGTTTGAGTACTACAAAACTAGTTGAAAGTTGCTGCTGTGCGCTTCCTGGCTGCAAACCGGCGTCTACCTGAAGCTCAAGCAAGACAAAGGGGTTGTGTAGCGAAATTTTCGGCACAGTGCCGATCAGGAGAGTTTTCTTGGAACTACTGCGTCTGACTCAGGACCCAAGAGCTACGCCACAGGCGTCTGCGCACAGTCGAGCATGTGTGTTGAATAATGGTGCTGATAGCCACGTATCATTTCAAGTAGATTTGATGCCTTTCGGAGACAATTTTTCATTGAATAGGATTGTAGCTCATTTGTGGCAGCAGGAAATAAGCTGTAGTCAAAAGGATCTTCCATAGAGGGTCGCAGGTCGCATAAATACTGTATGGCCCTATAACGCGTTGTGTGGAGCCCGGCTAGCTCAGTCGGTAGAGCATGAGACTCTTAATCTCAGGGTCGTGGGTTCGAGCCCCACGCTGGGCGGCGCCAAATTTTGTGTCTACGCGGATGCAACCTGCGCCCCTCTCGTGAGCCTTGCGTAATGAACGTAACGGGTTACGACGATGCCTAGCTTCGTATGAATATCAGAGGAATGGTTTTTGAAGCTGAAAGTAACTCTGAAATGAATTAAATGTGTTGTTTTGAAGTTTTAGGCGTACATCGATATCGTGTGAGATGTGTAAGAAAGCAGCAGCTGTGCTAACTAAATACAAATAATGGTCGCTAATGCGGTGCGTTTCCAGCTGAAGGGCTCCGATTCACTAGTCCACAAGAATACAGTACCCGAAAATTGCGCTAGGCGGCGCCTCCTTAGCTCAGTGGCAGAGCGCTGGTCTAGTAAACCAGAGGTCGTGAGTTCGATCCTCACAGGGGGCAAATGAATTTTGTAAAAGCCCCTTCTACCGTAGCCCTTTCGAAAAAAGCGGTCAAGGATAAAAAAAATTATGAATGGGTGCGGTATTAAAGAAGTGCTCTCGCAAATGAATAGTGCGAATGGTGCTATTAAAGTAGGCACCAGAAACTGCTGCTTTTGGCAGTCTCCGGAGAATGCCGACGTGAAATACTTAGTTCTTGTGATGTATTTTCTACCCCTGGTAGAGACCCTCGCGGTTGTCGTCGTCGTCGTCGGCGCCGCCGCCGCTTTGGTAATAGCGGCAACTCGCCATTGTATGACATAGGGTGAGGTACCTTCTGCAACCGACTGAGGTGGCAGTAAGCGATTGAAGCTGATTTGCAACCTCTTGTTTGATCAGCGTCATAAGGGCTTGAATGTAACTTGCGATGGGACACAGCAAGAAGTAGCGTCGCCTTTTTAGTACTGAAATTGGAGATGGAGAATTGCGTCAAAGATGGGAAATTCATTCCGGCAAGCGTACAAATGGCGAAAATGAGGTGTGTGTGGGGAAGCATATTGCGCCAGTGACCGTGTGGCCTAATGGATAAGGCGTCGGACTTCGGATCCGAAGATTGCAGGTTCGAATCCTGTCACGGTCGAGTTTTTCCAGTTCTGCAAAAGATGCATGCTGTTTTACTGTGTTGTTTGAGTACTACAAAACTAGTTGAAAGTTGCTGCTGTGCGCTTCCTGGCTGCAAACCGGCGTCTACCTGAAGCTCAAGCAAGACAAAGGGGTTGTGTAGCGAAATTTTCGGCACAGTGCCGATCAGGAGAGTTTTCTTGGAACTACTGCGTCTGACTCAGGACCCAAGAGCTACGCCACAGGCGTCTGCGCACAGTCGAGCATGTGTGTTGAATAATGGTGCTGATAGCCACGTATCATTTCAAGTAGATTTGATGCCTTTCGGAGACAATTTTTCATTGAATAGGATTGTAGCTCATTTGTGGCAGCAGGAAATAAGCTGTAGTCAAAAGGATCTTCCATAGAGGGTCGCAGGTCGCATAAATACTGTATGGCTCGTAACGCGTTGTGTGGAGCCCGGCTAGCTCAGTCGGTAGAGCATGAGACTCTTAATCTCAGGGTCGTGGGTTCGAGCCCCACGCTGGGCGGCGCCAAATTTTGTGTCTACGCGGATGCAACCTGCGCCCCTCTCGTGAGCCTTGCGTAATGAACGTAACGGGTTACGACGATGCCTAGCTTCGTATGAATATCAGAGGAATGGTTTTTGAAGCTGAAAGTAACTCTGAAATGAATTAAATGTGTTGTTTTGAAGTTTTAGGCGTACATCGATATCGTGTGAGATGTGTAAGAAAGCAGCAGCTGTGCTAACTAAATACAAATAATGGTCGCTAATGCGGTGCGTTTCCAGCTGAAGGGCTCCGATTCACTAGTCCACAAGAATACAGTACCCGAAAATTGCGCTAGGCGGCGCCTCCTTAGCTCAGTGGCAGAGCGCTGGTCTAGTAAACCAGAGGTCGTGAGTTCGATCCTCACAGGGGGCAAATGAATTTTGTAAAAGCCCCTTCTACCGTAGCCCTTTCGAAAAAAGCGGTCAAGGATAAAAAAAATTATGAATGGGTGCGGTATTAAAGAAGTGCTCTCGCAAATGAATAGTGCGAATGGTGCTATTAAAGTAGGCACCAGAAACTGCTGCTTTTGGCAGTCTCCGGAGAATGCCGACGTGAAATACTTAGTTCTTGTGATGTATTTTCTACCCCTGGTAGAGACCCTCGCGGTTGTCGTCGTCGTCGGCGCCGCCGCCGCTTTGGTAATAGCGGCAACTCGCCATTGTATGACATAGGGTGAGGTACCTTCTGCAACCGACTGAGATGGCAGTAAGCGATTGAAGCTGATTTGCAACCTCTTGTTTGATCAGCGTCATAAGGGCTTGAATGTAACTTGCGATGGGACACAGCAAGAAGTAGCGTCGCCTTTTTAGTACTGAAATTGGAGATGGAGAATTGCGTCAAAGATGGGAAATTCATTCCGGCAAGCGTAAAAATGGCGAAAATGAGGTGTGTGTGGGGAAGCATATTGCGCCAGTGACCGTGTGGCCTAATGGATAAGGCGTCGGACTTCGGATCCGAAGATTGCAGGTTCGAATCCTGTCACGGTCGAGTTTTTCCAGTTCTGCAAAAGATGCATGCTGTTTTACTGTGTTGTTTGAGTACTACAAAACTAGTTGAAAGTTGCTGCTGTGCGCTTCCTGGCTGCAAACCGGCGTCTACCTGAAGCTCAAGCAAGACAAAGGGGTTGTGTAGCGAAATTTTCGGCACAGTGCCGATCAGGAGAGTTTTCTTGGAACTACTGCGTCTGACTCAGGACCCAAGAGCTACGCCACAGGCGTCTGCGCACAGTCGAGCATGTGTGTTGAATAATGGTGCTGATAGCCACGTATCATTTCAAGTAGATTTGATGCCTTTCGGAGACAATTTTTCATTGAATAGGATTGTAGCTCATTTGTGGCAGCAGGAAATAAGCTGTAGTCAAAAGGATCTTCCATAGAGGGTCGCAGGTCGCATAAATACTGTATGGCTCGTAACGCGTTGTGTGGAGCCCGGCTAGCTCAGTCGGTAGAGCATGAGACTCTTAATCTCAGGGTCGTGGGTTCGAGCCCCACGCTGGGCGGCGCCAAATTTTGTGTCTACGCGGATGCAACCTGCGCCCCTCTCGTGAGCCTTGCGTAATGAACGTAACGGGTTACGACGATGCCTAGCTTCGTATGAATATCAGAGGAATGCTTTTTGAAGCTGAAAGTAACTCTGAAATGAATTAAATGTGTTGTTTTGAAGTTTTAGGCGTACATCGATATCGTGTGAGATGTGTAAGAAAGCAGCAGCTGTGCTAACTAAATACAAATAATGGTCGCTAATGCGGTGCGTTTCCAGCTGAAGGGCTCCGATTCACTAGTCCACAAGAATACAGTACCCGAAAATTGCGCTAGGCGGCGCCTCCTTAGCTCAGTGGCAGAGCGCTGGTCTAGTAAACCAGAGGTCGTGAGTTCGATCCTCACAGGGGGCAAATGAATTTTGTAAAAGCCCCTTCTACCGTAGCCCTTTCGAAAAAAGCGGTCAAGGATAAAAAAAATTATGAATGGGTGCGGTATTAAAGAAGTGCTCTCGCAAATGAATAGTGCGAATGGTGCTATTAAAGTAGGCACCAGAAACTGCTGCTTTTGGCAGTCTCCGGAGAATGCCGACGTGAAATACTTAGTTCTTGTGATGTATTTTCTACCCCTGGTAGAGACCCTCGCGGTTGTCGTCGTCGTCGGCGCCGGCGCCGCCGCCGCTTTGGTAATAGCGGCAACTCGCCATTGTATGACATAGGGTGAGGTACCTTCTGCAACCGACTGAGATGGCAGTAAGCGATTGAAGCTGATTTGCAACCTCTTGTTTGATCAGCGTCATAAGGGCTTGAATGTAACTTGCGATGGGACACAGCAAGAAGTAGCGTCGCCTTTTTAGTACTGAAATTGGAGATGGAGAATTGCGTCAAAGATGGGAAATTCATTCCGGCAAGCGTACAAATGGCGAAAATGAGGTGTGTGTGGGGAAGCATATTGCGCCAGTGACCGTGTGGCCTAATGGATAAGGCGTCGGACTTCGGATCCGAAGATTGCAGGTTCGAATCCTGTCACGGTCGAGTTTTTCCAGTTCTGCAAAAGATGCATGCTGTTTTACTGTGTTGTTTGAGTACTACAAAACTAGTTGAAAGTTGCTGCTGTGCGCTTCCTGGCTGCAAACCGGCGTCTACCTGAAGCTCAAGCAAGACAAAGGGGTTGTGTAGCGAAATTTTCGGCACAGTGCCGATCAGGAGAGTTTTCTTGGAACTACTGCGTCTGACTCAGGACCCAAGAGCTACGCCACAGGCGTCTGCGCACAGTCGAGCATGTGTGTTGAATAATGGTGCTGATAGCCACGTATCATTTCAAGTAGATTTGATGCCTTTCGGAGACAATTTTTCATTGAATAGGATTGTAGCTCATTTGTGGCAGCAGGAAATAAGCTGTAGTCAAAAGGATCTTCCATAGAGGGTCGCAGGTCGCATAAATACTGTATGGCTCGTAACGCGTTGTGTGGAGCCCGGCTAGCTCAGTCGGTAGAGCATGAGACTCTTAATCTCAGGGTCGTGGGTTCGAGCCCCACGCTGGGCGGCGCCAAATTTTGTGTCTACGCGGATGCAACCTGCGCCCCTCTCGTGAGCCTTGCGTAATGAACGTAACGGGTTACGACGATGCCTAGCTTCGTATGAATATCAGAGGAATGCTTTTTGAAGCTGAAAGTAACTCTGAAATGAATTAAATGTGTTGTTTTGAAGTTTTAGGCGTACATCGATATCGTGTGAGATGTGTAAGAAAGCAGCAGCTGTGCTAACTAAATACAAATAATGGTCGCTAATGCGGTGCGTTTCCAGCTGAAGGGCTCCGATTCACTAGTCCACAAGAATACAGTACCCGAAAATTGCGCTAGGCGGCGCCTCCTTAGCTCAGTGGCAGAGCGCTGGTCTAGTAAACCAGAGGTCCTGAGTTCGATCCTCACAGGGGGCAAATGAATTTTGTAAAAGCCCCTTCTACCGTAGCCCTTTCGAAAAAAGCGGTCAAGGATAAAAAAAATTATGAATGGGTGCGGTATTAAAGAAGTGCTCTCGCAAATGAATAGTGCGAATGGTGCTATTAAAGTAGGCACCAGAAACTGCTGCTTTTGGCAGTCTCCGGAGAATGCCGACGTGAAATACTTAGTTCTTGTGATGTATTTTCTACCCCTGGTAGAGACCCTCGCGGTTGTCGTCGTCGTCGTCGGCGCCGCCGCCGCTTTGGTAATAGCGGCAACTCGCCATTGTATGACATAGGGTGAGGTACCTTCTGCAACCGACTGAGATGGCAGTAAGCGATTGAAGCTGATTTGCAACCTCTTGTTTGATCAGCGTCATAAGGGCTTGAATGTAACTTGCGATGGGACACAGCAAGAAGTAGCGTCGCCTTTTTAGTACTGAAATTGGAGATGGAGAATTGCGTCAAAGATGGGAAATTCATTCCGGCAAGCGTACAAATGGCGAAAATGAGGTGTGTGTGGGGAAGCATATTGCGCCAGTGACCGTGTGGCCTAATGGATAAGGCGTCGGACTTCGGATCCGAAGATTGCAGGTTCGAATCCTGTCACGGTCGAGTTTTTCCAGTTCTGCAAAAGATGCATGCTGTTTTACTGTGTTGTTTGAGTACTACAAAACTAGTTGAAAGTTGCTGCTGTGCGCTTCCTGGCTGCAAACCGGCGTCTACCTGAAGCTCAAGCAAGACAAAGGGGTTGTGTAGCGAAATTTTCGGCACAGTGCCGATCAGGAGAGTTTTCTTGGAACTACTGCGTCTGACTCAGGACCCAAGAGCTACGCCACAGGCGTCTGCGCACAGTCGAGCATGTGTGTTGAATAATGGTGCTGATAGCCACGTATCATTTCAAGTAGATTTGATGCCTTTCGGAGACAATTTTTCATTGAATAGGATTGTAGCTCATTTGTGGCAGCAGGAAATAAGCTGTAGTCAAAAGGATCTTCCATAGAGGGTCGCAGGTCGCATAAATACTGTATGGCCCTCTAACGCGTTGTGTGGAGCCCGGCTAGCTCAGTCGGTAGAGCATGAGACTCTTAATCTCAGGGTCGTGGGTTCGAGCCCCACGCTGGGCGGCGCCAAATTTTGTGTCTACGCGGATGCAACCTGCGCCCCTCTCGTGAGCCTTGCGTAATGAACGTAACGGGTTACGACGATGCCTAGCTTCGTATGAATATCAGAGGAATGGTTTTTGAAGCTGAAAGTAACTCTGAAATGAATTAAATGTGTTGTTTTGAAGTTTTAGGCGTACATCGATATCGTGTGAGATGTGTAAGAAAGCAGCAGCTGTGCTAACTAAATACAAATAATGGTCGCTAATGCGGTGCGTTTCCAGCTGAAGGGCTCCGATTCACTAGTCCACAAGAATACAGTACCCGAAAATTGCGCTAGGCGGCGCCTCCTTAGCTCAGTGGCAGAGCGCTGGTCTAGTAAACCAGAGGTCGTGAGTTCGATCCTCACAGGGGGCAAATGAATTTTGTAAAAGCCCCTTCTACCGTAGCCCTTTCGAAAAAAGCGGTCAAGGATAAAAAAAATTATGAATGGGTGCGGTATTAAAGAAGTGCTCTCGCAAATGAATAGTGCGAATGGTGCTATTAAAGTAGGCACCAGAAACTGCTGCTTTTGGCAGTCTCCGGAGAATGCCGACGTGAAATACTTAGTTCTTGTGATGTATTTTCTACCCCTGGTAGAGACCCTCGCGGTTGTCGTCGTCGTCGTCGGCGCCGCCGCCGCTTTGGTAATAGCGGCAACTCGCCATTGTATGACATAGGGTGAGGTACCTTCTGCAACCGACTGAGGTGGCAGTAAGCGATTGAAGCTGATTTGCAACCTCTTGTTTGATCAGCGTCATAAGGGCTTGAATGTAACTTGCGATGGGACACAGCAAGAAGTAGCGTCGCCTTTTTAGTACTGAAATTGGAGATGGAGAATTGCGTCAAAGATGGGAAATTCATTCCGGCAAGCGTACAAATGGCGAAAATGAGGTGTGTGTGGGGAAGCATATTGCGCCAGTGACCGTGTGGCCTAATGGATAAGGCGTCGGACTTCGGATC
The DNA here is from genome assembly GCF_021461395.2 of Schistocerca americana. Classification (NCBI taxonomy): domain Eukaryota; kingdom Metazoa; phylum Arthropoda; class Insecta; order Orthoptera; family Acrididae; genus Schistocerca; species Schistocerca americana. The sequence goes on from NC_060125.1 coordinate 44,133,203, forward strand.
CGAAGATTGCAGGTTCGAATCCTGTCACGGTCGAGTTTTTCCAGTTCTGCAAAAGATGCATGCTGTTTTACTGTGTTGTTTGAGTACTACAAAACTAGTTGAAAGTTGCTGCTGTGCGCTTCCTGGCTGCAAACCGGCGTCTACCTGAAGCTCAAGCAAGACAAAGGGGTTGTGTAGCGAAATTTTCGGCACAGTGCCGATCAGGAGAGTTTTCTTGGAACTACTGCGTCTGACTCAGGACCCAAGAGCTACGCCACAGGCGTCTGCGCACAGTCGAGCATGTGTGTTGAATAATGGTGCTGATAGCCACGTATCATTTCAAGTAGATTTGATGCCTTTCGGAGACAATTTTTCATTGAATAGGATTGTAGCTCATTTGTGGCAGCAGGAAATAAGCTGTAGTCAAAAGGATCTTCCATAGAGGGTCGCAGGTCGCATAAATACTGTATGGCTCGTAACGCGTTGTGTGGAGCCCGGCTAGCTCAGTCGGTAGAGCATGAGACTCTTAATCTCAGGGTCGTGGGTTCGAGCCCCACGCTGGGCGGCGCCAAATTTTGTGTCTACGCGGATGCAACCTGCGCCCCTCTCGTGAGCCTTGCGTAATGAACGTAACGGGTTACGACGATGCCTAGCTTCGTATGAATATCAGAGGAATGGTTTTTGAAGCTGAAAGTAACTCTGAAATGAATTAAATGTGTTGTTTTGAAGTTTTAGGCGTACATCGATATCGTGTGAGATGTGTAAGAAAGCAGCAGCTGTGCTAACTAAATACAAATAATGGTCGCTAATGCGGTGCGTTTCCAGCTGAAGGGCTCCGATTCACTAGTCCACAAGAATACAGTACCCGAAAATTGCGGTAGGCGGCGCCTCCTTAGCTCAGTGGCAGAGCGCTGGTCTAGTAAACCAGAGGTCGTGAGTTCGATCCTCACAGGGGGCAAATGAATTTTGTAAAAGCCCCTTCTACCGTAGCCCTTTCGAAAAAAGCGGTCAAGGATAAAAAAAATTATGAATGGGTGCGGTATTAAAGAAGTGCTCTCGCAAATGAATAGTGCGAATGGTGCTATTAAAGTAGGCACCAGAAACTGCTGCTTTTGGCAGTCTCCGGAGAATGCCGACGTGAAATACTTAGTTCTTGTGATGTATTTTCTACCCCTGGTAGAGACCCTCGCGGTTGTCGTCGTCGTCGGCGCCGCCGCCGCTTTGGTAATAGCGGCAACTCGCCATTGTATGACATAGGGTGAGGTACCTTCTGCAACCGACTGAGATGGCAGTAAGCGATTGAAGCTGATTTGCAACCTCTTGTTTGATCAGCGTCATAAGGGCTTGAATGTAACTTGCGATGGGACACAGCAAGAAGTAGCGTCGCCTTTTTAGTACTGAAATTGGAGATGGAGAATTGCGTCAAAGATGGGAAATTCATTCCGGCAAGCGTAAAAATGGCGAAAATGAGGTGTGTGTGGGGAAGCATATTGCGCCAGTGACCGTGTGGCCTAATGGATAAGGCGTCGGACTTCGGATCCGAAGATTGCAGGTTCGAATCCTGTCACGGTCGAGTTTTTCCAGTTCTGCAAAAGATGCATGCTGTTTTACTGTGTTGTTTGAGTACTACAAAACTAGTTGAAAGTTGCTGCTGTGCGCTTCCTGGCTGCAAACCGGCGTCTACCTGAAGCTCAAGCAAGACAAAGGGGTTGTGTAGCGAAATTTTCGGCACAGTGCCGATCAGGAGAGTTTTCTTGGAACTACTGCGTCTGACTCAGGACCCAAGAGCTACGCCACAGGCGTCTGCGCACAGTCGAGCATGTGTGTTGAATAATGGTGCTGATAGCCACGTATCATTTCAAGTAGATTTGATGCCTTTCGGAGACAATTTTTCATTGAATAGGATTGTAGCTCATTTGTGGCAGCAGGAAATAAGCTGTAGTCAAAAGGATCTTCCATAGAGGGTCGCAGGTCGCATAAATACTGTATGGCTCGTAACGCGTTGTGTGGAGCCCGGCTAGCTCAGTCGGTAGAGCATGAGACTCTTAATCTCAGGGTCGTGGGTTCGAGCCCCACGCTGGGCGGCGCCAAATTTTGTGTCTACGCGGATGCAACCTGCGCCCCTCTCGTGAGCCTTGCGTAATGAACGTAACGGGTTACGACGATGCCTAGCTTCGTATGAATATCAGAGGAATGCTTTTTGAAGCTGAAAGTAACTCTGAAATGAATTAAATGTGTTGTTTTGAAGTTTTAGGCGTACATCGATATCGTGTGAGATGTGTAAGAAAGCAGCAGCTGTGCTAACTAAATACAAATAATGGTCGCTAATGCGGTGCGTTTCCAGCTGAAGGGCTCCGATTCACTAGTCCACAAGAATACAGTACCCGAAAATTGCGCTAGGCGGCGCCTCCTTAGCTCAGTGGCAGAGCGCTGGTCTAGTAAACCAGAGGTCGTGAGTTCGATCCTCACAGGGGGCAAATGAATTTTGTAAAAGCCCCTTCTACCGTAGCCCTTTCGAAAAAAGCGGTCAAGGATAAAAAAAATTATGAATGGGTGCGGTATTAAAGAAGTGCTCTCACAAATGAATAGTGCGAATGGTGCTATTAAAGTAGGCACCAGAAACTGCTGCTTTTGGCAGTCCCCGGAGAATGCCGACGTGAAATACTTAGTTCTTGTGATGTATTTTCTACCCCTGGTAGAGACCCTCGCGGTTGTCGTCGTCGTCGTCGGCGCCGGCGCCGCCGCCGCTTTGGTAATAGCGGCAACTCGCCATTGTATGACATAGGGTGAGGTACCTTCTGCAACCGACTGAGATGGCAGTAAGCGATTGAAGCTGATTTGCAACCTCTTGTTTGATCAGCGTCATAAGGGCTTGAATGTAACTTGCGATGGGACACAGCAAGAAGTAGCGTCGCCTTTTTAGTACTGAAATTGGAGATGGAGAATTGCGTCAAAGATGGGAAATTCATTCCGGCAAGCGTACAAATGGCGAAAATGAGGTGTGTGTGGGGAAGCATATTGCGCCAGTGACCGTGTGGCCTAATGGATAAGGCGTCGGACTTCGGATCCGAAGATTGCAGGTTCGAATCCTGTCACGGTCGAGTTTTTCCAGTTCTGCAAAAGATGCATGCTGTTTTACTGTGTTGTTTGAGTACTACAAAACTAGTTGAAAGTTGCTGCTGTGCGCTTCCTGGCTGCAAACCGGCGTCTACCTGAAGCTCAAGCAAGACAAAGGGGTTGTGTAGCGAAATTTTCGGCACAGTGCCGATCAGGAGAGTTTTCTTGGAACTACTGCGTCTGACTCAGGACCCAAGAGCTACGCCACAGGCGTCTGCGCACAGTCGAGCATGTGTGTTGAATAATGGTGCTGATAGCCACGTATCATTTCAAGTAGATTTGATGCCTTTCGGAGACAATTTTTCATTGAATAGGATTGTAGCTCATTTGTGGCAGCAGGAAATAAGCTGTAGTCAAAAGGATCTTCCATAGAGGGTCGCAGGTCGCATAAATACTGTATGGCTCGTAACGCGTTGTGTGGAGCCCGGCTAGCTCAGTCGGTAGAGCATGAGACTCTTAATCTCAGGGTCGTGGGTTCGAGCCCCACGCTGGGCGGCGCCAAATTTTGTGTCTACGCGGATGCAACCTGCGCCCCTCTCGTGAGCCTTGCGTAATGAACGTAACGGGTTACGACGATGCCTAGCTTCGTATGAATATCAGAGGAATGGTTTTTGAAGCTGAAAGTAACTCTGAAATGAATTAAATGTGTTGTTTTGAAGTTTTAGGCGTACATCGATATCGTGTGAGATGTGTAAGAAAGCAGCAGCTGTGCTAACTAAATACAAATAATGGTCGCTAATGCGGTGCGTTTCCAGCTGAAGGGCTCCGATTCACTAGTCCACAAGAATACAGTACCCGAAAATTGCGCTAGGCGGCGCCTCCTTAGCTCAGTGGCAGAGCGCTGGTCTAGTAAACCAGAGGTCGTGAGTTCGATCCTCACAGGGGGCAAATGAATTTTGTAAAAGCCCCTTCTACCGTAGACCTTTCGAAAAAAGCGGTCAAGGATAAAAAAAATTATGAATGGGTGCGGTATTAAAGAAGTGCTCTCGCAAATGAATAGTGCGAATGGTGCTATTAAAGTAGGCACCAGAAACTGCTGCTTTTGGCAGTCTCCGGAGAATGCCGACGTGAAATACTTAGTTCTTGTGATGTATTTTCTACCCCTGGTAGAGACCCTCGCGGTTGTCGTCGTCGTCGGCGCCGGCGCCGCCGCCGCTTTGGTAATAGCGGCAACTCGCCATTGTATGACATAGGGTGAGGTACCTTCTGCAACCGACTGAGATGGCAGTAAGCGATTGAAGCTGATTTGCAACCTCTTGTTTGATCAGCGTCATAAGGGCTTGAATGTAACTTGCGATGGGACACAGCAAGAAGTAGCGTCGCCTTTTTAGTACTGAAATTGGAGATGGAGAATTGCGTCAAAGATGGGAAATTCATTCCGGCAAGCGTACAAATGGCGAAAATGAGGTGTGTGTGGGGAAGCATATTGCGCCAGTGACCGTGTGGCCTAATGGATAAGGCGTCGGACTTCGGATCCGAAGATTGCAGGTTCGAATCCTGTCACGGTCGAGTTTTTCCAGTTCTGCAAAAGATGCATGCTGTTTTACTGTGTTGTTTGAGTACTACAAAACTAGTTGAAAGTTGCTGCTGTGCGCTTCCTGGCTGCAAACCGGCGTCTACCTGAAGCTCAAGCAAGACAAAGAAGTTGTGTAGCGAAATTTTCGGCACAGTGCCGATCAGGAGAGTTTTCTTGGAACTACTGCGTCTGACTCAGGACCCAAGAGCTACGCCACAGGCGTCTGCGCACAGTCGAGCATGTGTGTTGAATAATGGTGCTGATAGCCACGTATCATTTCAAGTAGATTTGATGCCTTTCGGAGACAATTTTTCATTGAATAGGATTGTAGCTCATTTGTGGCAGCAGGAAATAAGCTGTAGTCAAAAGGATCTTCCATAGAGGGTCGCAGGTCGCATAATTACTGTATGGCTCGTAACGCGTTGTGTGGAGCCCGGCTAGCTCAGTCGGTAGAGCATGAGACTCTTAATCTCAGGGTCGTGGGTTCGAGCCCCACGCTGGGCGGCGCCAAATTTTGTGTCTACGCGGATGCAACCTGCGCCCCTCTCGTGAGCCTTGCGTAATGAACGTAACGGGTTACGACGATGCCTAGCTTCGTATGAATATCAGAGGAATGGTTTTTGAAGCTGAAAGTAACTCTGAAATGAATTAAATGTGTTGTTTTGAAGTTTTAGGCGTACATCGATATCGTGTGAGATGTGTAAGAAAGCAGCAGCTGTGCTAACTAAATACAAATAATGGTCGCTAATGCGGTGCGTTTCCAGCTGAAGGGCTCCGATTCACTAGTCCACAAGAATACAGTACCCGAAAATTGCGCTAGGCGGCGCCTCCTTAGCTCAGTGGCAGAGCGCTGGTCTAGTAAACCAGAGGTCGTGAGTTCGATCCTCACAGGGGGCAAATGAATTTTGTAAAAGCCCCTTCTACCGTAGCCCTTTCGAAAAAAGCGGTCAAGGATAAAAAAAATTATGAATGGGTGCGGTATTAAAGAAGTGCTCTCGCAAATGAATAGTGCGAATGGTGCTATTAAAGTAGGCACCAGAAACTGCTGCTTTTGGCAGTCTCCGGAGAATGCCGACGTGAAATACTTAGTTCTTGTGATGTATTTTCTACCCCTGGTAGAGACCCTCGCGGTTGTCGTCGTCGTCGGCGCCGGCGCCGCCGCCGCTTTGGTAATAGCGACAACTCGCCATTGTATGACATAGGGTGAGGTACCTTCTGCAACCGACTGAGATGGCAGTAAGCGATTGAAGCTGATTTGCAACCTCTTGTTTGATCAGCGTCATAAGGGCTTGAATGTAACTTGCGATGGGACACAGCAAGAAGTAGCGTCGCCTTTTTAGTACTGAAATTGGAGATGGAGAATTGCGTCAAAGATGGGAAATTCATTCCGGCAAGCGTACAAATGGCGAAAATGAGGTGTGTGTGGGGAAGCATATTGCGCCAGTGACCGTGTGGCCTAATGGATAAGGCGTCGGACTTCGGATCCGAAGATTGCAGGTTCGAATCCTGTCACGGTCGAGTTTTTCCAGTTCTGCAAAAGATGCATGCTGTTTTACTGTGTTGTTTGAGTACTACAAAACTAGTTGAAAGTTGCTGCTGTGCGCTTCCTGGCTGCAAACCGGCGTCTACCTGAAGCTCAAGCAAGACAAAGGGGTTGTGTAGCGAAATTTTCGGCACAGTGCCGATCAGGAGAGTTTTCTTGGAACTACTGCGTCTGACTCAGGACCCAAGAGCTACGCCACAGGCGTCTGCGCACAGTCGAGCATGTGTGTTGAATAATGGTGCTGATAGCCACGTATCATTTCAAGTAGATTTGATGCCTTTCGGAGACAATTTTTCATTGAATAGGATTGTAGCTCATTTGTGGCAGCAGGAAATAAGCTGTAGTCAAAAGGATCTTCCATAGAGGGTCGCAGGTCGCATAAATACTGTATGGCTCGTAACGCGTTGTGTGGAGCCCGGCTAGCTCAGTCGGTAGAGCATGAGACTCTTAATCTCAGGGTCGTGGGTTCGAGCCCCACGCTGGGCGGCGCCAAATTTTGTGTCTACGCGGATGCAACCTGCGCCCCTCTCGTGAGCCTTGCGTAATGAACGTAACGGGTTACGACGATGCCTAGCTTCGTATGAATATCAGAGGAATGGTTTTTGAAGCTGAAAGTAACTCTGAAATGAATTAAATGTGTTGTTTTGAAGTTTTAGGCGTACATCGATATCGTGTGAGATGTGTAAGAAAGCAGCAGCTGTGCAAACTAAATACAAGTAATGGTCGCTAATGCGGTGCGTTTCCAGCTGAAGGGCTCCGATTCACTAGTCCACAAGAATACAGTACCCGAAAATTGCGCTAGGCGGCGCCTCCTTAGCTCAGTGGCAGAGCGCTGGTCTAGTAAACCAGAGGTCGTGAGTTCGATCCTCACAGGGGGCAAATGAATTTTGTAAGCGCCCCTTCTACCGTAGCCCTTTCGAAAAAAGCGGTCAAGGATAAAAAAAATTATGAATGGGTGCGGTATTAAAGAAGTGCTCTCGCAAATGAATAGTGCGAATGGTGCTATTAAAGTAGGCACCAGAAACTGCTGCTTTTGGCAGTCTCCGGAGAATGCCGACGTGAAATACTTAGTTCTTGTGATGTATTTTCTACCCCTGGTAGAGACCCTCGCGGTTGTCGTCGTCGTCGTCGGCGCCGCCGCCGCTTTGGTAATAGCGGCAACTCGCCATTGTATGACATAGGGTGAGGTACCTTCTGCAACCGACTGAGATGGCAGTAAGCGATTGAAGCTGATTTGCAACCTCTTGTTTGATCAGCGTCATAAGGGCTTGAATGTAACTTGCGATGGGACACAGCAAGAAGTAGCGTCGCCTTTTTAGTACTGAAATTGGAGATGGAGAATTGCGTCAAAGATGGGAAATTCATTCCGGCAAGCGTACAAATGGCGAAAATGAGGTGTGTGTGGGGAAGCATATTGCGCCAGTGACCGTGTGGCCTAATGGATAAGGCGTCGGACTTCGGATCCGAAGATTGCAGGTTCGAATCCTGTCACGGTCGAGTTTTTCCAGTTCTGCAAAAGATGCATGCTGTTTTACTGTGTTGTTTGAGTACTACAAAACTAGTTGAAAGTTGCTGCTGTGCGCTTCCTGGCTGCAAACCGGCGTCTACCTGAAGCTCAAGCAAGACAAAGGGGTTGTGTAGCGAAATTTTCGGCACAGTGCCGATCAGGAGAGTTTTCTTGGAACTACTGCGTCTGACTCAGGACCCAAGAGCTACGCCACAGGCGTCTGCGCACAGTCGAGCATGTGTGATGAATAATGGTGCTGATAGCCACGTATCATTTCAAGTAGATTTGATGCCTTTCGGAGACAATTTTTCATTGAATAGGATTGTAGCTCATTTGTGGCAGCAGGAAATAAGCTGTAGTCAAAAGGATCTTCCATAGAGGGTCGCAGGTCGCATAAATACTGTATGGCTCGTAACGCGTTGTGTGGAGCCCGGCTAGCTCAGTCGGTAGAGCATGAGACTCATAATCTCAGGGTCGTGGGTTCGAGCCCCACGCTGGGCGGCGCCAAATTTTGTGTCTACGCGGATGCAACCTGCGCCCCTCTCGTGAGCCTTGCGTAATGAACGTAACGGGTTACGACGATGCCTAGCTTCGTATGAATATCAGAGGAATGGTTTTTGAAGCTGAAAGTAACTCTGAAATGAATTAAATGTGTTGTTTTGAAGTTTTAGGCGTACATCGATATCGTGTGAGATGTGTAAGAAAGCAGCAGCTGTGCTAACTAAATACAAATAATGGTCGCTAATGCGGTGCGTTTCCAGCTGAAGGGCTCCGATTCACTAGTCCACAAGAATACAGTACCCGAAAATTGCGCTAGGCGGCGCCTCCTTAGCTCAGTGGTCAGTTCCGCTTTAGACGCCGTGCAGTGTGGACGTGCCTAGTCTTCCGCTCCGCCGTAGCGTTACGTATAGTGGACTATCGTTTTTGTTTACGTGTTGTGTTGCAACTTCTGTGAGTGTTTCTCCGTCGTTGTTTCGTACCTTGTGTTACTTTCTGTCCTTATTTCAGTGTTTTTTGTGTAGCGGTTTCGACCGCATATTTTGAAAATGTCGTCCCAGGTTATTCCTCGTCAGGCTACAGTTAGTTTTGCTTTTGACAAGTCAACCCGCCATGTGCAACCTAGTTCTCTTGAGATTCATGATTGGTTGGTAGATACCTTTGGTGTTCATTCGGATCAGGTGCACACTGCTTATTTTGATACTGAACTGTATGTTTTCTTTGTTAAGTTTATGGACCCACTTCAGGTTGATAAAATTCTTTCTAAATACGGTCATCAAGTTCTCTTTCGGCATCGGGATGATTCTGTAAGTACTGTGCTGCTTTCCAATGCTTCCATTACGTACACCAGTGTTCGTGTTTACAACCTTCCACCGGAGGTGGATAATGTCTATCTTAAGGAGGGTCTACAGAAGTATGGTGATGTAAAGAGCATTCGCCTTGAACGCTGGTCAAGCCAACATCGCCTGCAATGTTACAGTGGTATTCGTTCAGTCGAAATGCACGTTAAGCAGAATATTCCATCTCACCTGCAGATCGGTGGATATCGTGTCCATGTAACATATAGTGGTCAGGTTGGCACCTGTTTTTTGTGCAATGAAAGTGGTCACGTGCGTACCGACTGTCCGCGGAGAGTTTTTGTTTTAAAAAATTCTCTCGAACAGCGTCGCAAGTTAACGGTCGCTGACCTCGTTGCAGGTGGTTCTGCTCTTGGTGTAGCACAGTCCAGTGGTAGTAGCGCCCCGCCACAGGTTTTGCGCATCCCTGACACAGAATTTCCTCCTTTGCGTGCTAAATCTGATGTTGTTCCGTCTGTCCCTCAGGTGGGTGTGCCACTTTTGAATAATAAGAGGCGTCGCCCACACGATGGAAATAGTACGGATGAGGATCTCCCTGAGATGCCCCAGTCCGAGCGACCGGCATCCTCCGAGCCACTGTGTACTGTAGCTGCTCCCTGCCCTCCTGAGGTAGCGGTTCCGGTGGCGGCTGCTGGCGCCCCTCCGGCCTCCGACGCAGCTTCTCTCGAGTCGGGTCGTCGGTCGGGCCTGTTGGCGCCGTCTTCCGAACCGACTTCGATGTCACAACAAGTGGAGCCGCGACAACTTCCTGCTTCGCTGCCCCATACCTCTGCCAGCGGAGCTGCTCCGCTTCCTTCCAACTCTGCGGCCTCGGACCTTCCTGCTCACGTTTCGCCTCCGTGCAGTCCATGTTTGCCGGAAGCTAGTGCAGGTGTTGACCATTCCGTTTTGTCGGATGTTTCCCCCGCGACCCCGGATCCCGCATGTGGACCGGCGCGGGTGGTGTCGGATACAGAACTTGACCCTCCTACGTCACCGGCGGCTGAAGCTTCCTTGCCCGTCAGCCGACGCAAGTTACGCGTTCAGCCGAACGTTAATGCTGTTCGTAAAAAACCGAAACGTAAGGGATCCGCGGAACGGGGTAGCAGTCCCCCTCCCTCAGAAGCCTCCGTCACCCCGGCTATGGACTGTGACGCTGGTGCGTCGGTGTAGGTGATTTGTTTTCTCGCTTTTCTCTCTATGGTTCAAGCATACACCTTTCTTACCTTAAATGTTAACCGTATTGAGTCCGACGTTCGCATTGCCTCTTTGAGGCAGTTTATTTACGACGCCTGTGCGGACGTAGTGTTTTTGCAGGAAGTGTTGTTTTCTGATCTCTCTCTACCTGGATTTCAAACTGTTTTTAATGTCGCGCCGGAATATTCAACAGGAACTGCTCTTTTCTTTCGAGAGGGCATTCCTATTACTGACATCGAATTCCTTGACTCTGGCCGTGGGATTGGTTGTCGTCTTTTTGATCTCCGCCTCGTTGTTTTGTATGCCCCCTCTGGTTCGGGTCACACTGTGGCTCGATCGCGCTTTTATAAAGAAGAGCTTATTTATCTTTTGCGCCAGAGTCCTCGGAGTCTCCTGCTCGGAGGCGATTTTAATTGTGTTTTACGCCCTGAAGACCAGTCCCCCAATTTTAATTATTGCCGTGATTTACATGACTTAGTTCGTACGATGCATCTGCGTGATGTTTGGGAACACAAATATCCAACCCTGGTGAAATATACGTTTTTTACCGCGTCCTCATGCAGTAGACTCGACAGATTCTATTTATCTGATTTTTTATGTGATAAAATTCTTTCTGTCGATGTTATTCCTACTAGTTTTTCTGACCATTGTGCTTTTACTGCAACTGTAAATCTTAGTCACCAACCTGCAAAACTTTATCGTTCCCAGTGGATGTTAAATGTTTCCCACCTTGCCGACAGTGCTATGGATGATGTTATAAGTGGCGTGTGGGAGCGATGTCTTCGCTCTGTCCCGCGATACCCCTCCTTGCTGGTTTGGTGGACTGCGTTTGCCAAGCCCAAGATTCGTCAGACTTTGATTTTTTACTGTGCTGCAAGGGCGCGTGATTTTAAGAACACGTATGAATTTTACTACTCTGTCCTGCGTGAACTATATGACGCGGCGGGTACCTCTCCTCTGCGGATCCATGATGTTCGTCGTATTAAAGCCAAGCTCTTGAGCCTTAAACGACGACAGATGGATGGTCTGCGAGTTAAGTCGAAACCTCACTCTCTTGTTGAAGGTGAGCTGACATCCTTGTACCACCTGCTACGGCATCAGACTCGTCGTCGTCGCTCCTTCATCTCTTCTCTTACGGTGGATGATGGACGACAGCTTCTTGCACAGGAGGAAATGGTTCGTGCTCTTCATCAGTATTACACTAGTCTATATTCTGCCGATGATTCTGGTGAGTCTCTTTCGGATGATGTCTTTGGGGATCTAACTGCGACGATCGCGCCTGACGCGAACGGCGAATTTCTCCGGGAGTTCCAGGTAGATGATGTTTTCGATTTTATTGCTCGCTCTCCGTCCAGTAAATCGCCGGGTCCAGACGGCCTGCCTAAAGAATTTTATCTCCGTTTTTGGCCTCTTTTGGGTGGCATTTTTACGCAGATTTTAAATGAGATTGTCAGGGGGATGGATGTGCCTGCCGATTTTAAAGTAGGGAAAATTGTTTTAATTCCGAAGTCCTCTGGTCGTTTATCTGCTGCCAATCTTCGTCCGCTCACATTGCTGAATTTTGACTATAAGACAGCTGCTAGGGCACTCAATAGCCGGTTGTCTTCTCTGCTTCGGGGTGTGATTGGTGCACATCAATGTTGTTTTCATGATAGATCTATTCTGACACCAGTAGCCGAATATCGGGATGTTGTCTCGGTTGCGGCTGTTACAAACGTACATTGTGCCTTTGCCTTCCTTGATTTTTATAAGGCTTTTGATCACGTCAGTCATGTGTTTTTAGATCGTGTTTTAGGTACAATAGGTTTTAACGCTTCATCACGTGGTGTTCTTGGCAATTTGTATAGGGGAATAACAGCTCGGGTGTCAGTCAATGGGCAGCTGACGCCGCCCATTGCTATCCGCCGCGGAGTGCCTCAGGGTAGTCCGCTCTCTATGTCTTTATTCGTATTGTCCCTGGAACCGCTGCTTCGGACTATTGCTCTCAAGCTTCAGGGTATGTCCCTCTCTGGTGGGAAGCTCTCTGTTAAGGCATATGCGGATGATGTCGTTGTTCTCCTCCGTCAACGTGATGATATCCCGTTGTTGAAAGGGGCAGTTGATGCATACTGTCGTGTCTCTGGAGCGCGTCTCAATCAGGGTAAATGTAAGTTCCTTGATATTCGAGGATTTCGCGATGCTGACGTCCCTTGGGCCACTTTTGTCGATCGCCATACGTCCTTGGGGATTATCATTGATCGGTGTCCTCTAAAAATGGCGGCTCTCAATTGGAAATCTGTCACCGAGAAGATACTGGGGGCTCTGATGGTCCATGAGCAGCGCTCTGCTACCATTTTGCAAAAAGTCAGAATTTTAGACACCTACGTTCTATGTAAAGCTTATTATGTTGCTCAGCTGTTCCCACTTCCCATGATGGTGGCGAAAAGGTTGCGCCAATTGTCTAGCAGGTTTATATGGAAGGGCCATCTATTCAAGTTACGTTACGAGGTAATGACGAAACCGCGTATCTCCGGAGGCTTGGGCCTCTCTGACATTACTCGCAAGGCGTCTGCTTTGTACGTCCGCCGAACGACTCTAATTGTTACGCAAGAAGTGACTTCAATTACATCCAGGCTTTTTACTGTTGTGCGTCCGGCGAGCCTTGCTCCACCTGTCGATGTCGGACGCCTAAATTTTAAGTTGAAACACATTCGGGAATTTTACATTGCGGTGAGTTACCTCGGTGACGTCTTCTTGCGGCGACCGGTGCCAACGACCAAGGGCTTGATTGCCCGCTGGGAGGGGCTGGCCGGTCCCAATCCAATAGAACTGGCGTCTCCATCTGTGTGCTGGAGGAACGTCTGGAAGAATGTTAGTCTGCCGATCCACTCTATGGCCGTGGCGTCCACGTGGTATAGGGTAATAAATAATTTGGTTCCCACCAATGTACGACTGCACCGTATTGGTCTTTCTGACACGGACACCTGTACTCGGTGTGGTCTCCTGGATACCCTTGAACATCGGTTCATCTGCTGTGGGCACCTTGCTAATTGGCATTGGCTCAGGAAACAACTTGCTTTTGTCACTAGGTCTGCTGAAGCCGCTTATACTATTGACATCATCGTCCGGCCCGATTCTTCCTTTTTTCCGCGAACGAAGCTCCATACCGTCATGTGGTTGATTGGCCATTTCGTACATTTTGTCAACAGTTGTCATGAAGAGGATGGACACCTAGCGTTTCGGCAGTACATGCTTACTGCTTACTGGCAGCGCTTGCGA